>NC_091989.1:39369105-40019243 GCF_044704955.1 Pristiophorus japonicus | reverse complement strand
CCTTCAGGAAACAAAACTTGTGTCTTCCACTATGAACAAGCTAGCACCTTTGAAGGCATCCATAACATGTCACCAATGCATACAGGCTAGGACAGGTAAAATAATGGAAAAAAAAGCACAAGAAAGACACAGCAAGATGCTAAAGAATACAATACAAAAAAACAATGTACAGTTATCACATTAAAGGCACAATATAAATGGAAGTTGCTGTTATATAGGCCTTTAAAGTAGTAAAATATCCCAAGGTACTTAATACAAACAATAGAGCTAAAATCAGTTCTCAGGAATTAATACACCCTTTAGAAAATAATAGTCTCTGACAAGCAACTGATCATTTGAAAAGAGCAGGCAGCTTTTCCTCTTTTGTAGACCATCAAGACTGTGAGATGTAGCACATAGAATACAAGCATTCCAATTTGCCCATGGATCTTAACTAAAAACAGAAAATGCTGGAAATACTCAGCAGGTCAGGCAGCATCTGTGGAGCGAGAAACAGAGTTAACTTTTCAGTTGGAGATGTAACAGGTTTTAAGGAAGCACAGAGGCACGGAAAGCGGAAAGAGGAGGAAAGAACAAAAAAGAAGGTCTGTTAAAGGGTGGAAGGCAGGAGAGATTAAATGGCAGGCGGGATGATGGTGCAAGGCAAAAGGAGATGGTAATGGGACAAGTAATGAAACAAAAGATGGGTCTAGAGGAACTGTAGATGGGAATATCAGAATCATCAGGTTTAGCCGCCTTAGATGACCTTAGATGCTTTTTCCAGATTCAAAGACTAGTCTCAGGAACATCAGAAATGAGTGATGTCAATCAAAAGTAATCAAAGGGACATTGCATTGAAATGATTGCATGGAATGCTGCGTAATTGCTCAGATACCATCTGGGTTCTGAGTAACAGCCATACAATTCAGTTTGCACCTGGAACATAGCTCCCTTCTCTTGATTAATTTACAGATCAATCAAACTTGCCTATTCCCACAGACTTTGAACAATCTCCTGTATGCCATTTTGAAGCTTGGTGAAGATAAACAGGTTCCATTTTAACTCTAGTTATTTACAAATATAAATGCTGATAATTGAAACCATGGTTCCTAATGCCCTGTAGTGCTCTGGGTGCCAAAGCCCCATAAAATGGGACATAGAGGCCGGAGCTTGACTTTGTGGAAGCTGCAACTAGCAGGAAAATATCCGTGGGAACGACCTGAGGTGCTAAGAGGCATGCACAGCAACTGTGTGAAAGGCTCATGAAAGTCCGCAAGTGTAATGTGGATTAACAGTCTCGCTCATAATGTGGCTGGAGTGTTCGAGTAACGGTCCAGAAATAAAGAACAGTTTGAAACATGTGCTTTAGGAGAGGCGTGCATTTAAAATATACAATTTTTGCTCCTGGATGGCCCTGCCTGTGCATTATGGCAACCTTTCCTGTGTTTCTTTTTGAGCCTCCATCAGCCAAATCCCAAAAGGCGCAATAGACCCCAGAGTGAAGCAAGCTTTCTCAGAGGTCACAAGGCCAGGTTGAGAAGTAGAATTGGTATACACAGGTTAAAGATATAGTCCAAAAATAAGAGAAAGATTTGAACTAAGAAATCAGATTCATCCAAAACAGGCCATGGAAAGAATAGTTTGATTGAAAGTAATAGGGAGTTGTGTACAAATATTTACTAATTCAGTATTATGTGACCAATTACTTGGATGTAAAATGCTGTACATTTGAAAAGAAAGATTATGGACAAACCTTTAAATTTTAATTATGTGTTTAATATTATCATTATTTTAAGGGCATGTAGCCCAAGAAGAGCTAATGTGAGTGTTATTAATTCAACATGCTACATTATTCTTCTTCAATATATTTTTGACATTCAGGAAGCATCCTTACCTTTAAATCGAGTGCAGATACTTTCTTACAAAAATGTTTTTTGAGATTGGAAAAGCCCAAAGGATAATTCTGATGGTCTGATCATAACTAAGAACACTTCACATTCTGGATTATACCTCCCTTAGATTCACTTACCGATGCAATTCTGGAACCAGAAAATGAATCCAATGATGCACTTTTATCTTGTGTCACTTGGTTATACATGCCAAAAGAATGTCACTAAATCCCTCTGAATTTTGAAGCATCAGCACTGCGTAAAAGGCAAGAAAATTTATCCAGTCACAAAATAATTGTTAGTTAAAAACATTAATTTATAGCCCTAATTTTGAGAGAGAACCAAAATTGGGGCTGCACTTGTTTGTAACACATTTGCACCTCAAGGCTGGCCTTAGCAAATTTTGGCCCTCCTCTTAAATTCTATATGTTCCATGGGTAGAAAAATGCGCACATGGAGGTAAAACTGAACATAAGAACATAACATTTGGCCCCTCGAGCCTGCTCTGCCACTCAATGAGATCATGGCTGGTCTTCTACCTCAACTCCACATGCCTTCATTATCCCCAAATCCCATGATTCCTTTAATATCCAAAAATCTATCAGTTTCTGTCTTGAATATGCTCAATGACTGAGCCTCAACAGCTGTTCTTTGACTGGCTCGGAAAGAACTAAATTGGACACTAACAGCTGTTGCCATTAGAGGAAAGCAGACAGACTGTAAGTTAACCTGGTTGTAAAAGGTGTTTAATTGCTGTGAGGAGGTTTGTGTAAAGGAAAATAAAGTTTGACATTCTAGGCAAAACCCTTCTGTCTTACTGGTTCTGCAGCTTTCTGAAGAAAAGCCTTGCACAAAATATTAAAATCTGTCCTTTCTTTCCAAAGATGCCATCTGTTCTGCTGTGCATTTCCATTATTTTCTGTTTTAGTTTCAGATTTCCATCAAATCTGGGAGGCATTGTGGAAGAAGTTCAGTGATATCAGAAGAAGTACAAAGGTAAGACAACCCACCTTTGTATGTATGCTTACTATATGACCATAGAAGACATGGAACAAACATCGTGAGAGAGGATGTATTAAGGGATTTAGCATCTTTAAAAGTGGATAAATCCCTAGGGCCAGATGAAATGTATCCCAAGCTGTTAAGGGAAGCAAGAGTGGAAATAGCATAGGCTCTTACCATCATTTTCTACTCCTCTCGGGCTACAGGTGTGGAGGACTGCTAACATTGTACCATTATTTAAAAAGGGGGAAAGGCAGTAATTACAGGGCAGTCAGCCTAACCTCAGTGGTGGGCAAATTATTGGACAAAATTCTGAGAGTCAGGATAAATCTTCATTTAGAAATACATGGATTAATCAAGGACAGTCAGCATGGGTTTGTTGAGGGAAGGTTGTGTCTGACTAACTTGATTGAATTTTTGAAGAGGTAACGAGGAGGATCGATCAGAGTAGTGCATTTGATTTAGTCTATATGGATTTTAGCAAGGCTTTTGATAAGGTTCCACATGGCAAACTGGTCAGGAAAGTAAAAGCCCATGGGATCCAATGCAAAGTGGCAAGTTGGATCCAAAATTGGCTAAGAAGCAGGAAGCAAAGGGTAATGGTCGATGGGTGTTTTTGTGACTGGAAGGCTGTTTGCAGTGGGTTTCCACAGAGCTCAGTACTAGGTTCCTTGCTTTTTGTGGTATATATCAATAATTTAGACTTGAATGTAGGGGGTATGATTAAAAAGTTTGCAGATGATACAAAATAGGTTGTGTGGTTGATAATGAAGAAGAAAGCTGTAGACTGCAGGAAAATATCAATGAAAACAGTGGCAAAAATAATTCAATCCTGAAAAGTGTGAGGTAATGCATTTGGGGAGGGCTAACAAGACAAGGGAATACACATTAAATGGTAGAACACTGAGTAGTGCAGAGGAACAAAGATAGCAGGACTTGTAGATAAGGTAGCTAAGAAGGCATACGGAATACTTGTCTTTATTAGATGAGGCATAGAATACAAGAGCAGGGTGGTTATGCTTGAACTGTTTTCTTTAGAACAGAGGAGGCTGAGAGGAGACCTTATTGAGGTGTATAAAATTATGAGGTGACTAGATAGGGTGGATAGGAAGGACTTGTTTCCATTAGACAGAGGTCAACAACCAGGGGGCATAGATTTAATGTAATTGGTAGGTTTAGTGGGGATTTGAGGGGAAATTTTTTCATCCAGAGGGTGGTAGGGGTTTGTAACTCACTGCCTGAAAGGGTGGTAGAGGCAGAAACCCTCACCACATTTAAAAAGTACTCGGATATGCATTTGAAGTGCCGTAACCTACAGGGCTATGGACTAAGAGCTGGAAAGTGCGATTAGGCTGGATAGCTCTTTGTCGGCCGGCACGGACACGATGGGCCAAATTGGCTCCTTCTGTGCTGTAAACTTCTATGATTCTTTGAAATCTAAATGTTGAGCTGCTGCATCCTCAAGGAGACACCATGCAAAGCACAAAGAGAACTTTTGCTCCTTATCTCAACAATCTTTCATTGCAAAAAAGCAGGATTCCAGTGGGGCACCTTTTACATAATAGTTTATACTTGTGCCTTGAAAGAGTACTGTCAACAGAAACAACAATATCACTTTGCAATGCCTTTGTACAGGGAGTGAGGTGGACTGGGCAGAGGATTAGCATTTGAAGTGCTCAGGCAGTTGCTAACTTCTTGCTATGTTGTGTGTGCTTCAAGCCCAAGGCAGCACACAAACACTACGGGCCCAAGTTTCGAGCCGCACCTAGAACGGCGCAGTCCTGACCTGGACGCCCGTTTATCGCGCCACAAAGTGCGCCTAAAAAAAACTTCCAGATTCTCCAGCTCCCTGCAGGTCGTTTGCAGCTCGGCGCAGCGCAGCAGGAGCTGTAGGGGGTGGAGCCAGGTCCCTGCACTGAAAACAGTGCCGGGACCTCTGCACATGCGCGCTACATTTGGGCGTACATGTGCAGTAGCTCCAGGCGCCCAAAACTGTGTGGGAGGGGCCGAAGCACGCAGCCCCTAGCCCTGGCCGAATGGCCTCACTGGGGCTGCGTGATTAAGGCTCCTCCCAAGCCCAGCTCCTGCTTCCTCCCGACCCGACAACTCCCGCTTCCTGCCCCCCGCCTCCGGACCCGACACCAACACCGACCCGACTCCCGCTTCCCCCCCCTCCGTCCCGCCCCCGGACTGGACCCGACCTGACCTCCCTCCCCCCGACCTGACCTCCCTCTCCCTCCCTCCCTCCGACCCGAACCGAACCGACCTCCCTCCCACCACCCCGCTGACCCGCGCTCCCCCCGACCCGCGATCCCGACCCGACCCAACGCCACCTACCTGTAAATCTGGTGCTGGGGACGGGCCCTGCCCGAAGTCTTAGGCCCTGCCCAAAGTCTCCGGCCCGGCCCGGCCGGGCCTGGCCCGTTCAGCCTCCCTTCCCCTTCTCCTTTCCCCTTCTCCTTTCCCCCCATCTCCTTTCCCCCCCCATCCCCTCCCCCCCTCCCCCTTCTCCTCCTCCCCCCCCTCCCCTTTCTCCCCCATCCCTCCCCCTTTTCCCCCTTCTCCCCCATCCCTCCCTCTGCTCCCCCCCTCTCTCCCTCTACCCCCCTCCTCCCCCTCCCCTCGCTGTCAGAAACACAGACACTGACAGACAGAGAGTGAGAGACACACACAGACAGACAGAGAAATAGAGACACTGACAGAGACACACTGGGGGGGGGCATCCCAGCATGCTGTTGGAGGGCTCCCGGTGCTGCAGTTGGTAAGTAGAAAATGTTTTATTTATTGATTTAAAAAAAAAATTATTTCTTATTAATTTTTTTTGATTGATTTATTGGTTGATTTATTGATGTATTTATCATTTATTATTGATAATGGCTCTTTATTTGTAAAACTGAAGTGTTTAATATTTGTAAACTTCCCTTTAAACCCCCCCCCCCCATTCCCTACTCCTGATTTGTAACCTACGCCTGATTTTCTAAAGTGTAGACAAGGTTTTTTCGAGCGTAGAAAAATCTTCACTTACTCCATCCTAAGTTAGTTTGGAGTAAGTTTTCACTGCCGAAACTTTGAAAACAGGTGTAAGTGGCCGGACACGCCCCCTTTTGAAAAAAAAATTCTGTTCCAAAGTGAAACTGTTCTAACTGACTAGAACTGGAGCAAACTAAATGGCGAGAATTCCGATTTCTAAGATACTCCGTTCTACACCAGTTGCTCCTAAAAATCAGGAGCAAATCATGGCGAAACTTTGGACCACAGAGAGGTGGTGGTCCAGACATGTTGCAGCAGCTGCCACAATTTGAGAAGATGGCATTGTCCTTTATGGTAATTAATCTGTGGAGGTTATATGAAAGGGGGAGTTTGGAGGCATTGTGCAACAACAAAGAAATGAAACTACAAGCTGCAGAGCAAGTATCCTTCATTTATTTTTTGCTTCTAATTCTAAATTACTTTCTTAATCGTTACAGCAGCAGAAAACTTTACCCAGCAGCAAGACAAGGAGCAAAATATCTTATGCCCTTAGCTCGCTTTGAAGGCATTGTATTGGGGATTCACTGTAACTTTTTTCCCCCTTTTTACTTCCTATTGGTTCTTCTTAAGGTGTTGAGGATACAGCAAGTGACACCACAGATATATCACATCAGATTTTGTCACACACTCCGCATGACCAAGTATCAGCATAGATCCGAGCACTTAAGAGAATGTAGGAAGGAGATTCACCACACACAAGTGACAAAGAACAAGCTAAAGTGGCAGAAGAGAAGTGTCAAAGAGTTGAGAGAACCAGGTTGAGAGTTTACAGTGTTCCCACTATATGAGTAATGGATTGATGCTGTGATGGGCTTCCCTTTGGATGGCATTTATGCAGGAGCAGTAAGCCCACCTGATGTTTTTGAACCTGCGATGAGTATCCTGCAGCAGCTGGCAGGGAACATGTAACAGCGTCAGCCTGGGCTCAGTACGGAGTGCTGTAGTATTGTAGTTTGTAATCTTTCAGATGAGATATTAAACTAACACCTCATCTGCCATCTCAGGTGGATGTAAAATATCTCATGGCACTATTTGAAGAAGAGCTGGAGGTTCTCGGTGTCCTGATCAACATTTATCCTTCAACCAACACCATAGAAAATAGATTAACTGGTGATTCCTTTCATTACTGTTTTTAAGATTTGTATGGAAATTAACTGCCGTGTTTGTCTAAAAATCAACCAATGACTACACTTCAACAGTAATTGTGAAAGATGCTCTATAAATGCACGTTTCTTTTCTTTCAATGCCCCTCCAATATCACTTTCGTCATGCATGAGGGGTTTACTCAAATACGCACTGTGAAGCGAGAGGCTTATTCACAGCCTCCTATATGGGAGCCCCAAAGCATAGTGCAAACAAAGGCTGAGCAACATTCTCTCATGAATACTGTGACTGGCACAAATATAACTTTGGGCACTCACTTACAGGGATCTACTGTTGAATTTGACAGACTAGATGATAGTTGCTGCGTAGACGCTAGGATTGAAGCTGTGGGAAAAACTCGTTCTAGAGCATAGGTCTTCAGCGCTGCAGCCAGGATATTGTTGGGGCCGTTAGCCTTTGCTGGGTCAAGTGCATTGTCATTTCTTGATGTCACATGAAATGAATCGAATTGGTTGAAGACTGGCATCTGTGATGGTCAGGACCTCAGAAGATAATGTTGTAAAGTGTGAGGTCATGCACTTTGGCAAAGAACAAGTTATTATTTAAATGGAGAAAGATTGCAAAGTGCCGCAGTACAGCGGGACCTGGGGGTACTTGTGCATGAAACACAAAAGGTTAGTATGCAGGTACAGCAAGTGATCAGGAAGGCCAATGGAATCTTGGCCTTTATTGCAAAGGGGATGGAGTATAAAAGCAGGGAAGTCTGGCTACAGTTGTACAGGGTATTGGTGAGGCCACACCTGGAATACTGTGTGTAGTTTTGGTTTCCATATTTACGAAAGGATATACTTGCTTTGGAGACAGTTCAGAGAAGGTTCACAAAGTTAATTCCGGAGATGAGGGGATTGACTTATGAGGAAAGGTTGCGTAGGTTGGGCCTCTACTCATTGGAATTCAGAAGAATGAGAGGTGATCTTACTGAAATGTATAAGATTATGAGGGGGCTTGATGGGGTGGATGTTTCCACTGATAGGGGAGATTAGAACTAGAGGGCATAATCTTAGAATAAGGGGCCGCCCATTTAAAATGGAGGGGAGGAGAAATTTCTTCTCTCAGAGGGTTGTAAATCTGTGGAATTCGCTGCCTCAGAGAGCTGTGGAAGCTGGGATATTGAATAAATTTAAGACAGAAATAGATAGTTTCTTAAACGAAAAGGGAATAAGGGGTTATGGAGAGCGGGCAGGGAAATGGACCTGAGTCCATGATCGGATCAGCCATGATCGTATTAAATGGCGGAGCAGGCTCAAGGGGCCATATGGCCTACTCCTGCTCCTATTTCTTATGTTCTTATGTTCTTATGAGAAGGCCGAGAAAGATCATTCATTAGGCATTTCTAGCTGAGGATGGCTGCGAACATTTGAGTCTTGTTTTTTCACTCACATGCTGGCTCCACCATCATTGAGGATAGGGATGTTCATAGAATCTGCTTCTCCTGTTAGTTGTTTAATTGTCCACCACCATTCGCAACTGGATTTAGCAGGACTGCAGAGCTTTGATCTGATCCGTTAGTTGTGGGATTACTTAGATCTGCTGTTTAGCATGCTGTGTTGTACCTTTCCCAGTTGGCACCTAATTTTCAGATGCACCTGGTTCTAATCCTGGCATGCTCTTCTACACTCCTCATTGAATTAGAGTTGGACATCTGTCTTGATGGTGATGGAGGAGTGAGGGTTACGATGGGCCATGAAGTTATGGTGGTATACAATGCTGCTGGGACATTGAATAAATTTAAGACAGAAATAGACAGTTTCTTAAACGATACGAGGGTAAGGGGTTATGGGGAGTGGGTGGGGAAGTGAAGCTGAGTCCATGATCAGATCAGCCATGATCTTATTGAATGGCAGAGCAGGCTCGAGGGGCCGTATGGCCCACTACTGTTCCTATTTCTTATGTTCTTCTGTTCTTATGTTGGTGGCCCACAGCACCTCATGGATGCAACATTTTGAGCTACTAGATCTGATATTAATCTATCCCATTTAGCACAGTGGTAGTGCCCCAAGACACGATGGAAAATGTCCTCAGTGTGAAAGTGGGACTGTGCGGTTGTCACTGCTATCAATGCTGTCATGGACAGATGCATTTGCGACAGGTAGGTTGGTGAGAACAAGGTCAATTAGGTTATTTGAACATAAGAACAAAATAAATAGAATCAGAAGTAGGCCCTATGGCCCATCGTGCCTGCTCCGCCATTCAATAAAATATGGCTGATCATTGAGCTCAACTCCATTTTCCTGCCTGATCTCCATATCCCTCGATTCCCCTAGACTCCAACAATCTATCTATTTCAGCCTTGAATATATTCAGAGACTCAACATCCACAGCCCTCTAGGGCAGAGAATTCCAAAGATTCACAACCTTCTGAGTGAAGAAATTCCTCCTCATCTCTGTCTTAAATGGCCTTCCCCTTATCCTGAGACTGTAATCCCTAGTTCTAGACATCCCAGCCAGGGGAAACAACCTCTCAGCATCTACCCTGTCAATCACCTTCAGAATCTTGTATGTTTCAATGTGATCACCTCTCATTCTTCTAAACTCCAGAGAGTATAGGCCCATTCTACACAATCTCTCATCATAAGTCAGCCTTCTCATCCCAGGAATCAACCTAGTGAACCTCCATTGTACCGCCTCCAAGGCAAGCATATCCTTCCTTAGATAAGGAGACCAAAACTGTGCACAGTACTCTAGGTGTGGAGTCAACAAGGCCCTGTACAATTGTAACAAGACTTCCTTACTCTTATACGTCAACCCCCTTGCAATAAAGGACAACATGCCATTTGCCTTCCTTATTACTTGCTGTACCTGCATGCTAGCTTTCTGTCTTTCTTACAAAAGGACACCCAAATCTCTCTGAACACCAAAATTTAAAAATTTCTCACCATTTAAAAATTATTCTGTTTTTCTATTCTTTCTACCAAAGTGAATAACCTCACATTTCCTTACATTATATTCCATCTCCCACCTTACTGGCCACTTACTTAGTCTATCTATATCCCTTTATATCCCTTTGCAGATGCTTTGTGTTCACCTCACAGCTTACTGTTCCACCTACCTTTGTATCATCAGCAAACTTGGATACATTATACTCAGTCCCTTCATCTAGTTCATTCATATAGATTGTAAATAGCTGAGGCCCCAGCACTGATCCTTGCGGTACCCCACTAGTTACAGCCTGCCAACCTGAAAAAGACCCGTTTATCCCGACTCCCTGTTAACCAATTCTGACCGTTAACCAATTCTCTATCCATGCTAATACATTACTTCCAATCCCATGAACCCTTATCTTGTATAACAACCTTTTATGTGGCACCTTATCGAATGCCTTTTGGAAATCCAAATATACTACATCCACTGGTTCCCTTTTATCTACCCTGTTAGTTACATCCTCAAAAATCTCCAATAAATTTGTCAAACATAATCTGCCTTTCATAAAACCATGTTGACTCTGCCTAACCATGTTATGATTATCTAAGTGCCCTGATACCACTTCCTTAACAATGGATTCCAGCATTTTCCCGATGACTGACCTGTAGTTCCCTGTTTTCTTTCTCGCTCCTTACATTTGCTACCTTCCAATCTGCTGGGACCATTCTAGAATGTAGGGAATTTTGAAAGATCAAAACCAATGCATCCGCTATCTCTGCAGCCACCTCTTTTAGAACCCTAGGATGTAGGCCATCAGGTCCAGGGGATTTGTCAGGTTTTAGTCCCATTAGTTTCTTTAGTATTTTTCTCTATTTATATTAATTACATTAACTTCCTCACCCTCATTTCACCCTTGGTTCCCCACCATTTTAGATATACTTTTTGCGTCTTCTGCGGTGAAGACAGATACAAAATATTTGTTTAACATTTCTGCCATTTCCTTATTCCCCATAATAATTTCTCCTGCCTCAGTCTCTAAGGGAGCAATGTTTACTTTTGGTACTCTCTCCCTTTTTACATACTTGTAGAAATTCTTACAATCTGTTATATTTCTTGCTAGTTTTCTCTCATAGTCTATTTTATGCTTCGTGTTGGTTCTGTTGCTATCATCTATATGTCTGCTCTGGCAGCTATGACCTTCAGGGCTCTTGGTGATGGACTTTGAAGGCCCCTGCCCAGAGTACATTCTATGCCCGTGCTGCCCTCAGTGATTCTTGCAAGTGGTGTTCAACATGTACTGATCCATCAGCTGAGGGAGTACAGTACATGCAAATCAGTAAGAGGTTTCCTTGCCCATGTTCGACCTGAAGCCTGTTCCTCCCCATTCTATTCCATCCCAATATTAAGTTTCTTTGTTCTTCCTGCCCCCGATGGAGATGACAAAACAAGAACCTGCTCTATCAATTGTGGGCTTGAAGCAACTGCTGGAAGCACAAGTTGTTACTTTTTTTTTGTATCTCACTATTGTTTTTCAACATGCGATTTATAAGAACATAAGATAACTTAGACTGAGAGAATGCCATTTAATCTATCACACCTGCGCTTTGATTCTATTGTCGGCTCAATTTCCATCCTTTATTTAATCTCCTAATGCAAGCTCTTTATAAATCCAAACAGTACATGTGCAGTGATTTCGCCGGTACTGAACAACACAGAGCTTACAGTACAAGTTGGATTTACAAGCCCTTCCATTCCTCTGAACAGGTACCTGTATTATCACAACATTCAAATGCACAATTGCATCTTATGCGAAATACAATCATAAAAGTGATTCTGCAGCTTTACAAAGTTGTAGGTTGTTGAACTTGAAAGATGCAATGCATCAAACCTGGAAGAAAAGTCTTAGGTCTATTTCTGAACTTCTGATGATTCATGAATCAAGTATTGACCCAATGGACAGTCAGTGCAGTTCAAGAAATCTAGTGAGCAATGACATCCATTAGGGTGCACTGCCCATTTCCTTTCTTCAATATCATATCTGAAATCATTTCAAGTCCCATTTGTAATGGATACATTTTTAAAATAATGACTCCACATTTTATTGTTAACAAAAATCATCTGTTAATAACTTAAAAAATGTAATTATTAATTGAGTTGGTAAGAAAAATAAATATTCCTTTCATTCTGAGAGCTGATATATCAGACGGCACGGGGCAGGGAGGAGAAGTGGGTTGAGCAAACCAGAAAAAAATTACAAAATAATTTACATTTATATAGCACGTAGGTCATTTCGGCAGCCTATTATACACAGTAAGGTGCCACGTGAATCTGGCTATTTTTCTGGTGACATTGCATCATTGCAGAATGCTGGCCAGGACAATGGGAGAGCGCCCTGCTTTTCTTCAACTAATGCATATGATCTTTTATGTCACACCGCAATTTAGTAACTCAACTGAAAGATGGCATCTACAAACATGTCATGCTCTGCCAAGACTCCACTGCCATGGCAACCTAGACCTGAAGTGGAGCTTGAACCTGGAATCTTCTAACTCATTGCTGAGAATTTTAATAACTGAGACAAGCTGACACCAACAAGAAATGATTCAAATATATGCCCTTGCACCTTTTTGTCACGGACCCTTCATTCATAGTGTAGCATACTGTACCTTGCTGTAGTCCAAGTCAACACATGACTAAAACTTTTTGGTATTGCTGTCTACTTTTCAGACTTTTTATAAATGATTAGATACAAGCAGAAAAATAGATGAGAAAAATATAAAAATATACAATATACAAAAGGTGTATGTAAGAGATTGTATATATCCATTGCTATAAACCAGGTGACTGTAACCAATATCTGCTAATAAATGAAATGCTTAGTTGTACTCTTAGCTGCATGTCCATCATCTGAATAAATTAGAGTAGACTGTTTCCTTACAGCATGAACCGTTTCTTCTCAAGAGGGAAAGCTAGAAATATAAAGAAATAAACCCTTCTCATATCAAGGTAAACATATTATCATAACCTGTTTTCCTTGATCATAAAAAAATATGCATAATAGAAACTGTGTGCCATGGAATGCAATGGCCACCCCACGTTAAAAAATCCACGTACAGGCATCTTCCACCCTTCAAGATGCAGTTCAGGACCTGGAATATTAGGTCCTTCATTGAAACACCTGTGAACTCATCCTTTTTTGGCATGGAAGCAAGTCATCCTCGCTTCGAGGGACAGCCTATGATAATGATGACATATAAGAAAAAAGACACACAGCTGAATACATCGCTTACACAACCTTAAAAAACTCGTCAAAAATACAGAGCAACCTGCATGTGCAGAACCGTGTTCTGGGAAGGGGAACTACCTTCGTAGAAATTGCATCTGATTGAAATGGAATCAAAATGTGACTTATGCTACTGGTGAGATACATAAGACAGATATGATCTAAACTGGTTCTAATTTCCCTATCTATTCACATTTGACCTGTAATTATTCAGAATGAGGTCTTCAGATGAAAGATTAGCATATACCACAGAAAAGTACACCGGATACATTCGAATCAGATTGTTTACAGCAACTTGATTGAAGAACCTGTGGGGCATCTGTCAGTTAAAGCAAATGAGACATAAACTGCACCTGGAACTAGGAAATTACCTGGAGGTGTCAGCTGACTTCCTTCAAGCCTACCACCCACATGTCCCAAGCCACCATAGTTAATGGCATTTATAGGCTGAACTCTGAATAGACATATGCAACAAGTACCAAATGCTGCCTCAACTCAGTGCCCATCGAGATTCCTCAGAAATAAATTATAACATACTGGAGTGTAAAATTGACATTACAGATAAGCAACCATTATAGAAAGCACCTGATTTTCCTTTCTATTGAACTCAATGGATTGGAATATCAGGTGGTTTCTATCGGTGCCCGATCACAATGCTGCTTTTATGGTCCGGCAGTAAATTGAAAATCACTCTCTCGTTCTCTCTTGTGACCTGAGACTCTTGGCAAGAATGAAAGAAATCTGCTTGGATTATCCATACTGCTTGTCTGCCCAGCTTCTCTTTTACAACAGCATTCAAATGATTTCTAGAATACACTGTGAACGCAATGTAGCCTCATATCACTGCCAAAATTACTTCAATATTATCTCCTCAAATGCCTGAATTTAATAATCGGTAAACAAAGCTGTAATTTACAATAATGTAGTTAGAATCATTGTGCTGTTCTGAAAAGAAAAACAATATATTAAACACTACACACAATTACTGGAAGCCATCTGTGGCTATTTGGGGGTAATTGTGAAATGGATGTTTTGAGAGGAAGGGTTAACTTTTGAATTTGAGGTGATGTTAGTTAATTCCTTATTGACAAGAAACAGCTGCAGGATTCAATAAAGTTTCAGTCTGCTGTCCCATCAGCCGGTCCAGGCAGCGGGCGGTCGAGGGGGTCGTTCAACCTGACTGCCTGCCTCTCTTCCGCTCTTACATCCGGTCCAGGATGTCCTTGGAGATGGAGCACGCGGTGTCCACCGGTATGCTCGCGGCCTTCCGCGAGAGGTGGGCACCGGAGGGACTGGAGTGCATCATCACGCCCGGCAACCAAATTTTAATTTGATTTTACGTTTTAAAGTTTAATTTGTTTTAATTGCCGGTGCTTTTAGTGTCCCCCTCCCCTTTTATAGGGGGCACTTTGAAAAATGTGATTTTAGCGCCCAAAAAAAAAACGGGAAAAAAAGAAAAAAAAAAACACAAAAAAAGGAAAGAAAAAAAAAGGGGCCTTGAAAATGTCTGCTGTGTCACCCAGGCGGGTGGCACGGTTTAATGTTTATGTTTTTTTTCAGGTAAACTCAAAAGAGTTTCAGTCTGCTGTCATAGTCTAAATGTGGTACTTGTGAGCTGGTAATGATACGTCAACAATAAAACAATCAAGTGAATTCAGGAACAGGTCTCAGCCACACCTATCATTCATTGATTCCACACATGTAGCAGGGATGAGCAAACCCACTTTCACTTGGATTTTCAGGTGTTTTAACCGAAATCAACTCCAGCACATTGAATCTAAACCCAGAACTAACCCCCTTCAAATCAATGCTAACATTGCAGGGGCCAGTTAAGAGATTTGCTAAGTCAATTCCTATTTTATTATTTACTTTCTATTTTATTATGGTGCACTAATTTTTTGTTCACAGTTTCTTTTTCTAGCATTTATAGACATTTGTTCCAATTCTATCTTTTGAAGAAGTTTATTCTACTGAATGGTCAAGTCATTTTAAATGACATAGTAGGAGATATTTGTACAATTACCAGTGTTTCTCATGACCCTATTTTTCTAGTTTTACTTTTAGAACAGCTGTAAAGGCCATCTGAGAACAAATAATTTGCATAGGATTCACTTCAGAAGATGAAGTTCTGGTTGAGTGGTATCACAAGTTTGGACAGGTTTATGGGCAATGTCCTTCTATATGATGGAGGAGTGGAAGCTCATTGGGCTCTATTTTCCTCTTTGCCAACTTTTGTCGCCCAGGAGGATGTGCAGCTGATTTTTTTTGTGCCCGATTGCACTAGAAAAAAAAAATACAACTTTTGGCAAAGTAAAATATCACTTTGGCGCTGCGGTATCCGTAGTTAAATCTAGAGGTGGAGCTTCAAGTGTGCACCGAAAAGGCAGTGAGCATGCACCGGGAAAAATGCTTTTTCCACGTGATGGGTGCGTCCGTGCATCCACAGTGAACTTCCTGGTCTGGATCAGCAGCTTGTGAAAATACATTGGGATCAGAGCTGGATCTACACATTTAAATTTTAGCTGCAAAAGGATCCAAGGGAAGGGGAAAGGGAAGGGGGAAGGGCCAAGTGATTTCTATCAGAAGAAATTGAGCCCCTGGTAGACATCATTGAGAGGAGATGAGATGTGCTTGAGAACAAAGGAAGAATGGGACAAAAGAAAATGAAACCTTCTCTACTCACAAAACTTTGGAACCAAGTTGCAAAAGAGTTTAATGCAGTGGCCATGACACCGAGAAGCAGCACGCAGGTCAAAAAGAATTGGCAGGACCTTGGTCAAGCAGTTACTGTAAGTAATATTTTTATTTATGCACTGCAATTACATTTGTAAATGTGACTAATATGTGTGTGTGTGTGTGTGTGTGGCCACCATAGCAGAAGGACCCTCTCTTTAAACAGTTCTATTTTCATCTTTGCAAAGGAAGGTATCACAGATCTCCGAGAAAGGTCAAAAACTGGAGGAGGTGCGCCAAGTAGGCTGCAACTAACAGCTGTGGAACAGAGGATCGCTGATATGATTAAATCTCGCAAGAGAAAATCAACCACTAATGTGGAAGTTGGGCCCAGGTTACCGAGAGAGGGTAAGCCCTGCAAATTGCACAGTCTGGGTTGGCATCGTGGTCTTTGAAAAGAGCCTGCACTGTGTGACCCATGTACTCATGTCACCCTGCCCTCTGTCCCCTTCCCTGCTGCTAACCAAACATCTGCTCTGTTATATTTTGCAGATGTTGAGCATCAGGAAGAGACAGAAGCTGAAGCAGAAGATCAGGAAGCTGTGAGTCTAGATATTCTTCATGAACTTCAGGATGAGGATGAGCTGAACAATGAAGGGCAGCAGGAAGACCCCAATAATGAGATGGTTACATTGGAATTGGAGCAGTTAAGCCCCCCGAGTGTGCCAAGCCCTTTCCTGAGCGATACAACCGACGCAACATTTCACGGGGTACTGTCTGAGACTGCGGGTCCCTCATACTGGGTTGCAGCAAGCCACACCTGGGAGACGGCCGAGGAGGTGGGAACGAGAGCTCAACCTGAAATGCAGTAGACATGGGACAGCTCATGGGAATGAGTGGGCAGAGCATTGAGCGAACGAGATCGCTCCTGGATACCATGGGTGGCGTGAGGGGAGAATTAGCAGGACTGTCAGTAGAAGTAGCAACACTGTCTGGAGGAATGGGAGCAGTGTTGGGACAGATTAGGGAAGAAATATGGGAGGCAGCTGTCAGGACAGATGAGGGAGGGGATGTTGGAAATTAGGGAGGGAATGTCGGAGGTAGCTGCTACAGTAAGTGGACACACCCAGGCTGCCATTGCCCAGCAACAATTGGCAGCATCAACTGCTGACACTCCCTTTCCAATCCCCAGACCAACCTCAGGTCGTGAGCCATGGGTTGATCCACAGGCTGAAGAAGTGTCCGAAGTGTTATGTATGTAACCCTTGGCAACCTGTATCACACCACCATCAGAGGGCCTACCTGTTGGAGTCCTAAGGGATCCCAGCATCTCTTGGGAGCACTGTATATAAGCAGGCCTCCCATGCTGTACTTGCACTCTGGAGTTGAATTAAAGGAGCTAAGGTCACACTTACTCATTGCATACAGTACTTAGTTTCATCCTTTTATTATGAGCATAATACGAAGAGGAACCTGGGCCTTCCACAATGCTGTCTGCTAGGTCTGTCCCTGTCCAACCTCACCACCAACAAATGCGCCTTCGCACAGAAAGCAGAAAAAACTTTGGGGTCAGGGTGAGGAAGCAGAAGTCTGAGACAACGGGCACAGGTAGGGGTAGAGGTAGAGGCAGCAAGAGGGGTGCACAGTGCTAAGGTCTTTGAATAAGGGGGAGGAGAGATGGCTGCAGCTAGAGTTTGTTTGTTTGTTGTTGCTGCTACTTGTTGTTTTCTTCATTGAAAAGTTTACAGTTTGATTCAAAATGTTTTATTAAAGTTAAGTCAAACTGTACAAATGTTTAATAAACCTAATTATTTTTTAAATTTAAGCAGAATGCTGCACATTATTTTTTGAATTAAAGCAACATAAACCAACACAACATTACGTACATTATTATGTACATTATTTTTTCACACTAACAGGTGCAAAGAGTCAACACTGTCGGTCTGTTTAGCCTTCTGGCAGCAAAGCGATCATGGATTAGTTGCTGACGCAAGTCTCTAGCTATGGCTATAGGTGCACGAGGCCGCCTCCTCTGCCGTCGTCCTGCGGGTTGAGGTGGTGGCATGGGTTCATCCTCCTGCTGCTCCTCCTCCTCGTCCTCCTCCTCCTCCTCTTCACCCCCACCCACCCCTTTCTCCCCTCAGGGGGATCTTCAATATCCAGTGCCTGGCCCCTCATGATGGCCAAGTTGTGCAGCATGCAGCACATGACAGTGAACTGACCGATATGGTGAGGGGCATATTGCAGGTAGCCTTCAGAGTGCTCCAGCCATTGGAAAAGCTGCTTCAGTATTCCAATTGTCTTCTCTATGATGCTCCGTGTTGTTTTGTGCGATATGCTGTACAGACGCTTTGGCTCAGTGCAGGGATTGTATGGGGGGGTTATAAGCCAGGTGGCGAGCCCGTCCCCTTTGTCCCCGAGCAACAAGCTGTGCCCTTCTGTCAACTCCTGAAACATCGCGGATATAGTGCTCTCACATAGGATGAAAGCATCATGGATGCTACCTGGGTATTTGTCATCCACTGCCATGATCTGCACATTTAGGGAATGGAATCCTTTCCTGTTGCGATAAACCTTGCAGTCGTCCAAAGGTGCTCTAAAGGCAATATGCATTCAGTCGATCGCACCCTGTACCTTTGGGAAGCCAGCAATTCTGGAGAACCCCACAGCCTGTGTGGTCATAGGGAAAATGATGAACTGGGCCCTTTTGGCATACAATGCAGCAGTCACCTGTCGAATGCAGCAATGTGTGGCGTGCTGCCCATGTCCCCAGTTGCTGCTTGAAATAAGCCAGAAACATAGAAGGCAAGTGCTGCAATGACCTTCACGTCCACAGGTAGGGCAGTCCCCCTGCGACTTCTTGGCTGAATGTCTGTCCTGATTAGCTGGCAGATCTCGGTGATGACCTCCTTTCCAAATCGCAGCCTGCGAATGCAATCTGCCTCACTGAGGTGTAGGTATGAGCGCCTGTCCCTGTAGATTCAATCAGGGTATGGCCTTCTCCCATTAATGCCCGAGCGATCTGGCTTCTGCGATAGTGGCATCGTTTCAGCCGTCGCCTCTGCATGGCGTGCATGTAAACCAACCTTACAACATGAGGCACAGTAATATTTGCAACCATAATTATTATTAATTTTGTTATTCTTGTTATTGTGATTACTGAAGCACAGCACACACACCTTTGCTGGGTGATGCCCTAGTAGAACGGACCACACCCTGGTCTGCGTGCATGCGCAACACTAAGCTCTGTCTTTGTGAAGATGCGACGCACAGTGATTTATGGCACTAAGAGCTTTTGCCGAAATGCGTATGTTTGTTGCTGTGTTGTGCCATCTCCAATGCGCAGTTTGGAGTGCAATCTGGCAGGATCACTCCCTCGGCTGGACAGAAACACAGCCGCTCGGCGCTTGTATGCCATCCCCCTCCCCCACCCCCGGACTTCTTTACAAGCTGAGCCCAGGGTGGAATCCAAGCGCCGAGCTCCTGTGCTTGTGTCGGGCCGAGGGAGCGATCCTGCCGTCGGCCAGCCGGCACTCTATAGTGGGGTGGAGTCGCAATTTACCTTCTCACATAACATGGAAAAAATTACAGTTCTCCCATTCTGTGGGAAAAATTAACTTTCCGAGTTATTTTCCGAGTTCCTCTGCAAAAATCATCATGAATTTGTGCTTTAAATTGTCATCTCCCCTCACTCCAAAAACTCAGAAATATATTCCGCGCCGATTTCCTTAAGTTAATGTAGAGTTTTTCTGATCGGTGCTTAAGTGGGCCGCCCTGAAAAAAAATCAGTGTTGGCGAAAATCGGTTAAATGGCCAAAAAGGGCAAAAAATGACGTGGAAATCAGATTTCAACCAGACCTGCGCCATAAAATCTGCCGTACAAAAAATCTGCCGCTTACAGTTGCCGCTGGCGTATAAACTTTGAGGAAAGTTGCAAAATCAAGATTGCTCAAAAAAAACGGTGTGCAATGGTGGCAAAAATAAAGCCCTTAATTAATATCTCCATTCAGAATTTAAAAAAAAATTTGTTCTGGGATGTGGGTGTCGCTGGCAAGGTCAACATTTATTGCTTATCCCTAATTGCTCTTGACAAGGTGGTAGTGAGCCAGCCGTCTTCTTGAACCACTGCAGTCCATGTGCAAAATTCTGGAACTCCCTTCCTAACAGAATTTTGACCCAGCAACGATGAAGGAACGGCAATATATTTCCAAGTCAGGATGGTGTGTAACTTGGAGGGGAACGTGGAGTTGATGGTGTTCCCATGCGTCTGCTGCCCTTGTTCTTCTAGGTGGTAGAGCTCTCGGGTTTGGGAGGTGCTGCTGAAGAAGCCTTGGCGAGTTGCTGCAGTGCATCTTGTAGATGGTACACACTGCAGCCACGGTGGCAATTCAGTGGAATGCGTTTCTCCTTTAACATACAATATTCCAGGTAATAGCTTTTATTAGACAACAAAATATGTATTATGTGTGTATTACATATAGTTGCACAATCTTTCAAATCTTCAGGGTTTCATTCTTCACTCATAGAACTCCTTACCAGGATTGTTTAAATGTATTTTCTCCCCACAGGAAGGAAACACACCCTGAATACTCTACATCACATTTTGTAGTTCAGTACCACATTCTGAATTTACATTTTACTGTATAAAATTGTATTTAAAAAAAAAAAATCCCTATCAGTACTCACTAGCATTATTCAATGGTGATCTACATCTAAGTAAAATTGGCAGTTGGAATCTTTAGAATAGTGCCACAATATAGTTACAATGCACACCTACCTATCTGTCAACACTGCCTTGCTACTGCTGAGCTGAGGGGACACTAGTACAGGTACTGGAATAGTTTGAATTAACTGTAGCAATTATCAGTACATATCTGTCACAATGCACATCACCTTGCTGCCTTTTTTATTTCATCTCAGTCAAAATTGACCCAGTAAAATTAGTCTATTATTGTGTGAGAGTTCTTTGGGACCAGACTACTCGACCAAATTCAACACAATTATACGCTCTACTAAACAAACTAATTGCCTGATTATGACTAATAGTTCACTTAAAGAAAAAAAATTATCATCTTATTTTCTTCCCTACATGCTATTTCCTCACGTAAGTTCATGTAGAAAGGAACCAGAGTCACAAAAGTGTTTACACAGCCATTGCTGAACAGCTGCCGAATAACATTAATACATCTGATGTGCTGCTGATAATCAGGAAAGGAAATCTGCCAGAGTGCAAATAACAGGAAAGGATAATCCCCAGTTCTACATAAGAGCTGCTGCTGTGACACAACGAACACTAACACCTGATTTCATTCAAATTGTTCTTTCCAGGTGACCTCACTGGGAAAAACAGGAAGCTGAGGACTTCTGTATTTGCTTAAGCGAATGTTGTTTGCCACAACTGTCTGTATGGGGACTTTGGGATTTGTCCCAGTAACTAACAGGAAGCTCAGGAAGAGCCAACATCAATTGTCTAAAGCTATTTGTTTTTTTTCAGGTTCAATAGCTTTAATATCGTGTTAAGGGAGGTTTGTGTGAATAACGTTTTCTCTTATTAAAGAAACAAGCGCTGAACAGTTAATTGATGCGGATTGTTGCTAAAGGGTGATTCCTGTGATGTTACACCAGTTTTATTGA
Source organism: Pristiophorus japonicus (assembly GCF_044704955.1). Classification (NCBI taxonomy): domain Eukaryota; kingdom Metazoa; phylum Chordata; class Chondrichthyes; family Pristiophoridae; genus Pristiophorus; species Pristiophorus japonicus. The sequence goes on along the minus strand of NC_091989.1, from coordinate 39,997,727 downwards.
GTCTGTCAGTTTAATAGCTGGATTTTCGAACACTATTGTGACAATTTTAGCAAGTGCAGAAATGCAACCTGAAGCTGCCACTGTATTTATATGGCATGTGATAATTAAACAGCACTGAGCCAAAGTGATGAAGAAATCGTTTTAATTACAGGTCTATTGGTGGCTGATTTATGGCAAGCACTTTTGGATCGAGAACAAATTTTAATTACAAGCTGTAATTTCAGTGTGAATATATTATTATTCTAATCAGTCTAGTGCGTAAACTGTTTCAACTGTTCACCAAAAATAGTTGGGAAAAATGTGTAATTTGGTAGGGAACAATAGTCCACAGGCAATAAATAGTTGCTGTGTGATACCTGGTAATAATAGGATCTATATTAACTCCCCCACGATTGTATTGGGAGGGAGGTTAAATCGTCAAATTCATGAAACCCGACCATAACCCGCCGCGGACCCATCTGTTTCTGTTTTAACCGTGGTGGATATCAGGGTGTCCGAGGTTCCATTGACCTGCTGTTCTCTGACCTGCTCTTATTGCCACCGTATTTATTTGGCTGGTCCAGTTAAATTTCTGGTCAATGGTGACTCTGGAGCGGCAGGTCCATAATTTTAACATTTAAATGAGGCTTCTTTCATGAGATTTTGGCAGAGATTTCAAAATTAACACCTCGGGGTTCAGGAAACCCGTCAGTGAAATGTAGACAAGATTGAACGGCGCTTCTTGGGGATGGTTAAAGGTCAGGAATCCCAAGATTAATAAAGGCTCAGTGCTCATGGCTGATTTCTCAGTTCCCTCAGGGTTTGGTGAGAGTAGCTGCCATGAGAAACATACCTGTACAGTGTGGAGGTGTTGACTCAGGAAACATCAAGATGGTAACATCATGGCTGCTTTTGATTGGACTTTGATTAACACACAGGGCAATCTGAGTAACCCTAGATTATCCAGGAGCATTTGTCAACTGCAAGGAATTTCATTCCATCAATGTTCAGCTGGTGTGCAACCACAAGAAAAGGTTCATGCAAGTCTGCAACCTCATTCCCTGGGAGCTGCCATTATGCTTTCATACTGCGACAGTCCAACATTCTTGACCTGTTCATACCTGGGACCAGCCTTAAAGGGTGGCAGCTAGGTGACAAAGGATACCCCCTTCAAACCTGCCTTGATGACACCTGAGGAACCTCACCAGTGAACACCAAGAGCACTATAACGAAATATGACAACCAGTTGTGTCATTGAGCAAGTCATCGGCATCCTCAGATGAGCTTCAAACGCACGGACAGGTCTGGATGAGCCATTCAGTACAGGTCTGCGAGGGTCCCTGGGGTAATCGCATGTGTTACATTCTACACAACATAGTGTAGCAGCAAGGACAAGAGTTGCAGGAGGAACTCTTCACTCTTCATCTGATGAGAATTCTAATGACGAGGAGAAGGAGGATGATGAAGGTGGGGCCCCCAGTCGATTACATTGCTGCTCAGGATGCTAGGGCTGCCCTACTAGTGCGAAGTTTCAGTTGGTCAATCACACTGGACCAAAGTAATGTTCACATCTACCCTGCACCACCGCTCCCCCCCCACCGCAACATAAAGCAGTCCTGTAACCAACCATCCACCCATTACACATGCACCAATTGATTTTAGTCATTTCATGTCTTTACATTCATCACCAAGCAACTGAGTTGGCACTTGCCATGCAAGAATGATGAGCACGGGAAGATGGTGCAAATTAATACATTTTCTGTGAATTAAGAAATTAAAGACACCAACAAAACATTTTCATCAACACCTTGGTGAACTACAATGCTTTTATTTGGCTTTCCCTGGCTCCTACATGGTGCAACCCCTGTAGCTTCAATAGAGGTCTTGGCAAGCTGCTCTGATCCCTGCTCATGGCCTATGACCTCTGGGTGTTGGTGCCACCGAGGGTCCCACCAAAGACTGCTCCAAAGACCTATGCAGGGTCAGTCTGGGCCAGCAGTTGAGGAGGCAGCATGTGGGTTATAACTGAGTGGGGGAGAGGAGGGGGGCGGAGGGGGTGCAACGGGTGAGAAGTGGCAGCACTTTGAGTGGAGTTCCCACTCCATGTCCCCTTTTGCCATCATCCGTCTCATGGGCCAAGTGCACAGCGCTCCTGCCTTTCTGCAGCAGAGCAGCTTGGGCAGATCCGTGACACCTTGTAAGGCCACAGCTAATGTATCTGCCATCCTGGTTAAGGTGACAGAAATGTTGGCATCCATTGTTTGAATGACCATCATCAGGGCCTTCAGAGACTGATTAATGTGCCGCAATTCCAGTATCACAGAGGGGGCCACTCTATCCATGGACTGCCTTCTGCACTGACTGCATATCCTGAGCAAAACACTCCTGCTGCTCATGTCTTCAACCACCTCCAGCCAAGCCTTCTTCATTAGTGCAACAGATTTTTTCCCCATTGCTGAGGAATAGAACCTCCTTCCTTGCCCTTACTGCACCCAGCAGTATGTCAAGGGACGTTTCATTAAAGCGAGGTGCAACATTTGCCCTTCCTGACTGCCTTTCAAATTCAATTTCTTTCTTGCAATTCACCCCACTCCTCCAAATTCCATCTGTGCATTGGCCCTTTGAATAGTCGAGGTGAAAGCGGGTTCTGCAGGTGCACAACACGCCCACTCAAGCTTATTGGAGATGTGAAACCCAGAAGTAAAATTATAATGAGCCATCCGTGTTGAAATCGGACATTCCCACGCATCCCACGATCTTCCACGTCTCGCGGCCGCTTTCACCACACCTCACACCACCACCCCCCCCCCACCCCTCGCTCAGATCCTGCATCTGCATTAATATCAACCCCAATGTGTCAGCTACCACAGGATCTGCTGAATTGGTTTCACAGGTATGGAAATTCTGCAACTAATGTTACACATCCACAAAGTTTGTGTGACAATGCAACATATACATCAGGTACACAAGATTTGTCAATACAGGTTATAATATTCTCACGTGCATTAAAATGGGCTATTGCTTCAGAAAAGTGGAGAAGTGGAGAACTGACTGGAGTATATTTAAACTGAGTTTACAGGAATAGTGCAAGATGATAGGGGTGAAATTGAACAGCAGTGGGGGCATAAAATAGTTTGTAGTGGGTCGGCCACCCATTGTACACCCCTCCCGATTGATCTTTTTATTAAAGTCAAATTGAGCAGGCGTATAATAGGTGACTTCTGCCCCTTTTGAGCCATATTTTAACCTCCTATGTTTTAGTGTGGCCTGAATAGTATGAAGTGAAAGCCCTCTGCCTGCATATGTGTCATCTCTGATAACATTTTTAAATATTTAAACTCCAGTGTCTTGCAAGGCTCTTCACAAAATAACTTCCATCCTTAACAACAAGATCAGCATGATATTAACCACGTTGCTGTGACTGTGCGCATAGGATCATGGGTTTCAGCCTGAGTTAATTCATAAGCTTCAAAAGCAATCAAACACAGTAAGGCCCACCTCCCTGGCGGAAACCGGTTGGGAGGGCAGTTAAAATCAGCAGAGAAATTTACCTGCTGATATCATGCACAATCTCTGCTGTCCGCTATTTTAACTTGCTCTTCTAAGCAGGCAGCCAGGATGCCTTCCTGAAGCCGGTGGGGTCCTTCTTTAAATATGTACATTGGGGTCCAATGACATCATCGGGCGGACTACAATTTTAACTGGCGGTCTGAGCAGGAAAACTGTTGTGGCTTTCCCCTCAGGAGAAGATGGCAGGAAGAGGATCTGGGACCAGAAGTGACGGAAACAGGTAGATTTAAAAAATTTGATTACTTGCCTTGTAGGGCCGGGAGGAGCAGGAGTGCTTCTCCTTACCCCACAAAGAAAGCTTTGGCCTCCTCTGCCTCAGGATTCCTCACTTACTGAGTGCAAGACCCTCATGAAATCCTCTCCCTGCGACATACCTTGTTGTTGGCGACCATTTCTTCGGTGGCCTCGTGCTGCCCAACATCTGCTCCCACACACTAGCCAGTTGCCATTTCTCGCCCGCTTCATGTGGGCATCTGATCGGGGGCACACAGATGAGGCCTGAGAGTTAAAATCGGCCAGGCCTTACGCTTCCAAAGTCCGTGCGGTTCGGCTGTTGTCGTATCTCTCCACCCGCCCAATTCCCATTCAGGTTCAAACCAGACCTAATATGTACAGCCTACTACATCTGTGCAGTTAAATAAGAGCAGAAGAAGATTTATTATTTTTCAAACTGGAGGTATTCAGAGTGGCTTCAGAACGTGTGGTTTCCAAAATAATGAAGCACTACACCATGATGCATTTTTCTTCCATGGCAGAAAGTGTCAGCTGATTGTCATTGTAATTCTGCCCTGACGTAAAACTCCTGATATGTAGGTCGCTAAAATCTGATATTTAGACGTAGGATTTGATATTACTTTTTGCTCAAACTAAGATTAAAATAATTATTAACATCAGCCCTATGGATTTTATGCCATATTAAGCATTACTGTAAATTTCTAACATTATTAGAACTTGGAAATGGGCATTGATGAAGGAGCGTGACATTCTTTGTTACATTTTTTTCATGTCATTCAGAAATTCTAATTTAGCACTGATGAAGTTAAATGAATATTTATATCAATCACTATCCTACATTAACTCCTGCAGATTGACAAGGGCTGGAACGTTACACTACCAATGCATAGTAACAGAGTAGTCATAAACATTGGAGTGTCGCTCGCAGCCGATTATCATGTTCAAGGGACATAATAAGCAGCAAATATTGTGGTCGGATCTGTCTGGACAATTTCTCTTGGGACAAGCAAATACATCGATAATCTAAAAATAGTGCCATGGTACTTTGCTTCGGCTTTATTGGTTTTCTGAAAAATAAACATTCATAACCTGAATTGGACACGAAATTAGGAGTTTCCTCTGCAGTTGGTAGCTTATGTTTAATTCCTATATCAATTCAATGAGCCAACCACGCAGTAAAGTTTACTCAGTTATAAAATCAACATGTATAGAATGCATATTATCACAAACTGTGCTTTCCTGAAATTCACCAAAATATGCCGTCTTAAAATAAATATCTCAGACCCCTGACGCTAGAGATCAGCCTTGTGACTCAGTACTGCCTCCAGTACTTGAATGTCTCTCTTGTTTCTTGGTAACCAGAATTGGATGCAGTACTCAAGGTGCTAGTCTGACCAGAGCAATGTAGAGTTTGATCATTGCCTCCTTCATCTGACTTATTTTCTGATCTTTGGCTGTGTATTTCAATATTTTATTGGCTTGGTTAATTGCTGCATTGCACTGCTTGGACATGTTTAGTGTTGAGCCTACTAAGACTCCTGGGTCTCTTTCAGCTACAGCCGGAGCTGCTTCTACACCATTCATGAAATATGCACATTGGGGGTAATTTTCACCTTCATCGCCTGGGCAGTAATCTGGCAGAACAGATTGGCGACCCGTTATAGAAACTGAATGATTTTCATTGCATTGATTTTAATAAGATGCAAATTGGGCAGGTTCTACAAGGGGCAGGCAATCCACTCTGCCAAGTTGCTTTCACCTGCCATTGTTCTACCCACTTACATATCTTATCCAGCTCAGCTTGTCATTTCTGAGCTGCCTCTTTCATTGCCCCACCTAGTTTGGCACAATATGCAAATCTGACCACATTATAAATGTTTTTGCTCCAGGTCATTTATGTAAGCCCTGAGGCACCTCACTCAGTACTTGCTCTCATTCTGGCATAATTCCTTGAACAAGTACTCCTTATTTCCTATCCTTCAGTCAGTTTCTTATCCATTCCCAGAGTTTGGAAGTGTGAGTGGTGCAAGAAGTGTTATGGAGGAAGAATATTCAATTCTTCAACAGACTTGGAAGTCGCAATTCGGTAACGCCCTATTTGGGGGTGGTAACCAAGGTGAGGCGGCACTTCCTGCGCCCGGTGTAGAAGTCCCACCCCGGCAGCGAAATTGGGGTTACCGCCCCCAAGAGAAGGTGGAGCGCAATGTCGGGCGCTCCACTTCCTCTTGGGGCAGGTCTGGGGCGGTAGACGTGCGAATGTTGCAGCGCTATGTGGCCTCTTCCTTAACGGAAGGGGAGGGCCCACTGTGAGCTGTGCAGTAGTGCAAGGAGCCTCCACAAGGCCACTGGGGACGCCGGGTGCCATGGCCGCAGGCCTAGCACAGAAGCGGAGTGCCGGGCTGCACCATCACAGCATGGACCCCGTAAAATTAAGAACAGAAGGCCGGATCAATGAGTTAGCCGCGAGAAAAAGATGTCGCCGTGCACCGCCCCTTTAATTTTCGCCCACACGAGCAGAGTGCAGCTCGGTTCATGACCCGCGAGGCTGCTGCTGACATGGCCCTCGGCAGCCTCACGTGGCACTGCCCAATTTCTGCCCCGGGGCAAAAACGGGTCGCTGCGCATAGCGATGACATCATCATTGCCGGCGCAGCAGCCCAGGATGTTACCAGCGGCAATGGGGCGTTGCTGATTTTGCGCTTCCACTAACGCCCCCGCAATATTGCACGAGCCGATAGTGCCACCTCTTCCCCCCCAGGCGAAAATCCATTTGCACCTTGTTACTTAGTGCCAGAGGCGCAAACGGCAGGCACGCATGCCAAATTTCACCCCCTTGGACTTTATAGTGCTGTTGAAGGAAACATAGTTTTATTTATTATTCCACCACAGTATTGAGCAGTGACAAAAGCGCCTTTTAATCTCCATTCTTCATCCCATAAGGGAGCATAGTGGTTCTGATACAGTGGTGGGAGGTGGGGAGCAATCTTCGTGTTCGGATGCCCCATCGCCACATGTATCTGGGTGCAGATGCAAATGTAACATAGAAACATAGAAAATAGGTGCAGGAGTAGGCCATTCGGCCCTTCGAGCCTGCACCGCCATTCAATGAGTTCATGGTTGAACATGCAACTTCAGTACCCCATTCCTGCTTTCTCACCATACCCCTTGATCCTCCTAGTAGTAAGGACTACATCTAACTCCTTTTTGAATATATTTAGTGAATTGGCCTCAACAACATTCTGTGGCAGAGAATTCCACAGGTTCACCACTCTCTGGGTGAAGAAGTTTCTCCTCATCTCGGTCCTAAATGGCTTACCCCTTATCCTTAGACTGTGACCCCTGGTTCTGGACTTCCCCAACATTGGGAACATTCTTCCTGCATCTAATCTGTCTAAACCCGTCAGAATTTTAAACGTTTCTATGAGATCCCCTTTCATTCTTCTGAACTCCAGTGAATACAAGCCCAGTTGATCCAGTCTTTCTTGATATGTCAGTCCCGCCATCCCAGGAACCTTCACTGCACTCCCTCAATAGCAAGAATGTCCTTCCTCAAGTTAGGAGACCAAAACTGTACACAATACTCCAGCTGTGGTCTCACCAAGGCCCTGTACAATTGTAGTAACACCTCCCTGCCCCTGTACTCAAATCCCCTCGCTATGAAGGCCAACATGTCATTTGCTTTCTTAACCGCCTGCTGTACATGCATGCCAACCTTCAATGACTGATGTACCCTGACACCCAGGTCTCGTTGCACCTCCCCTTTTCCTAATCTGTCACCATTCAGATAATAGTCTGTCTCTCTGTTTTTACCACCAAAGTGGATAACCTCACATTTATCCACATTATACTTCATCTGCCATGCATTTGCCCACTCACCTAACCTATCCAAGTCACTCTGCAGCCTCATAGCATCCTCCTCGCAGCTCACAATGTACCCAACTTAGTGTCATCCGCAAATTTGGAGATACTACATTTAACCCGCTCATCTAAATCATTAATGTATAATGTAAACAGCTGGGGCCCCAGCACAGAATCTTGCGGTACCCCACTAGTCACTGCCTGCCATTCTGAAAAGTACCCATTTACTCCTACTCTTTGCTTCCTGTCTGACAACCAGTTCTCAATCCACGTCAGCACACTACCCCCAATCCCATGTGCTTTAACTTTGCACATTAATCTCTTGTGAGGGACCTTGTCGAAAGCCTTCTGAAAGTCTAAATGCACCACATCAACTGGTTCTCCCTTGTCCACTCTACTGGAAACATCCTCAAAAAATTCCAGAAGATTTGTCAAGCATGATTTCCCTTTCACAAATCCATGCTGACTTGAACCTATCATGTCACCTCTTTCCAAATGCGCTGCTATGACATCCTTAATAATTGATTCCATCATTTTACCCACTCCTGATGTCAGGCTGACCGGTCTATAATTCCCTGTTTTCTCTCTCCCTCCTTTTTTAAAAAGTGGGGTTACATTGGCTACCCTCCACTGCATAGGAACTGATCCAGAGTCTATGGAATGTTGCAAAATGACTGTCAATGCATCTGCTATTTCCAAGGCCACCTCCTTAAGTACTCTGGGATGCAGACCATCAGGCCCTGGGGATTTATCGGCCTTCAATCCCATCAATTTCCCCAACACAATTTCCCAACTAATAAGGATTTCCCTTAGTTCCTCCTTCTTACTCGACCCTCTGACCCCTTTTATATCCGGAAGGTTGTTTGTGTCTTCCTTAGTGAATAGCGAACCAAAGTGCTTGTTCAATTGGTCTGCCATTTCTTTGTTCCCCGTTATGACTTTCCCTGATTCTGACTGCAGGGGACCTACGTTTGTCTTTACTAACCTTTTTCTCTTTACATATCTATAGAAGCTTTTGCAGTCCGTTTTAATGTTCCCTGCAAGCTTCCTCTCGTACTCTATTTTCCCTGCCCTAATCAAATCCTTTATCCTCCTTTGCTGAGTTCTAAATTTCTCCCAGTCCCCGGGTTCGCTGCTATTTCTGGCCAATTTGTATGCCACTTCCTTGGCTTTAATACTATCCCTGATTTCCCTTGATAGCCACGGTTGAGCCACCTTCCCAGTTTTATTTTTACGCCAGACAGGGATGTACAATTGTTGTAGTTCATCCATGAGGTCTCTAAATATCTGCCATTGCCCATCCACTGTCAACCCCTTAAGTATCATTCGGCAGTCTATCCTTGCCAATTCACGCCTCATACCTTCAAAGTTACCCTTCTTTTTGTTCTAGACCATGGTCTCTGAATTAACTGTTTCATTCTCCATCCTAATGTAGAATTCCACCATATTATGGTCACTCTTCCCCAAGGAGCCTCGCACAACGAGATTGCTAATTAATCCTCTCTCATTACACAACACCCAGTCTAAGATGGCCTCCCCCCTAGTTGGTTCCTCGACATATTGGTATAGAAAACCATCCTTTATGCACTCCAGGAAACTATTTAATGGCCCAGAATTGGCTGGAGTGGAGCATCTCATGGCATCTCACGGCATGCCTTATTAGTTAGACTTGTTCCTGCATCCTTCAGCTCAAAAATGTTTTTCCCACAAAGCTGCTGGAAGTGCCAGCTGATGATGCAACAGGGCATCTGGTGAATGACAGAATCAAGAGTGTATCTACTGTTGCGATTTAAGGATTGAGAAATAAATTGAGGAAAGACGGAGGAGGGTGACTTAGAGTGGTTGAATTCAATGTCAAATCAGGTACAGAAAATGAAATAGAGAAGGAAAGAAAGATTGGATTAAGAGAGGGGGAGGAAAGAGATAGAAAGGACAAGTAAGAAAGAAAAATTCAAAAGTTAAAATTTGACATTTTTTAAATCGCTAACAATAATTCACTACTTGCAGTAATGAGAATACACACTTTTAATTGTTCACTTTCTGGGCCGGAGAGGTTTATTGTCAGTCATTAACAATCATCGCACCATTAAGAGGGTACTTGCACTATTAATTACTAGACTTAACATTCAGTGGCGAATTTAATGCAAAATTAATGTGCAACATGCAGCAACTTCATGAAACTAACGGAGAGGTTAAGGGCGAGTTGCTGTTTTCGTGAACCAAATCATCCAGCAACCTGTGGCGATTCATAATTTATGGGGTATCTCTTCCTCGCCACTAGTTGCTGGACAATTTGCACATTAATAATGCCATGCATCATTCACACACTGTTATTTTTTTTCAACAAATTCTGGGCCAATGTATTTTATAGGCCTTCCTCCATGATTATGCCAGCTGTAAGTCAAAATGAGCACTCAAATAATGAAAACATTGTAATCAGGAGTGACCTATTTTCCTCTCTTTGCAAATTATCGTCAAAAAGTGCATGAGTAAAAAGTGTTGCAGTGTCCTTTAAAAGCAGTTCTAGGCACCAATATATTGATGTTGGAGGGGGTGCATTGCGGATTCACTGAATGATACTGGGGCTAAAAGAGTTAAATTTTGAGGACAGGTTCCATAGACTAGGTTGTATTCACTTGAGTACAGAAGATTAAGGGGTGATCTAATTGAAGTGTTTAAGATGATTAAAGGATTTGATAGGGTGGAGAGAAACTCTTTCCTCTGGGGGAGGGTGCAGAACAAGGGGGCATAACCGTAAAATTAGAGTTAGCCAATTCGGGGCTGATGTCACAAAGTACATCATTCCTTATACAGAAGGTAACGGAAATCTGGAATTCTCTCCCCCCAAAAAACTGTTGCGACTGGGTCAGTTAAAAATGTCATAACCGAGATTGATGCATTTTTGTTAGGCAAGGGTATAAAGGGTTGTAGAACCAAGGTGAACAGATGACATTAAGGTACAGTTCTACCATGATCTAATTGAATGGTGGAACCTGCTTGAGCAGCTGAATGGTCTACTCCTGTTCCTAAGTTCCAGATAAACTATTGATCCGTGCTTAGCATTGCAGTGAGGATTCTCGTGTCTCCAAAATAGAGAACAGACATTAGGAAAATATGAGAATTAAAATTGATTTTCTTTTCTTGTTATGGCCAAATGGGGGATTTCTGTATTAGACTTTTATATGACTTTGGATAAACAAAGTAAATATAATTTAACATTGGAAACACAAGTTGTATCTTTAAGAGGGAAGCTTATTGTTTCCATGGCAATGGAAGATGGCTGTCCTGGATGGATTCTCATTATCTGTGTCAAAATCTCTGTCCAGAAACTAATTAAATCCCAAATTGCTTGATCATTAGGGCTAGCTGTTTATTATGTGAACAAATACAGGTTAACCGACCAGGGAGTAGTTACATTCAGTTACTCTGATAGCTGAATCATTAAAGAAAGGTGTCAGCAGGGTGGCAATAATATCCCAATATTAACAACTTTCCCCTTGAGGTATGAATCCTGTAGTGTGCTCAGACTGATGAGGACTTCAATGGCAAAGTTGTAACTTGAAACAACAACAAAAACTTGCATTTATTTAACACCTTTAACATCGTAAAACCTCCTAAGATGCTTTACAGACATGTTGTCAAACAGAATTTGACACCGAGCCACATGTTAAGATGGATGTTTGGTCAAAGGTTTTAAGAAATATCTTAAAAGAGGAAAGAGAGGCAGCGAGGTGGAGAGGTTTAGGAAGGGAACTCTAGAGCTTCGGGCCTTGGCAGCTGAAGGCACAGCCGCCAATGGTGGAGCGTTTAAAATGAGGGATGCACAAGAGGCCAGATTTCAAGGAGCGCAGATATATTGGAGGTTTGAAAACAAGGATCAGAATTTTAAAATCGAGGCGTTGCTTAACTGGGAGCCAACGTAGGTCAGTGACCATAGGGATGATGTATGAATAGGACTTGGTGTGAGTTAGGATAGAGGCAACAAAACTTTGGATGAGCTTACGTTTATTGAGGGTGAAAGATGGGAGGCCAGCCAGAAGTACGGTGGAATAATTAAGTCAAGAGGTAACAAAGGCATGGATGAGGTTTTCAGCAGCAGATGAGCTGAGGCAGGGGTGGAGTCAGGCAATGTTACAGAGGCGCAAATAGGCAGTCTTAGTGATGGCATGGATTTGTGGCTGAAAGATTTCCCATAACATAAGAATACAACTATAAGTATTCAGCCTTAGTTCTACCTAGATATCTAAATGTCATGGATTGGAATCTGCCTCATCTCTGTACAGCTTCACATGGTGAAGAGTCCTGTCATTTGTCAAGCAGTCTACAAAATAATACATTAAAAATATTACAGTATTTTAGCCTTGGGCTGATTCTCTCTTTATTGTTTTAAGTTTTTTACTTTCAGTAAATTGGTGTGCTTCATTGCCTCTGTGAATTATTCTATTCGTAAATATATCTCTTAGCTTTCATCTATATGCCTTGGTTTGATGGTGTGGTGTTTATATCCTTCTGGTGAATGTATAAAGCATCCACATGAACACAGTGGCCAATATCACAACAAAAGGGCAGCTGTTAATCTCAGGCATGCAAACTTAGACATGGCATGTAAAAAGGCACAGATTTATGATCATATGAAACTTAGAGTGAAAGCCCAAACTGTAATGCATTTAATAATCCTCTCTTTCTCTCTGTCTTTCCCCTCTCTTTTTCTCTCTGTCTCTCCCCGTCTCTCTGTCGCTCCCGCTCCCCCCTCTCTCTCTCTCCGCCCTCTCTCTCTCAGTCCTCTCTCTCCCCTCTCTCCATCCCCCTCTCTCCGTCCCCCTCTCTCCGTCCCCATCTCTCCATCCCCTTCTCTCTCTTTCTCTCCGTCCCCTTCTCTCTCTCCGTCCCGTCCCCCTCTCTCTCTCCGTCCCCCTCTCCCTCTCCCTCCCTCCCTCCCTCTCTCCCCTCTCTCCTTCTCCCTCTCCACACTCCCCCCTTTACCCCCCTCCGTCCCCCTCTCCCTCGCTCCCTCTCCCCCCTCTCCTCCCCCCCTCGCCCGACCAGTCCTGCTCCCTCACCTCTCTCTCTCCCTCTCCATTGCGTTGTAACAAATTTCATTTGGAAGGAGGTCTACCCAGGTCTGTATCTCCAAACAGTACAGAATGAGCACTCAGCATGCTGCACATCTGTCCTATAAAAGATAGAAACATAGAAACATAGAAATTAGGTGCAGGAGCAGGCCATTCGGCCCTTCGAGCCTGCGCTGCCATTCAATAAGATCATTGCTGATCATTCAACCTCAGTACCCCTTTCCTGCTTTCACTCCATATCCCTTAATCCCTCTGGCCGTAAGGGCCATATCTAACACCCTTTGGAATATATCTAACGAACTGGCCTTAAGAACTTTCTGCGGCAGAGAATTTCACAGGTTAACCACTCTCTGAATGAAGAAGTTTCTCCTCATCTCAGTCCTAAATGACTTACCCCTTATTCTTAGACAGTGATGGGAACATTCTTCCTGCCTCTGACCTGTCCAATCCCGTCAGAATTTTATATGTTTATGAGATCCCCTCTCATTCTTCTAAACTCCAGTGGATACAAGCCCAGTTGATCCAGTCTCTCCTCATATGTCAGTCCTGCCATTCTGGGAATCAGTCTGATGAACATTTGCTGTACTTCCTCAATAGCAAGAACGTCCTTCCTCAGATTAGAAGACCAAAACTGAACACAATATTCCAGGTGTGGCCTCACCAAGACTCAGTACAAATGCAATAAGACCTCCCTGCTCCTATACTCAAATCCCCTAGCTATGAAGGTCAACATGCCATTTGCCTTCTTCACTGCCTGCCTTACCTGCATGCCAACCTTCAATGACTGATGAACCATGACACCCAGGTCTCATTGCACCTCACCTTTTCCTAATCTGTCACCATTCAGATAATATTCTGTCTTCCTGTTTTTGCCACCAAAGTGGAAAACCTCACATTTATCCACATTATACGACATCTGCCATGCATTTGCCCACTCACCTAACCTGTCCAAGTCACCCTGCAGCTTCTTGGCATCCTCCTCACAGCTCACACCGCCACCCAGCTTAGTGTCATCTGCAAACTTGGAGATATTATATTCAATTCCTTCATCTAAATCATTGATGTATATTGTAAATAGCTGGGGTCCCAACACTGAACACTGCGACAGCCCACCTGCCATTCTGAAAAGGAACTGTTTATTCCGACTCTCTGCTTCCTGTCTGCCAACCAGTTCTCTATCCTCATCAATACATTACCCCCAATACCATGTGCTTTAATTTTGCACATTAATCTCTTTTGTGGGACCTTTCAAAAGCCTTTTGAAAGTACAAATAGACCATGTCCACTGGTTCTCCCTTGTCAACTCTGCTAGTTACATCCTCAAAAAATTCCAGAAGATTTGTCAAACATGATTTCCCTTTCATAAATCCTTGCTGACTTAGACCGATCCTGTCACTGCTTTCCAAATACGCTGCTATTTCATCTTTAATAATTGATTCCAACATTTTCCCCACTACCGATGTCAGGCTAACCGGTCTATAATTCCCTGTGTTCTCTCTCCCTCCTTTTTTAAAAAGTACATTAGCTACCCTCCAGTCCATAGGAATGATCCAGAGTCAATAGACTGTTGGAAAATGATCAGAAATGCATCCACTACTTCTAGGGCCAATTCTTTAAGTACTCTGGGATGCAGCCTATCAGGCCTTGGGGATTTATCGGCGTTCAATCCCATCAATTTCTCTAACACAATTTCCTGACTAATAAAGATTTCCTTCAGTTCCTCCTTTTCGCTAGATCCTCGAACCCCTAGTATTTCAGGAAGGTTATTTGTGTCTTCCTTAGTGAAGACAGATCCAAAGTATTTGTTCAATTGGTCTGCCATTTCTTTGTTCCCCATTATAAACTCACCTGATTCTGACTGCAAAGGACCTATGTTGGCCTTTAATATGTCCTTACTATTCAGTACAAATGCACACGAGACCCATACTGGAGAGAAGGCCACTCTGTGACCAGTAACCTTTATTCACCAGCACTGAAGTGGAGAAGATGGGTGGAGCTTCCCCTTTTATACCTGAAAGTCCAGGTTAGGAGTGTCTCCCACAAGTTCACCACCTAGTGGTCAGTGTTCTCACAGTGTACAACTTAGGTCAGTTTATACATGGATTACAGTGACAGTTGAATACATGACATCACCTCCCCCACCAAAGTCTTATTGGGATCCTAGGTTAAGTCTCTCTGATGGTTTACGCTCCCTTGTGGAGCGCCTGAGTTGGAGCTCCGGTTGTTGGGTGCTGGCCTGAGTGTCTGCTGTTTGCGGTGCCTCAGGCCTGTCCGGACTGCCCACGGTGACTGGGATCTCCTTCACTTGGTTCCGATGTTCGGTCACCTGTGGTGGAGTGAACTCTACATCGTGTTCTTCCTCTGCTTCTTCTATGGGGTTACTGAACCTCCTTTTAGTTTGATCCACGTGTTTGCGGCAGATTTGTCCATTGTTAAGTTTAACTACCAGAATCCTATTCCCCTCTTTGGCAATCACAGTGCCTGCGAGCCATTTGGGCCTTGAGGACAAAGACAGGGTCATTGACATCAATACATCGCGCCTTCGCATTCTCGTCATGGTAGTCACATTGTGACCCGCACCTGCTCTCAACAATTTCTTTCATGGTGGGGTGTATAAGGGATAACCTGATTTTGAGTGTCCTTTTCATTAGCAGCTCTGCGGGTGGAACCCCTGTGAGCAGTGTGGTCGGGATCTATTGGCCAACAGGAGGCGTGATAAGCGGCTTTGTAGGGAACCCCCTTGGATTCTGAGCATTCCCCGTTTGATTATCTGCACTGCTCGTTCAGCCTGGCTGTTTGAGGCCAGCTTGAACAGTGCTGTTCTGACATAGTTGATACCATTTGCTGCCATGAAGTCCTGGAATTCAATGCTTGTAAAGCACGGGCCATTGTTGCTGACCAAGACGTCCGGTATACCATGGGCGGCGAATGTTGCCCGTAGACTTTCTACCGTGGCAGAGGATGTGCTTGAATTGAGAATGTCACACTCGATCCATTTGGAGTAGGCATCTACTGCAACCAAAAACATTTTTCCCATGAAAGGACCTGCGTAGTCCACATGGATGCGTGACCATGGCTTGGCGGGCCAGAACCAGGGGCTAAGGGGGGCTTCCCTGGGCGCATTGCCCAGCTGGGCACACGTGTTGCAACTGCGAACACAAAGTTCCAGGTCTGCATCTATCCCTGGCCTCCAAACGTGTGACCTGGCAATTGCCTTCATCATGACAATGCCCAAGTGCTCATTATGGAGTTCTCGGATGAACGCCTCTCTGCCCATCTGGGGCATGACTACTCGGTTTCCCCATTGTAGGCAATCGGCCTGAATCGAGAGTTCATCCTTGCGCCTGTGAAATGGTTTAAATTCCTCAGGGCATGCCCCGTACGAGGCTGCCCAGTTCCCATTCAGGACACATTTCTTGACTAAAGACGGTAGCGGGTCTCTATTTGTCCAGACTTTGATCTGACGGGCTGTCACGGGTGAGCCTTCGCTTTCGAAAGCTTCAACAGCCATAATCATCTCAGCAGCATGCTCGGTTGCCCCCTCGGTGCTGGCTAGTGGGAGCCTGCTGAGTGCATCGGCGCAGTTTTCGGTGCCCGGTCTGTGCCGAGTTGTATACTCATAGAAGGCTAACGTGAGTGCCTATCTCTGTATGCGGGCCGACGCATTTGCATTTATGGCCTTGTTGTCGGCCAAAAGGGACATTAGGGGTTTGTGATCTGTCTCCAGCTCAAATTTCCTGCCAAACAGGTACTGGTGCATTTTATTTTACTGCATATACACATGCAAGCGCTTCCTTTTCTACCATCCCGTAGCCTCTTTCTGCCTGGGACAGACTTCTGGGGGCTGACCTTTGGCATTAACATGCTGCAAAACACACCCGACCCCATAGGACGATGCATCGCACGTTAAAACAAGTTTCTTACATGGGTCAGATAGCGTTAACAGATTGTTGGAGCATAACAAATTGCGTGCTCTATCAAAAGCCCTTTCCTGTCTGTCCCCCCAGACCCATTCATGACCTTTGCATAGGAGCACGTGTAGCGACTCTAACAGCATGCTCAATTTGGGAAGAAAGTTCCCAAAATAGTTCAGGAGCCCCAGGAACGAACACAGCTCCGTCGTGTTATAGGTTCTGTGTGCTCTCTGGATCGCTTCCATTTTGGACACAGTAGGTCTGATCCCGTCTGCTGCTACCCTCAACCCAGGAATTCTACTTCTGGAGCTAGGAAGACGCACTTCGCCTTTTTCAGTCGCAAACCTACCCAGTCCAGTCTGCGTAGCACCTCCTCCAGGTTGTAAAGGTGTTCTTCAGTATCACAACCCGTGATGAGGATGTCGTCTTGAAAAACCACCGTCCTTGGAGTCGACTTGTGGAGCCTTTCCATGTTTCATTGAAAGATCGCGGCGGCCGAGCAAATCCCGAACGGACATCTGTTGTACTCAAACAACCCCTTGTGTGTCGTGATGGTGGTCAGCTTCTTTGACTCACTCGCCAGCTCCTGGGTCATGTAAGCTGAGGTCAGGTCCAATTTTGAAAACAGTTTGCTACCAGATTGCGTCGCAAAGAGGTCTTCTGCTCTCGGTAGTGGGTATTGGTCTTAGAATGACACCCAATTGATGGTGGCCTTGCAATCACCACATATCCTGACTGACCCATCCGCCTTGAGCACTGACACAATAGGGCTCGCCCAGTCACTGAATTCGACTGGCGAGATGATGCCTTCCCTCAGCAGGCGGTCCAATTCGCCTTCTATCTTTTCCCACATCATGTAAGGCACCGCTCTGGCCTTGTGGTGTACTGGCCTGGTGTTCGGGTTTATGTGAATCATTACCTTGGTCCCCATGAAAGTGCCAATGCTGGGTTGAAATAGTGAATCAAATTTGTCCAGGTCCTGTAAGCATGATATTCGCTCCACAGAAGAAATTGCATTGACATCGCTCCATTTCCAGTTCATGACAGCAAGCCAACTCCTCCCAGCAATGCGGGACCATCCCCCAGGACAATCCAGAGTGGCAACCTGTTCTCCGAATCTTTGTGGGTCACGACTACTGTGGCGCTGCCTAGCACCGGAATGATCTCCTTTGTATATGTCCGTAGCTGTGCGTCAATCGGCAATAATTTTGGCCTCCTGGCCTTGGACGCCCACAAATGGTCAAACTGTTTGATACTCATCATGGACTGGCTGGCCCCCATGTCTAGCTCCATTGATATTGGGATACCATTGAGGAGCACTTTCATCATTATCGGTGGCATCCTGGTGTATGAACTGTATATGTGCTCCACATGAACTCGCTGAACTTCAGCTTCCAGCGATTTCCCCCAGTGTCCATTTGGCCTCGTAGGGTTTACATCGGGCCCGTCCTCCTTGCATATCAACCTGGCTTCAGGCTTCGTGCCAAGTGACTGCTGACCTTGCAATTTCTGCAGATATATTGCTGATACCTGCAAGGTCTGGCTGTGTGTTTGCCTCCACACCTCCAACATGAGCCGTTATTGGAAACAAAAGGTCCATTACCAGTCGATCGTCTCTGACTGTCTCTGTAACTGTCCTTAAACGCACCATTGACAGGTGTTGACGGCCCCATTACTGGCCGCATTATCCCTTGCGATGGCATGAATCGCCGTTCAGCTAGCCAGTATCTCTGTTGAATACTCGCTTTGGGTTCGACTACATGCTCGGGCATGTCCGATTGCCACTGTCTGCCTGGAGAACTGTGTGCCACGTTAACAATGTTGATTCCCTGTCCATTTGCTGCATTTAAACCAAGATTTTTGTTAAATATCATTCTGGTCTATCCTCCCTTGAGATAAATGTCTGGGCCATCAATGCCGCCGTTTCCAGGGTCAAGTCTTTGGTCTCAATCAGTTTCCTGAAAACCCCAGCGTGCCCAATGCCCTCAATAAAAAAGTCTCGCAGCATCTCCACTCTGCATCCATCTGGGAACTTACATAGGCTCGCCAGTCGCCGGATGTTTGCCACGAAGTCTGGAACGCTTTGCCCTTCTCGCCGCCGGTGCATATAAAACCGGTGTCTCTCCATGTGCATGCTGCTCGCCGGTTTAAAGTGTTCCCCAATCAACTTACTGAGCTCTTCAAAAGTCTTGTCCGCTGGCTTCTCTGGTGCTAGAAGCTCCTTCATCAGGGAGTACGTCCTGGAACCACAAACCGTCAGGAGATGAGCCCTGCGTTTGTCGGCCGAATCCTGTCCCAGCCATTCCTTAGTGACAAAACTTTGCTGTAGTCTCTCAATAACATCATCCCTATCATCACCAACACAGTACCACTCATCTGTGCTGCCCGTGGCCAAGCTCACGTGATTTAAATCCCAGTTTCTCGTCGCCAATAATATGTCCTTACTATACAGTAGAAATGCAGACGAGGCCCATACTAGAGAGAAGGTCACTCTGTGACCAATAACCTTTATTCGCCAGCACTGAAGTGGAGAAGATGGGTGGAGCTTCCCCTTTTATACCTGAAAGTCCAGGTTAGAGGTGCCTCCCACAAGTTCACCACCTAGTGGTCAGTGTTCTTATGGTGTACAACATAGGTCAGTTTATACATGGATTACAATGACAATTGAATACATGACAGTCTTCACTAACTTTTTCTCTTCACATAGCTATAGAAACTTCTGCAGTCAGTTTTTATGTTCCTGCAAGCATCCTCTTATACTCTATTTTCCCCCTCCTAATTAGACCATTTGTCCTCCTCTGCTGAATTCTAAATTTCTCCAAGTCCTCAGGTTTGCTGCTTTTTCTGGCCAATTTATATGCCACTTCCTTGGATTTAACACTATCTCTAATTTTCCTTGTTAGCCACGGTTGAGCTCCCTTCCCCATTTTATTTTTATTCCAGTCAGGGATGTACAATTGTTGAAGTTCATCCATGTAATCTATAAATGTCTGCCATTGCCTATCCACCGTCAACCCTTTAAGTATCATTTGCCAGTCTATCCTAGCCAATTCACGTCTCATGCCATCGAAGTTACCTATCTTAAGTTCAGGACCCTAGTCTCTGAATTAACACTGTCACTCTCCATCTTAATAAAGAATTCTACCATATTATGGTCACTCTGCTCCAGGGGGCCTTGTACAAGATTGCTAATTAGTCCTCTCTCATTAGGATGACCAGCTCTCTAGTTGGTTCCTCAACATATTGTTCAAGAAAGCCATCCCTAATACACTCCAGGAAATCCTCCTTCACCGCATTGCTACCAGCTTGGTGAGCCCAATCTATATGTAGATTAAAGTCGCCCATGATAACTGCTGTACCTTTATTGCACGCATTCCTAATTTCTTGTTTGATGCCATCCCCAACCTCGCTACTACTGTTTGGTGGTCTGTACATAACTCCCACTAGCGTTTTCTGCCCTTTGGTATTCCGCAGCTCTACCCATACAGATTCCACATCATCCAAGCTAATGTCCTTTCTTACTATTGCATTAATTTCTTCTTTAACCAGCAACGCTACCCCACCTCCTTTTCCTTTCTGTCTATCCTTCATGAATGTTGAGTACTCCTGGATGTTGAGTTCCCAGCCTTGGTCACCCTGGAGCCATGTCTCCGTAATCCCAATTATATCATAATCATTAATAGCTGCCTGTGCAGTTAATTATGACTACTCCGCGCCTTATTATGAATACTCCTTGCATTGAGGCACAGAGCCTTCAGGCTTGTCTTTTTAATACTCTTTGTTCCTCATAGGGTGTCAGTCGTAGCTCAAGATTAGCACTCTCCCCTCTGAGTTCAATGGTTGTGGGTTCAATCTCCATTCCAGGACTTGAGCACATCATCCAGGTTGACACTTCAGTGCAGTACTGAGGGAGTGCTGCATTGTTGGAGGTGCCATCTTTAGCTGAGACTATGGGCTCAATTTTCCCCAATGCTATTTTTTGGCGAATTTGAAGAGTTGCGCAAGTTTTTTTAGGCCCGACTACGCCAAAAATAAACCTTAAAGTTTCCCTGTTCTAATTTTTTTAATTGGCGCCGCACAGCCTGTCCTTTAGCTTTGGGGGGTGGAGCCCAATGTCTGTGCCGAATAAAGGATGCCTCCCCCTACCCTCTGCGATGCACAAAAATAAAATGACAATGAGACTGCTATGGGCGCGCATGCCCAGTACACTTCCCGGTCTGCATTCAGCCATTTTTAAAGAGCCAGTTGTGTGTGAGAACTTTAATTCTGAGTGGAAAAAATCAGAGCTGCAATATGCAACGTGGCTCAGGGGCCAAGAATTTCTCACAGGACGAAGTGGAGGCACCGGTTATTGTAATTGAGGCCAGATGGTATGAGCTGGACACCAGCAGAGGTCAAATAAAAGTTTCAGCAAAAGAAATGAAGAAACGCTGGAACCAACTTGCAGAAGATTACTGTGCAATGGTGATCACCCGATGCCTGGAGGCCAGTGTAAAAAGAACTGGCAGGACCTTGGTCAAGTCGTTAGTGTAAGTAATATTTTCATTTATTCAATGGAATTGCAATTGTAAATGTGACCAGCTATATATGTCCCACCCAACAGAAAGACACCCTCTCTAAAAAGTTATATTTTCATCTTTGCAGAGGAAGGTGGCCCACAACAAAAGGGAATGAACTCGAACAGGAGGAGGCCCGGCAAATCTGCACATCTGGAAGAGAGGGTCGCTGCTTTGATGAGCCCTGCCTGGAGAAAAGCAACCACCACTGCACCAGCTGGGCCCACACTCGAGGGAGAGGGTAAGTCCTGCAAATTCCACAGTCTGGCTTTGCTAAATGTTAAGTACTGCACGGGCATTGCCTGGATGGGGAACTTGCAAGGGGAGCTTTATAAGAACATAAGAACATAAGAAATAGGAACAGGAGTAGGCCATACGGCCCCTCGAGCCTGCTCCGTCATTCAATAAGATCATGGCTGATCTGATCATGGACTCAGCTCCACTTCCCCGCCCACACCCCATAACCCCTTATCCCCTTATCAATTAAAAAACTGTCTATTTCTGTCTTAAATTTATTCAATGTCCCAGCTTCCACAGCTCTCTGAGACAGTGAATTCCACAGATTTACAAGCCTCTGAGAGAACAAATTTCTCCTCATCTCTGTTTTAAATGGGCAGCCCCTTATTCTAAGATCATGCCCTCTAGTTCTAGTCTCTCCCATCAGTGGAAACATCCTCTCTGCATCCACCTTGTCAAGCCCCCTCATAATCTTATACGTTTCAATAAGATCACTTCTCATTCTTCTGAATTCCAATGAGTAGAGGCCCAACCTACTCAACCTTTCCTCATAAGTCAACCCCCTCATCCCCGGAATCAACCTAGTAAACCTTCTCTGAACTGCCGCCAAAGCAAGTATATCCTTTCGTTAATACGGAAACAAAAACTGTACGCAATATTTCAGGTGTGACCTTACTTTATATAGATATAGCAAGACTTCCCTGCTTTTATACTCCATCCCCTTTGCAATAAAGGCCAAGGTACCATTGGCCTTCCTGATCACTTTCTGTACCTGCATACTATCCTTTTGCGTTTCATGCACCAGTACCCCCAGGTCCCGCTGTACTGCGGCACTTTGCAATCTTTCTCCATTTAAATAATAACTTGCTCTTTGATTTTTTTCTGCCAAAGTCCATGACCTCACACTTTCTAACATTATACTCCATCTGCCAAATTTTTGCTCACTCATTTAGCCTGTCTATGTCCTTGCAGATTTGTGTCCTCCTCACACATTGCTTTTCCTCCCATCTTTGTACCGTCAGCAAACTTGGCTACGTTACACTCAGTCCCTTCTTCCAAGTTGTTAGATTGTAAATAGTCAGGGTCCCAGCACTGATGTCTGCGGCACCCCACTAGTTACTGGTTGCCAACCAGAGAATGAACTATTTATCCCGACTCTCTATTCTCTGTTAGTTAGCCAATCCTCTATCCATGCTAATATATTACCCCCAACCCCGTGAACTGTTATCTTGTACAGTGTGATATCTTCACAGAACACAGCACACACAGCTCCTAATATGGCAGGCAGCTCTCTCGGAAGCCTCCAGAATCTGCCTGGTTCTGTTTATTATTAACTCTGCAGTTGCAGTACACAATACGTCCACATCCACAGTGTGGAGCTACAAACATTACAAGCTTACAGACATGACTCTTCTCCCTCCTTAATGAAGAAGTTTTTCAAACAAACATCATACATAACTTTCATGTTTATACATAACACAGAATATAGACTTATTTTTTTCCATATTTACAAATTTAACTTTATCACTTGTTTTCTGTTTCAAAGAGGATACCTTCACTCTCGAACAGAACCTTCCAAACATGGTGTTGAATCTAAACTCATTCGAGGCTCATCCTGAGGAACATTTTCCTCCATGGCATTTCCTTGATTTTCATTTGAACTCACTCTCACTTCAGGCTCTTTGTTTTTCTGACTCGGACTCAGACTTTCATTCTGATTTTCTCCTGGATTTGTTTCCAGTACATTGGATTTAGGATTTGCTATTGGTGTATCAAAACTATCTGATGAGTCAGAAATAATTGAATCATTCCCACCTTCAACTCTTTCCATGTCTGTAGGTAAAATATGATCAATATGAACAAACCTAACCTGTCCATTATCAAACATCTTTATCAAATATGTGCGAGGACCACATATCTTCACCACTCTTCCTGGTAACCACTTTATCCATTTATGATGATGGTTCTTCTCTCTCACCTTCTGGTTTAATTTCACACTTCTCTCTTTTACTCTACCTCTATCATGATTCTCTTTCTGTCTGAATTGTGTCTCTTCTATGGACTGTGCCAAATTTGGTTTAAACAACGAGAATCTGGTTCGTGGCTGCCGTTTAAGAAACAACTCTGCTGTTGTTCTACCAGTAGTTGTCTGAGGAGTATTTCGATATGTAATCAAAAAATTTGCCAATTTGTGATCCAATGACAACTGTCGTTTCCTTGGATTTGGATCTCACATTTGTTTATGAGGGCACGTTTTACAATTTGTACAGTGCGCTCTGCTGCACCATTCGAAGCAGGATGGTATGGTGGAACTTTGATATGTTTCACACCATTTTTGCTCATGAATTGTGCAAATTCTTCTGAACGAAATTGTGGTCCATTATCCGAAACAATCTCTTCAGGGAGGCCAAATGAAGAAAATAATCTTCGTGAAATGTCCAATGTTTTACTTGTTGTTATTTTCCACATTGGGAATACCTCAACCCACTTCGAATGACTATCAATCACAATGAACAATTGTTGTCCTTCTAACTCAGCAAAATCAATATGTAGCCTTTGCCACACCCTGGGAGGCCATTTCCATGGCTGTAATGGTACTGATGGTGGTTGCTTGCTTACCGATTGACATGTCGTACACTGACTCACGATGTACTCTATATCTTTATCAAGACCTGGCCACCATAAATAACTGCATGCAAAACTCTTGGTCAAGCACATTCCCAGGTGCTGGTCATGGAGGTCTCCTAATAATTTGGACCTGAATTTATTTGGTATAACCACTCTTGCACCCCACATGATACAATCTTTATCTACTGATAATTCATTCCTACGAATGAAGAATGGATGTGTATCTTTGTCTGTTACCTGATTTGGCCATCCATTTGCAATATAATCATACACCTTTGACATCACTAGGTCACGTTTGGTTGTTCTACCAATCTTTTCAGCTGTGACTGGCAGTTCATCAATGTATGAAAAATAAAACACTTCTTCCCTATCAGGTGTAACTTGTGATGGGGAAGGCAATCTAGACATTGCATCAGCATTACTGTGATCAGCTGATCATCTGTATTCAATATAATATGTATATGCTGACAAAATCAAAGCCCATCTCTGCATTCAGGCTGCAGCTAATGTTGGAACTGGGGACTTTGGATGGAGGATTGCTGTTCGGGGCTTATGGTCCACAACGATGGTAAACTTACGACCATACAAGTATTTGTGAAACTTCTTGACTCCAAAAATTAATGCCAAAGCTTCCTTTTCAATTTGAGCATAATTACTCTCACTGGCACTGAGCGTGAAGCAAAAGCAATTGGTCTCTCCTCCCA
The DNA here is from genome assembly GCF_044704955.1 of Pristiophorus japonicus. Lineage (NCBI taxonomy): Eukaryota > Metazoa > Chordata > Chondrichthyes > Pristiophoridae > Pristiophorus > Pristiophorus japonicus. The sequence goes on along the minus strand of NC_091989.1, from coordinate 39,972,975 downwards.
ACTACGTGATAGATGAGAGATCACTGCCCCAACTCCATACGGAGAGGCATCACACGCTAGCTTAATCTCCTTAGATATGTCATAGTGAACAAACATGGTGCTCTCTAACAACTTGCTTTTACACTCCTTGAATGCTGTATCGTATTCTTTTGACCACTTCCAATGGACCTGTTTTTTCAAAAGTTCATTCAGCGGATGTAATGCTGTAGCCAAATTTGGTAGGAACTTCCCATAATAGTTCAAAAGACCCAAGAATGAACGAAGTTCAGTGACATTCCTGGGAGTGGGTGCATTTCTAATTGCATCCAATTTTTCCATGGTTGGATGTAAACCATCTTTGTCTACTCTGTACCCTAAGTACTCCACTGAGTTTTTAAATAACTCACACTTATGAGCAGACACTCGTATTCTGTGCTTCTCTAGCCGTTTGAGGACTTCATTCAATATGTTATTATGAATTTGCCTATTTGGTGCTGAAATTAGTATGTCATCCAAATAACACACTACCCCTTCAATACCTTGCAAAATCTGGTTCATCACCCCTTGGAATATGGCAGGTGTGGAAGACACTCCAAACGGTAGCCTATTAAACTGATATAGGCCTAGATGAGTATTTATAGTCAAACATGACTTGGACTCCTCATCTAGTTCAAGCTGTAAGTAGGCATTCGTAAGATCCAGTTTTGAGAAGATCTGACCACCTGTCAGTGTTGTGAACAAATCTTCTATATTCGAGACATTACCCTCTAGAACCTGGTTTACGGTTACTTTATAATCACCACACAATCTTACCTTACCATCGGACTTTGGTACAACAACAATGGGTGTAGCCCAATTACATCGATCTATCTTACAAATAATGTTCTCAGTCTCTAGTCTTTTGAGTTCTTGCTCAACTTTCTCCTTGAGTGCATATAGTATGGAACGTGACTTGTAGTAAACCGATCTAGCGTCTTTGTATCCTTCTGTATCCTGACACTCGCCTTGAAGCCTTAGATCGGACTGCCCGTTTTACAGAACACCTTTGAATACTTCTTGATAACCTCATCCATTGATGAAAATCTCGCTTCCACACAGAAAATCTCACTCCAATCCAGCTTCAGTGAGCTCAACCAATTTCTTCCTAGTAAGGCAGACTTGTCTCCTTTCACTACTATTAGAGGCAAGTTCTGAAATTGACCTTTATATTTCACCGGTACGGTGATACGACCTACCACAGGAATTTTCTCTCCCGAGTAGCCTCGCAGCTCTATCTTGGATTTCTCCAGTTGGAAATCACGCAATTTGTCGAGGTACAGTGACTCCGGTACGACACTCACGGATGCACCCATGTCAATTTCCATTGGTATCTTGAATCCCGCAACATCTATATGGATTTGGTACTTTCCGAATCACTGTCCGTTAACCTCGTGCTCCTGATGACGTGTAACTCTAACATCTCCTTGTCCTGTTGTTGTTCTTCCATGCTATGTAGTCTCTTGGGATTTCTACTCATAGCTTTGAACGCTGGACTTATAGCTTTAAAAGCTGGTTTACCCTTCAGTCGACATGCCTTCGCAAGATGCCCAGTCTTTCTGCAGAAGAAACACTCTGCCTTCACGTATGGACAACTTTGAGCAATGTGTTGTCCCAGGCACCTATAGCACGACTTCGACGCTCTGTTAGAATTATCAGTTTCTGAGACTTTGGGCCCCCACCATTTTTTACTTTGAAGCTGCAGGTGATTTATCTCGGTTGACTGACGACCATAATTATTATTTAATTCTCGGGAATATTGTTCGGCCATGCCCATTGACCTTGCTGTCTGACAAGCAATCTCTAAAGTCAAATCATCTGTCATCAATAACTTCCTTCTGATCGTATCATTTTTCATCCCACAAACAAAACGATCCCGTAATGCTCGGTTTTTGAAGTTTCCAAACTAACAATGCATCGATAGCTTTTTTAATGCTACGATGTAATCACTGATACTTACATCAGTCTTTTGATTCCGAATCCCAAAACGATAGTTTTCAGCAATTTCTAATGGGGTTATAGTGCTGTTCCAGCTTCATTAAAATCTCTTTAAGCATTGTGTCCTTTGGTTCGTCTGGCACAAGCAGATTTACAAGGGTTTCGTACAATGCCGGACCCGCCTCTGAAAAGAAGATCGCTTTCTTACGTTCCAACATAGCCCGGTTCTGGACTGCATTGTCTGGCACTTCGATTATGTTATTTGCAGTGAAATACATTTCTAGCTGATCCACATATGCTTTAAAACATTCCCGGTTGTGTCTATAATCCCCCAAATGTCTGATTACACCTGCCATTTTAATCTCTAGCTGTTCACACCGTGTGCTGTATTTTACCTCGAATTTTGTAGCTTTTTTCCAAAGACAGAAACTTCCAAAGTTTCTCTGTCGGCTGGCTGAATCCTTCCCCAACAAAATTTAAGCTTTAAATCATCTGAAAAATCCCATCTCATCGCCAAATGTGATATCTTCACAGAGCACAGCAGACACAGCTCCTAACATGGCAGGCAGCTCTCTCGGAAGCCTCCGGAATCTGCCTGGTTCTGTTTATTATTAATTCTGCAGTTGCAGTACACAATACGTCCACATCCACAGTGTGGAGCTACAAACATTACAAGCTTACAGACATTACATACAGTAACCTTTTATGTGGCACCTTGTCAAATGCCTTCTGGAAGCCCAAATACACCACATCCACTGGCTCCCTTTTATCCATCCTGTTCGTTACATCCTCAAAGAACTCCAGCAAATTTGTCAAACATGACTTTCCCTTCATAAATCCATGCTGACTCTGCCTGACCAAATTTTGCTTTTTCAAATGTCCTGCTACTGCTTCTTTAATAATGGACTCCAAAATGTTACCGACCACAGATTTTAGACTAACTGGTCTATAGTTTCCTGCTTTTTTCTGCCTTCTTTTTTAAACAGGGGCGTTACATTTGCAGTTTTCCAATCTGCTGGAACTTCCCCAGAATCCAGGGAATTTTGGTAAATTACAACCAATGCATCCACTATCCCTGCCGTTACTTCTCTTAAGACCCGAGGGGATTTATCTGTCTTTAATCGCATTATCTTACTGAGTATCACCTCCTTAGTGATTGTGATTGTGTTAAGTTCCTCCCCCCCTATAACCCTTAGACTATCCACTGTCGGAATATTGTTCGTGTCCTCTACCATAAAGACTGGTACAAAATATTTGTTCAGAGTTTCTGCCATCTCCATGTTCCCCATTACTAATTCCCCGGTCTCGTCTTCTCAGGGACCAACATTTACTTTAGCCACCCTTTTCCTTTTTATATACCTATAGAAACTTACTATCTGTTTTTATATTTTGTGCTAGTTTACTTTCATAGTCTATCTTCCCTTTCTTAATCATTTTTTTAGTCGTTCTTTGCTGGCTTTTAAAAGCTTCCCAGTCTTCTGTCCTCCCACTAGTTTTGGTCACTTTGTATGCCCTTGTTTTTAATTTGATACCGTCCTTTATTTCTTTAGTTAGCCACGGATGGCTATCTTTTCTCTTAAACCCTTCCCTCCTCACTGGAATATATTTTTCTTGAGAGTTGTGAAATATCTCCTTAAATGTGCATCACTGTTCATCATTCCTCCAGGCATATAGTGCAGCAGTCGCCTGCCGAATACAGATATTAGTTGCCTGTTGAGAAATGGCGGACACATCCCCAGTTGTGGCCTGGAACGATCCAGAAGTATAAAATGAAAGTGGAGCTGTAACTTTTACTTCAACTGACAATGCAGTCCTGATGTTTCTAGGGTGCAGTTCTGCTTTTATTAACACACAGATCTCAGTTATAACTTCTTTGCAAAAATGCAGCCTTCTCACACAGTCTGCCTCACTCAGGTGCAGGAATCACCACCTTTGTCGACATACCTGATGTGGGTAAGATCTCCTGCCCATCATCCTACGTGCTCTGAGGTTTCTCAGGTGATGCTGCCTAATCAATTGTCTCCTCTACAGCACCATCATACATAAGGCTTGCACGAGGAATGGCATTGTCAATATTGCCCCTATAATTAAATTGTAGCTTTGCAACGACCTCAAAACAGCAAGACAAAGCACTCACACTTCTTCTTTCCTCTCTCTTTCCAAGGTGCACACCCTAGCATGGAATACACCTTGGTCTGCGCATGCGCAATAGGCTTGGTTAGAATGGGAAGCTAGGCATTCAATGAAGATATTTGGGGCAATAAAGTCTAATGCAATTCTTGAATTTTTGATTTTTTTCAAAGTACGATCCCACCACCGAACATCTCCTCACCGGGCTTGAGGGTCGGAGCGTCAGCCGGCAGAATTGTTCCCTCACCCGAACACAGGGGGGCTCTACTTCCACCCCTCCCCCCCCCCCGGGCTTCATTTGTTATTGGTGGGAAGTTGTAGCCTGGATTACAACAGTGACTACAGCTCAAAAATACTTAATTGGCTGCAAAACACATTAGGATGTCCTGAGGATGTGGAAGATACTGTAGAAATACAAGTCCTTTCCTTTCCGATATAATCCTTCACATCCATTATCACTGCCATCACTTTGTCATCAATGCTTGGAGCTTTACTCCTTTCTGATCATTACTATAACGCCTGTAGTCTGTCTATCTGTTCTCCTGCTTGCTTCAGATGGGAATGGGGATGATTCATGCTTGGGTAATTGGTGTTCCTCATCCAGTATTGGTTTCTTCTGTTCTGCAAAGACAGATTATGGGCCAAATTAGCACAAAAGCACATTTAGCTATTTGGATACTGTATTGTAATTACACGCACTGCCATGTGCTTATGAACAGTCAATTTGTAGACACACGGGTAGAAATTCGCCTTAGGCAGTAGAACAAACTGGATTCGCTATCGTTCATTTTGCAGTACTGCCCAAGACATTTGTAGCACTTGTCCAATTTTGAGATTTCCATTATCTTTACCTGTGGAATGAGTGGTTTCATGTATATGGACCACCATCTGCTGTATGTAGTGCCCTCCTGTTGTGTAAGAGTTTTGCCTTTAAATACAAGAGCAATGAGAATAATTTGGCCCATAGAAATTATTTCTCATAGTACATGTCATTTATCCTTTTCAATTCTATCATCCTCTTCGGTACATCCTTGCTAACATTTCTCTGAATCACTATAGAGCTGTTTCAAAATTCTTTGTCTACTATTTTTTGCTATGTCTAAATCTGCCCAGTGCTATTATTTAACCTTTGTGTTCTTCGAGTTACACAATCCCATCTGGATCTCCTGTCAGGTCCTCTGTGGTTTAATCTTTCACTTATAAGCTGCCTTTTTTCTTGCCACTTTGCATATTTGGAAGGGGGTGCTGTCTTCTCCCACCAAAGTATTCCATTACTGAAGTTACCAACTAAAGTGCGGAGCTGGGAGCGCTCCGAGAGTGGCCTTGAGAGGGGGGGAAAAAAATTCACAAAAACATTCAAAAAACATTTCCAACACCCTTACAACACAAATCGCTACAAAAAAATAAAAGAATAAAAACTGGAACTTATCTTTTTTGCAGTTTATCCAACTCACCACCGCTGGCATGGCTGGACCGCTGTGTTTTCCCTGGCAATCATCGCGGGGCGCTTTTCGGCCCGTACGGGTCAGTTGCGAGTCGAAACTCATGCTGGTGTCGTAACGAGAACCGTTGCAAAACCCGACCGGAGGATCACGACTGGACGAAAAATACCTCACCACCCTATTTTTCGCCGCAGAGGGTCAAAACCCGGGTCACAAACGACCCGAAAATCCAGCCCAATGACTTTATTCTAAAGAGTGGTTCAAATATGCAAAATTAATAACATATGCATTAAATTGCCCAGATAAAATGCGATAGTCTACTCTGTTAACAAATACATTAAACCATTTTCCAGATGAATTTCATATGAACACATTAACACATTCATTATTGATAGTATTCTACTTTGTGATCTAACACCATCAGCATTGAGGGCTTCTTTTAAAAAAAGAGAAAGAAATGAAGGCTAAGGATGAATCAAAATCACAGATGGAACCCAAAACATATTAAAAGAAAAGAAAACCCTAAATGGTGACTAAATTGTTCAGAAATCATAAAAGACAGTCAGACAAGCTTCAGTTGCATTACAAAATCAAAACAGCATTAATTAAATGATTTTTCTAAACCTATTTTAAGTAATGAATTGATTTGAGAGACATTCTGAGGTACCTAAGCAACACGGAGCTATTTTGTGTAGCTTGTTCACATCTGAGCAATAAATATAATTTCAAAAAATTATTTTATAATTTTGGAGTTTTCTTCTTTGGCATGCCTATTGTCTGTTATCATAATTTAATAATGCTTTCTGAAATATTGGTCATGCCTAGCAGTGTTGCTTGCTGCTATCATTTTTACTCAATAGCACCGTAACATCTGAGATTCAGGCCTCCCATCACTGGTAGTTATAGAGAGTAAACCATAACTGTGTGGCGAGGGGCAAAACGATAGGTCAGCAGTGGGTTAGGGATTGTACAGGGTTTGAGGTGATAGTGCAAATTTGAAGGGGTCAGTGGCACAATGCCAACAACAGAGTGATGGTAAGCAGAAAGGGTGGTAGAGAGGATGTGGTGAAAAGGAGAAAGTTTGATGGGAAGAAGGTGGTACAAAACAGGGAGTACACAGCGAACGTGTTACTGTGTTCATATGAAATACATCTGGAAAATGGTACAGCAAGTAATAAGGAAGACAAATGGAATGTTGGCCTTTATTGCAAGGGGGATGGAGTATAAAGTAAGGAAGTCCTGCTACACCTGTACTGAGTATTGGTGAGACCATACCTGGAGTACTGTGTACAGTACACAGTTTCGGTCTCCATATTCAAGGAGGGATATGCTTGCATTGGAGGCAGATCAGAGAAGGTTCATGAGGTTGATTTCTGAGATGAAGGGGTTGTGTTATGAAGAAAGGTTGAGAAGGTTGGGCCTATACTCATTAGAGTTTAGAAGAATGAGAGGTGATCTTATTGAAACATATAAGATTCTGAAGGGGCTTGACAGGGTAGATGCAGAGAGGATATTTCCCCTTGTGGGGGAATCTAGAACGAGAGGGGCATAATTTCAGAATAAGGAGTCGCCCATTTAAAACGGAAATGAGGAGGAATTTCTTCCTTCAGAGGGTCGTGAATCTTTGGAATTCTCTTTCCTAGAGAGCAGTGCAGGCTGGGTCATTGAATATATTTAAGGTGGAGATAGACAGACTTTTGAATGATAAGGGAGTCAAGGGTTATGGGGAGCGGGCAGGGAAGCGGAGTTGAGGCCAAGACCAGATCAGCCATGAACTTATTGAATGACGGAGCAGGCTCGAGGGGCCAAATGCCCTACTCCTGCTCCTATTTCTTATGAATGGTGGAAATGGAAAGCAGCAGGAGAGGCAATGGGAACAAGGGGTAAGGCAAAGAAAAAGGGATACATTTCCGGGATGGGATGCTAAGGAAATACCTGAGTCCTGCGAGCTGCACTGTCCCCGCGCCCACCTCCAGAAAATGCAACCAGCTGCCTTCCCTGCCACTCAGCCCACCCATCCAACAGGACAGAAGGAAAATAGAAACAATCAGACCAGAGCCATATGGATACTAACTGAAAGAGAAGCAACAATACGAGTATGACAGAGACAAGTAAGAGAGACTGAATCCTCTGATTTACCGTCAGCAATGCTGTGGGAGATCTGCTAGTTATTATTTAAAACCAATTAGCATTGACACACTATGTTGCTTTTTTAGTAAGAAAACATTTCTTTCATTTGAAATTCCAATACCTGTCAATTAAAAAAGCTGTTGGTGACCATCTTCCTCACACTGAATCTGTGAAGTACAGATTTGAAAGTGAAAATAACAGAAAACAACCAATCACTGCTGGTTTCACCATTAACCACTGCCGACACGCATGTTTCAGTGTGTGAGCAAAACAGAAGAAAGGCCCCTTACTGCTCTTGATCATTAGTTTTTTCACATCCAAATTTTGTTGCCATTAATCCCGGAGGAAAATATACCATTGCATTCCTTTTGCCCAACGTTTAAGATTTAAAAATCTATATTTTATGTAGAGTGAGATCAAAAATGGGGGGAACAGTGCATAAAATGAGTGCAGCTGCTCAGAGGCAGGAAAATTGTGCAACGTCTATATTGTTCCATTCTAGTTTTTTTTCTGCATCTGTGCCCTTAATCGATTTGGTTGGTGATGATGCTGAAAAGCTAATAGTTATATGCAGTTACAACTGAATGCTATGTATTTTATACAGCTTTAGCACCATTACTACGAAGCCAAATTTGTAATTTTAGTATTAGACATTAACCAAACATATTTTGTTGATTTTGGTTCCATGCCCAAATCACTACATGCTCCTTATTTCTATATTGTATTACATTTCACATGCTATGGGAGATTTCATATTCATTAGCATCATTTTCAGTCGAGCCTCTACTTTGCCAGGCCCGCAATGATAATATCTGACAGTATAAACTTCTTAGCCATGTTGTCCAGCAACATGTCTCAGAGAAAACCTCAAAAGTATAATGAATGAAAATAATTGTAGTGCTTAGAAAAATACTTTTTGGAACTGACCTCTTGTCCATTACTTTGGTTCATGTCTTTGGCCAGCTCACTTACACAAACTTAAACTGATGTTTTTATCAAATACACCAAAAGCGACGTTAACTCATACTTTCCTGTTATTATATCTGTCAACCTTTCTTTCTGTCAGTAATATTTTCCACCTTCTGCAAACCCTCCCCCCTGTCCCATGAAACAGTGCAATACAGTCGGAACTGAGTTAAATGGAAAACCATTGCGATTAGCTACCATTCAGAGACAAGAACCAGAACATGACATTTGGCGAGCTTTAACTTTCAGTAATTATAATTACTGCTGAAAGGATCGGGAGTTGATTTGAGACAGTCGAACAAAAATAACCATTAACTTCATTTTCTGCTGTATTCCCAATTTCCCTCATGCTTTTCATTTGCTTGATTTTGTTGTGAAAAATCTCCTTTATTTTACTGAAAGAATTCAAATTGTATCGCAGAATTTTATTGGACACCCATCTTATCATTACATACACAGAGAAGAAACCATAGCCTTTTAAAATGTTGTTCTTTTGGGGCATGATGAAATCCATGTAAAACATCTTAAATAAGTACCCTTCAACATTAAGCTTCTTCAGTAGAAAATCTTGAGGATATATCCAAGTCATCCATGGATATTGCTATTTGGAAAATTCTACGTTATCTCTGGCTTTCATTTTCGGTTCTTCATGTTATTGCAGATTTACAGCTCTTCAAGGTGACATGATGTATTTACATATATATGCTGTTAAAAAGGACAAATATATCCCAACAGTATAAATCTGTGACAGCCATATTTGCTGTCTGATTTATTCTGTCCCTGACTGTCTGTACTAAAAGCTAAAACAAACAGAAACTCTAAATGACATCAATGTCCTGTGTGATAAATAAAAGATGTCATATGTCCAGCTGCCTCGACTACTGTGGAAACTACATTGCTTTGTCAGGAAGTGATTAAAATCTGCTCTTTAGCTACCTGAAAGCAAAATGATTTAACTGCGTACCCTGGCTATTCTTTCACTCCATCAGTGTTGTGGTCCAATGGACCTGAGCCTGTCATAGTAATGGTAATATAAGCAAACCAAAGGAGGATATATATGCTGAAAGATAGTGGAGGCGACTGGCACTGTGGCTTAGGAAACTTACAATAAAGACATAATTGTGCTGACTTATCTCAAGCAATGTTAAACTTCCTTATTAAGACTTAGGATACTTTACTTTACCACTCAAACTATAATGGTGTTATTAAGTTTCATAGAAATAAAACAATCAATACAAGCCATTCGACTTGTGAACAAATCAAATTGGAGCCATTTTCACTTCGTAGCCAATGTGATCCAATGCTGCTGATATTTTGGTACCCTATTTATTACAGTTGCACTGAAGATCTGTAAAGGAACAAGCTGTTTCACTTTCACATTTGGGCTTGGAGTTTCCACTAGACCGCGCTGTTTTTTTCAGAGCAATTCACCTAAAATTGGACAAACAAGCACAAAAGATTGAGGAATTTTTAGCACAAACTACGTCATAAACCCATTTTCAGCTGTATTAATCAAAGTGCACCAGGTTACCACACATATATATATATCAAGGGATATTTTTTAAAGCAAACATTTAAAAATATTCATTCTAAAATGCTGCCCGATTGCGCTGGTTCATGGAAGGTTTTATGTTCAGCGATAGGCAAATGAGTTTGCACAGAAACTTGAGGAAAAAAACAACACTTCTCAAAACTAGCGCAATTTTGGGCACAATTTGTGCCTGGATCGCTGATTACTGCCAAAGCGGAAACTCTACCGTTTGTGTTTTATTACCAGTATCACCCCAGTGGTTAAAAGGTGACCGTGATCTCTTTTGCTCCTTTATTTCGTACCATAAATGTTTTCATCACAATACAAATGCTCCAGAATGGGGTAATAGTCTGTTATAAAGACTGGCAACAGGCTAATGCTAATGGGTTGAAATTTGCGGCCAGAGATGTAATTTCGGAGGATGCCACTGACCCGAAAAAAGATCCAAACCTACCTGCTGGCTCTCGGGTTTTGGAGACTTCAGGTCATGGGCCTGCAGGCATACATTTGCCTAAAGGCCCATGTATCCCAGGGATGCAGGCTGTTCTTAAGCGTCCCTGGGATCACATGGGGCAGGCCCTCCTATCAAAAAAGAGGATTCCATTGCTGTCATTTCTGAACGGAATCCCCTAATGACAAGCCATGGAATCCCCAAATAAGTAAAGAGTTTACACAATTCTAATAAAAATAAATGTTCCCCTTTTCACATTTAGTTAAAAGTTCCTTTAATGAAGCATTTACGATAAAAATTAAATTTTGGGATAATTATTTAAAATATTTTAATCCGGAACGAAATTTACATGAATTCATTTTAAATGATTGTGGATGATATTTTATTTTTAAATTTTTAATTTAACATTTATATCAACCCTTACGCTGGTGAAAGCAGGCATAAGGGTTTTGTGGACATTTGCTGGACAGTAGTTGGGCAAATAACTGAACACTGCAACAGCGAAAGTGATTTTTCTTTGAGGTCGGAGGATCTGTCCAGGCGAATCTTGACAGATCGTAAGATCCAGATTTTCACGCATGCGCAGTGCATACGGCAACTCGGAACTTGCGGGGCCTTTTACAATGCTTGTGCGTACGCTGTCATCGACCCCGCAAAATCCGGGTCACTTTGGCCTGGATTTTCGGCTCATTTGCGTCCCATTAAGCGCCTGGGCAGGGCACAAAAATAATTTTTTTTTGGTGGCAAAACGGGCGCCCAACATTTTGCGCCTGGGCGGGACTTTCAGCAGTGGTTTTGCGGCGCCGCTAAAATTTGCGCCTGCCCGCTGTTTTGAGCGTTTGGATGACATCAATCAGCGTACAACACTGCGCTTGTGCCCCGGGCGGAACTTTCATACATATCGCCCAGGGAATGGGCGATATGCTCAATTAGTGTCCACCCGGGAACTCACCACCAGTCACAAACAGATCAAACCCAGGGCGCTAACGACGCCATCTTGAAAACGGAGGAGAAGTTGAGTGCATAAAAGACGGGAGAAGAAGGCTGCGTTTTAATAGTGATGTTGTATGTGAGTTCATTGTTCGTTTTAAGGACATTTAAGGATATTTTAATAGATGGGGGCCATGCTATGTCAGCCATAGATGCTGGCTGCTATATTTATATGGCGTTGAGCTGGAAGAATGTTTATTGATGAGCATTTTAAACATAATCGAAGAGGTCACAGATGTATGGGGAGGAGGCCGTACGCCCCCCCCCCCCCATGGGTTTACAGGGAACATCGTTCATACCTGCAGTTCTCTGAGGCACAGTGCGTTAGAAGGCTGCACTTCTCAAAAGAAGTACTGACAGAGATATGCCAGCTCATAAAGGCAGCCCTACAGACTACCAGCACCACCAGGACTGCACTGCCCATTGAGGTGAAGATGACTGCGGCATTTGCCTTCTACGCCTCCGGCTCCTTTCAGGCATCAGCAGGAGACATATGCTCCATCTCCCAGCATGTTATATATTGTTGCATTCGCCAGGTGACTAATGCACTGTATGCATGCAGGATGGACTTCATAAACTTCCCAATGTCCAAGGAGACCCAGAATGAGAGAACTATAGGTTTTGGACAATTTGTTGGCTTCCCCAAGGTTCAGGGTGTCCTTGACTGTATGCACATCGTCCTGCGAGCACTTTTACACAATCCAGAGGTTTACCGAAACCAAATGGGATTCCTGTCCCTGAATGTACAGATGGTGTATGACCATACTCAGCGCATCATGGCAGTCAATGCCCAATATCCAGGGACCATCAATGACGCTTCCCTCTTGCGTGAGAGCACTGTTTCAGACCTGTTCCAGCGTCAACCACAAGGCCAGAGCTGGATGCTCGGGGACAAAGGTTACGGCCTCACCACCTGGTTCATGAACCCTCTCTGGAACCCTCAGACAGAAGCTGGGCATCGCTATAATGAGAGCCATGCAGCCCCAAGCAACATCATCGGAGTGCTCAAGCAGCGCTTCCGATGCCTGGATCACTCTGGAGGCTGCCTGCAATACTCCCCTCAGCAGATCGCTGAGCTCATTGTGGTGTGCTGCATGCTACACAACTTAGCCATCATGAAGGGACAGGATTTGCCAATGGGAATTGCAGAACCACCTCAGGAGAGAGGGGGGGACGAGAAGGAGGAGGACTACGAGGAGTAAGACAAGGAAGAGGAGCCTGGCGAGGAACCCATGCCACCAACACCACCCCCAGCACAACCACAGGGGAGGCATAGTGGAAATTTTGTCACTGCAAAAGCCTTACGTCAGCTTGAAGAGTGAACGACACGTTTGACCGTTGCCTCCCGAACATCGGCAGAGGGATGGAGGCCCGAACATGAGAGTGGAGAGAGAAGGTAGGGCCCAAACATGTGGTTGGAGCTGGTCGAGGGCTCGCTGAACAATGTCGGGGATCGGGTGAAGCAGCTGAGTCTACCACATCCAGTGGGGAGCGAAAGGCTTGGTGGCAGGAAGGTCTATCTGAGCGGTAAGTCCAACGCTCAGTGATGAAGGTGAGCAGGCATGGTTGGGGGATGGGCAGTGGGCTCAGGTAACTGCACTTGGTCCACGGCCAGACTGGAGTCAAGCAGGGCTGCGTCATCGCGCCAACGCTCTTCCCGATCTTCCTTGCTGCAATGCTCCATCTCACTCTCAACAAGCTCCCCGCAGAAGTGGAACTAAACTATAGAACCAATGGGAACCTGTTTAACCTTCATCACCTCCAGGCTAGATCCAAGTTCATCCCATCGTCTGTCATCGAACTACAGTACGTGGACGACACTTGCGTCTGCGCACATTCAGAGGCCGAACTCCAAACCATCGTCAACATCTTTACCGAGGCATATGAAAGCAAGGGCCTTACGCTAAACATCCATAAGACAAAGGTCCTCCACCAACCTGACCCCGCCACACAGCACTGCCCCCCGGACATCAAAATCCACGGCGCGGCCTTGGACAAGGTGGACCATTTTCCAAACCTCGAGAGCCTACTATCAGCAAGGGCAGACATCGACGACGAGGTCCAACACTGCCTCCAGTGTGCCAGCGTAGCCTTCGGCCGCCTGAGGAAGAGAGTGTTTGAAGACCAGGACCTCAAGTCTGACACCAAGCTTATGGTCTACAGGGCAGTAGTGATACCCGCCCTCCGATATGGCTCAGAGACATGGACCATATACAGTAGACATCTCAAAGCACTGGAGAAATACCACCAATGCTGTCTCCGCAAGATCCTGCAAATCCCCTGGGAGGATAGACGCACCAACGTCAGTGTTCTCGATCAGGCCAACAACCCCAGCATCGAAGCACTGACCACATTCGACCAGCTCCGTTGGGCGGGCCACATTGTTTGTATGCCTGACACAAGATTTCCAAAGCAACATGGCAGGCGATCCCCAGATAGGCAGAGGAAACATTTCAAGGACACCCTCAAAGCCTCCTTGATAAAATGCAACATCCCCATCGACACCTGGGAATCCCTGGCCCAAGACCAGCCTAAGTGGAGGAAGAACATCCGGGAGGGCGTGAGCACCTCGAGTCTCTTTGCCAAGAGCACGCAGAAATCGCTCAGACAGCGGAAGGAGCGTGTGGCAAACCAGACTCCCCACCCACCCTTTTCTTCAACCACTGTCTGTCCCACCTGTGACCAAGACTGTAATTCACCTGAGAACTCATTTTTAGAGTGGAAACAAGTCTTCCTTGATTTTGAGGGATTGCCTATGATGATGATGACTGTTGCCTGCCTGCTCTATCCCACCATGTTGACTATTCCCCTCTTAATCTGCAAATGAGACACTACACAGCAATGGTTAAGGTGAACAATAGATTTTATCAAAAATTTAAACTTTAAGAACTTTGTAAACGTTGAAATATTGGAAATTTTAATAAACATTTAAACTTTTATAACTCAATATTAGCATAATTTGAAAACTTTTAAAACTGTAATAAAATAACAACAAAACAAAACAACAACCCCTGCCCCACTGTCTTTTACCACCGGCTCTCCACCCCCATCACCCTTATCCCCCTCCCTCGACTGATGCCCCCACCCTACTCCTGCTGTATTGGGGGCAGCGTGCTGTGACTCTTCCCATAAGCACCTGGAGGGAGTCATGGGAGAGCCTGGGTGCAGCTTTGTATAGTGCTAGTCAATGTTTGCAGCATCTCAATGCTGCAGAACACTGACAGAAGAACTGTCAAAGCCATTGTGGGCATGGTCCCTTTGAGAAAATCAGCTGATGACACGTCATCAAATGACCTCATCAGACCAGCTTCTTCTTAATTGGCCGGAAAGCTCGCAGGGCAGGCTTAACATGCCCAATCATCAGAATATTTAGGAGAGAGAGTGGGCTCGAGTCGGGAGCCGGCTTACCACACGCCACCAACCCTGGCCACATCGATCCTGCTGCGTGTGGTGAAATCGCAGCCTGACTGTGCGGTGGTCACTGCTTCCAATACTGTCATGGACAGATGGATCTGTGAGGACGAGGTCAAATAGGTTTTTTCCCCTCGTGTTGGTTCTCTCACCACCTGCAACAGGCACAAGGCCTTCAGGGCTCAGACTGAGTCACACTTTGCTTGAAGCCATGAGACTTCATCATGGGGTCCGGAATCAATGTTGAGGACTCCCAGGGTCACTCCCTCCCGACCGTATGAGAAGTCTGGGACATTGGCTGAAAGGTATGATTCTGTGAGTCTGAGGGATAGCTCTCCCAATTTTGGCACAAGTCCCCAAATGTTAGTGAGGAGGACTTTAGCCGGGTCAATTGGGCTGGGTGTGCCATTATCGTGTCCATAGCCGGTGCCAAGGTCGATGCAAGGTGATCCATCCTGTTCTTTTTTTATTGTTTTTTTTACAACTGAGTGGCTTGTTAGGCCATTTAAGAGTCAACTACGTTGCTGAGGGTCTAGAGTCACATCTAGGCCAGACTGGGTAAGGCCAACAGATTTCCTTCCCTAAAGGGCATTACTGAATCAGATGGGTTTTTACAACAATCCGGTAGTTCCGTTGTCACCATTAGCTTTTTATTCCAGATTTTATTTTAACTGAATCCAAACTGCCATGGTGAGATTTGAACTCATGTCTCTGGATCATTCGTCGAGGCCTCTGGATTACTAGTCCAGTAACATAACCACTGTGCTACCATTCCCCTGTGGGTGTTTGGCAGCAGTGGGGATTTAGCAGAACTGGGCGATGAAATATGGAATTTGACTCACTGGTAGATTCAGTGTCTGTTCGCACCAGGAAGGAAGGCACGGGTTCCACCCATTAAAAAATAAGGAGGTTAACATTTCTCTTAAAAATAGCAGAGGGATGTCTTGCAAATATCTGCTACTATTGACTATGATTTCTAAGCTATAGTACAATAATCATCATGAGCAAAGCTATGAGGGATCAAGGATTGCTGGGTGCTTTTGAATCAATGTAGCAATCTCATTGGCCAATAGTAATCATGTGATCATTCCAACTATTAATATTGCTGTCCAGCAATTTTATTGATCAATCGCGATCAAGTGACCATTCTGTGAGTTTTTTTCACAGGCAATCTCATTGGAAAACCGTAATCTTGTCGTCATTATTATATTTTCAGGTTTGATTGACAAGATTCTGGCCCAATGCCAGTAAAGATAGGACAGGGGTAGGGGCTTAGCTTGTTTCAGTTTATACAACAATGACAACAACCCGCATGAATACTTTAAATCCAAATGATATTGCTTGTTAGACTTAACTACATAATGAACATCAGGGAGTGTTAATGTTGTAACTACTCATTCCAGTTGTCAGGAATCCCAATGATTTGGAACCAGTCTGTCTGCCACAACTGCTAGTTCTGCATAATTACTGATCTTACTGTGATGTCGCTGACCATCTAATTGTGATGGAGTGGGTCGTACACATGCTGTCAACGTTGAAAAATTTGTTTTGTCATACAGGGAGAGAAAGAAAGACAAAGTACCAGCAGCAGCAAGGACACTATGAGAGTGAAGATAGACACTGCGACAGGCTCTGGCTGAGAGAGGGGGACTTACATAGAATATGCAGCGAGTGCAACCCAGTATAGGTCTTGGATCTGCGAACGTTGTTGCAGGGAATGCACTGGTACCTTACAAAGCAATGAAATTCTTCAGCCGATACAATCTCTGAACCAAAATGTTGAGAATGAAAGTACAGTGCAGAGTGAATTCAGTCACATTGTTGGGAAAGGATGAAATGCATAACCTTATAGAGTGGAATTCCCTCTGTATTTGTGCCCAGAGACTATGCCTGAAATTTCCTCGCTCTTTAATGCTCGTCTATCGCTTACTGCGCCTGAACGCATCTTGGCTCATTCTAATGGCACCGTCCCCAGGCTAAAGACCCCACCGCTTGAATTTCCTGCAATTACACTGGTTCAAAGAGGATGTAAAATTAAACCTGGAAAATTAAATGCAACAGGGAACAAAGTGATTATTCTAGTGTTTTATTGTGAATTTCTGAGCAATTTTTATTATTTTTATTTATGCTCACAAAGACCTGAGCTGTATTTTCAGTTTCTTTGAATACATTTTTTATGGCATCAGTATAAGTTACATTAAAAATTGAAGAGCTTCCACGATTGCATGTTCTTAAACATGCTGTGGTAGATCGTCACTTTGTGCGAAAATGTAACATTGGTGATAGCGAGGGGTTAGCTCATTTTACATCTCTCCTGATCTTTATCTCCATTTGGATTGCTTCTGAAGAGTCAGGATGTGGAGATATAAAATGGGCTGCTCACTTCACTATTGCACAAAGTCAAGGTTCGCTCTGTTGTGTCTGATGTGCATGAATTATAGTTAGATGTCTTGAAACTGTCATGTTCATACTTACAAAGGGGATATATGGTGTGAGTTCGGCTCTTTCCTCACGTCCTGATTTTTTATGTTGATTTTCACTTGTTTACGGCCATTTTTTTCTTTCCGACATATCTTAATGAAATTGGCAGGTAAATAGGCATCGGTAAAATGGGCATAGTTTCGGTGTAACTTTTACACCTGAGGAAATTCCACTTGTTCTTGTTTTGTCTCAATATTGCACCATTTTGATACTCCTGTTACAGTGGCTCTTTTAAGCAAGTTTTAAATAAACATAACCGTGAGTGCTGGATATGTAATACAGGCCTCTGATCAGCAGGCATTCCCAAAGAAGCATCTGCCCCACTGAACAGACTTCAATGGAAAAAGACATGAAACGCTCATGAGGAATATGTTGCAAATGTGAGGTTGACAGCGATGTAGAAAATGGGACTTAAGTGGCAATAGTTAAACCATTTGGAAATTTGACTTGTACAAAAACTCTCCAAAAGCTGAATTTCAATAAATATACAAGCCACAAGAAACCTCATGATAACATAAATACTCTTACATACAGTTTCATAATACAGTGAAAACATATCTCTTACATTGTGAGTCACAATGCTGTGAGGATTTTTAGGATATTGGGTTCAATTTCTTTGTATGATGTAATGTTTTACTTCCTTTCATAGTCATGGATTTAGACAGTAATTTGCAATTAGCCACAGAGCTATTATGTGTAAGAAAATAGTTTAAGTATTTCCAGCAATTGATGTGTGCAGGAAATAGTCTTTAGCAGACAATGAAATTGAAGCTATTGCTTGGTGATATCACACTGTTCTGGCAGTAAGCTACACAAACAGGTGAAATGGTTTGCTATAGTATGTAGCATTATGGACGACCATGCATTGGGCATGGTCTCCACACTCTGAAAGTGATGGAAGTTTTGTCATGAAGTACATCACCGAGTGCGATTGATTCTGAGGAGTCTGGCTGTGCAGAACCTTTATCCTTCCTGATATCTGCCTTTGTCAGTTCATGTTCTCTTTAAGCAATTTAAAACCAATAGTATAATAAAGCCAACATCGATTACTGTTCTGAGCTATTGAGTAAACTCTTGCATTACAGAGGTGACCTTGAGCACACAATATCCTCCCAGCCATTGCCTGATTATTAAAATGATTGAAGGCTTTGCTAAAAAAAAAAGTAAATGATAGCCAAATAATCTATGAAAGAATTTATGGATGATTTTTTAAACATTTTTCAATCTCCGCCCAACCTCCCGGATGCTTAAGTCCACTTGAGACCTTCTGACTTCCGATCTCCATCAGCAGCCAGTAGATCCCAATCTGCAAGGTCTAGCACACAGCTGCATCAGTCTTTCTCACGCCTTCTGTTGGCACTAGATCCTGCTCGAGGGCGGATCTGTGCCACAACTGCCCCAAGTCTATATAAATAGTCTAGGACAGGAAATCCCAGCAGTTGTGAAGTTGGACAGAGGCAGTGCACTTCCTGTTCAAGGCCAGCCAGCCAGGCAGGGGGTGCATCAGGACAATCTGACCTTATAGCACCAAAATGTCTTCTCTGAAATGTAAATAATGAGGACTGAATAAAGCAGAGTTGAATGTCAATCAGCCTTTCAGTGGTCCTGGTGTGGGTGGCGGAGAGGGGTGGAGGTGATCAAGATAAAGTCCCACAGGGTTTTGTGGAAGTTTTACCTATAGTTATTTGCCTCCCTCAGCAGATTAAAAATGGTTGGGCAGATTGCATAACAATATTAATTGTGCATAGGCATTGGAAAGAGGGGGCTAAGTGGGATGGATGACTTTGGCTCACTCGAAGCTTATGTTTTGAAGTTCTTAATGTAACATATGCTCAGTCATTTTTTAAACCCAACAATTTACTATGGTTAACCTCAATAGCAGTAGTAACTAAAATAATGAATTTGTCCACATCTGTCTTTCTGATAGTAAAGTTTGATGTTACAAATAACATAAGTACTGTCAAACGTTACTATTCGAAAGAAAGACGGGGCAATGTTACTATTTTATCAGGACTTTGTCTTATTAAGGTTAATTTAATTGTTATGCTTTGCAGTTAATATTTATTCTAACAAGGTTTGAATTTTACTTCGGTGTATGATGCATATGTTTCATTATACAGTGTATGTGATTTTACTGTATGATGTATGGACTGACTTTGAATTACTTTCCTAATGCTCCCGCAGAGCAACTCTATATTTGTCTGATTTAGTTGAGCTCCTTCAGGGACATAGACAAATTAAGATTGCTCGATCAATAGAATCATGGAAATATTTTGAGACAGAATGAAAAAAAATTGCTAAATGTATCAGCACAATATGAAATCAATAAACAAAGAGACTGTTCACAGCCATACTTAGTTTAAAATAAATAAATGGTAGTTACTGTTATTGATATTGAACTACGCTGTTCTGTGGCAAATAGTATCTTTTATGCCTTTTCATAGTGGTAGTCAAGCATATATTAATGTTAAATCTAGCTAGATGCATGCAACATGAGAAGATAATGAGGAGTAATGTCTTTGGGATTATTATTGACCAATTAGAAATAATTGGATTTGACTATAGTCAAACAATACTCATTTGGTTGTTTATGTTACAACTATCACAGAAAATTAATATTTAAGCATTTTTAAAGCTGTAGGGAAACCTCCTTTTGGGCTAATTATTAACAAAGCCAATAATGAACAGTGCACATATTAGCAGTTTTGACACTCCAGTATTCTGTAGCTCAGGGGAAACAATGATTAAAACCCTTGATACACATGCATTTGACTCCATTACTGTCATTGCATCAGTAAGGTGGTGAAACTGGAAAGGACGATCAGGCGGGATGTAAAACGAGCTGCTGATTAACTATTGCTTGTTGTGTGCTCCCATCCAAGACCAATTTCTCAGAAGGAGGGGGGTCCCGATCTCTGTGGGGTGAGCGGGCCAGAGAGGCAACAGTCCAGGTTTGTTTTGTGGAGCCTGGAGGACCACTGTTACTCCTCCCGGCCCCACAAACATAAAGAGCTTGCCTTTGGGCTTATCATCAGCCAGGTTGCCAGCTGATTGTGGGTCGAGCATATTGCCCAGCTGAATACAAAAACTTACATTGGAGTCCTAATGACATCATTGGAACCTGAATTAAAAATTTAACTGAACTGCTCGTCCTCTTTCACCGACCAGGCCGTCTATTCAGAGGACCCGAGCAAACTGGAGACAAGCACAGCTACGAGGCGGTAAGTTTTTCCACACCACTTTCAAGGCCCTATCCTGCTGGGCAGGAGGTCATACATTCAGCCCATAATCCGCTTACCATCTGGTGATTTTATACACGAACAGAAACAATGAATAATGATTGTAACATTAGAAGAGAAAGTTTCTGCAAAGTTGCAAGCCAGATTGAAAATTGTTCTGATTGTAATCTCATTGGAAAGATATGTGAACAATGGCTGTCTATTAGTGCTTCCCTTTACTAAAGTCCAGTTAACATTTTCATCCATCACTGATAGAGCTCAGCCATATCATAAGATGTATTACTCATTTTGTTTTAAAATAGTCACACTTTCCAAACCAACTCCATTCTCCTTAGATCTTGGATACCAAATTATTTTGCCAAGAGCAGCAGTTTTTAAACATTATTTTTCTCCCTGGTTTGTTCCCCATTTTTCTCCTAAAGGGCAAGTGACCACCCCAACAATAATTGCTCACATCCACTCAGACTATGTAATGCAGTCCAGCTATAGATGTATCCACAGCTGATTCCCAATGCTCCTGCACAATTGTAGTTAGGAAATATTGTTGTGTCTTTTTCTGTTACTGGTGTTTCCGCTGGACCTCTGGCGAAGTAACGCCATGGAGCAGGAGCAGCACGATGCAATTTCCCAGCCATTAGCTTTTACTCACATCTTCACAGAGTCCAGCTAATCCACATTTGATCATGACCTATTGCAGATTACACTTATGGAGAGCCAACAGCTTTCTTGTACCAATAAAATCAATGGAACATCTGTCACATTAATCACAATGGTCATATGGCTTGTCCGCGTAAGTCACAAATTCCAGTGTATTTTACCAGTTATCACTCCATCTCCAAGCAGTTAATACACTTCCCCTCTGTTAATGCAGGGCCATTCTTTCTTTTAATCTATCAAACAGTGACAGCTCAAACATAGTCAGTACTGGGCTTCATGGCCGCACAGTCTTTAAACGACCTCCTGCTCTTCCTGGCTCTGCAGCAAAGTTTAAAAAAAAATTAACTTGCCTTGTTGGTGGAGGCCGCATCCACCCTGGAAAAGCTGAGCGGGACAGACCCGATGCTTGCTCCACTCAGCGAATCCAAATCTCCCGGAGAGGCTCCTCATTAACTATGTAAATGGCCCAATGCGCGTTTTAGGTGGTCGCACTAGACGCCTGAAAAATGGCCCGACCCAATATCCGGTCAGGTGTCTTTCAAGCATTCTTTGGGCACAGGACATCGTTTGCTGAAATTGGCCCTTGTGCCTGTAAATACTTGGTAATACTAGCAGCAAAGACTACTTGTCAGCCTCGCAGGCAATCTCTGTTCTCACTCCAAGTGGACTCCCCGCCACAGCCCAGGGATCCCGCCAAAAATATTGAATTGACCCAGAGGCTGAAAGATTGGCCAGAGTCAGTTGGTGTATTTTGTAGCCGGTGAAAGAACTGCCATGATAAAGATGCACTCCAGTTCTGCTAAAACAGAATATTTAGGCCCTAGTGTCTTAAACAATATTGTTCATTTATTCCATCACACAATACTCTCCTGAAACTCTGCTTCATGAATAAGATTAATAGTTTCTTTGGGCTGCCCTAGTTAAATATCTTTGGATGAATAAATAAAGAAGAAATGTTGCATCTACCATTACATGCATTTCTGGCATACGGCCAGCAGGTCAGACTCTATCACATCAACCTGAGAATTTCTCAACTAGAGAACATCAGAGAAGGCACGCAAGCTGTTCCAGCGCATTACATAGCATAAAATAAAGCCCCCAAGATAAAGAAAAAAACACAGACAAGTACGGTCTTGATTAAAAATGTACAGGATTTTTAATTTGGTACTCGAGCATAGGATGGCTTTAACAAGTGCTTCTTCCAAAATTTACAACTGAGCTAACTCGTGGTATGTACTGTGGCATGTTGGCATTCATTCAACAAAAGAGGAAGAAGGTTTGCTAATTTTGATAGCTGAAGAGTATCTCAAAGCATGGGAAAATGACTAAAATATAATGGAAATATGCATGAATACAGGAAACATGAAGGCTTTCACGTATGTCATTGACTATCACTGCTGCATTTCCCAGGCTAATGGGTTCACTGTAATACTGTTGCAGCAGCAGGTACTTTCTGTGAATGACATTCAAGCCTATATATAGGTTAACAGCGTCCCAAGTGCAATTTGTCAGTTCTATATATAGATGTGAGCCAGTTCAGGGGCTAACACAATCAGTACTTCATAACTTATGGGAACAGGTTCCTGAAATGTTTCACTTAGTGACAATAATTGTAATGATCAGTAGCCACATTTCAATACAAGTTTAAGTTTTAGTGTGCCATATTATTACATTAGCATTTACTCTATAATTACCTTTCATGCAATAAAATCCTCACAATCTATTTCTGATATATAAACAGAAAGGAACGAACGGCTGATTTTATCTCATACATTATGCAAAGATTTATTGTCTGGGTCACAAAATGATACATTGTACTTTTTCATGCAATGCAATGTAGATCTAAAGCTGTTACACCATTCTGGACACCACAGGACAGATAATACAACAGTAATAAAGTCCATAGCATAAAAACTCAACTAATTTCAAGGAGGTTGCTCCATTATGAAGGTTATGTTTTGCCAATTGTTTTACAAGTTAAAGGATGCTAATCCTGCAATATCAGTACCAAACCCATGATCAAGTATGCTTGACTGCTGCTTTGATGCATGACAGAGTAGAAATGTCCCTAGACTGTTCAGCAGATTAGGCAGAACCCAACAGGAGTGATTTATTCACTTGTGCCTAAGGAACTGTGGATCACACGGCACAGCTGATATATCCATGTGAGCTCGCCTGACTCACACACTCAGGCCACTAGTACTGCATCACTTTAAGGAAACACACACAAGTGCATGGGCAAGGGTTTTAACCCTTTCAATCTGTGCATTCCTGCCCTTTGCCACTGTTTATGATAAAAAAGTACTTTATTCCCCTTTCTGTATCTAGAATTTGGCATCTGTGTGTTCTATTTAAACACAACCTGTACTAGTTTACAAAGAGTACAGAGGGTAAGAGATTACCAAAAAGGTGAGCTTCCTCTCATCTCTTTCACTTTGGAAAAAGGAACGTTCTTCCCGATATCTTGTACTGATTTTAAAAATTAGAGGCCAGGACGTGTATATTTAAATATATTTCTGTATAAGATGATGAGTTGTTCAGCAAAATAATAGCTTACTTATATATCATGATGTCAGGACTGAGCGACTTTCTTAATTTACTGAGCATCCTATTTTCATAGTTTAGAACAATGGGAAATCAAAATGAATCTGTGTGTTTTATGTTTTCAGTGGGCTGCTACCATGTTTTTTGAAGACATTCTATTTGTTTATGCACAACAATCTGAATGTTACGACAAAATACTCAAATATACCCTCACTAAATATTACTACTGATATTCCTCATTATTTTACTTTAAGTGCTGCTGGATATTTTATGAGACTTCAAGAACTGCAAAGTGGATTATTGGTGTCACCTTGTACCAGGTTTGCATATTGAGCCAAGGCAAAGATGGGATCAGCCAACATGAAGAGCCAAAACAGAGTTAAAATCAAAACAACACAAAATAAGTATGAGCCAATATAAAGGACAGAAAGTAGGAGTGAACATTGAAGAATGCAAAAGGAGAATGTATGGAGAAAGAAAAACAAACAAGCAACTGACTGAAATATGATTAAAAAATCAAAACAGAAAAGAATAACACTAACAGAAATAACTTGAGAGAGAAACAAATCAAAAATGAGGACATTAATTAAAGGGGAAAGTAACAGATGGCAGTAGTAGCCTGGTAGAGAGAACCATGGCTTGTTTCCCAGCCATACCCGCACTCTTGCTCCTCCTGGTCCACAAGGAAACAGCTTCATAAAAAATAAATTTACCTTATTAGCCTTCTTCTGGGCCTGCTGCTTTTGGCACCCATTGTTGCTGGTGTCACAGGTAACAGGTGCCGACCTCGCTGAAGACGTGTTAAGATGACATCAGAGTCTGAATCATCAGACACCAACTTATGTATTTCAATTAGGCCCTCGCCCGAGATACTGTCCAAACCACGGCGGTAAAAATGGTGAATGGCACGAACTGAATGTGGACATGGTGAGTATCATACTACTGCGATTTTACCCCCTCTCCCCTTCCCACACCCTGTTCTCATCGGGCAAGGAGGGTTAAAATCAGTGCTTTAGTGTGCAGCAGCTGCAGGTCAGATTCTATTTTTATAATGAATTACATCATCTTCAGGGTCTCCCAAACAGTTGCATATATACAACAATGTAAAGCAAAAAGATATTGTAAAATAATCTGAAATTTACTGTAGGCACTCTAAATCCCTTGCCAGATGGGAATACCAGACATTCCAGATCCTAACTGTTAAGATACGGTCTCCAATTTGTTTTTGTATCTTGTGACTAAGTAAAACTAATCCCTATTGGTCTGTTGTACTTCCAGTCTGGCACCAACAGAATTAAGCGTGGCCTGGTTTTGAATTCCTTAATGCTGCCACAGGGACAAGGCCACAACATCTGACAGCCCCATACAAATGCTAGCCCTTAATGGTGGCATTTTCCAACCATTGCTTCATATTTATGTGGCATAAGTAAGCAGAAGATGATCTTTGTTTGCAACATTGTCACTTTACTCTGTAACAGTATAATTTCCAGACAAGCTACAATAAACAAAAAACTAAATTGTTGGTTCTCGGTGAAGTGCATTTTCCACTATTGATTTGCGTCTGGAATAGTCTCATAAATTTGCTGATACAGACAAGAAAGTAAATTGTGCTTTACTGGTTTACGCAACCATGGATTAGTAATTCTAAATCAATGCCTAGAAATTAGGATAGGGTCACTGAACCTGTGGTCTAGCTCATGTTGTCACATTTTCAAAAGATACTTTAAAAGCCTTCAGAGCCCCAGTCTACTTATTTGGTTAATATTACAATTGAAAACAGAGATAAACTTTAATATTGAATGCTTGGCAGGATGAAATCCAACTTTATAACATTAAGATGAAAATTTTTCATTGACAGGAAATAAACAAGCTTATGCAAACACACATTATTATTTCCCTTAATTCCGAAAGCCCACTAACCTTTCCACTGAACTTTAAAAGATTGGAGCATAAAGTGAAGCTGGACATCACTTACTTATAATCAACAGACATGACACAGACTGTGACCATCAATTGAAAAGCAAAACAAATTGATTTAAAGGCATGTACAACACGGTGATAGATTGTCATAACACTATTTAATAAAAGAAAGCTGGCTGCTCAGATTAGGTGCAAGATGATGTTTTGAAACTTGAAGTGGCCATCAATCTCAAAACCTTATTTTACATGTATTTTAGTAACTATTTTGAGTATCTTAATTTTCCTTTAATTCCTTTGCAATTTTAATTTAAATTGCCATGTCATGACACAATGGACAAAAATAAGAATGTATATTTATTTAATATTTTTAGAAAGGTGCAAATGAACACCTAATTTAAAGAAAAATAGTGGAAGATTTCCACTCCAGGTTGCTATGTATTAGCGACACCATAAGCATAACTGAAACATTTTCTCTGATCTCTATTTCTAGTCAAATTTGTTTTCTTTTTTACTGCTTTTACAGATTCACTTATAATAACCAGCATAGTTAATTTACATAGCTACTTCATTAACATCACAAACAAATAGCAACCAAAGGAAATGGCAACCTTATCCTTATTTAATTGTCAGTTATTGTATGCTGCTTTTAAATGATTATTCTTACAACAGCAAATTGCACAACTTCATTTCTTTAATAAATATTACCTGTGTAAACAAGATGGGGTTCATCTTGATTTTTTATTTTTCGTGATAAAATTGCACAGACTGAATGAACCAAGTATATTGGTTTCCATGTGGCATGCAAGTCTTTCAACAACTGTGGAACAACCAGCTCTTACTGTAACATTTGTACCCTTTCTGCAGTGTACCTCTCTCCCAAGCGAGTAATTTATGATGGGTTAACCAGTTTCTATATTATCGATAATTCTTCCATAATGTTAAATGCCACTTTACAATAGGTGCTGAAGCTTATATTTTTTTTATTATATCAGCAACAGTTATCAGTATTAAAACAGTATCTTGTGCACTATTTGTCTATTGATTATGAACCTGAGTGGCTATTTTCTATGAGATGCTCATTCTAAATCAATATGAAGACAGCAATATCATTTTATAGAAGTCAAACTGAGCTGTGCTATTGGTGAACATGTCAAAGCATTTTTTTCCATGAAGTGATCATCAGTTCACTGTGTCCCATCCCTGACAAAACATTGCCCATGGAAAAGATCATCCTACAGGATCACCAGATGTCAGCAATACTATTTCCAAAGCCTCCATAAATAAATAAGTTGCTATTGCCTCGGCTGGGAAAAATGATTCTTCCTAGAACAGCAGATGGAATGGCCACCTCAGATAATGTTGCCAGATGTTAGAGCTCCACACAGCATTCCTGATGAGAAATAACCAGTAGGCTGGATTAGCACCGTCTTGCAGTAAACAGCATTTCTGGATTTTCTTGGTTGTCATCCTGTAAAAAAATAATAATTATCTACAAACCTTCTCAGTGATGAATCTGCTGCACTGTAAGTTCAGTACATGCATTTACATCTGTACCTATCAAAGATGCACCTCTGCAGAATATTTTGAGAGTTAATACAATTAGGCTTCAAAATATTCCTGATGTTCCAAATTTGATTAATTTAGACAAATGAACTTTTCTCCATCATTTGCATTAATGACTGTCACCCCCATCAGACATTATTTAAACATTCCTATTTCCAGATATCTACTACCTGATTGTTTGCAAGATAGTATCATTACAGATATCCTGATATATTCCATCAGGGTGACTTTTCCAGCTGCATCACACGCAGAGAATTGCAGCATTCATTTAGAATGGGGAGAAGTTTGGCATTCCCTAGAGTTCCGAGTGTTCTTGCATGTCTTGAGGAACAAGGCATATCCATTTAGTTAACAGCAAGAGACTAGCGTGCTTTAGGAGTGCATCTTGCAGGATAAATTCAAACAGACAGCTGATAACCTTTCCTGTCTTCAGAACTGGATTCCCTCTCGTATGTCCTGTGCATTAGGGGTTTGCAAAGTGAAAATCATAAGTGCATTCTTGTCAAGGTAACTCCTGTTGTTAAAATTAATATCCTTTGGTGAATGTCCTATATTTTGATCTAATTCTCTAAGGATGGAAAATCCCAATTTACAAAGGATCATATAATCAATGTCTTAAAAATATATATGAAAGAAAGAAGTAGAGGGCGACTTGATAGTGACAGTGTAACAGCTTATTTGAAACTCACATGTGATATTAAGGACAATGCTTTAAGGATCCTTTAATGACCAAATGCTTATCCATCTTGACGCTATTTAGGTTCAAGGAGCTTTGAACAAAGATCACCATCCTTAAGAGGTCAATCTGTCAAGATGTTGTGAGGTTTGGTATCAACATATTTCATTCCATTGCTTTCATTTTAGCAGGAATGTGTTACAAGAACCAATTATTTAAGATCATAACACACATTAAAAACCCCAAATTCTGAGTTTGTTGGTGAAAAGGTACTGTAGAGACCAGAATTTGGGGTATAAGTCCGATATGCTAGAGTTACACCATCCTAAAATACAATTCCAGTCGAATTGGCTGCTGTCAGGGGATGCACCCACCTCCAAAGTCTTGCACGTCTGAAAATGACAGCATAATAAACATCAAAGCTGCTGTCTCAGAAACTCCACCATTTACACCAGAATTACACCCGATTTAAGCTAAGCTTGTAGAACAGAAAAGTAAGTTACCTGCATGATTGAGAAACCAGGAAGTAGTGAGTTCACAGGCTTTGAGCTGTCCACAAACTTTGAGCTTTGACTCGAGTGAATAGAAAACTCTTTTCTCAGCTGTGCAATGAAGAAGGGGTTCTGCAAGTTGCCTTCCTGAAGTTACAGGCAGGGAAAGTGTTTGCTTCTGTCACACAGGCCTTATCATGGGGTTTACTGTGAGCACTCCCATATATATCCTTATAATGCAGGCAGAATAGGAAGAGGAATTGACACAGGCGTGCAGGATAAGGCTTCCCCAAAGGAGACCAGGAAATACCCTTCCACCAGGATCCACAGACCACACCACTCCCTCAGGGATTTTTAAGAAGGCATTGATTCAGTAAGAAATATAGAAGAAATGTCGTCTCCTGTTGCAAACTGACTGCCAAGCATCCTCTCAAATACAGAAAACAACAACAACTTGCATTTATATAGCGCATTTAATGTAGTAAAATGTCCCAAGGTGCTTCACAAGAGTGTTATAAGACAAAACAAATAAATTTGACACCAAGCCATATAAGGAGAAATTACGGCAGATAACCAAAAGCTTGGTCAAAGAGGTAGGTTTTAAGGAGCATCTTAAAGGAGGAAAGAGAGGTAGAGAGGCAGAGTGGTTTAGGGAGGAGTTTCAGAGCTCAGGGCCCAGGCAGCTGAAGTCATAGTCACCAATGGTTGAGCAGTTATAATCAGGGATGCTCGAGAGGGCAGAATTTGAGGAGCGCAGATATCTTAGGGGGTTGTGAGGCTGAAAGAGATTAGAGAGATAGGGATGGGCAAAGCCATGGAGGGATTTGTATACAAGGATGAGAATTTTGAAATCGAGGTGTTGTTTAACCGGGAGCCATTGAAGGTCAGTGAGCACAGGGGTGATGGGTGAGCAGGACTTGGTGCGAGTTAGGACATGGGTTGCCGAGTTTTGGACGGCCTCAAGTTTACTTAGGTAGAACAAAGAAGAAACTAACTCCAGAACACTGGACTTTATAGCACAAAGTGATTTGACTGTACACATAAATACTTACAGCAAGTGCTTCTTTTTTCCACTGTTCCTACCCCTTACGCCTCTCAATACTATTCTTAAACCTATCCTGGTGCTGCGTGAGCTGATACTTGAAGGCCAGGGATGCCAGTGGTACTTGGCTGTGCTGAGGTATCATGAGCCTCTTGGGCCCACAGTAACCTTCATCTCAGGGCTTCTGAGCCTCAGGAGAACTCTCCAGCGGGCTGTGTCGCCATTGCAGGTGCATAGGCAGCCTGGTTCTGTACCTTGACAACAAAATCACCAGATATATGAGAGGATTGGCTAGAAAAGTCTCATGAACTATCACCTGGAGAGAAAATGGCATCAAGGGGGTGATTGTAGGTACTGCACTTGTGCTGGGCCCTGGATCTGAGTACTCACTGATCAGTAGGAGGGTAGAACATATGTTATTAGTTAGATGCTCCAGATCCCGAGAGATGTCACCCAAAGATCTTGGAAACTGTTTTCCATCATTCTTTCTAAATGGTCCCACAAGGCTTGAAGACCATAGGTCAAAGCATTAGGTTTAGATGCACTGGCAGCTCCGGAGGCCTATTTGTCAGGAGCGGATACAGATGGATACAGCACCAGCTCCCGGTAGAAACACAGGAACAGGAGTAAGCCATCCAGTCCCTCAAGCCTGTTCTGCCATTCAATTGGATCATGGCTGACCTGTACCTTAACTTAATTTACCTGCCTTATTCCCGATCCCTTAATCCCTTAGTTGTCAGCTGTGGCTCAGTGGGTAGCACACTCGCCTGAGTCAGAAGGTTGTGAGTTCAAGTTACATGCCAGGGACTTGAGCACATAAATCTAGGCAGTACTGAGGGAGTGCTGCACTGTCGGAGGTGCCATCTTTCAGATGAGACGTTAAACCAAGGCCCCATCTGCTCTCTCAGGTGGACGTAAAAGATCCCATGGTACTATTTCGAAGAAGAGCAGGGGAGTTATCCCCGGTGACCTAGCCAATATTTATCCCTCAGTCAACATAACAAAAACAGATTATCTGGTCATTATCATATTGCTGTTTGTGGGAGCTTGTTGTGTGCAAATTGGCTGCAGCGTTTCCTACATTACAACAGTGACTACACTCCAAAAGTAATTAATTGGCTGTAAAGCACTTTGAGACGTCCGGTGGTCATGAAAGGCACTATATAAATCCAAGTCTTTCTTTCTTTCTTTATATCCTCGAAGCAATGTCAATTAAGTTTTATATTTGCTCTCATCTGTTTTACTTTTGAGTCCATTAATATTTCCAGACTTATAAGGGTCAAAATTCAGGTGCACCAGAAAGCTGGCGCATCTATGAGTTTTGGAGTGGCACCGCTGAAATCTTTGGTACGGTAAGTAGAGCCATTTTCAGGATTTTGAAATTTTTTCAAAGTCCTACAGGAAATGGATCATAATGGGGCGAGCCTTAGACTCAAAGCCAAGCTAACTGGCTGAAAATGGGTCGGTGAGGGTTACCGCCACTGTCAATCATCGGTGAAGTCGTGGTAACGTCACAGCTCATGTGCGTCACCACGCTCTCTCCCCTCCGTTAAAGGGTAGAGATTCTATCATTTTTTTATCTTTGGCCACTGGGCCACCAGGGAGGGTTTTGGCCGGGCCAACGGCCTGGCACCTAAGAGGGTGTGCCAGACTGTCTGTTGGCAGCCCGGCCCAACCTGGGGGCAGTATTTTGCTGACCAGTCGGCAAGTCGGCCGGGAAAAATTTTTCCATTGCGGCTGCGGCAGTGGGCCCTCCCCTTTAAGGGCCACCACGCTGCCGGGCCGCACTCCATGCGGAGATGGTGCACCGGCAGAGAAACCTGTCAGGGGCACTGCGCAGCGGGGGGGTCGAGGGATTCATCTGAATATCGATATGTAAGTAATTTTATTGAATGAAATTGGCGGTGCAACCACTCGGGCGGGATGGGATCCAGGCCAAAAAATCTCCAACCTGAATTTAAATTGGGTCGGCCAGATGACCCCAAAGCGGCGACCATTCAATTTTTAGGAATGGCCGCCGCAAATGGGCATTAATAGGTCTCTTTGAGACCCTGAATTTCGGCCCTGACAAGTTTCACTTATTTACGATGTTGCAAAGAAAAAAATAATAATTTCAATTCTATCCAGTTCAATACTGTGTTCCTGGTTTTCTCAGTAAACTTCACTGTTTCCAATGGGCTGAGCCTGCCAACACTGCACCTGCAATTTAGTCTTGGAACAAGCCTCAGTACGAGAGTACTTTGTCATGCTGCACAGTACTGAGACATGAATGGATGCCTAGGATTGACTGCGCACTACGAATGTTTTCTACAGATGTGTTAATTGATTTACATAAAAGAATCACAACTATATCAAAAAGTAACTATTCATTTGTTATTGCAAATATCAACTTCAAGACAAAGAATTTGTATTTAGTTTGAAATTATTTGATCTCATGTTAAAGCTTCTGTTGGAACTTGCTCTATATTAGATCGGAGTGAATATTGACCTCACTGTGTCAGCCAATGAGTTGGCGATGGGGCGGGGCGGGACTTGAGAGTCTCTGAGCTCATGACCGAAACTACAACAAACAGACTCTCCTGATTATTCCTTCAACAAAATGCAGTAAGTGGAGGATAGTTACACAATGTAAATTATTGCATTAATTCAATCCCAGTTACTAACAGCAGGGTGGGCTGCAGGTGTGATTGACTGGGAAATTATCCAATCATCTCCATTCTTCTTGGGACCTGTGGTGTCACTATACCATTTCATAACAAAAACAGATTATCTTGTATGACAGTGCTGTTTGTGGGAGATACTATGTGCAAATTGGCTGCCGTGTTTCTAATATTACAACAGTGACTATACTCCAAAAGTACTTAATTAACTGTAAAACACTTTGAGACATCCGTTGGTCATGAAAGGCGTTAGATAAGATGCAAGTCTTTCTTTTTTTTTAATACCCTTACCTAACAAAAATCTATCTCAGTTTTGAATTTTTCAATTGATCTAGACTCAGCAGCTTTTTGAGGGAGAGAGTTCCAGATTTCCATTACCATTTGGGCGAAGAAGTGCCTCCTGACATCATCCTTGAACAGTCTAGCTCTAATTATAAGGTTTAAGGTAGCATTTGTTGTGTCAAAGCCTTCTCAGATATTGGGACTGAGGATGACACTGGACTTTGGCGTGATCTCTGCCATCTGTCTCAGGTCATCCAAGATAGCCCTCAGTACCTCCATGTGAGTGACACTCATCCAGCATCCTTCCTTTTACAGTAGGATCCCAGTGATCTATGTTCTCAAGCTGGGGGAGCCTCTGCTCCCTACTGTCAGATCTCATTTTCACCTCTGACTTACCTGGCAGCATGGTGATAATGAATGAAAGTGTGCCACACATATAAAAAGACTGCAAGGCAGGGTCAGGCAATGCAGGTAGCTTACTGTGTCTTCTCTGGTAAGATTGTTAACCTTCTTCCTGCACAGCAAAGGAGTCTTAGGGTTCAAGGAGGTAGGGGTAATTTTAACCTAACCTGCCCAGCGGGCAATAGATGGATTCAGATAGGCAGCCCATTTTATGCCAGAGACAGGGAAATTCTTCCGGGAGATGTGTGGACAGATACATCCCTATAGGCACGAGCAGTCTGCCCCAATATGTTAAGGACCCCACCCCTGAAGTTTGGTTTGGGAGTCCAGGCACAGCCAAGAGTTTCGCCCCATCATACTTCCACCCACAGATTAGACCTCCAGAAATTTCAGGCACCATGAAGATACCTAAAAATAGTTGTGACAGTAAATGAGCTCGTAAAGGAATTGTTGATTTGGAATATACGTCTAGAGACTTCCCCTGGTGGCTCGGTAAATGCTCCATACCCATCAACATGGCCTCAAATTTGATTCTGGGTTGGTATGGAGTTAGCCGATTCCCATTTGGGGTGTTAACATTGACCTCAGTCCTACCCTGTCCTGGGAGGGAAAGGGGTCATCCAATTATGATCACTAGAAAATGCACGTGCATGGATGTCAGGTGTGGATAGGGTGCGGCCAAGCTATATTCCCTCCCCTCCAATGCCCTAGTTGAACAAAGGTAAATTTATTGCAACGACCATAAAATTGTGAGCGGTGCAAATTGGGCGCACTGACTTCTGATCTGGGCTCCTACTGAGTGAAGCGCTGTTGTGGGAGCATAACTTGCTGAATTTACCTGATAAAGATTAATAACTTAGACATGGTAACATATCCCAGCATGTCATTGTTATCAAGGAAGAAGAAATAAAGTTGGGGAAGGGGTCAGGAATGGACTATAGGGGCAATTTCACGAGTCTGTTCTGGTAATGAGAAACCTTGCCCACTAGCAACGCACTCTTAGGGCTACCCCATATGTTAATTATTTTAAGATGATATTCTAATCTTGGTTCTGAGTCATCCCTGTGTAAAACATCTCAAGTAAAGGAAAAGGTCATAACCAGCAAATTTTCTCCTTAATGTTAATCACGAACGAGATGCTCTTCCACCTTAGAGATATCAAAAAGTTGGCATAACATCTCCAAAGATGTTTAGTTCAACAAAATGTAGAATATTACAATAATGTGCAGTTCAAAGATAAGCAATAAAAGCCAACTTTCAAATCTGGCTCTACAGGCTGCTGGTATCCTAAATTCCAGCTGTGGTGGTCCTAAAACATAATGAACAATGTGCCCAGAATGTCAGATAATTATTCAAATGCACTGACCTTGTGTTACTGGGCAAGGTCAAGTCACTTACTTGACTTGGAAGCTGTGTCTATAGAGAATCAATGTTGTGCAGGGGCCAATTTTTTAGCATTCCCATGATACCTAGAAATAATTCCGTAATGTTCCGGTCTCCTTTAGTGGAAATGAACAATTCAATGAGCAATTCCTCTATCCATTCCTCGAGTCCTCTGACATGAGCACCTTTTAGGAAGAATGAATTGTCTTTCACGTTGTTATGGTGCAGACCAACCTTCATAGCTCATTAACCTGGACAACTAAATGCTCCTTATTATTTCTTTTGAATAAAGTTGTTTTATTCTCCAATTGTGCTAAAGTGAGATAGCTACTTATTGGTTCAGGATAAAAAATTCCTTTTAAATTCAATTTCCAAAAGATAATTTTCTTGTATGTGCACATATCAAACTCTATTGTTACACCTGGCAACAACTGAAGCAACATCCTAATATGCAGCAGAACATCAGAACTGCAGAAGTGCTTGCTCTCTCCAAGCTTATTCCCTCTGTCTCAAAACCTTTCTTTTCCTGTGAAGCTCATTCCCAGTCCCTCTATCTCTAACATTATTATTTCAGTTCCTCTCTGCTCCAGCATTATATTGTGACCTTATTTGCACTAAATTTGTACTTCTCTGGGCTGGTTGCTATCTGTAACCAAGCATTCAAAAAATAATTACAATCAGGAACCCAGCTGTAGTGGCAACATGGTTTTGATTTTTCATTTAATTATTTTCTTACATAAATGCAAGTCTTTCATTTGTCTTCAGTGAACTCTCACAAGCAGTATTGCAGGCTCACTGTGGTATCAAAATATAATAGACAGATTATGGGCTCAATTTTCCCCCAAAGCATTTTTTTGGCGTACTTGAAGAGTTGCGCCCGATTTTTTGTGGGCCAAGTACGCCAAAAAAAAATGTTGTAAGTTTTCTCGTTGGATCTCTTCATTTTGCCGTGGCCTAACCCGAGGGGGGTGGAGCCTTGATCTGCGCCAAAAAGATCGGACTGCCATGGTAACCAGGGACACAATGCGAGCTGAGGCTGCAAGGAGAAGTATACAGCCACCTCCCAACACATTAAAAGAATTGAAAAACATATAGCAGAAACTTACCTCCAACCTCGCCCGAAGGCTGTCCATCTGGTCGCATTTTCGGTCGCTGTTTTGGGTCTCTCTCGCTCTCTCTCTCCCGGTGACTCAGAATGGAGCCGGACTGTGTGTGTGAACCGGGGACTCGGTCTGGAACCGGACAGTCTTCCTGTGTGTGAGGACCGAGAATGAGACCGGACAGCCTTCGGGCGGGGTTGGAGATAAGTTGCTGCTATGTGTTTTTCAATTCTTTCAATTTGTCCAGGCATCCGCTGTGCCGCTTTCTTTGCCTGCGCCGATTTCCTTAACTCTAGGGAAGCTTTTTCAGGACAGGCCACATACACTTGCCTAAGCAGAACTGGAGTAACTCTCAGCTGGCCAAACTTCCCTAAATGGCCAGAAGTGGTGTAGGTGGCTGGTTACGCCCCCTTTGGCTGAAAAAAAAAACTGACTTCAAAAATTCGTAACCAGCTGAGTTACGCTGGTGCAAATTGATTGGGGAAACTGGAGATTTTTAAGTTCGGCCAGAAAAAGCAGCCTGCTCCAAAAAAAACAGTGCAAATACTGGGGAAAATTGAGCCATTGTTCTAAATGTTATTTTTAAGATATAGGGCCCAAGTTTCCACATGATTTGCGCCTGATTTTTAGGAGCAACTGGTGGAGAACGGACTATCTTAGAAATCGCAATTCTCCACATTTTTTTTTCTGCAGTTCTAGTCAGGTAGAACAGTTCCACTTTGGAACAGAATTTTTTCTTCAAAAGGGGGCGTGTCTGGCCACTGACGCCTGATTTCAAAGTTTCCACAGTGAAAACGTACTCCAAACTAACTTAGAATGGAGCAAGTGAAGATTTTTGTAGAACTGAAAAAACCTGTTCTACACATTAAAAAATCAGGCGCAGGTTACAAATTAGGCGTCCAGAACGAGGTGGGGGGGGGGGGAAGGGAGTCATTAAATTCTATAATAAATCCTTATTTATACTTATACAAATAAATCCAAACTGAATAAACATTTATAAGCAAAGAAAAGATTACATAAACCATCTTCCTACCTGTGTGAAAGTGCTTCAGGCAGACCTTTCGGGACCGAAGGCTGAACGGGCCGGCCTGAGACTTGGCAGGGCCCGTCCCCAGCACCAGATTTACAGATAGGTGGCGTCGGGTCGGGTCGGGAAGGTTTGGTTCGGTTCGGGTCGGGGGGAGGGAGGGGGGGAGGGAGAGAGATGGGGAGAGAGAGGGAGGGGGGGAGGAAGAGAGAGGGAGAGAGAGAGAGGGGGTGGAGGGAGGGAGAGAGAGAGAGGGGGGTGGAGGGAGGGAGAGAGAGAGATGGGGGGAGGGAGGGAGAGAGAGAGAGGGGGGGAGGGAGGGAGGGAGAGAGAGAGGGGGGGAGGGAGGGAGAGGGAGAGAGGGGGGGAAGGGAGGGAGAGGGGGGGAGAGGGAGGGAGAGAGAGGGGAGAGGGAGAGAGGGAGGGGGAGGTCAGGTCGGGGAGGGGGAGGTCAGGTCGGATCCAGTCGGGGGGGGAGTGGGAGCAGGAGCGCGGGTCGGGTCGGGGGGCGGGAGCGCGGGTCGGGTCGGGTCCAGTCGGGGGGGCGGGGGAGCGGGAGCAGGAGCGCGGATCGGGTCCAGTCCGGGGGGGTGGTGGGGGGGAGGAGGAGCGCGGGTCGGGTCGGGGGGCGGGAGCGCGGGTCGGGGCGGGTCCAGTCGGGGGGGGGTCGGGTCGGGTCCAGACGGGGAGGGGGGCGGAGCGGGAGCAGGAGCGCGGGTCGGGTCCAGTCGGGGGTGGGGGGGGGCGGAGCGGGAGCAGGAGCGCAGGTCGGGTCCAGTTGGGGGGGCGGGGGAGCGGGAGCAGGAGCGCGGGTCGGATCCAGTCGGGGGGGGGTTGGGTCGGGTCCGTAGGCAGGGGCAGGGGGGGGGGGGTGCAGGTGTCGGGTCTGGTCGGGGGTGGGGGGGAAGCAGAAGCTGGCCGTGGGAGGAGCCTTATTCACGCAGCCCCAGTGAGGCCATTCGGCCAGGGCTAGGGGCTGCGTGCTTCGGGCGCCTGGAGCTACTGCACTTGCGTGCCCACTGTAGCGCGCATGTGCAGAGGTCCCAGCACTGTTTTCAGCGCAGGGACCTGGCTCCGCCCCCCCACAGCTCGTGCTGGCTGCGCCGAGGGCCAGAGGACCTGCAGGTAGGTGGAGAATACGGAGGATTTTTTTAGGCGCACTTTGTGGCGTGAAAAACGGGCGCCCAGGTCGGGACTGCGCCGTTCTAGGCGCGTGTGGAAACTTGGGCCCAATAAGTGGGAAAGGCAGGAACTGTCATTGTTGCCATATGGCACAGACTTTCTTTTCGTAGAATGTGATGGTCATTTTTGTGACTGAACCCAATCATAAATGAGACTGCAGACA
Organism: Pristiophorus japonicus; assembly: GCF_044704955.1. Taxonomy (NCBI): domain Eukaryota; kingdom Metazoa; phylum Chordata; class Chondrichthyes; family Pristiophoridae; genus Pristiophorus; species Pristiophorus japonicus. The sequence goes on along the minus strand of NC_091989.1, from coordinate 39,935,159 downwards.
TAGTTTTAGGGTCTGATTGATTGAAAGGCTTAAGTTGAATAAATGCTGGTGACAAAGATCTAATTGTTTGATATTCTGTGATGACTCAGACCATCTCCCAACATTCCAACAGTGTCAGCTGTGGCTCAGTTGGTCGCATTCTCATCTCTGAATCAGAAGGTTGTGGGTTCAAGTCCCACTCTAGGGACTTGAGCATGAAAAATCTAGGCTGATACTTCAATGCAATACTAGGGGAGTGATGCACTGTTTGGAGGTGCTGTCTTTTGTATGAGATGTTAAAGCGCGATCCCGCGTGCGCTCTCAAGTGGATGTAAAGGATCCCATGGCACTATTTCGAAGAAGTGCAGGGGAGTTATCCCCGGTGTCCTGACCAATATTTATCCCTCAAGCAACATTTAAAAAAAACAGATTATCTGGTCATTATCACATTGCTGTTTGTGGAAGCTTTCTTTATGCGCAAATTGGCTGCCGCTTTTCCGACATTACAACAGTGACTACACGCCAAAAGTGTAAAGCGATTTGAGACATTCAGTGGTCGTGAAAGGTGCTATATAAATCCAAGTCTTTCTTTCTTTACTTGTGCTTACCACAAAAGGCAGCTTCGATAAGCAGAGCAACACCTTTTATGACCCAAAGCTTAAGCATATATAGTGACTGGGATGGAATGTGCCTCACTGCTACCCATTTATCATTGCTTTGGGCCAGTAGTATTATAGAATATCACCATTAATACTGATTTTTCTGATAGGCTAATAACACCATGTGGGCGTACTGGGGGTGACATTGGGCAGCAACGCAAAATGGGCAATAGCAAATCGGTAGTCCATTTTGCACGCCGTGTAATTTTCTTTTCATTGATGTCAATGATATGGCCAATTTCACCCACACCATGAGCTCAAATTTGGCCCACCCCTTTTTTCGGCGCACTGATTGGAGACGCGCCGCTTTTCTCTGTTGATAAGTGCGGCAAAAAAAAATCGCCCCCCACTTTGGACGCTGTCCGGCCTCTCCTCGGTCTTCGTGCAGCGTGGCCATGCTGAGTCGGGGGCGGAGCCAGCGTCCTGCACTGAAAACAGTGCCGGGACGTCTGCACATGCGCAGTGGAGTGTCCGCACATACGCAGTAACTCCTCGTCCCCAGCATCTCTGTTCGTACTGCAGCCGCTGTGTGTGTGGGACCCGATGCCTGCCCCAACCCCAAAAGTGGTGTCCCGGTGCGATCGACGTCAGGTTTGAAATTTTATGCACTGTAGCTATTTTTGAATTTTCTTAATGGCTTGTAATTTTCCTAATGGCTTGTAATTTTCCTGGACTTTTGAATATTTTGAAAAAATTATGTAAATATGTTTTGTCTCTTGTGAATAGTGGTGATCATTTATCCAGCCTATTCACCTGGTGCTATTGTGAAAGAAGAACATAAGTAACGGAGGAACACTGAGAGAATATCTTATTTATTGAAGTAGACTTTATTTAGATAATATGGGCTCAGTTTTGGTCCAGTATAATCATTGCAAACAAATAGTTGTTTAAATTAGTTGTGAGATTTGTGCAATTTAATTCAACTATCTTTTACTTCTTTAATTTTTGTAGTTTAAGCTTCCATGAATGCTTCTGTTGTATACTAAATTAACTAAGTTTGTCATCTGATGTCCTGTATAGCTGTTTGATCCTATTCACATTCTTTAGTCAAGTCATTAAGTTTTGCTGGCCCCCAATGTACCTACCTGTGCTGATTTCTTAACGCTCCGCAAGGGTTTTCTAAAGTGGCCATATACGCTGGCCTAAGTAGATTTGGAGTAACTATTAGCTGGCCAAAGTGGCCTAAATGGCCAAAACTGGCATAGGTGGCTGGTAACGCCTGCTTTTGAGAAAAACTAAACTAAACTAAAAAAATCGTAACTAACTCACTTACACTGGCGCAAATTGAATGTGCAAAATGGGGATTTTTAAGATACTCCAGAAAAATCAAGTTGTTCCAAAAAAAACGGAGCAACTCCTGGCCAATTTTGAGCCCCATATTTCTCAGGCTAAACTATAAATTACTTATTACAATAAAGAAATATACATAAAAGCAAGTTAACTCAGCAGATAAAATAGCAATAGCTTGCTTAACTCTCTTGAATACTCTTAATTGTTTACTGAGACCAAACTAATAAATAATTTTGAGATCGTTATGGTCCTTTGTTCCTTGAAGCCTTTCCATGAACTTTTTAGGTAAGGGCATGGTTTGGCACTCGTGGAGCTCTCTCTTTATTCGTGGAGCTCCAGTGACTTAACCTGAATTAACTAAAGGTAAGATCTTTACGTCATAAGAAGCCTTTCATGTCACAGGTGCCCACATCTTTCTCTTACTGCTCTCTACCAATATTACTCGCTTGCTTTGTGATGCCTACATTTTAATGATATGCAAAAAAGCACCCAGGTGTGAAAATGCTGCAATTGGCCTGAGAGAGGAAAATCAGCCAGAGCTCTCACTTGTGATGTGCATAATCTGGCTCCTCTATGATGCCTGTGACAGTTGATTGGCCTGCTGACACACTGGCCTGGCCTGCACTTTCTGCTATAGTGGATTTCCATCTGCGGTGAGGTGAGATCTGCACAGAACAAGGATGCGGCCTTGATCCTGAACACGTTTCTGAGGCCAGCATCACCTGCATTTTGTTTCGGCAAACTCCTTCACTTCTGCCAGGGGGCTGAGAGTTTGGATTCAATAGAACTTGGCAGCCTAAAAATCCCGCCTCTTGTCTTGAACAGACAAGGACTCGTGAATCTGAGTCAGTCACACTGGGGCACAATAAATCTGAACTGACCCAATTCTGATTGATTCACATTTAATATTCCATTCTGAGCTTAGCTCTAGTTACAATAAATTACTTCTGTAGTCATTCAATGGCCACTGTGGTTGATCAGCACTGTCCCTGACCTCATTAGATGTTGTTAATGAAGGAATGGTTAGAAAATAATTTACTACAATATATTATATTCTAATTGTCTCTTCATTAAAGAACGCAATGATGTCAGGAGCAATCCTGGTGAAAGATTGTGGTAATAAAATAAATACTGAAATAATCTATCTTTGTCTCCTGTTTATTAAAGTGCAGCATTATACAATAAAAAATAAATAAGTCATTTTATCTCAGTTTGTTTATATTATCTTGGAATCGTTATTTCTTTTTTGAATGAATATTTATTTTTAATAACACTTTCCCTCTGTGATACATCATTAACTCTGGTACAATATTTTCACAGTTGTTTACCTAAAGTGTCAGTATGTGAAGATAACCACCACTGTATTTTTATCTTATGAATTCAAATCGCCAGTATTGAGCCCAGTGTGACACTGTCCAAGTTTACAAGGGCCAATTTTAACTCAGCCAACCTGGCATAAGCTGAATGGTAGCATCCGCAAAATGGTATTGGTAAACTTATCACCCCATTTATGCTGGGGATGCAACCGACACAATTTTGGAGAGTTTCCTGACCAGGGCGGCCTAGCTATCCGCACATTTCTGGTGACAGCCTTATTTCATTATGTAAATCAGGTTCCTATGGCAACGATAGAACCCCATTGCGAATTTTAATGGAAAATAGCGGGACCCGTCCATTAAGGACTGACTCATCTCGGCTACTGCCGGGGCATTCTGGCCCAGGTTTCTGCCTGGCACCTGAGGGGGTGGTGAGAGTTCAGATACGCTGTATTCCCAAGAGAGGACAACATGCACCACTCCCATAGGAGCTGTGGCTTAGGATTCCCGCTGATTTGTGGGAGAGCAGACTATAGGAGGTCTGTGACATAATCAAAGCCCCTTCTTGTGCGATTCCCCCAGCCTTTCCAGACTGCTGGAGAGGATGGAAGGCACAAATGAATGGCACTAATCTGAGCTTGATTCTAGCTAGCATAGCTGGTACCAGAGAAGTGGAGGTTTTGCTTCAGCTTCCATAGGGAGCACACAGGCTGTGGCAGACTGCAGAGTACTCATGCCGTGTGGCAGGACACCGCATAAGCAGAGGTCCTATTTCTCCACACTATCAGACACGCGCAGCTCCTAAGCAGGCTGTGTAATGCCTCAAGCATCTGCTGGTGCACCTGCAATATCTTTCTTTTAAATGTTGTGCTGCTGACGTCCACCTCTCTCCCTTTGTCCACAGAGCTTCAACCCTGTCTTGTCCACAGACCAGCTGTGCCTTCAATCTCAGATTTTAAATTAACAATTAATCTAGCATCAATTGCTATTTGCGGAAGAAAGTTCCAAACTTCTATCACCCTTTGTGTGTAGAAGTGTTTCCTAATTTCACTCCTGAAAGGTCCTAGGGCTAGAACCTCCACTTTTGAGCTTAGCGCCCAAAAATGAGCATTTTTTCCAGCGTGGGCATTAAAAAAAGGTTTTCAGATTGCCGGCTTCTCGCCCATTCTCAAAACACCTAGTTTCCATTTTTGAAAATGGCCGTTACTGCAAGCAATATGAAATGGGCCATAGCGTTAATTTTTTTTTACTTTCTGCAATAAAGTGTGGCCGTCCTTAGCAACGGTATGGCAACGCTCAATTCCCACGATTCAGGAGGTCAAGGGTCATCATGACATGCACAGAAGAGGAGACAGAGAGAGAGAGGGAGCTCAGAGGGACTGAAAGCGTGTGTGGTTGTGGTGTCTGCTTGTTTGGCTGTTGTGGGAGGCATGAGAGAGATTCATCAGCAGCAAAAAGCCCACTAAGCACCAAGAACATAGTTGGCACCGAGTTTTTGTCCAACAAATAAGATATAACATGGGAAGGATGGAGGAGGCCCTGGAGCTGGAAGCCAGGAACACTGGTGGCAGAGGGCTCCCAGTGGTCTCGGAGCACAGCACTGCACCCCAAGGTGCCGCACCCCTATTGCCAACCACACATGAGAGCCAGCAGCAACATCTTGCTTCTGGCTCAGAGCACGATCCCACCTTGGGACCATCTTCTCCCCTATCCGACCAAGCAGCGATTCGCCCGTCACCCGCTCCCCCCCCCCCCCCCCCGCCAATGAAGCATTGCCTGGGGACCTCCTCGGCTAGGCGGCTTGGAGTCAGGAGGGGAAGGGGAAGGGGTAGAGATGGGGAGAAGAAGCGGGGGGGTGGGGGGGGGAAGGGTTGGTTTATACAGAAATACTAATGATTTCAGACTAATGTTCGGTTTAAATGTTTTTTATTTGACAAAACCTTGTAGCGCATTGGCTCAGATAGCTGCACCATTATACGCTGGCGATTCCTTAACATCAAAAGGTATAATCACACTTAACTTCAATCAACTTAAACTTTAATTGTCACCAAGGTGATGCCCACCATTGATGTATCACCTGTACACCCAGCAGTGTGTCAGCCTTGTAAATAACACCAACGTTCTTTCAGGCAAAGCAATCATTGATGAGCTCCTGACATAAGGCTCTTGCAGTTATCATGCTACCATGGGCCCTTTCATGCGGTCTACAGGGGGGCGGGGGCATGGCTTCAGCATCAGCCTGATTGTCTGGGCCGATATTAGCATCCGTCTCTTTGTCCTCCTCTTCCTCTCTGTAGTGAGGTGGACTGTCAGACTCATCAGGCAATTCTTGTCCCCTCCTGATAGCCAAGTTGTGCAGCATGGAGCACACCACCACCAATTTAGCTAGCTGTTCAGAGTGGTATTGGAGCTTGCCTCCTGAGTGGTCCAGGCATCTAAAGCGCTGCTTCAGCATTCCAATGGTTTTCTCCATGATATTGCGAGTTGCTCTGTAGCTCTCGTTGTATCGCCTCTCAGCTTCGGTGTGGGTGTCACGTGGGGGGTCATCAGCCAGGTGGCGAGGCCATATCCTTTGTCACCAAGCATCCAGCATTGACATTGTTAAACAAGTCAGATACGCAGGATGTGAGCATCATGGATGCTGCCCGGAAATTGAGCATTCACTGCCAGTATAATTTGCTGGTGATCGACAAGCAGTTGGATACTCAGGGAGTGGAATCCCTTGCAGTCTCTGAAAACCTCAGCATCCTGAAAAGGTGCCCGCATCGCGATGTGCGTACGGTCTATTGCTCCCTGCACCTTGGGGAAGTTTGCAATTCTGGAGAATCCTAGAGCCCTCTCAGTCTGTGCCTCCCTGGTCATAGGGAAGCTGGTCAAGTCCCTCCTGCATGCGTACAGGGCTTCAGTGACCTGTCTAATGCAGCGATGTGTGGCATGTTGAGAAAGTCCGCAAATGTCTCCAGCTGCGACCTGAAAAGATCCCAAGGCGTAGAACGACAGTGCCGCGGTGACTTTGACCTCGACGGACAGTGCAGTACTGATGGTGCTGGCAGGCTGCAGATCTGCCCTTAACAGCTGGCATATCTCAGTGATAACCTCTTTGTGGAAGCGCAGTCTCCGAAGGCAGGGGGTGTCGGGCAAGTCGAGGTAAGAATGCTTCTCCTTGTGCTTGCGGGGGGTGTAACATCTGGTCCTCCTCATCAGTCTGTCACGTCTTACATTGGGCACATAATGCTGTGGAGTGTTCCTTCGGTGATGTCGAGTCTGCTGCATGTAATTGGTCACCAAGAGAGGGTAAGAAAGGACAGGCCCCATTGCAGTAACGCTATGTTTTCCACCGACGGGTCACAAACAAGGAATGTCCTGACGAAGACACCTATTCAATTCCTATCGGTCACAGTGTGGTCAAGATGTTTTTACAGATGTTCACATCAACTTCAACGAGCTGCAGAGTGCATCCGAATTCCGCCGAGGTTGAAGCACAGCAGCCTTTTAAAGGATGCGACATGTGACCAAGAACATAGTGTCCATAACATTGTAATTAGTTCCATTTTTTCTGGGCGTTTATTTTGGGCGAGCGATATTGTGGGCGATATGTGTGCGAGGTGGTGAAATTGACGCTGGCCGATCTGATGGCCGCTATTTTCGATAAATATGCTCTTTACAAAAAAAAAGTGGGCGGGCGTTAGTATTGAATCTCGGCGTTAAATCCGTGCGGAAAGTAACATTGGGCGATATTATGGGCGTTGAATTCGCTCATTCTGAAGATTCTGCCCAAAAAAAGTGGGCGGTGGTAATATATTTTCCCGGCATTAAGCACATGGGGAAAGTAACGCTTGCCGATAAATTTCCGAAAAATGGGCGTCAGTTTCCATTTTGTGCCAAAATGGACAATATATGGGCGTTATAGGTCATTTCAGCGGTAACATGGGCATTAAGTGGGCGTTAAGCATGCAAAAAAAGTGGAGGTTCCAGCCCCTAGACTCTCCAACCAACAGAAATAGTTTCCCTCTGTTCCCCTTAACATCTTTAAAACTTCAATTAAATCACCCCTTAACCTTCTAAATTCTAGGAAATACAACCCTAATCTCTCCTTGGAGTCCAAGTATCATTCTGATAAACCTTCGCTACACACCCTCCAAGGCCAGTATATCCTTCCTAAGGTGCTCACAGTACTCCAGGTGTGGTCTAACCAGGACTTTGTATAGCTGCAGCATAACTTCTACCCCTTGTATTCTAGTCCTCTAGCTATAAAGGCCACCATTTTATTAGCCTTTTTGATTATTTTCCATACCTGTTCATGACATTTTAATGATCTATGCACCTGGACCCCCAAGTCACTTTTTAGCCTTTCACCATTTAGCAATACCCAGTTCTATCCTTTACATATTCTGAGATCTCCCTCCAGACCTGCTGCAGAGTCTGTCTGGGGACTCTCCTTTTTTGAGTTCCCCCAGCTCAAACTTAGGTCAGTATCTCCGTAAACCTATCTGCCAGGGGTGTTATGACCAAGAGTGGGATATAAAACCATTGAAAGTGATAAGAAATACAAACTGGGGCTTCTGGAAAATAGATTAGGATCCATATCTGACATTGGATGAATTTACTGTGCTCAGTCCTTGTTTTGTGTAAAATCGTTCATCAAGATATAATTGCAAATTAAACCAATTAGTTATGGAGCATTACCCTGTGGAGCACTTTGGCGTCATTTTGCATCATAATAAGAATGGATTTTTTCTGATGTTAGGTGAACACTGCTAACAGTTTATTTGTGTTCTGCATAATGTTGTCACTTAGCTGCACCAATGTTACATTTATATAATAATCTTACTCGTCCTGGATGCAGAAAAATCACTTCTTATACTGTGTCAAAAATACGGTTATGGAACAGCAAAAGAAGCCCAAATGAATACATATCTCATATCTTCATAGGCGGTCCCTCGAACGAGGATGACTTGCCTCCACACTAAAAGGGATTAGTTCACTGATGTTTCAATGGAAGACCCGATATTCCAGTCCTGAACTCCAAGGGTGGAAGATGCCTGTGCGTGGATTTTTTTAACCTGTGGTGACCGTTGCACATCAGCCACCACATGAACTTGACAGAGCTAGGCCTTTATCCGGTGGCAAAGGTAAATGAGGACGACTGGAGATCTGCTCTGCTGCACGTACCTAGCGCACACACATATCGCAGTGTGGGCTGGCCCGTGCTGCCCCTGGGCCCTCGGCTCTTCTGGGCCCTGCACCCTCATTTGCTGCACCTCCGCCACGATCTCTCGCCGCTGATCTCTCACCGCTCCTCCGCCACAAACATTCGCCGCACTTCGCCACGATCTCTCACCGCTGATCTCTCACCGCTCCTCCGCCATGGTCTCTCGCCGCTCCTCCGCCACAAACATTCGCCGCACTTCGCCACGATCTCTCACCGCACCTCCGCACCAAGCATTCGCCACATCTCCGCCATGATCTCTCGCTGCTCCTCTCTTGTCACATCTCAGCCACGATCTCTCACCGCTCCTCCACCTCAATCATTCGCCGCACCTCTGCCACGATCTCTCGCCGTTCATCCGCCCCAACCTTCTCTCCCCTCCGCTGTGCCTGGGCCTCGCCGATGTTACTGCCCACGCTTCAAATGGTGAACTGGGTCTTGATGACATCACCCAGTCGCCCACCTCGAATGGGTGTTGCATACTTGGAACGGCTCACGCTGGAAGTTGTAGGGGTATGCCCACAATGTTGTAGGGCCTATCTAACCTGGTCATAGAATTACATTAAACATTTCGGGGGCAAAATTGCCCCTTTTTTGCACCCTGTTAGTGCCTGCAGTGGGTGCAAGGCAGTTTTCGCCTAGGGGAGGGGGCACTACCACCTCCCGAGAAATTGCCCCTGAGGTTTGGGTGGCGCTGTCCCGGAGCACCGACCCCTCACCACCCCATGCCAACCTTTTAACGCACCACAGGGGAAATTGCACCGCGGGTGGCGAAGCTGGCAGACATTTGCTCGCGGGACACGGCTTAAAGGGGAGGCCTGCAGCACCACCGGCTGCCATCTTTTTTGGTTGGCCGACTCTTGGGTTGGCTCGACCATGGCGTCCCTAGCGTGGACCGGGCCGCCATCATGCAGCCCGGCACTCTGTTCTGGGTGCCGGGTTGCTGGCCTGGTCTCACACGTCCCTGGTGACCCTTGATGGAAGGGAAGGGACGTTGTAGCACGTCAGTGCTGCACGGAGCACCGGCTGGACTCAACGCCGCACTACCCACCCGGGACTGCTCCTCAAAGGAAGTGGAGTGCTGGAGACAGGACTCTGCTACCTTTGAGGGGCGTAAGGCCTGATAACGGGTGGGACTTCCGAGCTGAGCAATAAAAGTCCTGGCTCCGGAAGGTACTGCCCTCAATCGGGGCAAGGGGCAATTTTGCCCCTTTGTTTCCTCCCATTATTTAGCACTACTGATCCAAACAAGGCCCTTCAATGTAAAGTTCTGATCCATGACAGTAAACATGGTTAATCCAGAGGGGTTCATGCCAGCACTCTGTTTTTCACGTGAGCAGTTGGGGTAGATGTTCATCTTTCCTGCCTGGGTGTAATGCAACCACCGGGTGGTGGGTGCATCAAACACCCATAACAGTGCCCGCCCAATTTTCCTTCCATTTAAATTGCACGCTTTGGGGGAGAAATGGGCAGAGCTGGTTCGAGAGGTGGTTGATTTATGAGGAAAGGTTGAGTAGGTTGGGCCTCTACTTATTGGAATTCAGAAGATTGAGAGGTGATCTTATCAAAACGTATAAGATTATGAGAGGGCTTGACAAGGTAGATGCAGAGAGAATGTTTCCACTGATGAGGGAGACTAGAACTAGGGGACATAATCTTAGAATAAGGCGCCACCCATTTAAAACTGAGATGAGGAGAAATTTATTTTCTCAGAGGGTTGTAAATCTGTGGAATTTGCAGCCTCAGAGAGCTGTGAAAGCTGGGACATTGAATAAATTTAAGACAGAGATAGACAGTTTCTTAACCAATAGGGGAATAAGGGGTTATAGGGAGCGGGCAGGAAAGTGGACTTGAGTCCATGATCGGATCAGCCAAGATCGTATTAAATGGCAGAGCAGGCTCAAGGGGCCGTATGGCTTACTCCTGCTCCTATTTCTTATGTTCTTATGAGAGAAGCTGGGGCTGAATGGTTTAGCTACCAATTGGTTCCCATCAGTTTAATATCTGATACATCCCGTATGGAGGGGTCAGACCAACTGCTGTAGAAACCATTGGTGGAGGGTTCCGCTGCATGTCTGCCAGCTACTAGTCTCCAAAAATACATTGGAGGCCGAGGAGAATGTCTCTGGGATTTGTGTGCTCTACTTATTTCAACACCCCCCAACACCTCCAACTTTGCCATTACAATGGAGAGCCAAAATCATTAAGAACTAAAATGTTATTCATTTTTTTGCCTGTCTCTCCATCCACCTGTTTATATATGTATATGTACCTGATCAATCCAACCCTCTCACTCCAGAATACGGGCATGCATTTAGCTGTTCATATACCCATGCCAAAAAGTATTTCACTGAATGGAAAATGTTTGGCTGGCAGTCAGTGAACCCTGCACAATTGCAGCTGAACAGAGCTTTTAACTATAGGACACTTAGAATACATCTACAATACACAAATAAAGTGGATTGTTTCAGTTGCTGCAATAAGCTAAAAAAAGAAGCTGATGCAATGAATATCATAGAATGCCTTGCATATGTGGTTCCAAGTGGTTCAAGCTCCATTCATGCTGTAAAACAAAGTAAACAGTAAAGCATCTTAACAATGTGCCACACTGCTCTTTTGACTAAACAATTGCTTTTTTTAAACATGATTTTGAAAACTTTTATTGAAATCACTTGTGTGGTATTTTAATAAACTAGAATTGACTAAAATCGCCTCTTCCTTGTAAAGAGCTAACACAGTGCAATGCAACCCAACTATCCATTAATTTGAATGTGTAGTATTATTACTAACCTGAAGTAGTAATATTCAATTATCATCGGTCAACGAATATCTCAGCTCCTGTGACTGCCCTCCACATCTTAAAGACATGGGGCTAGATTTTCCTATGAGCCCCTCAATGCCCGATCGCCCGCTCAGAAAAACCACTAACGTTTGACAAGTAAAACTGTCAAGAATTTCCACTTTTATGTTAAAACTAATTAAAACTAATAGCCCGGCGAGAAAATGGGTGTTGCCCCTTTATTCTCGTCGGTTTTCTCAGCGGTTAAGGGGAAACTAAGTAAAACCGGTGTTTTTTTAAAATGTACTCCGAGGCGGTGGTTGGGCCTAGGGAGGAAAGAAAACCTTTTTTAAAAAATTTCAATAAAAAAAATTAAAACATAAAAACGTTCCCAAGACACTTTTACCCTTAATCGCCGTTTTAAAATTGAAAAAAAAATAAAGAACCTTCAACTTACCTTTCTTTGTTGGGTACTCACCTACCGTCCTGTTTAAGCAGCTTTTACAGGGTGGTTCCCTTGGCGATTTGAACGGACTTCCGTTGAGGCCAAACGTACGCCCTGCCGGTTTTCTCGGCGTTGCACGTCGGCGGTTTAGTCACGGCGGGTGTTTTCAGATTTGGGCGACACCACTAAAAAATGAAGAGGGAAACTTTCGCCGGGCGGAAAAACAACTGTACCACTGAGAACCCGCTGAAAATGATAGGAAAGTCTAGCCCATCATCAGAACTTCATCAGAACTGGAAATAAGGATGACGAAGGGTCTTCGACCTGAAACGTTAACTCTGTTTCTCTCTCCACAGATGCTGCCTAACCCGCTGAGATTGCCAGCATTTTCTGCTTTTATTTCAGATTCCAGCATCTGCAGTATTTTGCTTTTGTACTTATCTAATTCTCTTTTGAAAGCCACAATTGAATCTGTCTCCACCTCACTTGCAGGCAGTGCATTCCAGATCATAACCACTTGCTGTGTACAAAAGTTTTTCCTCATGTCGCCTTTGGATGCCTGTGCTCTAACTCGTACCAAGTCCCACTCACCCATCATCCCTGTGCTCGGTGACCTACACTGGCTTCCAGTTAAGCAATGCCTCGATTTCAAAATTCTCATCCTTATTTTCAAATCCCTCCATGGCCTCAACCCTTCCTATCTCTGTAATTTCCTCAACCCCCGAGATGTCTGGGCTCCTCTTAATTCTGCCCTCTTGAGCATCCCTGATTATAATCGCTCAACCATTGGTGGCCGTGCCTTCTGTTGTTTAGGCCCCAAGCTCTGGACTCTCTGCCTAGATCTCTACCTCTCTTTCCTCCTTCAAGATGCTCCTTAAAACATACCTTTTTGACCAAGCTTTTGGTCACCTGCACTAATTTCTACTTACGCGGCCCGGCGTCAAAATTTTTATCGCATAATACTCCTGTGAAATGCCTAGGGTTGTTAAAGGTGCTATACAACTACAAGTTGTTGTTGTTGGATCTTCTGCCAATCATATTTAATCTGTGCCTCTGGTTCTCGACCCTTCCGCGAATGGGAACAGTTTCTCTCTATCTACTCTGTCTAGATCCCTCATGATTTTGAACATCCCTATCAAATCTCTAGGCATCTCATGATTTTGAACACTTCAATCAAATCTCCTCTCAATCTTTTCTGCTCAAACGAGAACAACCCCAGCCTCTCCAGCCTATCCACTTAATTGAAATCCTTCATCCCTGGAACCATTCTTGTAAATCTTTTCTGCACCCTCTCTAAAGTCTTCACATCTTTCCTAAAGCGTGGTGGCCAGAATTGGACGCAATACTCCAGTTGTGTGTTTTGTAAAGGCTCATCATAACTTCCTTGCTTGTGCACTCTATGCCTCTATTTATAAAGCCCAAGATCCTATATACTTTTTTAACCGTGTTCTCAACCTGTTCTTCCACCTTCAACGAATTGTGCACATATACCCCCAGGTCTCTCTGTTCCTGCACCCTCTTTAGAATTGTATGCTTCAGTTTATATTACCTATCCTTGTTCTTCCTACCAAAATGTATCACCTCACACTTTTCTGTGTTAAATTTGATCTGCCAAGTGCCCGCCCATTCCACCAGCCTATCTATGTCCTTTTGAAGTCTATCACGATCCTCCACGCTGTTCACTATACTTCCAAGTTTTGTGTCATCCCATGCTGGCTTCCCTTAATTAATGCAAGGAATGCCTTTTGATGGTATTTGCTACATCAAGGGTCCCATTCCTCTCCTCCAGGTGCTCATCCGCCCAAAGCGATTGGCACTTTTTGGAGGTGACCAGGTTACTTAGTGGTCGCCTGGCACTCGGCAACATTAATATTACAGCAAGAAAATATTTAGCTATCTAAAGTACTGCTTTGTCTGTTTCCATTCACCTTTCTTTATTTGAAGTAATACAGCAACTTTATTTTTACATTTTGAATGAAAGCATCAGGGTCAATTTTAACCCAACGTGCTCCAGCAGAAACTGGGCGGAGTGGACAGTTAAAAAAGGAGGAGGTTACTTACCACTCGGATCTCGACTCATTCCCTCTGTCTCCGATATTGACCTGCAGATTTCAGCAGGTGGGTTAGGTGCCTGCCTGAAGCAGGCAGGAGGCTCAAGAATTTATGCAAATCGGAGTCCTATTATGCCAATAGGACCCAGCGATATTTCACTGGGCTTTCTCACCAGGCTAATGCAGATCAGCAGCTGGTCGGAAGGAAAAAGTGGTCCTCCATGTAAGTCAAAAAATGTACTTTGTGCAACAAGGAGGAGCAGTACTCCTCCGGGCCCCACAAGGAAAGCTGTGGCCTTCCCTGCCCTGGACCCATGAGAGGAGAGAAGTATAACGGGAGGCTGATCCGATAATTACTGTTTTACACGATTGCTCAAGTCGGAGTTAATCCCCCCCACAGCACAGAAGTAACACTATTTTCTAATATATTTGTGATGTGAGGTTCAAGTATACTTTTCCCCATGTGTCATCAAACCAATTTGTTTGGCATAGAGAACAGCAAATGTTTTAATGTCATTTGTCGGAGAAATAGACCTTGACAAACAGCCAACTTGCAGTTTATTTACAAAGACAACTACATTTTGCAATCTTTTACTAGGTACATATAAATACCTTACAAGGCAAATGTAATAAATATATTTGTGTAAGGACTACATTGTTCCAGTCATATTGTCTGTATCCTGTCATTTGCTGATAAATGCTCAGTGTTTAGTCTCTCTCTCTCTGCAGCTGTGGAGGCTGTCATCATTGAGCCAGTCTGTGACAGACGCACTGACCGGCTGCCAAATAATCAGTGATTCCTGCACTGCTGTCTGCTCAAACTGAAAGGAGTTTTTCCTCTTCTTGAACTTGATGATCTCATACCGGAAACTTAGCTTTTACCAAAGAAGGGGGTCTTTTGTGTTCGGAACAGAAAGGCCTCACAATCAGCTGTAACTCTTTTCCTTACCCAGGCAAAGCTAGAGAGAAGCTTGACTAAGGTCCAACACTGAGTAACTTCGACAATACAAAAACATCATTTGAAAGCCAACTGAAAAACTAAACAAGTTTTCTTCTGAGTAACACTGACATCATTCTTTGAATAATTCCAATTATTTCAACTTCTTTCTTTAACTGTATACAAAGGATAGAAACGGTCATAAAACTGAAGCGATGAGACATGCATAGAGGCAGCTGGTGATTAGCCAGGAACTTTCATATCGTTTTAAAGAAAATTCAGGGAAAAGATTTGCTGTAAGATTGTACAGTCTACATATGTATAGACGTAACTGAACAAATATGTAAAAGTAGGAAGTTAAGAATGTCCTTTTAAGTAGATTCCTAATTTAATAATTGACAGTAGGGAACCATTTAATTTCAGAAACATTTGGTGATACTTTGATAGTTTTTCTCCCACAGCTACAACTGTACAGTAAATAAGTAATATTATAGTTTGAGTTTCTAGGATTCCTTGATCAAACACTACTGGCTTATCCATTTAAATTCAAACAGAGTATCATGGATAGCAGTACTATTTATGCACTTCATATTTATTTTGCCTTTAACGGAGAGAGAAATGTATCTTGTATCTCAACATCATTCCAAAATATTAAACATTTTCCATGGCTCCTCATTCATTGCTGTTCTATTTCAGTCAGAAGTAATCCTTCTGCTGATGGTAAACTGAACTTTCAAATTGTTGTCACAGAATATGTATTAGCCAAAGACAGCTCCAATTACAAACATTGCATTTGTTAAATTTATTATAACAATTTTTCAGGGAGCATCAAAAATGTATATTGTTTAATCAAATGAAAAATTAATGTAATTGAAATCAAAAAAATTGAAAGCAGTTCATTTGAGTGCATGGGTCTGTTTATCTTCTTGCACTTCAAATTAAGCAGCAAGGCTGACTCACTGAACAACAGACTCATCCCATCTTGGAGGGCAGCATCAGATACCCCTCCGAATCGATGACCAACACCCACTTTATCAATGCTTAAAAACAGACTGTTCACACTAAAGGATAACTAACATAAAAGCACATCGCAACAATTGCGCGTTAAAAGCCAAGCTAGCAAGTGTCAGGTAGAGTAAGAGGGCTTGGAGAGACCACAACAGTTCTAAAGAGTACAGGATAAAATATATTTCAATAGTATGATAGAACTAATGGTATATTGGTATCATTGTCAACAGATTATAAATTTCACCAATATTCATCCTTCAAACTTTTTCTCAGTTAAATTATGTCTCTGCTTTACAAGGAAGTGAAAATCCTGTCAGTATAACAAGAATAATTAAAGTAAAGTACCACACAAATCCAAACATTTAATAACATGTGTGATTTGGAGCATTGAACAAAATAATAGCTCTAAACCCCTATGTATAAATCCAGGCCTCTCACTGTTCTTTCAATCAGTCAGGAGGAATTCCCATTGACCTTGACCTGATAGACAAATATATTTGTATAACTGAGCCATTATTAATTTCACCAGTTTTAGCTATTTCATGTCTGCATCATTCAGCATCTTCCAAAGCACGTACATACATATACAAATTTTACGAGGAGATTCATTAGCATTACAAAACATAGAAATATTAATCTATGGTCAGATTAGATGGTGATGGAACTTAATTTCTCATTCTAGCAAAGAACAAATGAAGGCTTAAAAATTAGTTCAGAAAACCAATTTATACCAAAGCTTTTCTATTTGTATGTCAAAAATGGAATGTTCATCCTGTGACACATGTATATTATGTACATATATTTGTTATTTTGTAGCTGTGGTAACCTAAAATGGGCTCCAGGTTCTGCATTAAAAGAAAACAGTCTTCAATGTCTCTGATGCTCGGGGACGCTTCGGGAGGAATTTTAACATCAAAGAGTGAATGGGTTTGGGAGTGGGTGGGTGCTAAAATGCTCTGAAATTGACAGCGCGTTGGGAAGCCAACTCCAACCTACCCATTTCACTGGAGCATGTTTGGCAGCGTGTGAGAAACCCCCTCAGGAGAGACGGGTTAACAAGTGAAAGCAATTAAGAGGTAGTTTAGAGATAGTTAACAGCTTTTTTTAACAGGGGTTTTCACCTTTCACTGTGGGTCCACGGGTTTCCCAGGCTTCCTGGACCTCGCCAGTGAAAGCAAGGCGATAGCACAGCGGCAATTGAGGGGGCTGAACAAATGACAGGCAAAAATTGCGTAAGTACTGAGACCTCACACCTGTTTCCTTGCCGAAGTAAAAGGCTTTTGCTCACACAGCACTTGTTCTGAGACTTTGCTGTCAGTACTTTGCAGGTGATTTCTGTAACTTTTGGGGTGGTTTCTACTGTGTTGGAGGTGACTTTCACTACATTGGAGATCGTTATCACTACTTCGGAGGTCTGTGCATCTGATCTCCACTTTACATCTGACATACATCAGATCAGCATGAGTGTCGCTTCTGCTGTTTCACCTTGGAACTCAGATGAGGATGGGTGAGAAGTGGAAATGCTTTGAGCAGAGTCTCCACTTCCATGTCTCTTTTCACCATCATCCCTCTCATGGCCCACCTGCACTTCCCAGCTAGCAATGAGCCAGAGAGCACTTTGCTGCACATTGGTGGGCGCTGAATGACCAAGGTTAGTGTTGATGGCATTAACGAGGCTAGTTAAGATGGCATTCAGAGTGTGCAAGCCATTGGTGACGGCAGGCATGCACTCGTTTGACAACCACATTTGATGCTCCGTGCAGGTGGCCACTCTTTCCATGGATGAACACATTATAAGTAAGGCCTGTGAAATCATGCCACTCATGCTTGAGACGGACTCCTTCATGCCACCTGCAAGTCTGCACATCACGGCTGGAAATCCTGCCACAGTCTCATGCATTTTTTGCTACTCCTCCATAATCATCCTCTGTGTTGACAGCCCCCGAGGTTCAGCCTCTGTGTCCAGCTGAGCAGAGCTTGGAGCATCCTGTACCCTCCGATGAGGACTCTCCGGTGCTATCCCCATCTCCACCATCTGCTCTTGCTCACATGTAATGTGTGAGACACCAGGTGACAATACAACTATCTGTCTTGCTGCTCCCTCCGACATGTGTGTATCTGTGCTGGTGCGTGGTGGAGCATGAGTCCTGTGACGGAGCACCCTCAGAGTTAACAACCTCCTCTGAGGAGTTGTCTTCCTCCTCCGGCTTCACCTCCTGTGGGACACTTGATGGGCCTGTGGGAGATTAAAGGCATGAATTCGAACTGTCATGGTAATGTTTTAACTTAACATATTGCACATAATCATATTTCACTGGCTACTGGCATCAAGTCAACATGAGTGACTGTTGTATGCTATGTGGCTGTGTGATATTTAATTCTTTCAGCAGGTCGTTGGGAGGTCCCCATCTCTCCATCTCCCACTGCCAGGCACACTGACATGCCGCTTATCTCATGTGCATCCTCCTCTGAAGCTATGAGCTTGCCGATGATTGGAGGGCTACTCTGGTTCTCTACCTCTCCCTGGTGTTTTGTGCTCTCTTCTCCTGCAAGGAGAGAAAGAAGAGACCTTTGGATGAGAGTGATGGATGGATGGATAACACTTATTGACAGTGACTATTGCATTAAGGCGAGGGTGAGTGTC
Organism: Pristiophorus japonicus; assembly: GCF_044704955.1. NCBI lineage: Eukaryota > Metazoa > Chordata > Chondrichthyes > Pristiophoridae > Pristiophorus > Pristiophorus japonicus. The sequence goes on along the minus strand of NC_091989.1, from coordinate 39,916,842 downwards.
AATGGTGGATGGTCAGATGGGGTGTGAGGAAGTGCATGACAGAGAGAGATGAGTGCCTCGGCAAGGTACGTTGATGTGAGGAGTGCTATACAGGACTTCGGCTTGGGAAGGCAGAGTGAGGGGGTTGGGGTGACACACACATCAGAATGTAGTTGAATGTGCCATTGCACGCACCTTTCCTGTCCTCATGAGGTCATTAAATCACGTTCTGCACTGTATCCAGGAGTGTGGCACCTCACTCCTGTTGCTCACCTGCTCTGCTATCTCCAGCCATACCTTCTTCGTCAGTGAGACTGGCTTCTTCCTCCCATCAGCAGGGAATAAAATTTCCCTGCGGACCCTTACACCTCGGAGCATGAGGTCCAGGGAGGCATTACTAAAACGAGGGCACAAGAAATGAGGCACCTCCTTTGAACACTTAAACTCCATTCCATAGAGCTTGCTATTTTCTCTCACCTCCGCAATTCTTCAACTGTCATCTTTGCAGAGTTCCTTTAAATGCTGAAACAGACCCATGCATTTCGCCATCACGCCCACTCACGCTAATTGGTTGGGAAACCCGGAAGTCAGATGCAAATGCAGTGACTGGGTTAAAAAGCCACTACAGACGCGCTGCAGCTACTTCTGAGTTTCCCGTGCACTACCAGACTGCCCCGGCACCGCCCCGCTACCCCTGCCCCACCCACCCACCTCTCCTAGCACGCCGCCAGGTGAATATTCCATTCTTCATCTGACTTACCTTTTGGGGTTTCTGCCTCTGCTCTGGCAGATTTTGTAGGGTGGAATATCCACAATGCAAACTCTGACCAGTCGAGCATTAAAATTGCCTCAGAGTCCTATCTGAGCCATAAGATGTCGGTTTGCATGTATCAATGAGGCGTCTGCCTGAGTCACGTGGACACACAGACCAGGCAGTGTTAAGACAGCCCCGGTGCAATATCCGAGCGGAAAAAACAGTTTCTGTCTGGTGGAAAGAAAGAAAGACTTGCATTTGTATAGTGCCTTTCATGACCATCGGACGTCCAAAAGCGTTTTACACCAATGAAGTACTTTTTTGGAGTGTAGTCACTGTTGTAATGTGGGAAACGTGGCAGCCAATTTGCACACAACAAGCTCCCACAAACAGCAATGTGATAATGACCAGATAATCTGTTTTTGTTATGTTGATTGAGGGATAAATATTGGCCAGGACACCGGGGATAACTCCGCTGCTCTTCCTCAAAATAGTGCCATGGGATCTTTTATGTCCATCTGAGAGAGCAGACGGGGCCTCGGTTTAACATCTCATCCGAAAGACGGCACCTCCGACAGTGCAGCTCTCCCTCAGTACTGCACTGGTGTATCAGCCTAGCTTTATGTGTTCAAGTCCCTGGAGTGGTACTTGAACCCACAACCTTCTGACACAGAGGCGGGTGTGAGCCACAGCTGACACTTAGTGGAGGTAGATAAAATCCCCCTTTAGATCTGGGCGATAATAATCCATACACAATAGAGAATCATGATGCATATTGTAGTTCATAAAAGACTTGAACCCAGATTTGTTTTCACTGTCTGGCAACTGGGAATGAAGGGTGGACATTAGTCTTGCCCTGCCTGAACTCCATATATTAGTGTTCCAGTGCAATTCTTGATGCAAGGCGTCAGAAGTGCTGGAAATGACCCCCTCAAACAGATGGGTACATCATGCAAATATGAATTGGGGTGGGGGATTTCTCCTGCATGGTGCTTTGCATTTTTCTGGCTTCCAGGATGTCATATATTAATCACGTGCATGTGATCTACACATCTAAGATTGATAGACAACAGTAAGTACACTGGAGGTCATTGAAAGGACACAATGATATTAAGATAAGTGTATTTCAATCATTTCTTGAATGTTTTTCATTTTATTTTGTTTTTTATTATCCTGTTGGCACTTAGATTCTCACAATCCTTTATGCCACTTGTTTAGCTTTTGCCCTACTACCACCAATGGATTACCCAGTGCTCATGGCCCTATCTGTTGTGTTTGGAATGCCAGGCAGGCCAGACTGCAGAAGAGATGCTCCATGCCCTCCCACTTATACCAACACACCGTCACCTGCGGACACAGATGAACACACCTTGCTCTGACAAATGATGCATGCAGCTTGAGGTATTCCCAAAGTTGGTGGGACAGCAGAGCCAATCGTCTCCTCGGAAACACCTCAACAATAGTACATCATGCTTTTAGTCGCACTGCATGAAAAAGGCATGCCAGGGTAATTAGCAGCTACATTGGCCACACCTGCCAAGATAATACCAACCATTTCTGCAGCCCCTGGCAATAATGGTGGAAACTGGCTTCTCAAGATTGAGAGACAAATGTAGAGCCAGTCAGGGGCCCTGAGCAGATCAAATGAAAGAAGTTCCAAGACCATGGTAATGGCTGATCCCTGATCATTTTAAAACTATTTTTATATTATCTATTGCACATATGCCTTTTCATGATCATACATGGTGACTGGGACAGCAGTTAGGTGGATTTGACAGCAGATTAATTGGGTAGTATTTGGTATCATAGTCCAGTGAAATATCGGAGTCCCGAACCATGCTTCCACTGTTGGGAAACTGGGAGTTAAAGGTGGACTTTAGTGCAAAAACACCATGCAGCCAATTTTACTAAGCTGAGATGTGATTTAGCAAGACTGGACTGGAAACAGCTACTTGAAGGTAAATCAGTGTCAGAGCAGTGGGAGGCATTCCAGAAGGAGATAGTGCAAATATGTTTCCACAACATAAAAGGGTGGGACTTCCAAATCTACAGCCCCCTGGATGTCAAAGAGCATACAGGGTGGGATAAGGCAATAAAAGGAAGCTTATGTCAGATACTGAGAGCTCAATACTGCAGAAAGCCTAGAGGAGTATAGAAAGTGCAAGGGTGACATTAAAAAGGAAATTTGGAAAGCAAAGAGTAGGCATGGAAAAATGTTGGCAAGTAAAATCAAGGAAAACCCAAAGATGTTTTATAAATACATAAAGTGCAACAGGATAACTAAGGAAAGTATAGGGCCTATTAGTGACCAAAAAGATGACCTGTGTGTGGAGGCAAAAGACATGGCTATGGTTCGTAATGAATACTTTGCGACTGTCTTCACAAAAGAGAGGGACAATGTAGACATTGTAGTTAAGGACGAGGAGTGTGAAATATTAGATGGGATAGACATAATGAGAAAATAAATATTAAGGGGTTTAGCATCTCTGAAAGTAGATAACTCGTCAGACCTGGATGAAATGTATCCCAGGCTGTTAAGAGAAGCAAGGGAGGGAATAAGAGAGGTTCTGACCATCATTTTCCAATCCTCTCTGGGTACAGGTGGGGTGCTGGATGACTGGAGGACTGCTAACATTGTACCATTGTTTAAAAAGGGAGTAAGGGATAGGCCAAGTAAATACAGGCCAGTCTGTCTAACCTCACTGGTGGGCAAATTATTTGGTAAAAATTTTGAGGGACAGTATTAATCATCATTTACAAAGGCACAGATAAATCAAGGGACAGTCAGCATGGTTTGTTAAGGGAAGATCATGTCTGACTAACTTGATTTACTTTTTGGAGGAGGTAACAAGAAAGGTTGATAAGGGTAGTGCATTTGATGTTGTGTCTTTGGATTTTTGCAAAGCTTTGACAAGGTCCCACATGGCAGACTGGGCAGAAAAGTAAATGCCCATGGGATCCAAGGGAAAGTGGCAAGTTGGGATCAAATTTGGCTCAGTGACAGGAAGCAAAGGGTAATGGTCGATGAATGTTTTTGTGATTGGAAAGCTGTTTCCAGTGGGGTTCCACACAGCTCAGTACTACATCCCTTGCTTTTTGTAATATAGATCAATGATTTAGACTTAAATGTCGATGGCATGATTAAGAAATTTGCAGATGATACAAAAATTGGCCATGTGGTTGACCCCATGAGGAAGAAAGCTGTAGACTGCAGGAAGATATCAATGGACTGGTCAGGTGGACAGACATGTGGCAAATGGAATTCAATCTGGAAAAGTGTGAGGTAATTAATGCATTTGGGGAGGGCAAATAATGCAAGGGAATACACAATAAATTGTAGGATACTGAGAAGTGTAGAGGAACAGAGGGATCTTGGAGTGTACGTTCACAAATCCCTGAAGGTAGCAATTCAGGTAGATAAGTTGCCTAAGAAGGCATATGGGATACTTTTCTTTATTAGCCGAGACATAGAATATAAGAGCAGAGAGGTTATACTAGAACTCTATAAAGCACTAGTTAGGCCACAGCTAGAGTACTACGTACAGTTCTGGTCACCACATTACAGGAAGGATGTGATCGCACTAGAAAGATTCACGAGGATGTTGCAGGACTGGAGAATTTTAGCTAAGAGGAAAGATTAGATAGGCTGGGGTTGTTTTCTTTGGAACAGAGGAGGCTAAGGGGAGATTTAATTGAGGTGCATCATAGGAAGGACCTGTTCCCTTAGCAGAGAGATCAATAAACTGGGGGCACAGATTGAATGTAATTGGTAGAAGGATTAGAGGGGAATTGAGGAGAATTATTTTCACCCAGAGGGTGGTGGTGGTCTGGACCACATTCCCTGAAAGGGTGGTAGAAGCAGAAACCCTCGTCACATTTAAAAAGTACTTGGATGTGCACTTGAAGGGTTGCAACCTACAGGGCTACGGACCAAGAGCTGGAAAGTGGGATTAGGATGAATAGCTCTTTTTCAGCTGGCACAGGCACAATGGGCTGAATGGCCTCCTTCTGTGCCATAAATTACTTTGATTGTATGATTCAAACTGAACCTTTGCACAAGGACCCTGCAATGCAGATGCCGCTCCTGATAGCAGCCCCCTGATGAGTCTTGTCAACTTCTTTTCAAGGGAAGTGATCACAAAATAATGCTGTTTCCTGCCCATTGCCTTTTAATGAGATGTAACAGAGTAGAATCTAACCAATTCATCTTCAGTAGTGCCACTTTCACATGCATTGCTGATGACCCAGTTTGTTCATTGTGTTTTGCACAATTTGTGCAGAAACGTTTTCTCCTGGTTTTCCAGCTTGAGACCCACGTTTAATCTTTTTTCTTGCCACTTCCCGCCATAATCATTGCTGTGTCTGTCGAATCTTGGTGGGTGGTATAGTCTTTGTGAGGCAGGGCAGACTGCTGCAAGCCTAACATTCTTTTGAAGTAGCATCACCAGCTTGTGTGGGATCTGGTTAGACAGCTCCCAGAGTCCAGGCTTCAGTATTTAATACATTGCTTATCACGCAGTGGAGCACTTAAAAGTCCATAGATCTATATGACAATAAGCAGCACTGAAATTAATTTAGGAACAAGAAGCGACCCATGACAGCTATCGTTTTCTTTTACCTTGTGTAACTCTTTCGTTGAATTGAACACAATGTTTACAGCTCCTCATCAAGATAATTGCTCCAGACATAAATTCATTAAATGATCTTAAATCCTATCCTGTTTGTACAGCCAGGATTTTCCAACTTAATTACGATAATTTTGATAGGCACACCTCAGATTGTTGGCATTTTTTCCCATGAAGAATGATGCGTAATGTTTTTTCACAAACCTGATCCTGTATTTAATTGTAATCTTTCCGAGTTACATGATAACATGCAAAGCAAAATAATTACCATACCACCTCTTATCTCCTCTTGGTTGTTTTGCATTTTTTTCCTTGAAAGACGCAACAAACTAAGTCCTAATTTGTAGCCCGGGATTGGGAGTCTAACTTAAAATAAGATGCATATATTAAACAATGTTTTAGGTATGACATAAATTCTAATATTTATACTTAATTCATCTAATTGGCGTGGTAAGAGTTTACTTATAGTAGACACCTGTGTTTTGTAATGTCAATGTAGGTTGCAGTATAAAATGGGACAAGTTAGTAGCAGAGACGCTGTCAATATTTTCATTTTTTCCTCTCCTAAGTACAGGCCCATGAGGATTTAGAACAAAGATATCAAACTTCCCTGATTCTAAATTGGCTTTGTATAATATTACACTACAGCTGTGAATTCTATAATCTTTTAGGTCAGGTAAATCTCATCAATAGCTGCTTGGGTCTCCATAACTCCTAAGCATCGGGAGACTAATTCCATCTGTTTCCGTACCACCTCCCCCCACCCCCCATCAATCCATTGGCCTTGCATTCAAAGTTAGATCGCACGTCAGTAATATGCCCTGAATAGTGACACATGCAAGGGTGGGGAAAAAATCTTTGCTTTTTGGGGGGAGATTCAGTCCATTCAGTTCTGGAATTTGACAATATGTACTAGTGTAAAATCACAGGACATTTAAAAAAAAACATATATTAAGCATATTTTGCATCCCCTTGTAGTTGGGTGTGTCAGTTCAGTGTTTGAAAACAATAAGTATATATCATGTCCTCCCCTCCCACTACAACCCTGCCCTGGTTATAGAATTTGAGGAATGTATTAAACTTTTGTAGTTAATTCTGGCCCCAGCTGTGCCAGTAATCCAATTTAGCTTGACTTTCCAAAATAGTCGGATCATTGCTGCAATGTATATTTACAGAGGCTCCATCTACCTTACTATGAAATTACTATCTGTTAGGAAAAAAAAGTCTTCAATATTGTTTTACATCTGCACATATTTTTCTCTCTTTATATTTCCTTAGCTAGGGACGGGGCAGGAGAGAATCGGTTTGGTTGTTCCATAGAGCAACGTTGTGAACAAGAGAGCAAATTTCCTGTGACTGCACTGCTGGCACAGAGCAGCACTTGAGACAGGATGCTGAGTCTGAAGGACTGTGCATCCATTAGGCAGCCTGCCCAATCTCCCATCCTATGTGAGCTGCCTTTGGGCACGATTGTCTGAGCCCAATATTCCTATATTCTTTTTGAATGCCTTTACGGGGGTAGAAATTCATCTGAGGTGGTATTGTATCTTCTGCCCACTATATTCCATGCCCAATACTCAGCCCTACTGATTTCAACAAAACTGAACATTGGGCTGTGCATAGAACAGGTGTCCGATGCGATTTTGCCTGAAATCTCACCACCGCCCAAGATGAATTCTACCCCATGGTGTTGCTGCACATAGAAAAAAGATCACTTCTTCCCCCATAATGATGCTGTAATCATATCAACACAGGCTCTAACAATTTGAGGTTATGGGAATGTGCCAGTGCAGAGTTCAATGCTGGGCTCTTAACCACTAATGGGAATGACACACTGAGGCTTGAAAGCGACTGATGGAAACAGGAAATGGCAAGATAAACACGAGCAAGTTTTTATCGTGCATTAGAGGATTAAAGATTAAAACATGTGTATCATCCTTGGCTCAGTGGGTAGCACTCTTTCCTCTGAGTCAAAGGTCGTGGGTTCAAGTCCCACTTCAAAGACTTGAGCACATAATCTAGGCTGACACTTCCCTGCAGTACTGAGGTAGTGCTGCACTGTCAGAAGTGTTGTCCTTCAGATGAGACACTAAACCGAGCCCCCGTCTGTCCTATAAGGTGGACGTCAAAGATCTCATAACACTATTCAAAGAAGAGCAGGAGAGATGTCCTGGCCATAATCTAACCCTGAACAACACCACTAAAAATGATTATCAGCTCATTAATCTCATTGCTCTTTGTGGGATATTGCTGTACACAAATTGGCTGCTGCATTCCCCTATGTTACAACAATGATTCGACTTCAAATGTACTTCAATTTTTGTAAAGCACTTTGGGACATCCAGTGGTCGTGAAAGGCGCTATACAAATGCAAGATCTTTCTTTCTCTTACTTAACCCATTGTTGCATTTGTTTATTTTGCACAATTACACCATGTATTTTTGTGTGTGTGGCATATGGCAACATTTACATGTGAGCACTCAACATGTTCATATTAGATTCCTCTGGGCATTATTTTTAGTTTGGCATCGATTCCATTTAAAATAAACAGATTAATACCGAGCAAACAGCACAAAAAGCACATTTAACATTCAAATGTGGACTGCCAATCTCATGACTTCCACTACCGAGAAGGACAAGGACAACAGGTGCATTGCAAACACCATTATCTCCAAGTTCCCCTCCTAGTCACACAGCATCCCAACTTGGACATGTATCACCATTCCTTTATTGTTGATAGGTCAAAATCCTGGAACTTCCTACCTAACAATATTGTGGGAGCATTCTCACCACACTGACTGCAGCAGTTTAACAAGGAGGCCCACCATCACCTTCACAAGGACAAATAGGGTTGGGCAAGAAATGACGACCTTGTCAGTGATTCCCAGGTGCTGCAAAAAATATCTGCTTATCATTAAAAATGCCTTGTGCTTGTGGTAGTTTTTATTAATGGAAAAAAAGGAAGTATCCCTGCTCAAGTGCAACTCCCATTAGATTATTTTGAATTCTATTCTTGCAAATTACTTTTGTGAACCACAGCATTTTATGGATTTTTAGAGGAGACATAAATAATTGTCACCTTATTACAAAACAATTGTACAATATTTAACAAATCCCACATGAAAAGCACTCAAAAATAACAAAAAAATCTTTATATGAATCAATGACAAAATAAAGTAACTAAAAATATGTTAGATATGGTTTAAATGAGATACTGTAATAAACTGTAACAGTAACAGTAGTTTGTCAATGACCAGTCTTCAAGACATGCGTATGCCTGCCACATTGCATTTTTAATAATGGAAAGAGAGATTGTTGTAATATTTGTCTGTTACCTTTTATTTTAATAAAGATAGAGAGCTCTTGTTTGTGCCACTTTCTGTTACAAGCTTAAAAAAAAGTGATAATGTGCATGAAATGACATGAACAGCTTTGAGTTTGATATAATGTTTTTTTCCTCAAACACCAAAATGAACCATATTACAATAGTATGGCTATTAAATAGATTGCTCACTGTTAGCATTGACTGATGCTCCCATTTCATGGCGGTTTGGATTTCATTGCTTATTTAAAAGGAGCTGTGAGCAAGCTTGTATCTCAGTGCAATCTCAACAAGATAAAGGAAAGTAAATGTAGGCATTAATATTTTCTGCAAAAGAAACTGGGCAAGGGCTGGCAATATAATAGCATGGTCAGATACTGACAAATCGAGCCTATTAAACAGAACTTATCCAAGGAGCAGCTCAAGCTTAGAAATCTGAAAGGTCTCAGGATCAATCCCTGATCTGTACTGATTTAGTTCATTGGGCTCAAGTTTCGGCCTGAGTTGCTCCTATTTTTTTGGAGCAACTAGTTTAGAATGGAGCATCTTAGAAATTGCAAATCTCGGCATTTAATTTGCTCCAGTTCTAGTGAGTTAGAATAATTCCATTTTAGAACAGATTTTATTTTTCAAAAGGGGGCGTGTCCAGCCACTTACACCTGTTTTGCAAGTTTAGGCAGCGAAAACTTATCCAAACTAACTTAGAATGGAGTAAATGTAGATTTTTGTACGCTCAGATTAATCTTGCCTTATAAATCAGGCGTAGGGAACGAGAGATTTGGGGGGAAGGGCGGTTTACAAATATTAAAGACTTAACTTTTACAAATAAAGAGCCATCATCAATAATAAATGATAAATAAATCAATAAATCAAACAAAAAAATGTAAAAATTAAAAATTAAAATAAATAATAAAAGATCAAGTTTCTACTCACCGACTGCAGCACTGGGAGACCTCCAACAACATGCTGGGATGGGGCCCCCCGCCCCCACCAGTGTCTCTCTCTCTGCCTCTGTCAGTGCCTCTCTCTCTGTCAGTGTTTCTCTCTGTTTCTGACAGCGAGGGGTGGGGGGGGTGTGGGGGAGGGAGGGGAGGAGAGGGAGAGGGGGAGAGAGGGGGAGGGAGAGGGGAGGGGAGGGGGGCAGGGAGGGGGCTGAATGGGGAGGTGGGAGGGAATGGAGCTGAATGGGGGGGGCTGAACGGGGTGGGAGGGAGCTGGCTGAACGGAGGGGGTGGGAGGGAGTGGGTCTGAATGGGGAGGAGAGAGGGAGTGGGCCTGAACTGGGTGGGAGGGAGGGGGGCTGAACGGGAGGGGAGGAAGGGAGTGGGGCTGAATGGGGGGGGTGGGAGGGAATGGGGCTGAACGGGGGGGCTGAATGGGAGTGGGGAGGGGCAGGGGAGGGGGGCTGAATGGGGTGGGGGGGTGAGGGAGGGAGGCTGAATGGGCCCCACCGCTGCCGACGCCACCGCCAGCTCCCACGGAGTACTTCGGGCGGGGCCCGCCCACAGTGAGAGGCCGGGCGGGCGGTCCCCGCCGCCGATGACATGGAGGGAGGGAGGGAGAGGAGGAGGGAGGGGGAACGGCTGAACGGGAGAGAGGGGGGACGCGAGCAGGAGCTAAACAGTAGGGATTGGGGGGCGCGGGAGCTGAATGGGAGGGAGCATGAGCTGAACGGGAGGGAGGGAGGGAGGCTCGAGTCCAGTCTTTGCCCTGGGAGCCCATTCGGCCAGGGCTAGGGGTGGTGTACTTTGGGCCCCTTCCACGCAGACTCGGGAGCCTGGAGCTATTGCACATGCGCGCACACGCTAGCGCGCATGTGCAGAGGTCTCAGCACTGTTTTCAGTGCCGGGACCTGGCTCCGCCCCCCCCACGCATTCTGCTGTGCTGCGCCAAAGGCCTGGATCGACCGGACGGCGGTGAGAATACCAAGGTAAATAATAGGCGCCGTTTCTGTTCTAAAAAGTCGGCGCACCACACGGAGATGCGCCATTCTAATGCTGGGGGCAAACTTGGGCCCATTATAACCAAGATGATGATAACTATGCTGCAATTGCTACTCGGAATTCAGGAGCGGTACATTGGCCAGGATTCCTGGTTTTGATGGTTATTCCATGGCCCTTGCTGGGACTGCATACATGTGGGCATTAGGGTGAGTATACAATCAGGCTAGTTACTTTATTCCCATGTGGAATAACCTGACACATTCACTGTCAAGGCTCACGCATGAATGACGATCAGATTGCCGAGGTATTGGAGGGTGCCCTATAACTCTCCAAGGAGGAGAGGAAGGGAAATCACTAGTGGAGAAAATTGGTGAGGAAATGATTTTGTGCTTTATCCCATTGCACCTTCAACATCAAGTCCTAGATGAGTCAAAGTTTCCTACAGGCCAACATCTGCAAAATGAAGACATCCCGTATAAAGTCGCTGCTGTTGTAGAATAGTTATCTCATTTGTCTACATCTGAGTCAGAAGAATGTGGGTTCAAGCCCCATTACGGAATTGTGCACATAACCTGAGTATTGAAATGAGAAAGCGCTGCAATATCAGAGATGCTGTCTTTCGGGTGAAATGTTAAACTGAGGCCCTGCTTGCTCAATTGGATGCAAAATATCGCAAGGTGCTATTTGAAGAAGAGGAGGGAGTTCTCCTTACCAGAATTCCTCCCACAACAAACACTACCAAAAACACAATATTCAGTCATTTATTTATTTGATGTTTTAGGGATCTTACTGAGTGCAAATTAGCTGGTGCATTTAGAAACATAGAAACATAGAAAATAGGTGCAGGAGTAGGCCATTCGGCCCTTCTAGCCTGCACCGCCATTCAATGAGTTCATGGCTGAACATGCAACTTCAGTACCCCATTCCTGCTTTCTCACCATACCCCTTGATTCCCCTAGTAGTAAGGACTTCATCTAACTCCTTTTTGAATATATTTAGTGAATTGGCCTCAACAACTTTCTGTGGTAGAGAATTCCACAGGTTCACCACTCTCTGGGTGAAGAAATTCCTCCTCATCTCGGTCCTAAATGGCTTCCCCCTTATCCTTAGACTGTGTCCCCTGGTTCTGGACTTCCCCAACATTGGGAACATTCTTCCTGCATCTAACCTGTCTAACCCCGTCAGAATTTTAAACGTTTCTATGAGGTCCCCTCTCATTCTTCTGAACTCCAGTGAATACAAGCCCAGTTGATCCAGTCTTTCTTGATAGGTCAGTCCCGCCATCCCGGGAATCAGTCTGGTGAACCTTCGCTGCACTCCCTCAATAGCAAGAATGTCCTTCCTCAGGTTAGGAGACCAAAACTGTACACAATACTCCAGGTGTGGCCTCACCAAGGCCCTGTACAATTGTAGCAACACCTCCCTGCCCTTGTACTCAAATTCCCTCGCTATGAAGGCCAACATGCCATTTGCTTTCTTAACCGCCTGCTGTACCTGCATGCCAACCTTCAATGACTGATGTACCATGACACCCAGGTCTCTTTGCACCTGCCCTTTTCCTAATCTGTCACCATTCAGATAATAGTCTGTCTCTCTGTTTTTACCACCAAAGTGGATAACCTCACATTTATCCACATTATACTTCATCTGCCATGCATTTGCCCACTCACCTAACCTATCCAAGTCGCTCTGCAGCCTCATAGAATCCTCCTTGCAGCTCACACTGCCACCCAACTTAGTGTCATCCGCAAATTTGGAGATACTACATTTAATCCCCTCATCTAAATCATTAATGTACAGTGTAAACAGCTGGGGCCCCAGCACAGAACCTTGCGGTACCCCACTAGTCACTGCCTGCCATTCTGAAAAGTCCCCATTTACTCCTACTCTTTGCTTCCTGTCTGACAACCAGTTCTCAATCCATGTCAGCACACTACCCCCAATCCCATGTGCTTTAACTTTGCACATTAATCTCTTGTGTGGGACCTTGTCGAAAGCCTTCTGAAAGTCCAAATATACCACATCAACTGGTTCTCCCTTGTCCACTCTACTGGAAACATCCTCAAAAAATTCCAGAAGATTTGTCAAGCATGATTTCCCTTTCACAAATCCATGCTGACTTGGACCTATCATATTACCTCTTTCCAAATGCACTGCGATGACATCCTTAATAATTGATTCCATCATTTTACCCACTACCGATGTCAGGCTGACCGGTCTGTAATTCCCTGTTTTCTCTCTCCCTCCTTTTTTAAAAAGTGGGGTTACATTGGCTACCCTCCACTCCATAGGAACTGATCCAGAGTCAATGGAATGTTGGAAAATGACTGTCAATGCATCCACTATTTCCAAGGCCACCTCCTTAAGTACTCTGGGATGCAGTCCATCAGGCCCTGGGGATTTATCGGCCTTCAATCCCATCAATTTCCCCAACACAATTTCCCGACTAATAAAGATTTCCCTCCGTTCCTCCTCCTTACCTATATAACAGTTAGCACACTTCTACAAAAGTAATTCATTGTTGTCAAACATTTTGGAATGTGCCAAGGATATGATAAAGTGCTATATAAATGCACATTGGCAGGACCCAATGGTGCACAAGCTCGGTGGTCTGAAAACCTCTAGACTTAGCTTTCAACCCCATATCTAGTCTGTCACCAAGACCATTATCTTATACCTCGAGAACACTGCGCACTTATGCCCCTACCTCTCCTCCACCACGACTGAGACTCTAATCAGCTCAAGGAATGATTTTCCCAGTGCTCTTCTCACCGTCACAAACTCCAGCAAATACAGAGCTCTGAAGCCCAAGTCTCTATTACACAATATCCTGCAGTGCCATTACTTATTTCCTGCCAAGGTCCATGGCTTGTCACTGCAGCAACAACTTTGTTTTCTTGATCTGACTATAAATTATGTATTATGTACCAAGGATATATATGATAAAATATTGATTTCAATACCCGAGACAATTTCAATAACATTCATTATTACATCAAAAACAAAAATATTATGGAAGGAATAAATTGCTAATGAACATTGCTTAAATAAACATGCATGTACTGCAAAACCAATTAATACAGAATGATATTATTCATGTGTCTAACTCTTGCATGAAGCTCATTTCCTATTCCACATAAGCAGAGATGTGAACCTTGTAATTATATTTATTCAAGTCAGCAAATGGAGCAGCTTCTCGGGTCACAAGGTGAAACTAGATGAAAGCTATCACTATATCAGCTGCTGAACGATTTAAATCACCATGCTGTTCACTGGCTGATGTAGGGCCTGTTACTGAAAGGAAGCAAGTTATTTTCATAGTCACATCTGGTGTTACATGCAGGGCCACTGGTCCTTTTGGTAACCCTGTTGTGTTGCTACGTTTAATTTTGCCACCACAATCTCCCCTTTTGGTGAAGGGGTTTGAACAGTCTTACTTTGGTTGCTATCAATAGTCTTTATTGGGCAACAGATGTTGTACTTTGTGAACAGGATAGCCCTCTTCTTTCTTCCTCGCCTCAATGGAGTTCTTTGCAATGACAAGGTAGCGATAAACGTTTACCTTTATTCAGACTTCAGCTTTACAGCTGCACAAAATTTGGATGTGTCAAGCATTGTGTTAATGGCCCGGATTTTCCGGGGCCAATGATCATGTACGCGGTCGTAAGTGACCCGCAAGTCCCGGGCGCGAAAACCCGGAACTTGTGATCTGTCAAGTTTCAGCTTGACGGATCATACGAATCCGCATGAAATGGACATTCGCTAGCACAGGATTGGACTATTTGCCCAACTACTGCCCAGCGAATGCGCACAAAAGCCTTGCGGCTGATAAAGCAGGCGTAAGGCCTTTTTTTTTTTACCAGCATAAGGTTTAAATAAATATTAAAATACATTTTCTTAAATGATTACAAAACCTTTAAAATTAGTTTAGGTTATTTCTGGCCCCTTGAAAAATGATTAAATTTAGCTTTCAAAAAATTAAATTTTAGTTTTAAATGTTTAATTAAATTATATTTTAATTAATTTTGACCATGCTTTATTTCAGTGCTGAGATAGCATGTTTTTAAGACGATTCCTATTATGCTTATGGGGATTCTGTACATAAAAGATTGGTGAGGGCTGGTCTGTGGATTGGTCCACATGATGCCAGGAACGCTTGCGAACCGCATATGCCCCTGGGATGCGTGGGCCTTTACACAGGCCGCTGCTTGCAGGTCCAGAAGCGCGAGTCTTTGAAGCTCCAGACGCCCCAGTTAGAGGCGGAGTTTACTTGCGGTTTGGAGGCATTCAGCCACGGGAAGCCTCCGACTGCAATTTCCAGCTCAATATAAAGCCCAGAAATGGGGGACATTTAATTTGCATCACTCAGTTTCCTATCACGCTGAAACTATTCTTTGAAAATAATACTCTATTTGGGAAGAATTATGAATAATTGCTTTCAAGTAAGATAATATATATACCCACACATGTATAACAGAAGTTTATGTACAGCACCAATGACAATGATCAATAAATATTATACATACATATTTAAGTACCTTATAAGGACGATACATCATCAGTAGAAATTGAGAAACAGTCTGCATTAATCTGAAGTGGTGTAAATTTCTTCTCTGATCCCATTACTTTCATGCAATGTTAAACATCGTTAGGTTTTTCTGGAGATTTCGCATGTGAAACACAAAAAGATAGTCCAAGGCATATCGGTATGATACTCTTTTGCAACTAACAAGTCTCACATTTTCTATAGCAAAAGTGCATATTAAACCTTTGAAATGTTAGTAACTTCAGCAGAGTTACAGAAAAATCTGTTTTTGGAAGAAATGGCTGTCAATAAAAGGACAATTGAAATAACAATCAGGTCTTTTGCAAAGCATTTTAAATAAACATCATTTATTAAAATTATTTATTCACAGTTAAGCCAGTGACAGTGGGCCTTATTGTTGGTCAGGTAATATTAGTGCTTGAGATAATGTACATTCTTATTATTACAAACATTACAAAGTGTCAGCTATGGCTCAGCGGATAGCATTCTCATCTCTCAGTCAAAAGGTTGTGGGTTCAAGTTCCACTCCAGGGACTTGAGCATGAAAAATCTAGGCTGACACTCCAGTGCATGCTGAGGGAGTGCTGCACTGTCAGAGGTGCTGTCTTTCAGATGAGATGTTAAACTGAGGCCCCAGTGTGTTCTCTCAAGTGGATGTAAAAGATCGCATGGCATTATTTTGAAGAAGAGCAGCGGAGTTATCCCTGGTATCCTGGTCAACATTTATCTCTCAATCAACATAACAAAAAAACAGATTATCTGGTCATTATCACATTGCTGTTTGTGGGAGCTCGTTTGCGCGGAAATTGGCTACTGCGTTTCCTACATTACAAGTGACTGCACTCCAAAAGTACTTCATTGGCTGTAAAGCACTTTAAGATGTCCGTTGGTCATCCAAATAGTCTTTCTTTATTAGATTAATCTTAATAACAATCAGTCAGTACCATGCATTTTGGTGCTTGGGTGTTCCAATGAAACAAACAACTGATTTTGTTTGAGAGTAAGACTATCCTTTTAAAATATATTTTCTCTATTTACTATCTCAGTCACTTACTACATGCATAATTTTTGGCTGAGGCTGGATGGTTTTCTGGTTCTAGGTCCCTCCACTGCTACTTAAGGCTAGTTGTTAGGAAGGATCCGGTGTGACTTTTCCTTTCATTTTCTCCCCCTATTTATAGTAAGTGTGTGGATCATTCAATGCCTCCGTGTGATGATATAGCTGAGATCAGTACTTATTGTTTGCGGGAAACACATTTCTATAAATCCTCATTTCACCATGGTATTTTGGAATAGCAAGGTTTTGTGCCACTGCACTTTACAGGAGTGTCTTAATTGTTGAGTAGTTGGTGTCACATAGATGTGTATTTCTTTGAGTACATTACACTTATCAAATCCCTGCTCTTACACCGTAGTCAGCGGTTCCACTTTCTCAATAGTCTCTGAGAAGAGTAAGCAGACTATCTTCCTTGCTGATGTAAAATTTGAATGCAAGTAGGGAGGAGGACTTACAGGCTGTTTGCTGTACATAAGAACTAAGAACATAAGAAATGGGAGCAGGAGTAGGCCATTTGGCCCCCCGAACCTGCTCCGCCATTCAATAAGATCATGGCTGATCTGATCCTGGCTTCAACTCCACAGCTCTCTGGGGTAGAGAATTCCAAAGATTCACGACCCTCTGAGAGAAGAAATTCCTCCTCATTTCTGTTTTAAATGGGTGACCTCTTATTCTGAAACTATGCCCCCTAGTTCTAGATTCCGCCATGAGGAGAAACATCCTCTCTGCACCTACCCTATAAAGCCCCCTCAGAATCTTGTGTGTTTCAATAGGATCACCTCATTCTTTTAAACTCCAAGGAGTAATGGCCCAACCTGCTCAAGCTTTCTTCATATGACAGCCCCTTCTTCTCAGGAATCAACCTCGTGAACCTTCTCTGAACTGCCTCCAATACAAGTACATCTTTCCTTAAATAAGGAGACCAAAACTGTACGCAGTACTCCAGGTGTGGTCTTACCAATGCCCTGTACAGCTGGAGCAGGACTTCCCTACTTTTATACTCCATCCCCTTTGAAATAAAGGCCAGCATTCCATTTGTCTTCCTGATTACTTGCTGTACCTGCATGCCAACTTTTTGCGTTTCATGCACAAAACCCCCCAGATTCCTCTGTACTGCAGCATTTTGTAATCGCTCCACACTTAAATAATAATTTACATTTTTATTTTTCTTACCGAAGTGGATTACCTCTCATTTTCCCACATTATAGTTCATCTGCCAAATTTTTGCCCACTCACTGAGCCTATCTATATCCCTTTGTAGATTCTTTGCGTCCTCCTCACAACTTGCTTTCCCACCTATCTTTGTATCATCAGCAAATTTGGCTACATTACATTCGGTCCCTTCATCCAAGTCATTAATATAAATTATAAATAGTTGAGGTCTCAGCACTGATCCCTGTGGCATCCCACTAGTTACAGTTTGCCAACCTGAAAATGATCCATTTATCCCAACTCTCTGTTTTCTTTTAATTAGCCAATCCTCTATCCATGCTAATATATTACCCCCAACCCGGTGAATTTTTTCTTGTGCAGTAACCTTTTGTGTGGCACCTTATCGAATGCTTTCTGGAAATCCAAATATACGACATCAACTGGTTCGCCTTTATCCACTCTGCTCATTACATCCTCAAAGAACTCCAGCATATTTGTCAAATATGATTTCCCTTTCATAAAACCATGCTGACTCTGCTTGACTGCATTATGATTTTCTAAATGTCCTGCAACTACTTCCTTAATGATGGACTCCTGCATTTTCCCAATGACAGATATTAGGCTAACTAATCTTTAGTTCCTGCTTTCTGTCTCCCTCCTTTCTTAAATAGAGGTGTTACATTTGCTGTTTTCCAGTCCGCTGGGTCCTCTCCAGAATTCAGGGAATTTTGGTAGATTATAACCAATGCATCCACTATCCCTGCAGCCACTTCTTTTAAGACCCTAGGATGCATACCATCAGGTCCAGGGGACTTGTCCATCTTTAGTCCCATTAGTTTGCCTAGTACTTTATCTCTAGTAGTATGTCTAGTACTTTATCTCTGTAATGTTCTCAATTGTTTCAATGTTATTCAGACATTCTCTGCAGCTCTCTTTGTCCTATTTAGGATGCTCCACTTTTTTCTAATGTCTTGTCAGGTGATCTTGTATTTTGTAGAGCATTAGGAACATTGGTTAGTCTCAAACAAGCTCTTCTTCTGTATCAGCATTTTCACCAGAAGATCTTCTTCCACATCTCTGAAAAGCAGTATTGGCTGCTTCACTGCAAGCTCTTTCATCAGTGCCGCTCATTGCCACTGGCACTGTTGTGTGGCTACTATTTAATTGTTCAATCAACTCATTAACTTGTTTTAAATGTGGGACGTGTTTATTTGTAATACCTAAAGCTCTGATTGGGTCCCTTGATCACAAGACCTGATTGCTGATTGGTCCCCTTGGAGGATAAGACACACCCAGCAGTTTCTCTGGAAACTCTTTTGAGTTCACCTGTGAAAACATAAAAAC
Source organism: Pristiophorus japonicus (assembly GCF_044704955.1). Taxonomy (NCBI): domain Eukaryota; kingdom Metazoa; phylum Chordata; class Chondrichthyes; family Pristiophoridae; genus Pristiophorus; species Pristiophorus japonicus. The sequence goes on along the minus strand of NC_091989.1, from coordinate 39,898,120 downwards.
AATAAACGGTGCCACCCGACCTGGGTGACACTCCAGACATTTTCAAGGCCCTTTTTTTCCCCCCTTTTTTTTTTGGTTTTTTTTTGTGTTTTTCTTTTTTTTTTTTTTTGGGTTTTTTTTTTTGGGCACTAAAATCACAATTTTCCCCAGTGCCCCCTATAAAAGGGAAGGGGGATTGTGCTTGAAACTCTTTTGAGTTTATCTGCAAAACATAAAAACATTAAACGGTGCCACCCGACCTGGGTGACACAGCAGACATTTTCAAGGCCCCTTTTTTTTTTTGTTTTTTTGTTTTTTTTTTGGGGACAGTTTCTCTGGAATGTGTAATTAGAACTGCCCTGCCTACGTAATCAGTGACTTTGCAAAGTGTAATTCGAGCCATTCTGACTGCCGACTCCAGACAGGATAGAGCTTACTTGGTACAGACAGAGCTCACTCCCACTAGTTAAGACCTTCTCCCACTCCACAAACAAGTTCCTGAACTCAGCCCTCCTACCACCTCAGTTTCTGACCTTCTCTGCCCTCCACCCCCACCACGTTTCTGACATTCTCCACCCACCCAAGTGCCTGACCTTCCCCCCCACCACCAACCCGAGTTCCTGACCTTCTTCCCCCTCCGCCCCCCCACATGTTTCTGACCTTTTCCCCCTGCCTAAGTTCACCACCCCACCCCACAGATTTATGACCTTCTCCCCACAACAAGCTCTCGACCTTACGCCTACCCCCGCCATAGATGGGGCATTGTGTCTAGATTGTTAACAGATTTATTAGGTATGAAGTGAATAGTGACAGTGCTGTGACTTCTGGATTTCGTCCTGTACAATGATGTCCCTTGCCACACATGCACCAAGCTTTCCGAGAAATCAACCAGGTGTAGGGGGAGGAGAGGGAGAACATGGTGTGGGTGTAAAGGGGGTGGAGTTGGAAGAGTGTGATTCGTATTACCATCTGGATTGCATTATCACTCCCAACCTTCCCTCCCCTTGAGACCTGGATCATATTCTTCCTGCATTGCCACTGTGCTCTTTACCCCCACCTCCCCACCCCCTACCCCCACCCCCCCATGAGTTCCCGACCTCCTCTCCCTAAGTTCTCTCTCTTTCCCCTCCAATCCTCTCTCCCCATCCCCCTCTCTGCCTCCTCCCAGTCTCTCTCTGCCACTCTTTCCCCCAGGCTCTCGCTCTCCCTGTCACAGTCTCTCCCTCTCTCTCTCCCCCAATCTCTCTCTCTCTGCCCCAGTCTCTCTCTCTCTCCCTCAGCCCTAGTCTCTCTCTCTCTCTCTCTACCCCAGTCTCTCTCTCTTTCTCTGCCCCAGCCTCTCTCTCTTTCTCTCTCTGCCCCAGTCTCTCTCTCTCTCTCTCTCTCTCTCTCTGCCCCAATCTCTCTCTCTCTCTCTCTGCCCCAGTCTCTCTCTCTCTCCCCCAGACTCTCTTTCTCTCTGCCCCAGTCTCACTCTCTCTCTCTGCCACTCTCTCTCCTCAGTCTCTCTGTCTCTCTCTGCCCCAGTCTCTCTCTCTCTCTCACTGTGCCCCAGTCTCGCTCACTCTCTCTGCGCCACTCTTGCTCTCTGCCCCAGTCTCTCTCTCTCTCCCTCTCTCTTAACCCAGTCTCTCTCTCTCTCTCTGCCCCAGTCTCTCTCTCTGCCCCAGTCTCTCTCTCCCCAAAGTCTCTCGCTCTCTGTCCTAGTTTCTCTCTCTCTCTCTCTCTCTGCCCCAGTCTCTCTCTCTCTCTGCTTCAGTCTCTCTTTCTCTGCCCACTCACTCACTCCCCCCACCACCGCCCCCCACTCTCTCTTCCACCTCCGATTTCCTCTCTCCAAATGCCACAAAAATATTTGTGTAGATATTCACAGCGATATTCTAGGCAAAGGCTCTGGAGGCTCCTTTAGTATAGTCATGATTTCCGATAGATAACGCAAAAGCCTCAGCAGCAGGCCCAGACTGGAGCAGCTGCTCCAAGCTTTGCAACGTGGCACGAAACCATTTCTGGTTTCCTCATATATCGTACTGCGCATGCACGATCGGATCGAGCGCACATTCACAAAAAGGGGCGGAGTCCACGGCGCACATGCCCAGAAGGACACAAAAATATTCATTCAAATAATCATTCCGTTAAATATGTGACTGGTTCCCTGAAGGTTGGCTAAGGTTGAGTAGTGTTACATTCAGCTTGTGGTATTACCGCAGTTTCAACTGGAAAAATTAGACCATAGTTCCAAGGCAGTAACATCATGGCCAGAATTTTTCCTTTGAAATGAATGTGGGTTTATGAGTGGTGGGCTGTTAAAAGCACTGAAATTGACAGCACATCGGGAAACCGCCTTAATCCCGTCGATTTCCACCTTTAATTCCAACGCATTTTTCAGCATGCCACAGACCCACTCAGGAAAGACAGGTAGCTTAGTTCAAGTATTTAAGAGGTCATTAACAGACGATTAAAAGGCTTTTTTGACCTGAGGTTTCATCTTTTACTGGTTGTGCATGGGCTTCCTGAACATCACCTGTGAAAGCAAGGTGAGAGGTGAGTGACCATTGTGTGAGTTGAACAATTGACAGTTGAAATAATCACAAATACTCACACCTCAGATTCTGACCAAGAGGTGCCCCAGCAGAAACAACACCAGCAGCAGCAGCCAACTTTCGCCTCACCGACCTGCTGCTCCACAGGAGAAAGGGGATGAACATAAGAACATAAGAAATAGGAGCAGGAGTAGGCCATTTGGCCCCTTGAGCCTGCTCCACCATTTAATAAGATCATGGCTGATCTGATCATGGACTCAGCTCCACTTCCCTGCCCACTCCCCATAACCCTTTATTCCCTTATCGCTCAAAAATCTGTCTATCTCTGCCTTAAATATATGCAATCACCCAGCCTCCACAGCTCTCTGGGACAGAGAATTCCATAGATTTACAACACTCTAAGAGAAGAAATTCCTCCTCATCTCAGTTTTAAGTGGGTGGCTCCTTATTCTGAGATATTGGGCCCAAGTTTCCACACGATAAAAAACGGGTGCCCCTCCGAGCTGGGCGCCCGTTTTTCGCGCCTAAAACGGCGCCGGGAAAAAAACGCACGATTCTGGAGCGCCCTGCAGCTCCATGTCTGCCTGGCGCGCGCCCAGGGGGGCGGAGCCTACACTCGCGCCGATTTTGTAAGTGGGAGGGGGCGGGACCATTTAAATTCGTTTTTTTCCTGCCGGCAACGCTGCGCGTGCGAGTTGGAGCGTTCGCGCACGCGCAGTGTGAAGGAAACATTGGCACTTGGCCATTTTTGTAGTTCTTTGTAGCTGTTTAATTTTTGAACATTTTTTAATAAAAGCACATTGCCATCAGCACATCAGCACTGAGGCTTCTTGCAGCAGTGAGAAGGCTGCAGGAAGCCTCAGAAATTTGAGGCAGCCGTTTCCCTCCTCTTCCCCCCCCCCCCCCCCGCGGGAGCGAACGGCTTTCTCCTCCCCCCCCCCCTCCCGCTCAGCGGCAACGAACGCCTGCAGAATTCTCCCTGGCTGAAGCACTTTCACACAGGTAGGAAGATGCTTTATTTAATCTTTTCTTTGCTTATAAATGTTTATTCAGGTTGGATTTATTTGTATAATATTTGTAGACGTATAAATAAGGATTTATTATAGAATTTAATGACTTCCCTTCCCCCCCTCCTCCCCCCTCACCTCGTTCTGGACGCCTAATTTGTAACCTGCGCCTGATTTTTTAATGTGTAGACAAGGTTTTTTTCAGTTCTACAAAAATCTTCACTTGCTCCATTCTAAGTTAGTTTGGAGTACGTTTTCACTGTGGAAACTTTGAAATCAGGCGTCAGTGGCCGGACACGCCCCCTTTTGAAGAAAAAATTCTGTTCCAAAGTGGAACTGTTCCAACTGACTAGAACTGCAGAAAAAAAAATGTGGAGAATTGTGATTTCTAAGATAGTCCGTTCTCCACCAGTTGCTCCTAAAAATCAGGCGCAAATCATGTGGAAACTTGGGCCCTATGTCCCTAGTTTTAGTTTCCCCTATAAGTAGAAATATCCTCTCTGCATCCACCTTGTCGAGCCCATTCATTATCTTATATGTTTCGATAAGGTCACCTCTCATTCTTCTGAACTCCAATGTGTATAGGCTCAACCTACTCAATCTATCTTCATAAGGCAACCCCGTCATCTCCGGAATCAACCTAGTGAACTCCAGGTGTGGCCTCACCAATACCCCGTACAATTGTAGCAGAACTTCTCTGCTTTTATACTCTAACCCCCTTACAATAAAGGCCACCATTCCATTTGCCTTCCTGATTACTTGCTGTACTTGTATACTAACTTTTTGTGTTTCATGCACAAGGACCCCCAGCTCCCTCTGTACTGCAGCACTTTGCAATTTTTCTCCATTTAAATTATAATTTGCTTTTCTATTTTTTCTGCCAAAGTGGATAACCTCACATTTTCCCACATTATACTCCATCTGCCAAATTTTTGCCCACTCACTTAGCCTGTCTATATCCATTGTAGATTGTTTGTGTTCGTCTCACAATTTGCTTTCCCACCCATCTTTGTATCATCAGCAAACTTGGCTACATTACACTCAGTCCCTTCATCCAAGTCATCGATATAGATTGTAAATAGTTAAGGACCCAGCACCGATCCCTGCGGCACCCCACGAGTCACTGTTTTCCAACTGGAAAATAACCCATTTATCCCAACTCTCTGTTTTCTGTTAGTTAGCCAATCCTCTATCCAAGCTAATATATTACCCCCAACCCCATGAACTTTTATTTTGTGCAGTAACCTTTTATGTGACACCTTATCGAATGCCTTCTGGAAATCCAATACACCAAATCCACTGGTTCCCCCTTAGCCACCCTGCTCGTTACATTCTTAAAGAACTCCAGCAAATTTGTCAAATATGATTTCCCTTTCATAAGACCATGCTGACTCTGCTTGATTGAATTATGCTTTTCCAAATGTCCCACTACTGCTTCCTTAATAATGGACTCCAGCATTTTCCCAATGACAGATATTAGGCTAACTGGTCTATAGTTTCCTGCTTTTTGTCTGCCTCCTTTTTTAAATAGGGGCGTCACATTTACAGTTTTACAATCTGCTGGGACCGCCCTTTTAACACCGTACCCTAACATTAGGTCCAGGGGATTTGGCCGTCTTTAGTCCCGTTATTTTACTGAGTATTACTTCATTAGTGATAGTGATTGTATTAAGTTCTTCCCTCCCTATAGCCCCTGGTTATCCACTATTGGGATGTTTTTAGTGTCTTAGAAATATAGAAACATAGAAAATAGATGCAGGCGTAGGCCATTCGGCCCTTCAAGCCTGCACCACTATTCAATATGTTCATGGCTGATCATGCAACTTCAGTACCCCATTCCTGCTTTCTTTCCATACTCTTTGATCCCTTTAGCCGGCAACATTTGGGCCATTGCAATCAATCATGTGAAAGGGAGTGATTGACTAATAGGGAAATAGCACAAAGCCTTTTACATAGAAACATACATAGATACATAGAAAATAGGTGCAGGAGTAGGCCATTTGGCCCTTCGAGCCTGCACCACCATTCAATAAGATCATGGCTGATCATTCCCTCAGTACCCCTTTCCTGCTTTCTCTCCATATCCCTTGATCCCTTTAGCCGTAAGGGCCATATCTAACTCCCTCTTGAATATATCCAATGAACTGGCATCAACAACACTCTGCGGTAGGGAATTCCACAGGTTAACAACTCTCTGAATGAAGAAGTTTCTCCTCATCTCAGTCCTAAATGGCCTACCCCTTATCCTAAGACTGTGTCTTCTGGTTCTGGACTTCCCCATCATCGGGAACATTCTTCCCGCATCTAACCTGTCCAGTCCCGTCAGAATCATATACGTTTCTATGAGATCCCCTCTCATCCTTCTAAACACCAGTGAATAAAGGCCCAGTTGATCCAGTCTCTCCTCATATGACAGTCCAACCATCCCAAGAATCAGTCTGGTGAACCTTCGCTTCACTCCCTCAATAGCAAGAACGTACTTCCTCAGAATAGGAGACCAAAACTAAACACAATATTCCAGGTGAGGCCTCACCAAGGTCCTGTACAACTGCAGTAAGACCTCCCTGCTCCTATATTCAAATCCCCTAGCTATGAAGGCCAACATATCATTTGCCTTCTTCACTGCCTGCTGTACCTACATGCCAACTTTCAATGACTGATGAACCATGACACCCAGGTCTCATTGCACCTCCCACTTTCCTAATCTGCCGCCATTCAGATAATATTCTGCCTTAGTGTTTTTGCCCCCAAAGTGGATAACCTCACATTTATCCACATTATACTGCAGCTGCCATGCATTTGCAACGAACCTGTCCAAGTCACCCTGCAGCCTTTTAGCACCCTCCTCACAGCTCACACCACCACCCAGTTTAGTGTCATTTTCAAACTTGGACATATTACACTCAATTCCTTCATCTAAATCATTAGTGTATATTGTAAAGAGCTGGGGTCCCAGCACTGAGCCCTGCGGCACTCCACTAGTCACTGCCTGCCATTCTGAAAAGGACCTGTTTATCCCGACTCTCTGCTTCCTGTCTGCCAACCAGTTCTCTATCCATGTCAGTACCTTACCCCAAATACCATGTGCTTTGATTTTACACACCAATCTCTTGTGTGGGACCTTGTCAAAGGCCTTTTGAAAGTCCAAATACACCACATCCACTCACTAGTTCTCCCTTGTCCACTCTGTCATGTATTCAACTATAATTGTAACCCATGTATAAGCTGACCTAAGTTGTACACCTTGAGAACATTGACCACTGGGGGCGAACTTGTGGGAAACACTCCTAACCAGGACTTGCCGGTAAAAAAGGGGAAGCTCCACCCACCTTCAGTCTCTTGAGGTCTTGGTAATAAAAGTAACTGATCACAAAGTGACCTTCTCTCAAGTATGGGCTTCATTTGCATTTGTACTGTAGAGTAACGACATATAATTGTCGACGAGAAACTGGGATTTAAACCACGCGAGCATGGCCACTAGCAGTACAGAAGAGAGGTACTGTGTTGGTGATGATTGGGACGACTTTTTGAGAGACTGAAGCAAAGTTTTGTCACTAAGGAATGGTTGGGACAAGATTCGGCTGACAAATGCAGGGCTCATCTCCTGACGTTTTGTGGATCCAGAACGTACTCTCTGATGAAGGACCTTCTCGTGCCAGAGAAGCCGGCGGACAAGACGTTCGAAGAGCTCAGTAAGTTGATCGGGGAACACCTTAAACCGGCGAGCAGCGCGCACATGGCGAGACACCGGTTTTACACACACCGGCGGCGAGAAGGGCAAAGCGTTCTAGACTTCGTGGCAGATCTCCGGCGACTGGCGAGCCTATGTAAGTTCCCAGATGCATGCAGAGCGGAGATGCTGTGAGACTTTTTTATTGAGGGCATCGGGCACACTGGGGTTTTCAGGAAACTGATTGAGACCAAAGACTTGACCTTGGAAGCGGCGGCTCTAATAGCCCAGACATTTATCTCAGGGGAGGAAGAGACCAGAATGATTTATGGCAAAAATTGTGACTCAAATGCGGCAATCGACCAGGGAGTCAACATTGTTAACGCGGCACACAGTTCTCTCGGCAGACAAGGGCAATCGGACATGCCTCAGCATGCAGTCGAACCCAAAGGCGGAATTCAACAGAGACAATGGCTAGCTGAACAGCGATTCATGCCATCGCAATGGACAATGCGGCCAGTAATGGGGCCATCAACATCTGTTAATGGTGTGCTTAAGGACAGTTACAGAGACAGTCAGAGATGACTGACTGGTAATGGACCTTTTGTTTCCAACAATGGGGCCTTCAGCTAATGCCGGAGGTGTGGAGGCAAACACCCAGTCAGAGCTTGCAGGTATCAGCAATATACCTGCAGAAATTGCAACGTCAGCGGACACTTGGCGCGTATGTGCAGGAAGCCTGCAGCCCGGTTGATGTACGAGGAGGACGGCCCAATGTAAGCCCTACGAGGCCAAATGAATACTGGGGGAAATCGCAGGAAGCTGAAGTTCAGCGAGTTCATGTGGAGCACATATCCAGTTCATATACAAGGACGCCACCGATAATGATGAAAGTGCTCCTCAATGGCAGTATTAATGGAGCTAGACACGGGGGCCAGCCAGTTCCTGATGAGTATCAAACAGTTCGAAAGGTTGTGGGAGTCCAAGGCCAAGGAGGCCAAAATTATTGCCGATTGACACACTGCTACGGACATATACAAAGGAGATCATTCCGATGCTCGGCAGCGCCACGGTAGTTGTGACCCACAAAAATTCGGAGAACAGGTTGCCACTCTGGATTGTCCCGGGGGATGGTCCCGCACTACTGGGAAGGAGTTGGCTTGCTGTCATGAACTGGAAATGGGGCGATGTCAATGCAATTTCTTCTGTGGAGCGAGTATCATGCTCACAGGTCTTGGACAAATTTGACTCATTATTTCAACCCGGCATCGATACTTTCATAGGGACCAAGGTCGTGATTCACACAAACCTGGATGCCAGGCCAGTACACCACAAGGCCAGAGCGGTGCCGTACGTGATGCGGGAAAAGATAGAATGCGAATTGGACCGCCTGCTGAGGGAAGGCATCATCTCGCCAGTCGAATTCAGTGACTGGGCGAGCCCGATCGTGCCGGTGCTCAAGGTGGATGGGTCGGTCAGGATATGTGGTGATTACAAGGCCACCATCAATTGGGTGTCACTCCAAGACCAGTACCCGCTACCGAGAGTGGATGACCACTTTGCGACGCTATCCGGTGGCAAATTTTTTTCAAAATTGGACCTCAGCTTACATGACCCAGGAGCTGGCGAGTGAGTCGAAGAAGCTGACCACCATCACAACACACAAGGGGTTGTTTGAGTACAACAGATGTCCGTTTGGGATTCGTTCGGCCGTCGCGATCTTTCAGCGAAACATGTAAAGCCTCCTCAAGTCAATTCCAAGGACAGTGGTTTTTCAAGGCGACATCCTCATCACGGGTTGTGATACTGAAGAACACCTCCACAACCTGGAGGAGGTGCTAAGCAGACAGGACCGAGTAGGGTCTGCGACTGAAAAAGGCGAAGTGCGTCTTCTTAGCTCCAGAGGTAGAATTCCTGGGGAGGAGGGTAGCAGCAGACGGGATCAGACCTACTGCATCCAAAACGGAAGCGATCCAGAAAGCACTCAGACCCCGTAACACGACGGATCTGCGTTCGTTCCTGGGGCTCCTGAACTATTTTGGCAAATTTCTTCCCAAATTGAGCACGCTGTTAGAGCCGCTACATGTGCTCCTACGCAAAGGTCGCGATTGGGTCTGGGGGGACAGCCAGGAAAGGGCTTTTGCTACAGCACGCAATTTGTTATGCTCCAACAAACTGTTAACATTATATGACCCGTGTAAGAAACTCGTTTTAACGTGCGATGCATCGTCCTATGAGGTCGGGTGTGTGTTGCAGCATGTGAATGCCAATAGTCAGTTACAGCTGGTAGCTTATGCCTCCAGAAGTCTGTCCCAGGCAGAAAGGGGCTACGGGATGGTAGAAAAGGAAGCGCTAGCATGTGTATATGCCGTAAAAAAAATGCACCCGTACCTGTTTGGCAGGAAATTTGAGTTGGAGACAGATCACAAACCCCTAACGTCCCTTTTGGCAGACAACAAGGCCATAAATGTGAATGCATCGACCCGCATACAGAGGTGGGCACTTACGTTAGCCGCCTATGACTACACAATTCGGCACAGACCGGGCACTGAAAACTGTGCCGATGCACTCAGCAGGCTCCCACTAGCCATCACTGAGGGGGCAACTGAGCATGCTGCTGAGATGGTCATGGCTGTTGAAGCTTTCGAAAGCGAAGGCTCACCTGTGACAGCCCGTCAGATTAAAGTCTGGACAAATAAAGACCCGCTACTGTCTTTAGTTAAGAAATGTGTCCTGAATGGGAACTGGGCAGCTGTGTACGGGGCATGCCCTGAGGAGTTTAAACCGTTTCATAGGCGCATGGATGAACTCTCGATTCAGGCCGATTGTCTACTGTGGGGAAACCGAGTAGTCATGCCCCAGAAGGGCAGAGAGGTGTTTATCAGAGAACTTCACAATGAGCACCCGGACATTGTCATGATGAAGGCAATTGCCAGGTCACACGTTTGGTGGCCAGGGATAGATGCAGACCTGGAACTTTGTGTTCGCAGGTGCAACATATATGCTCAGCTGGGCAACGCACCCAGGGAAGCCCCCCTTAGCCCCTATCCTGGCCCGCCAAGCAATGGTCACGCATCCATGTGGACTACGCAGGTCCTTCCATGGGAAAAATGTTTTTGGTTGCAGTAGACGCCTACTCCAAATGGATTGAGTGTGCCATTTTAAATTCAAGCACATCCTCTGCCACGGTAGAAAGTCTACGGGCAATGTTCGCCACCCATGGTCTACTGGACGTCTTGGTCAGCGACAATGGCTCGTGCTTCACAAGCACTGAATTCCAGGACTTCATGGTCGGCAATGGAATGAACCATGTCAGAACGGCACCGTTCAAGCCGGCCTCAAACGGCCAGGCGGAACGAGCAGTACAGATAATCAAACAGGGGATGCTCAGAATCCAATGGGGTTCCCTACAAAGCCGCTTATCACGCCTCCTGTTGGCCTATCGATCCCTAACCACACTCGCTCACAGGGATTCCACCCGCAGAGCTGCTAATGAAAAGGATGCTCAAAACCAGGTTATCCCTTATACACCCTACTGTGAAAGAAATTGTTGAGAGTAGGCGTCAGTCACAATGTGACTACCATGCCAGGAATGCGAGGACGCGATGTATTGATGTCACTGATCCTCTTTTTGTCCTTAATTATGCTGCAGGGCCGAAATGGTTTGCAGGCACTGTGATTGCCAATGAGGGGAATAGGGTTTTGGTAGTTAAACTTACCAATGGACAAATCTGCCGCAAACACGTGGATCAAACTAAAAGGAGGTTCAGTAACCCCATCGAAGAAGCAGAAGACGTAGAGTTTACTCCACCATAGGTGACCGAACACCGGAACCAAGTGGAGGAGAGCCCAGTCACTGGGCAGTCCAGACTGGCCTGAGGCACCGCAAACAGCAGACACTCAGGCCAGCGCCCAACAACCGGAGCCCCAACAAAGGCGCTCTACAAGGGAGCGTAAACCACCAGAGAGACTTAACCTGTGATCCCAATAAGACTTTGCGGGGGAGGTGATGTCATGTATTCAACTATCATTGTAACCCATGTACAAGCTGACCTAAGTTCTAAACCTTGAGAACATTGACCACAGGAGGTGAATTTGTGGGAGACACTCCTAACCAGGACTTTTCGGTATAAAAGGGGAAGCTCCACCCACCTTCAGTCTCTTGAGGTCTTGGTAATAAAGGTAACTGGTCACAGAGTGTCCTTCTCTCAAGTCTCATGTGCATTTATACTGTATTATAAGGACACACTCTATTCGTTACATCCTCAAAAAATTCCAGAAGATTTGTCAAGCTTGATTTCCCTTTCATAAATCCATGCTGACTTAGACCAATCCTGTCACTGCTTTCCAAATGCGCTGCTATTTCATCCTTAATGATTGATTCCAACATTTTCCCCTCTACTGATGTCAGGCTAACCGGTCTATAATTACCCGTTTTCTCTCTCCCTCCTTTTTTAAAAAGTGATGTTTCATTAGCTACCCTCCAGTCCATAGGAACTGATCCAGAGTTGAAAGACTGTTGGAAAATGATCACCAATGCATCCACTATTTCTATGGCCACTTCCTTAAGTACTCTGGGATGCAGACTATCAGGCCCCGGGGATTTATCGGCCTTCAATCCCATCAATTTCCCTAACACAATTTCCCGCTTTATAAGTGTAGTGTATGTAGGCACCTTTAGTAATGACTTCACGAGGCAGGGTATGATACTCTGTAGACCTGTAGTCCTTTAATTTCAGCTCCTGAGTGAGGACAACAAGCTGTGTGTTCCTTTTTATACTGGGTTACCTGTAACCCTTAGGTCTCCAGCAGCAGCACCCTCTGGTGTACAGGCAAGATGTGTACAGTGTAAGATTACATTCAGTGTTGCATAACATCACACAGTAACCAGGCATGCATACACAACAACGCTCCCCCACTGAGCATTTTTCATATACTTCTTGTCATGACCAGGGGGGATGATCAGTGGTGGGCTATGGGAGGTTGTGGTGATGGTTGTGTGGTTGCCAGGTGTGACCCCTGTGTTTGAGGCTGGCCTCGTACTGTTCCCTTCCCTCACACACAGACCATGTGGGTGTTACTGTTGTGGGATCCCTCGGTGGTGGGGGGGGAGCGGTTAGCCACGGCAGCAGTGGGTGGTGTCTATATACTGTGATGTGGGTAGTTGTGGGCAGGGCCACAAGACTGGGTGGGCTTCTTGTCCACTGTTGTTGTGGGGTGGTGGGCAGGGCCACAAGACTAGGTGGGCTCCTTGTCCACCAATTGGGATGAGGATCAGGTCATCCCAGTGTTTTCCAGGGAAGCTGGAGGTTATTGGTCTCATGCTTCTGGTGTTGGCCCTGGTGGCCAGGGGTTGTAGGGCTGGCCTGGTGCAGGTTGCCATTGGTGGTGGCTGGGCTGCCCATTGATCACTGTCCCTGTAGTGGATCTGCTCCCACTGGCTGTGTGTGTCCTGCAAGGGGTATCACATTCGTTCCAAAGGTCCAGGCTACATGGTCAGGTAGCCTGCTGGACCTGGGGGGGCTCCCACAGGGGGATTCCATTGACATCAGCATGGTCCCTCTAGGACCCAATGTCCTTTGGCAGTGTCCTACCGGTATACATGACACCTCGGCTCTGATCACACATAGTCGAACCTGCATTATACATTCTAGCATTTGCATCACTTTTGGGTATCCTGGTTTCAACAGACATGGTTACATTAGGCATTTCACATTCTCTATCATTATTGTTCAGCATAACAAACTTGTTCTTAACCTTACTGACACCTGCATTCATCTCATTAGTCACATTAGTTAAACCAGCATCACAATTCATTGTTACTTGCATACATTTTCATACTTGCACCCTTTAACCGCATCTTTAGCTTTAAAGTCCGTGTACTCAAATAGTTGAAACTTCCCCTTTAAATTTCTTTGGTTACCGGTCTCCTTTAAGGGAGCCTTCAAATCCGATTGGCCGCTCAGTGTCACGTGATGCTCCTCCATGCTTACTTGTGTTATGGCCGCAGCCATTTTGATTACAAGTTTTTCTCCTTGTGCTGCGGCTGCCATTTTTTGGCTTTCCTGCAGGTAGGCTGTGGTGCTCTTTCCTTCCACAGGTTCGACTCTGGACATCGGGAATCCATTTCTTTCGACGCTGTTCATCTCTTGGAGTGCTGCCTCGGCCCGGAAAATGGAGTTTGGATCCTCGGTCTCGGAGATTTTGCCGGGGTGCTGTGGGCAGTCGAGCTGGACAGTTGAACCTCTGGATGCTGCGATGGATCCGTGTTCGAGGTCGATTTCCGGAGCCGGGAGGCCTGGGAGCAGCTTCACTTGGACAGAATGCCGTTGTGGTCGATTGGCGGGATTCATCCAAAGTTCTTCAAAGGTCGCTTGGCTCATCACAGACTGGCTCGCCCCTGTGTCGCTCTCCATAGAAACTGGGACTCCGTCGACATCTACTTTCATCGCCCACGGAGAACTTTCGGTGGAGCATGTATGAGTTCCATACTCTTCTTCCAGAGGTTGAGCAATTTCACCTTCCTCTGTGTCGGAGCCCCGGTGATCAGCCAACTCATCAGAGATGTGGTGAGTAAAGCTTTCTCTGCACATCCTTTGAAGGTGCCTTTTCTCTTTGCATGCATAGTCTTTGTAGTAGCACTGGTGGGCCCTGTAGTTTCCTCCACAGCGCCAGCACAGGGCTAGCCAGTTTGCCCCATGTGGCGGACTCAGAGTTACAGGACTCGGGGCAGCGTTTCTGCCCTAAGAAGTATCAATGTGCTGCACTGTTCTCGTCGGTTTAGAGTCCCTTAGTGCTTCACTTAGGTGGTCACCAAAGTCGCACGGTGCAGCCAGTCTCCTTAAGTGTTCCAATCTTTCTACAAAAGCATCCCAATCTTCCCCATCGATAAATTGCTGAAAGATGCTGAGATTCGACATGCTCTTCGTGACCTCATATTCCCGTCACCAGTTGTAGCATATGTAGGCACCTTTAGTAATGACTCCACGAAGCAGGGTATGATACTTAAACTGTGTAGACCTGTAATCCTTTATTTGCAGCTCCTGAGCGAGGACAACAAGCTGTGTGTTCCTTTTTATACTGGGTTACCTGCAGTGTGCAGGTAACCCTTAGGTCTCCAGCAGTAGCAGCCTCTGGTGTACAGGCAAGGTGTGTACAGTGTAAGGGTACATTCAGTGTTGCATAACAGTGTCTCAGACATCACACAGTAACCAGGCATGCATACACAACAATAAGGATATCCTTCAGTTCCTCCTTCTCACCAGACCCTCGGTCCCCTAGTATTTCCAGAAAGTTACTTGTGTCTTCCTTCGTAAAAACAGAACCAAAGTATTTGTTTAACTGGTCCACCATTTCTTTGTTCCCCATTATAAATTCACCTGAATCTGACCGCAAGGGACCTACATTTGTTTTCGCTTATCTTTTTCTCTTTACATATCTATAGAAGCTTTTGCAGTCAGTTTTTATGTTGCCAACAAACTTCCTCTCGTACTCTATTTTCCCCCTCCTAATTAAACCCTTTGTCCTCCTCTGCTGTATTACAAAATTCTCCCAGTCCTCAGGTTTGCTGCTTTTTCTGGACAATTTATATGCCTCTTCCTTGGACTTAACACTATCTTCTGCTGTGAAGACCGCTACAAAATATTTGTTCAACTTCTCTAGCATTTCCCTGTTCTCCATTATTAATTCCCCAGTCTCATCCACTAGGGGACCAACATTTACTTTAGCCACTCTTTTCCTTTCTATGTATCTGTAGAAACTCTTACTATCTGTTTTTATATTTTGTGCTAGTTTACTTTCATAATCTACATTTCGTCTCTTTATCATTTTTTTAGTCGTTCTTTGTTGGCTTTTAAAAGTTTTCCAATCCTCTGGCCTCTCACTAGTCTTGGCCACATTGTATGCCCTTGTTTTCAATTTGATACTGTTATGTATGTTAACTGGGTTTTACCTGCCACCGAAGGGCACGACTGTCAGAGTCCTAATGGTCACTGGCAGACATGTGCAAACCATGTATATAATGTTGGCAGCCATGTTGAATCCTCACTTTGAGAATAAATAAACTGGAGTAAGGCCATGCCTGAACTAGCTCACCATACTTAGCCTCGTGGAGTTGTTCAATACTTAACAATTGGCAACGAGTTAAAAATACAAACTTTCATGCAACAATGTCTGTTGGAATTTTAGAGAGATTCATGGAAGGGGAAGACTGGGAGGATTTCACTGATTGGCTCGACCAGTACTTCATAGCCAACGGATTGGAAGGAACCGATAATGCAATTAAGCACAGGGCGGTTCTCCTCACCGTTTGTGGGTCAAAAATTTATGGCCTTATCAAGAATCTACTCTTACCAACTCGACCAATGGATAAGACTTATGATGAATTGTGTACGCTGGTTCGGAACCACTTTATACTGAAGGAAAGCATCATCATGGCGAGGTATCGTTTCTATACGCACAATGGCTCCGAGGGCTAGGATGTGGCGGAATTTGTCGCCGACCTGAGACGTCTCACTGGGCGGTACAACTTCGGAGTTGCGTTGGAGGAAATGCTGAGGGACTTTTTCGTGCTTGGCATTGGCCACGAGGTCATCCTTCAAAAGCTGTTGGCTGCTGAATCTCTAGACCTGAGCAGGGCCATCACGATCGCCCAGGCATGCATGGCCACAGACGTAAACTCGAAGCAGATATCTTCCCAGCATCAAAACTCACCGGCAAGTACTGTGCAATAAATAATATCATCGGCAGGCAGAGTTGCACATGGCAAGGCCTACTTGTCCGCGTTCGTACGATCTGTAACTGCTCAAAGTCTGTCATCGGGGTTGAATCAAATGTCACCTTGTTGGCGTTGCAGGGGCTATCATCGGGTCCATCAATGCCTATTCAAGCAATACGTGTGCAAAGGCTGTGCAACAATGGGGCACCTTCAGCGAATGTGTCCGCAACCAAGCAAGAGTGCTGCGACACACCACGTGGCTGAGGATGATTGATCCAGTGTGGATCAAGCGGCACAGGCAACTCAACCCGAGGTACAGGACGAAGAAGTGTATGGGGTACATTCTTTTACCAAAAGTCTTCCGATAATGCTGGAAATTAAATTAAATGGGGTTCCAGTATCCATGGAATTGGACATGGGTGTGAGTCTGTCAATAATGAACCAGAGGGCTTTTGAAAAGCTGTGGGACACTAGGGCAAAAAGACCCAAACTGAGCCCAATCGATGCGAAGCTGCATACCTACACCAAAGAGCTCATATCAGACATTGGCAGCGCGGCAGTAAAGGTATCGTACGATGGAGCTGTGCATGATTTATCGTTGTTGATTGTTCCAGGCAATGGCCCAACGCTGTTCGGCAGGAGTTGGTTTGAGAAAATTAAATGGAACTGGAATGATATTAAAGCCTTATCATTAGTGGATGATGCTCCGTGTGCTCAAGTGCTGAGCAAGTTTCCCTCGTTGTTCGAACCAGGCATCGGCAACTTCACGCGAGCCAAGGTGCAGATCTACCTGGGCCCGGATGCAAGACCCGTACATCACAAGGCTCGGCGGTTCTGTACATGATGAGGGAGAAAGTCGAGATCAAACTGAACAGACTTCAACGGGAAGGAATCATATCACCAGTCGAGTTCAGCGAATGGGCCAGTCCAATTGTCCCAGTGTTGAAAAGTGATGACACGATCAGGATCTGCGGCGACTGCAAGATAACGATCAACCAATTCTCGATACAGGTTCAGTATCCGTCACCCAAGGCTGACGACCTGTTTGCAATGCTAGCGGGGGGGAAGTCGTTCACCAAATTGGACCTGACCTCCGCTTACATGACACAGGAGTTAATCGAATCTTCGAAAAAACTGACGTGCATCAACACGCACAAAGGACTGTTTATATATCACAGATGCCCTTTTGGAATTCATTCAGCAACAGCCATATTTCAGAGAAACATGGAGAGTTTGCTGAAGTCCGTCCCGAGAACTGCTGTGTTCCAAGAAGCCATCCTGATCACCGGCCGCAATGCCACCGAACACCTGCACAACCTGGAAGAGGTTATACATCGTCTGGACAGAGTGGGACTCAGGCTAAAATGCTCCAAGTGTGTTTTCATGGCACCAGAAGTTGAATTCCTGGGGAGAAAGATTGCAGCAGATGGCATTAGGCCTACGGACTCGAAGACAGAGGCCATCAAGAATGCACCCAGACCCCAGAGTGTGACGGAGCTGTGTTCGTTCCTGGGTCTTCTCAACTATTTTGGTAACTTTCTACCTAGTTTGAGCACATTGCTAGAGCCCTTGCAATATTGCTGAGAAAGGGTAACGACTAGGTTTGGGGCAAATCTCAAGAGAAGGCGAGGAACCTGCTATGTGCCAATAAATTATTGGTACACTATGACCCATGTAAGCGGTTAGTGCTGGCCTGCGACGCCTCATCATATGGAGTCGGTTGTGTGCTCCAGCAAGCCAATGTATCAGGCAAACTCCAGCCAGTTGCATACGTGTCCAGAAGTCTGTTTAAGGCTCAAAGAGCCTATAGTATGGTAGAGAAAGAGGCTTTAGCATGCGTATATGGGGTTAGGAAAATGCACCCATACCTGTTTGGGCTTCGGTTTTGAGCTTGAAACAGACCACAAGCCGCTCATGTCATTGTTTTTTGAGAGCAAAGATATAAACACCAATGCCTCGTCCTGCATCCAAAGGTGGGCACTGACATTATTCACTTATGATTATGTCATCCGCCATAGACCAAGCACTGAAAACTGTGCTAGTGCGCTTAGCCGGCTACCATTGCCCACAACCGGGGTGGAAATGCTGCAGCCCGCAGACTTGCTGCTGGTCATGGATGCCTTCGAGAGTGAGAGTCACCTGTTATATCTCGCCAAATTAGGACCTGGACCAGCCAGGATCCTGTACTGTCAAGCGTAAAAAGGTGTGTCCTAAATGGAAATTGGTCTGCCATTCCCAGGGAAATGCAGGATGAAATTAAGCCTTATAGCCGCCGCAAAGATGAATTGTCTATTCAGTCTGATTGTCTGTTATGGGTAATCGTGTTGTTATGCCAAAAAAAAGGCAGGGAAATTTTTGTGCAAGATTAACACAGTATCCACCCAGGCATTATCATGATGAAGGCCATTGCCAGGTCTCAATTTTGGTGGCCCGGCATTGACTCGGACTTGGAGTCATGCGTGCATCAGTGCAACACTTGCATGCAACTGAGTAACGCACCTGTGGAGGCTCCGCTGAGTCTGTAGTCATGGCCCCATCTTGCCGTCCGGAGGAGGCGGGGGTCCCCAATGGAGTGCACTCTACGCGGGAGTCCTCCCACTATTTATCGGGGACTTGGCCTGGAGGGTGGTGCACGGAGCAGTCCCGTGCAACAAATTTTTAAGCCGGTTCACGGGCTCCCAGGCCGCCTGCAATTTCTGCGGTCTGGAGGAGTTCGTGTTCCATGTTTTTATTGAATGTGCGAGGTTGCAGCCCCTGTTTCATTATTTAAAGGGGCTGCTCCTCAATTTCTGGTTGCACTTCAGTCCCACACTCCTGATCTTTGGGCACCCTGTGCGGAGAGGAGCGGGTAGGTCCGAGGGCCTCCTCGTAGGACTACTCCTGGGCAGGGCCAAGTGTGCCATCAGTCAGTCCAGGCAGCGGGCGATCGAGGGGGTTGTTCAGCCCGACTGCCTGCCTATCTTCCATGTGTACATCCGCGCCAGGGTGTCCTTGGAGTTGGAGCATGGGCGCCGGAGGAACTGGAGTGCATCGTCACCCCCGGCAACCAAATTTTAATTTGATTTTATATGTTTTAAAGTTTAATTTGTTTTAATTGCCGGTTTAAGTGTCCCTCTCCCCTTTTATAGGGGGCACTTGTAAATTATGGTTTAGTGCCCAAAAAAAATTTTAAAAACCAACAAAAAAATTAAAAAAAATTTTTTTTTTTGAAAGGGCAGTTGAAAAGTGTCTGGAGTGTCCCCCAGATCAGGGGCACTTGATTTAATGGTTATTTATGTCCCCCCCCCAAAAGAGTTGTAGTCATGGCCCCATTTTGCCGTCCGGAGGAGGCGGGGGTCCCCAATGGAGGGCATTCTACGCAGGAGTTCTCCCAATATTTATCGGGGACTTGGCCTGGAGGGTGGTGCACGGAGCAGTCCCATGCAACAAATTTTTAAGCCGGTTCACGGTCTCCCAGGCCACCTGCAATTTCTGCGGTCTGGAGGAGTCCGTGTTCCATGTTTTTATTGAATGTGCGAGGTTGCAGCCCCTGTTCCATTATTTAAAGGGGCTGCTCCTCAATTTCTGGCTGCGCTTCAGTTCCACACTCCTGATCTTTGGGCACCCTGTGCGGAGGGGAACGGGTAGGTCCGAGGGCCTCCTCGTAGGACTGCTCCTGGGCACGGCCAAGGGTGCCATCAGCCGGTCCAGGCAGCGGGCGGTCGAGGGGGTCGTTCAGCCCGACTGCCTGCCTCTCTTCCGCGCCTACATCCGGGCCAGGGTGAACTTAGAGATGGAGCACGCGGTGTCCACCGGTACGCTCGCGGCCTTCCGCGAGAGGTGGGCGCCGGAGGGACTGGAGTGCATCGTTACCCCTGGCAACCAAATTTTAATTTGATTTTATACATTTTAAAGTTTAATTTATTTTAATTGCTGGGTTTTTAGTGTCCCCCTCCCCTTTTATAGGGGGCACTTGTAATAATTTATGCTTTTACAGCCCAAAAAACACAAAAAACCCCACAAAAAAAAACATTTAAAAAAGAGGGCAGTTGAAAAGTGTCTGGAGTGTCCCCCAGATCGGGGGGCACTTGAACTAATGTTTATTTTTTCTCTAAAAAGAGTTGTAGTCATGACCATCCAAACCGTGGTCAAGGATCCACATAGACTTTGCCAGCCCCTTTCTCGGCAAAATGTTTTTAGTGGTAGTGGATACTTACTCCACAGCACGTCCACAGCCACTATTGAAAGCTTCTGGGCCATGTTCACCACCCATGGCCTGCCCGACGTCCTTGTCAACGACAACTGACCGTGTTTCGCCAGTTCGGAGTTCCACGAGTTTATGACCCATAAGGCATCAAGCATATCAGGTCTAGCCCTTTCAAACTCGTGTCTAACGGTCAAGCGGAGCGGGCTGTCCAAACCATTAAGCAGAGCCTAAAACACGTGACTCACGGCTCCCTACAGATCCGCTTGTCCTGCATTCTGCTCAGTTACCAGACGAGACTCCACTCGCTCACCGGGGTCCCTCCTGCTGAGCTGTTAATGAAGAGAGGCCTCAACACCAGACTCTCCCTGTACACTCAGATCTCAATGATCACGTCGAAACCAGAAGGCAACGGCAGCAATGGTACCACGATCACGCGGCCATATCACGTGACATTGCTGTTCATGACCCTGTGTTTGCCCTGAATTATGGTCATGGTCCAAAGTGGGTTGCTGGCACGGTTTTGCCAAGGACGGGAACAGGGTGTTTGTAGTCAAACTGTTAAATGGCCAAATGTGCAAGAAGCACATCGACCAAACCAAACCGCGATTCACAGACAACCCAGAACAAATTGAAGATGACATCATCATCGACCAACCAACACACATCCAACCATCAGTTGACCCTTGTGTCATTCACGAAGACGAACCTACCACCTCCGACAATCCTGTCAGACCGACTGCTCCGCAATGCAGCAATGGTCCTACTAACTCACCCAAGCTTGGGTTCGAACTGAGATCAACCACGGAGCGGAAGGCCCCGGACCGTCTCAACTTGTAAATACAACCTGTACCAAGGACTTTGGGGGAAATTATGTTATGTATGTTAACTGGGTTTTACCTGCCACCGGAAGGCGCGACTGTCGGAGTCCTCATGGTCAGTGGCAGATACGTGCAAACCATGTATATAATGTTGGCAGCCATGTTGAATCCTCACTTTAAGAATAAATAAACTGGAGTAAGGTTATGTCTGAACTAACTCACCGTACTTAGCCTCATGGAGTTATTCGATACTTAACAGATACCATCTCTTATTTCCTTTGTTAGCCACGGATGGTTATCCCTTCTCTTATAGTCTTTCCTTCTCATTGGAATATATTTTTGTTGCGAGTTATGAAACATCTCCTTAAATGTCTGCCACTGCCCATCAACTGTCCCACATTTTAATCTATTTTCTAAGTCCACTTTAGCTAACTCTGCCCTCAGTCTCCTTTATTTGAGTACAGGGGTGCAGCTTTCTGGAGGCGATACATCCAACATAGGCAGAGGATGAGCTTCCTGGACATGAAGGAATAGCAGTGCCTCAGCGGACTCAGGCTATCATGTCAGGTCATGGCAGATATTTGTAGTTTGCTGGAAGAAGACCTGCTGCCAGGTGGACCTGGTGGACTCTCCTTACCAGTGGCTGTCAAAGTCATCACCACCTTCAACTTCTTCACCCCAGGCTCCTTCCAGGGATCTGCAGCAGACATTTCAAGGATATTGCAGTCGGCCGCACAAAGGTGCATCATCCAGGTGACCAATGCCATATTTCACAAGTCAGGAACTTACGGGCACTTTGCGACTGGGAAAGGTACAGTGACTGAGCGGCTGCTCAACTTTGTGGTTCTGACTGGCTTCCCACAGGTGCAGGGCATTATCAACTCACATGTGTCCATCAAGGCAATCCCCAGATCACCCAGGAGCGTTTATGAACCGGACGGGCTTCCACTTCGTCAATGCACAGCTCTTCTGCAACCACACAAAGATCATCATGCATGTGTGTGCCAGATTCTCAGGGAGCTGTCATAACTCTTTCATCCTGCACCAGTCCACCCTCCCCCAGCTCTTGGCATCTCCGAACAGACATACCGCCTGGCTGCTTGGAGACAAGGGCTATCCACTGAAGACATGGATGATGGCACCCTTGAGGAGGCCCAGCAATGAGGCTGAGGAGCGCTATAATCAAAGCCACATTACGACCAGATGTGTTATAGAACAAGCAATCGGGATGCTGAAGATGCACTTCAGATGCCTGGACAGATCTGGAGGAGCCCTTCAATATGCACCAAACAGGGTCTCCAGAATGACCATCGTATGCTGCGCACTGCACAACATAACTCAGCAGCGAGGATTGGAGCTGCAGGAGCAGCAAGGCATAGAGCACACAGCCTCTTCGGAGGAGGTGGAGGAACCTGAGGTGGAGATGGCACCAGCACATTGCTGCATGGAAAGCTCGGGGTGGACTCATAATGACACAATTTAGTTAGGTTGCACCGGTGCATCCATAAGGCAACCAGATGCTGAAACAAATCCCACCACCCCCCCCTCTCTCCCCCCCAAAAAAAAAAAATCGCACAAAGCAGTCCTAAAAGGACCAAAGCATTTCTGTCATACACACACCCATTGCTTGAGGTTAAGTAATGTCTTACCATTCACTCTCACTGACAAGGCCACTTCCCAGGTAGCATGCAAAATGGACAAATGGGAAAGTGGTGCAAATAAATACATTTACTTGGGGTTTAAATAGAACTGAAACTTAACACTGTAACATCTTAGAACACACCCATGTGCATACCCTTGTGCTTCTACAATTGTGTCATTTCTTTTTCTGAGTGCTTCTACAACATGCACCCTCTGTGGCTTCAGCAGAGATAGAGGCAGGCTGCTCACTTCCTTGCTGCAACTGCTTACACACTTTTAGCGGCTGTCCTCTGGGTTTTGGAACCTGTAAAGGCCCCACTAATGTCTGCTCTTCCTGCAACTGTGCAGGGGCAGACTCGGCCATCAGTATCCAAGGCAGCATGTGGGGCTCTGACTGAAGGGAAGGCAATGGGGGAGAAGTGCAAGCGTTTTGAGCAGAGCCTCCACTTCCATGTCCCCTCTCACCATCATCCCTCTCATGGGCCACCCGCACTTCCCTGCTAGCCAGGAGCTGGAGAGCACCTTGCTGCACATCAGTGGGGCGATGAACGTCCAGGTCAAATTGGTATGACTGCAATAAGAATCTGTACGCTGTTGTTCACAGCAAGCATGTTCTCATTTGACTGGCGCATTGGTTCCTCCATGCAGGTGGCCATCCTTTCCATGGAACAGCACATCATCACCATCGCCTGCGACATGGTACTGCTCATGTTGGAGATGGACTCCTCCATTCTCTGTACAATAGTACACATCGTGATTGGAAAAGCTGCCAGAGCCTCGTGCATTTGTTGCTGCTCCTCCAAGATCAACCTCTTTGTCGACGGCCCCCGAGGTTCAGCATCTGCATCCAGCTGAGCAGAGCTTGGAGCATCCTGCGCCCTCCGGCGAGGAGTCTCCACTGCTGTCCCTGTCTCCGCCATCTGCTCTTGCTCAATGGTAATGTGTGAGACACCAGGTGACAACACTACTCTATCTCACACAGGACCCACTGACACGTGCGTGTATCTGCTCTGGTGCTGGGTGCGCTTGGGTCTGGTGACGGTGCACCCTCAGAGAATGGAGCTTCCTCTGAGGAGTCATCTTCCTCCTCTAGCTGGACAGTCGGTAGGGGGCAGGGGGCTGCACATGAAGGACCTGTGGGAGAGTAAAGACATGAATTAGAAATGCTATGATAAGAATGTCGTAAGTTATCATTATTCACATGATCATATTTCACTGGCTGCTGACATGTCACCATGAGTGCCAGTTGTATGTTATGTGGCTGCATGATATTTAGTTCTGTGACCAGTTAGCTGGGAGGTCCCCCTCTCTCCATCTCCCATTGCCAGCAGCTCCGCAACTCTGCTTATGTTGAGCACTTCCTCCTCTTATAGCGTTAATGCAATGGTGATTGGAGGGCCACCTCTGGTTCTCAATCTGTCCCTGTTCTTCTGCGCTCTCTTCTCCTGCAAGGAGGGAAACAGAACTTTGAGTGAGAGTGGTAGAATGAGTGTAAGGGATGGATGGGCTTCATCAGTAGAGGGAGACTATGAAGGAGTGGCATGACAATCACCAATGGCCTTCTTCTGTGGTGTTACTTTCTATGATTCTATGATTGTATTAGGCTGAGCGTGAGTGTCAGTGGTGGATAGTCAGTTGGGGATGTGAGTAGGGGCATAGACAGTGAGGGATGGGTGCACCTGCAAGGTCAGTTGGTGTGAGGAGTGACGTGCAGGAGAAGGCTTGGGAAGGTAGAGTGATGGGGTTGGGGTGACACACACATCAGGATGCAATTGAGTGTGGCATTGTACTCACCTTTCCTGACCTCATGAGGTCATTAAATCGCTTCCTGCACTGGTTTCAGGAGCGTTTGACAACAGTCCTGCTGCTCACTCCCTTGGCGATCTCCTGACATGCCCTCTTTGTTTCAGCTGCTGGCCTCTTCCTCCCATCACTAGGGTAGAGTACCTCCTTGCAGGCTCTCACTCACTGGAGCAGGATTTCCAGAAGGAATCAGTAAACCTGGGTGCAGCCTTTTGGCAATGAGCCTGCATCTTTGCTTAGAAATGGTTAAACTTTCATAGTCAAACTAATTGGTCTCTCTCACAGCGACAACTAACTCTCAGCCCAACCTCTGGACCACCTCCAGCAATCTTCAACTCTCATCTGACCACTGCCCCTTTAAATAGGTGAGCTGAAGTCGAGTCATTCGTGACATCATCAGACCGGCTCGTTAATTGACCGGGAAACCCATATGACTAACTCAACTGGAGTAATTACGTTAGAAAGAGATTGCAGAGCGCGCTGGTGGAACGTTCGGGATAGTGACCCGCAACATACACCCCTTCCCTGCCCCCAACCCGACGCTATGGTAAATATTCAGACCCATGTGAGGTAACACATTATTACCACTGGAAAGGGGCAGCTCTGGTTAATCTATAACTTTCAGAAACACTTCAAGAATGGGAGGTGATGCATCTTGAAATCACAAAATAACTTTAATGCAAAAATAATGAACCAATCAGTATTTTTCCTGCTGTTTGAAGAAATGATGTAGGATAAAACTGGTCATCACTGTTATTTCAATTTTACTTTCATTGTAAGTTACATTTGTCTTCCAGCACATCAGTTTTAATCAATATATAATGATGCTGCACAATGCTCGGGCCACTACAATGAACTTCAAAATTGCTCCAATTAACATCAGAACAAGGGAAAGGAAATATTAGTCAATGATTCCACTTCCAATTACTACCCAGTGGCATCTGATGGAAAGTGATTGGGTGCAGATGTTAAGTGAGGACAAATACAGATTCAACTGTGCTGCTCGCAGCACTGAGGTCCATGTCATGGTCTATGGGATCACTGGCCACTAGATGGCGTCACTGTTGGAGGCCATTGAGTTGCACGCACATGTGTGCAGCCCAAGTATAAAAGGCCAGCCATTTTGTATATTAGTCACATTGGGTCTTAATAAAGCAGAGCCAAGGTTATGCACAACAGTCTACTGTCCACGCTCAAAGATAGTCATCTCTGGATTACTCCGAGTGCCACGAGCTAGTGAGTACAGAAATAGGAAGATAGAGCAGATGAATACATGGCTGGAGAGATGGTGCAGGCAGGAGGGCTTTAGTTTCCTGAGGCATTGGGACCGCTTCTGGGGGAGGTGGGACCTGTACAAGCCGGACGGGTTGCACCTCAACAGAGCCAGGACCAATATCTTCCCAGGGGGGTTTGCTAGTGCTGTTGGGGAGGATTTAAACTAGCTTAGCAGGGGGATGGGAACCTGAAAATAGATTCAGTAGGGAGGGGAGAAAAAAACAAACTTAAAGGCATTTTGTCTAAATACACGTAGCATTTGTAACAAAATAGATGAGTTGATGGCACAAATTAAGACAAATGGATATGATCTGATAGCCATTACAGAGACGTGGTTACAAGGTGACCAGGACTGGGAATTAAATATTTAGGGGTACTTGACTATCCGGAAGGACAGACAGAAAGGAAAAGGAGGTGGTGTAGTTCTATTGATAAAGGATGGAATCACTGCAATAGTAAGAAATAATATTGCCTCAAATGATAAGGGTGTTGAAACAGCTTGGGTGGAGATAAGGAACAATAATGGGAAAAAGTCACTGCTGGGCGTAGTCTATAGGTCCCCAAACAGTAGCAACTCTGTTGGTCAGAACATAAACCAGGAAATAAACCGGGCTTGTAAAAAGTGAACAGCAATAATCATGGGTGATTTTAACCTCCATATTGATTGGACAAATCAAATTGGTCAAGGTAGCCTTGAGGAGGAGTTCATAGAGTGCATAAGGGATGGATTCCTTGAGCAGTATGTAACAGAACCAACCAGGGGGCAGGCTATCTTAGATCTGGTCCTGTGTAATGAGACAGGATAAATAAACAATCTCCTAGTAAAGGATCCCCTCGGAATGAGTGATCATAGCATGATTGAATTTCAAATCCAGATGGAGGGTGAGAAAGTTGGATCTCTAACCAGCGTACAAAGCTTAAATAAAGGAGACTATGAAGGTATGAGGGCAGAGTTGGGTAAAGTGGATTGGGAAAATAGATTAAAATGTAGGACGGTTGATGAACAGTGGTGTAAATTTAGGGGGATATTTCACAACACTCAAGAAAAATATATTCCTGTGAAGAGGAAAAGGTGTAAAAGAAAAGATAGCCATCCGTGGCTAACTAAGGAAATTAAGGATGGTATCCAATTAAAAACAAGGGCATACAAATGGGAGGACAGAAGACTGGGAAGCTTTTAAAAGCTAGCAAAGAATGACTAAAAAAAATGATTAAGAAAGGGAAGAAAGACTATGAAAGTAAATTAGCACAAAATATAAAAACAGATAGAAAGAGTTTCTATAGGTATATAAAAAGGAAAAGAGTGGCTAAAGTAAATGTTGGTCCCTTAGAGGACAAGACCGGGGAATTGTAAAGGGGAACATGGAAATATAGAAACATAGAAAATAGGTGCAGGAGTAGGCCATTCAGCCCTTTGAGCCTGCACTGCCATTCAATAAGATCATGGATGAGCATTCCCTCAGTACCCCTTTCCTGCTTTCTCTCCATACCCCTTGATCCGCTTAATTGTAAGGGCCATATCTAACTCCCTCTTGAATATATCCAGTGAACTGGCATCAACAACTCTCTGCGGCAGGGAATTCCACAGGTTAACAACTCTCTGAGTGAAGATTTTCTCCTCATCTCAGTCCTAAATGGCCTACCTCTTATCCGAAGACTATATCCCTAGTTCTGGACTTCCCCAAAATCGGGAACATTCTTCCCGCATCTAACCTGTCCAGTCCTGTCAGAATCATATATGTTTCTATGAGATCCCCTCTCATCCTTCTAAACACCAGTGAATAAAGGCCCAGTTGATCCAGTCTCTCCTCATATGACAGTCCAACCATCCCTGGAATCAGTCTGGTGAACCTTCGCTGCACTCCCTCAATAGCAAGAACGTCCTTTCTCAGATTAGGAGACCAAAACTGAACTCAATATTCCAGGTGAGGCCTCACTAAGGCCCTGTACAACTGCAGTAAGACCTCCCTGCTCCTATACTCAAATCCCCTAGCTATGAAGGCCAACATACCATTTGCCTTCTTCACCGCCTGCTGTACCTGCATGCCAACTTTTAATGACTGATGAACCAAGACACCCAGGTCTCATTGCACCTCCCCTTTTCCTAATCTGCCGCCATTCAGATAATATTCTGCCTTTGTGTTTTTGCCCCCAAAATGGATAACCTCACATTTATCCACATTATACTGCATCTGCCATGCATTTGCCCACTCACCTAACCTGTCCAACTCACCCTGCAGCCTCTTAGCGTCCTCCTCACAGCTCACACCACCACCCAGTTTAGTGTCATCTGCAAACTTGGAGATATTACACTCAGTTCCTTCCTCTAAATCGTTAATGTATATTGTAAAGAGCCTGGGTCCCAGCACTGAGCCCTGCAGCACTCCACTAGTCACTGCCTGCCATTCTGAAAAGGACCCGTTTATCCCGACTCTCTGCTTCCTGTCTGCCAACCAGTTCTCTATCCACGTCAGTACATTACCCCCAATGCCATGCGCTTTGATTTTGCACACCAATCTCTTGTGCGGGACCTTGTCAAAAGCCTTTTGAAAGTCTAAATACATCACATCCACTGGTTCTCCCTTGTCCACTCTGCTAGTTACATCCTCAAAAAATTCCAGCAGATTCGTCAAGCATGATTTCCCTTTCATAAATCCATGCTAACTTGGACCGATCCTGTCACTGCTTTCCAAATGCGCTGCTATTTCATCCTTAATAATTGATTCCAACATTTTCCCCACTACTGATGTCAGGCTAACCGGTCTATAATTACCCGTTTTCTCTATCCCTCCCTTTTTAAAAAGTGGTGTTACATTAGCTACCCTCCAGACCATAGGAACTGATCCAGAGTCGATAGATTGTTGGAAAATGATCACCAATGCATCCACTATTTCTAGGGCCACTTCCTTAAGTACTCTGGGATGCAGACTATCAGGCCCCGGGGATTTATCGGCCTTCAATCCCATCAATTTCCCTAACACAATTTCCCGCTTTATAAGGATATCCTTCAGTTCCTTCTTCTCACTAGACCCACTGTCCCCTTGTACATTCGTAAGGTTATTTGTGTCTTCCTTCATGAAGACAGAACCAAAGTATTTGTTCAATTAGTCTGTCATTTCTTTGTTCCACATTATAAATTCACCTGAATCCGACTGCAAGGGACCTATGTTTGTCTTCACTAATCTTTCTCTCTTCGCATATTTATAGAAGCTTTTGCAGTCAGTTTTTATGTTCCCGGCAAGCTTCCTCTCGTACTCTATTTTCCCCCTCTTAATTAAAACCTTAGTCCTCCCATATTGAATTCTAAATTTCTCCCAGTCCTCAGGTTTGTTGCTTTTTCTAGCCAATTTATATGCCTCTTCCTTGGTTTTAACACTATCCTTAATTTCCCTTGTTAGCCACGGTTGAGCCACCTTTTCCATTTTATTTTTAATCCAGACAGAGATGTACAATTGATAAAGTTCATCCATGTGATCTTTAAATGTTTGCCATTGCTTATCCACCGTCAACCCTTTAAGTATCCTTTGCCAGTCTATTCTAGCCAATTCACGCCTCATACCGTCGAAGTTACCTTTCCTTAAGTTCAGGACCCTATTTTCCGAATTAACTGTGACACTCTCCATCTTAATAAAGAATTCTACCAAATTATGGTCACTCTTCCCCAAGGGGCCTCGCACAACAAGATTGCTAATTATGGAGAAGGCAGAAACTCTGAACAAATATTTTGCATCAATCTTTACGTTAGAGGACACTAACAATAATCCAATGGTGGATAGCTAAGGGGCTATGGGGGGAGGGGGGGGAGGATCTTAACACAATCACTATCACTAAGGAGGTGGTACTCAATAAGATAATGGGACTAAAGGCAGATAAATCCCCTGGACCTGATGGCTTGCATCCCAGATTCTTAAGAGAAGTAGCGGCAGGGATTGTGGATGCATTGGTTGTAATTTGTCAAAATTGCCTGGATTCTGGGGAGGTCCCAGCAGATTGGAAAACTGCAAATGTAACGACCCTGTTTAAAAAAGGAGGCAGACAAAAAGCAGGAAACTATAGACCAGTTAGCCTAAAATCTGTGGTTGGGAAAATGTTGGAGTCCATTATTAAAGAAGCAGTAGCAGGACATTTGGAAAAGCAAAATTCAGACAGGCAGAGTCAGCATAGATTTATGAAAGGGAAGTCATGTTTGACAAATATGCTGGAGTTCTTCGAGGATATATCGAACAGGATGGATAAAGGGGAACCAGTGGATGTGGTGTATTTGGACTTCCAGAAGGCATTTGACAAGGTGCCACATAAAAGGTTACTGGACAAGATAAAAGTTCACAGGGTTGGGGGTAATATATTAGCATGGATAGAGGATTGGCTAACTAACAGAAAACAGAGAGTCGGGTAAATGGTTCATTCTCTGGTTGGCAACCAGTAACTAGTGGGGTGCCGCAGGGATCAGTGCTGGGACCCCAACTATTTACAATCTATATTAATGACTTGGAAGAAGGGACTGAGTGTGACGTAGCCAAGTTTGCTGACGATACAAAGATGCGAGGAAAAGCAATGTGTGAGGAGGTCACAAAACATCTGCAAGGACATAGACAGGCTAAGTAAGTGGGCAAAAATTTGGCAGATGGAGTATAATGTTGGAATGTGTGAGGTCATGCACTTTGGCAGAAAAAAATCAAAGAGCAAGTTATTATTTAAATGGAGAAACATTGCAAAGTGCTGCAGTACAGCGAGACCTGGGGGTACTTGTGCATGAAACGCAAAAAGGATAGTATGCAGGTACAGCAAGTGATCAGGAAGGCCAATGTATCTTGGCCTTTATTGCAAAGGAGATGGAGTATAAAAGCCGGGAAGTCTTTCTACAGCTATATAAGGTATTGGTGAGGCCCATACCTGGAATACTGCGTGCAGTTTTGGTTTCCATATTTAAGAAAGGATATACTTGCTTTGAAGGCAGTTAAGAAAAGGTTCATCAGGTTGATTCCGGGGATGAGGGGGTTGACTTATGAGGATAGGTTGAGTAGGTTGGGCCTCTATTCATTGGAATTCGGAAGAATGAGAGGTGATCTTATTGAAACATATAAGATTATGAGGGGGCTTGACAAGGTGGATGCAGAGAGGATGTTTCCACTGATGAGGGAAACTATGGCATGATCTTCGAACAAGGGGCCACTCATTTAAAACAGAGATGAGGAGAAATTTCTTCTCTCAGAGGGTTGTAAATCTGTGGAATTCGCTGCCTCAGAGAGCTGTGGAAGCTGGGACATTGAATAAATTTAAGACAGAAATAGACAGTTTCTTAAACGATAAGGGGATAGAGGGTTATGAGGAGTGGGCAGGAAGTGGAGCTGAGTCCATGATCAGATCAGCCATGATCTTATTGAATGGCAGAGCAAGCTCGAGGGCCCGTATGACCTACTCCTGTTCCTATTTCTTATGTTCATATGTTCTTATATATGAATAAATGAAGTACGAGGGGTGGTTGCCACTTGCAGATTAATATCCCAGCATCAATCAGTGCCTGAGGGAAAAGGGGAGAAAATAAGAGATAAAAAACAAAAAAACATAACATGATGTAGAAGACATTTTATGCACAATCAGCAGTACAATAGCTTTTAAATATTGATAGCTGAATAGGAAAATAGAAAACAATCAACTTTAATGTATTTCAGTATCTCTAAATCGTGATAATCTGGGACAAAATTAACAGTCACTTGGACAAGTGTGGATTAATTAAGGTAAGCCAGCATGGATTCGTTAAAGGCAATTCGTGTTTAACTAACTTTATCAAGATTTTTGATGAGTTAAGAGAGAGCGTTGATGCGGTCAATGCGATTGACGTGGTGTACATGAACTTCCAAAAGGCATTTGATAAAGTGCCATATAACAAGTTTGCCAGCAAAGTTGAAGCACATGGAATAAAAGGGACAGTGGTAGCATGGATATGAAATTGGCTCAGTGATAGGAAACAGAGTAGTGGTAAACGGTTATTTTTCAGACTGGAGGAAGGTACACAGTGGTGGTCCCCAGGGGTCGGTACTGGGACCACTGCTTTGCCTCATATATTTTAATGACTTGGACTTGGGTGTACAGGGCATAATTTCAAAAGTTGCAGATGACACAAAACTTAGAAATCCGGAGTTCCGGAATGTTCTGGAATCCGGACTCCGGACCAATCGATGGCAGGATCGTCCAGAATCCGTCAAATGTTCTGGAATCCGAACCTGCCAACCCTGCCGACCTCAGGGCCCAGCTGCTGCCCGACCTCGGGCCTCGCTTCGCCTCGTCGCCGCTGCCCTTGCCTCAGGGCCTCCTCGACGGGGCCCACCCAAATACCTCCTCCTCGACGGGGCCCACCCGAACACCTCCTCCTCGGTGGGGCCCACCCGAACACCTCCTCCTCGACAGGGCCCACCCGAACACCTCCTCCTCGGTGAGGCCCACCCGAACACCTCCTCCTCGATGAGGCCCACCCAAACACCTCCTCCTCGAGGGGGCCCACCCGAATACCTCCTCCTCGGTGGGGCCCACCCGAACACCTCCTCCTCGACGGGGCCCACCCGAACACCTCCTCCATGCGGGGCCCTGCGCGAACAGCTTCTCCACCGTAGGGCTCTGCCCAAAGAGTTCTTCCATGGCGGGACCCGCCCAAACACCTCCTCCATGGCGGGACCCGCCCAAACAGCTTCTCCTCGGCGGGGTCCTGCCCAACGACCTCATCGACGGGGTCGGCCAGCCCGAATACTTCCTCGACGGGGACCCCCTCCCCCACTTTCTGATGGTCCGAAATCCGGAAATACCAGAACCTGGGCTCGGGTGTTTCCGGATTTGTGACATCCGAAAGATGATTGAAAGTCCAGAAAAGCCCGAAATCAGGAATGGGCGCAGCCCGAGGGTTTCAGATTCTTGATGCTGCACCTGTATAGGAACAATGAGGCGGATAGTGATTGACTTTAAGAAGACATAGACAGGCTGGTGGAATAGATGGACACGTGGCAGATAAAACTTTATGCAGAAAACTGTAAAGTGATACATTTTGGTAGGAAGAATGAGGAAATGCAATAAAAAGGTTACAATTCTAAAGGGGGTGCATGAACAGAAAGACCTGGGGGTATATGTGCACAAAATCATTGAAGGTGGCAGGGCAGGTTGAGAAAGCGGTTATAAAAGCATACGGGATCCTGGGCTTCATAAATAGAGCATAGAGTACAAAAGCAAGGAAGTTATGATGAACCTTTATAAAACACTGGTTCGGCCTCAACTGGAGTATTGTGTCCAATTCTGGGCACCGCACTTTAGGAAGGATGTGAAGGCCTTAGAGAGGGTGCAGAAAAGATTTACAAGCTTGCTTCCAGTCTATCCACGTAACTGAGGGACTTCAGTTACGTGGATAGACTAGCGAAGCTGGGGTTGTTCTTCTTAGAGCAGAGAAGATTGAGAGGAGATTTGATAGAAGTGTTCAAAAGCATGTAGGGTCATGACAGAGGGGATAGAGAGAAACTGTTCCCATTGGCGGAAGGATCGAGAACCAGAGGTCACAGATTTAAGGTGATTGGCAGAAGAACCGAAGACGACATGAGGGAAAACTTTTTTATGCAATGAGTGGTTAGGATCTGGAATGCACTGCCTGAAAGGGCGGTAGAGGCAGACTCAATCATGGCTTTCAACAGGGAATTGGATAAGTACCTGAAGGAAAACAATTTACAGGGCCATGGGGAAAGGGTGGGGGATTGGGACTAACTGAATTGCTCTTACAGAGAGCCAGCATGTGCTTGACAGGTTGAATGGCCTCATTGGAATCATAGAATGGTTACAGCTCAGAAGAAGGCCATTCGGCCCATCGAGTCCGTGCTGACTCTCAGCTAGTCCCACTCCCCCTGCTCTTTTCCCATAGCCCTGCAAATTTCTTTCCTTCAGATACTTATCCAACTCACTTTTGAACGATAAAATTGAGACTGCCTCCAACACCATTTCAGGCAGTGCGTTCCAGATCTTAACCACTCGCTCCATTAAAAAAATATTCTTACGTCGCCTATGGTTCTTTTGCCAATCACTTTAAATTTGTGTCCTCTGGTTCTCACCGTTCTGTCAATGGGAACAGTTTCTCTCCATCTATCCTGTCCAAACCCCTCGTGCTTTTGAACACTGGTATTAAATCTCCTTTCAATCTTCTCTGCTCCAAGGAGAATAACCCAACTTCTCCAGTCTATCAACTGAAGTCTCTCATTCCTCGAATCATTCTCGTAAATCTTTTCTGCACATTCTCTAATGCCTTCGCATCCTTCCTAAAGTGTGGCGCCCAGAATTGGACACAATAATTCAGTTGAGGCAGAACCAGTATTTTATACAGGTACATCATAATTTCCACACCTTTGTACACTACTTATGAAGCCATAGATCCTGTAAGTCTTTTTAACTGCTTTCTCAACCTGCCCTGCCACCTTAAATGATTTGTGCACATATACCCCCAGGTCTCTCTGTTCATGCACCCACTTTAGGATTGTACTTTCTTTATATTTTCCTTGCTCATTCTTTCTACCAAAATGTATCACTTCACACTTTTCTGAGTCAAACTTCATCTGTCACCTGTTCGCCCAATTCACCAGCCTATCTATGTCCCCTTGAACTCTATCACTATCCTCCTCACTGTTCACCATATTTCCAAGTTTTGTGTCATCTGCAAATTTTGAACTTGTGCCCTTCTACGATTCTAAATTCATTTAGATTTCAGCTATAGGTGAATACAACTTCAAAGAACAGGTGTGCCTTTAATAGAAGATTGCATTTCCTTTAAACATTTGGTTACTTTTTGTGTATGGTTTCCAGTAAATTAAATAGCTGGCTTAAAGGATTTAGATGTGTTCTCTCATTCAAGCCACAGTAAAGAGTTATATGAAGCCACTGTGACGAATTATAATGATAGTTTCAAAACAAGAGAGCCAGCAGTTTTGAAAAAAGCCAAAATATTGAGGCTTTTGCATAGTTTTTTTTTGTAGGAAAATATCTATTTATATTCAGTAACAACATGTCTTACTCAGATACCTGGTAAGTGTATTGTCTGTTTGTCTGTTTATGTGTTTGTGTGTATGCCTTTTATAGACATAAAGAAACTATAGTGGCTGTAAATCATGGAGTCTGGATCATGTGCTTTTTGCATCTTAGTGCTCACTTTATAATCAATTTGATCCCATTCCTGCTGTTTATGTTTTTACATAAATCTGTGTATTACCACTTTAACAGGTAGTCAGGATACAGTGATCGCAAAGCATCCTTAAGGCAACATTATCAATATCTTGGACATTACAGTAAGTAATATTCAGCATCCAAGATCAGACTTTGTTAAGCAAGAAAAAAAAGAAAATGTGTTCTGTGCACCATTTACCATGAAAATTACAGTTTAGAAAACTTGTTGAAATATTAAATCATCAAAACCGATTCAGACAAATATACAAAGAACAAAGGTTATCGATCCACTTTACTGTTCATTAGTTTAAGAAAGTATTGATGCCTTTGGATGCTTTTATGCTGTTTGGTCTTTTTGTGCTAGTTCATTGATGCAAAGCTAAAAGCACTTGTCTTTTGACTTTCTGCATTAACCTCGTATTGATTAGTGTAGCAAGTACTTAACCAAAGTGGCCAATATAAACTTTATCACCTACAAAAATCATGTCGGTGTGCTTGATCATGACTAGTCTTCAATTTGCAACCAACAGTTAAAGAGCCTTTTGACTATAAGAGATGATTGGTGGACAAAGTGCTCTGGAGTTCATCCTATAGTTTCAAAACACTATCCTGTCCTCCTGTCCTCTGTAGGAAGTATGCACCACGATTGAATGATTCTAATTGCAATAGCTGCAACGCTAAGTCTGAGTTTCAAGACCACATTTCAAGTCAGCTATATTCAATATGTGTATATAATTATGAAGGCCCATGCAGCAGATCAGGTCTCCAGTCGTCTTGGTTAACCCTTGCCACTGGACCAAGACCAAGCTCTGTCAAGCCCGCGTAGTGGCTGGTAGGCAATGGCCACCCCACATTAAAAAAATCCACGCACAGGCATCTTCCACCCTTCAGGATGTAGTTCAGGACCTGGAATATTAGGTCCTTCATTGAAACACCTTTTTTTGGCGTGGAAGCAAGTCATCCTCATTTCGAGGGACCGCCTATGATGATGATGATAGTTATGAGGGGCCTAGATAGAGTGGATAGGAAGGACCTATTTCCCTTAGCAGAGGAGTCAATAACTAGGGGGCATAGATTTAAAGTAGTTGGTAGAAGGATTAGAGGGGAGATGAGGAAAGATTTCTTCACCCAGAGGGTGGTGGGAGTCTGGAAAACACTGCTGAAAGAGGCAGAAACTCTCATCACATTTAAAAAGTACTTGGATGTGCACTTAAAGAGCCGTAACCTACAGGGCAACGGACCTCGTGCGGAAAGGTGGGATTAGGCTGGGTAGCTCTTTTTCGACCGGCAAGGAAACAATGGCCCGAATGGCTTCCTTCTGTGTGGTAATGTTTCTATGATTCTATCGCAAAGTCAGTATCCTCTAAGAGCCTATCTGATTAGCCTTGAGTTTTTTTTTACTTCTTCTTTAAGGAAAAATGTCTTTACATAGCCTTAACTTTGTGGGTTTTGCTCACATCTTTGATGCTCTGAACTTTCTCCTATTGTTCACCTTAAGGTTCATATATGCTGTCCCAACTGCTCTTCCTTCCCCCTCCACTCTCGCTTTAAGCTAGAAATTCCATTCTGTCCCGTTTGGGGCGATGACTTTTGAAAAGTGAGAAAAGTATCGCCAGGCGATAATCCTTTTTTCATCCTGGGAACTTCAGCTTTAACACTCCAAGAGGGAGGTGGAGTACTAAAGCAAACGCTACGACTTCTCTTCGAGTGCTAAAGTGTGTGAGAGGGCGGTAGCGGAAGTGCGCTGAACAATGTTCAGTGCAACAGTGCCGTCTTTAGAAGCTCCTTCCCTCGCCTAAAGGAAGGGCCAGTGCTGGGTTGCAATATTCTTCCTCTTATTTCTGTGGAGTTACGAGACCTGAGCGACTTCCATTACAGCCCTAGCACTCTGAGAGAGTGGAGGGATGAGGATGTGTGCAGCAATACGCCGTCAAAAACAATCAGCAGGCACCAGACTGGTGTGAAGAATAAAGTTTGCCCTACCAGACCACTACTGCTTTCAAATATCACTCCTCAAGGGCCAGCCGAGGTGACAACACCTCCTGCAGCTGCCGTTGTTGAAGCCCAGCGATGTAGCAGGGGGCGGGAGCGAATATTGCATCCAGGGCAGTAACGGGGCGCTGTGCACTAGATGATGTCATGATCTACGGGGTGCAAGTATGCGAGGCGGTAAGTGTTAGCGCCAGCGCAAAAACCGCCAGGGAAGTTCGCGGGTGTCGGTGAATTCGCCGCGCCTGGTCGGTAACCCACTTGCGCCCCGTTACCGCCCCCCGCAGGTGCTAATGGGAGGTGCAAAGCAGCTGAATTTCTCCCCCTAAATGTTAGCTTAGTGCAGCCAGGAACACTCTTGTCTCTAAATCACAAGGTTGTGGGTTCAAGCTCTACTCTACTTGAGCCTAGACTGACACAGGAATGTAGCACTGTTCGAGGTGCTTTCTTCCAGATGCGATGTTAGACTGAGGCCCAGGTTGTTTGTCCAGGTGGATGCAAAGTATTCCTTGGCACTATTTGAAGAAGAGATGGAAGAATGAGAAAATAGCATCAGCCCATCCAGCTCAAGGTACTTACCCACGTCTAGTTTCAAATCCTGATCTGACTATTTTTGTAAATCTTCTTCCCAGTCTAATCTCACCTGTCTCAGTTCCCTGTGAAATTAGGAATGATATAGTGGCAGCACCTTGGCTGTTGGAAGCTGGCTCTTTATCTCCCAATGGAATTACACATACAGCCTTTAAAGTTTTTATCTGAGACATCATATAATTGCACATTTTTGTTGTTGTTCAGACTCATGGGATGAATTTTTCAAATATTTGTCGGCTTCCATCTTCAACATGTGGCCCTGAAGACGCAATTGGCACATCTCTCACAGACTCGTCCAGTCAAAACAGTATGTTGAGAAAAACTGCCTGGGGATGAAATACCATGGGAGTTCTGCCAGGTCGCTGGGTGTTTCGTTGTTGACTTATAAAGGAGTGGAATTTCCATCTGCCCTTTCCAAGGCAAATGGCAGGCAGGAGTTCTAGGAATTCCTGCTCCCACTCCGCAGTTGCGACCTGGGGTGGGTGTAGCAACTGGCATGCCAGGAAATTCAGGTGTACTGGGCCCCACAAGGACACAAGTGGAATCCAGAAGACCCTCCCCCCACTCCCCCACCCCACCCCACTCCAATCATTTTTGTTCAATGCTGAAAGATCAACCCCATTGCTCAGGGGGCCGAAGGTATTGTCTGGGGTCATGTGGGCGGAACAAAGTCAGGGCTTCTGTGCCAATGGGGCAGGGAGGCATCAGAGATGTGCCTGAATTGGTGCTTGTGCCCACTTATATCATGCTAATTGGCTTCCAGTTAAGCAACGCCTCGATTTCAAAATTCTCATCCTTATTTTCAAATTCCTCCCTATCTCTGTACTCTCTCCAGCCCCACAACCCCCTGAGATTTCTGCGCTCCTCTAATTCTGCCCTCTTGAGCATCCCTTACTACAATTGCTCAACTACTGGTGGCCGTGTCTTCTGTTGCCTGGGCCCCAAGCTCTGGAATTCCCTGCCTAAACCTCTCCACCTGTCTACCTCTCTTTCTTCCTTCAAGACGCTCCTTAAAACCTACCTCTTTGACCAAGCTTTTGGTCACCTGCGCTAATTTCTAATTATGTGTCAATTTCTTTAATCTCATAATACTGCTGTGAAGCGCCTTGGGACGTTTCACTACGTTAAAGGCGCTATATAAATACAAGTTGTTGTTGTTGCAATGAGGTGCCCTGCTACTAAGCCCACAAAAATAACTAGTTTTATAATCATCGTTTCATACTAATACAAGGTTTGTTTGTCATAATTTTTGAGAAAGAAAAAAAATACTGATTTTTAGTAAAAACTAAAATGGGATTAACAAAAAATCCTGCCCTCGCCTCCTTAGTTAAATAATAAACGAGAGCAAAAAGTGGTATTTTGCCACATTATATTCCCGGATACTTTTTCACTAAAATTAACAAAGTGCACAGAAATTCCAAATCGGCAAGCATGGTTCTCCACTGAGAAGAAGTGCAAAAGTATCATGGCATTTTCCTTCATTTAACAGGAGGTATTTCGAGGTCACTTGTGTTTACACTGAGGTACTATACTTGCTGACCTGCAGGGTTGGTGCCGCACTGTCACTGCAGAGCTCCATCGTAGGGCTTCAGAGCCCTCTACAGGCTAATGTCTGAACTGCAAGTTTTCTGTTCTTGCTAGCATAAGGCGTGGTTTATGTACACTATGTTCTTCTTGCATAATAAAAGGTGTTGTCTTCAGTGTTTACCTGTACTACTGCTTTATGAGTGAAATTATAGATTCTATCATGAATACTGTAGTCAACTGGAAAAGGAAGATAAAAGCCAAATCAAGGCCAGATTTAAAAGAAGAAAGATAAACATATTTAAAAGGAGCATGGAGACTGCCCTTTTCTAGTTATATTTGTGTACATGCTACATTGTTAAAATAAAATATAAACAACAACAACTTGTTTTTATATAGTGCCTTTAACGTAGTAAAATATCCCAAGGTGCTTCACAGGAGTACTATAAGACAAAACAAATAAATTTGACACCGAGCCACGTAAGAAGAAATGACAGCAGATGACCAAAAGCTTGGTCAAAGAGATAGATTTTAAGGAGCGTCTTAAAGGAGGAAAGAGAGGTAGCGAGGTATGGGGAGGGAGTTCCAGATCTTGGGGCCTCGGCAGCTGAAGGCATGGCCGCCAATGGCTGAGCGATTATAATCAGGGATGCTCAAGAGGGAGCGCAGATATCTCGGGGGTGGGATGGGGGTGTTGTGAGGCTGAAAGAGATTACAGAGATACGGAGGGCGAGGCCATGGAAGGATTTGTAAACAAGGATGAGAATTTTGAAATTGAGGCGTTGCTTAACCGGGAGCCAATGTAGGTCAAAAATATAGTTAACCTTGTTGGAATTAATTCCAGCTAACAATCTGTGAATCTCGCATCTGTTGTTGCACATGCGTCTGGAATTTCTGTGGGGGGTTCTCCTGATCTACTGTCGTATCTTCAGTGGAACTAATGTGCGAATGGTTAAAAATGGCCATTGTCTGCTGTTTTTACCGAGATTACCGAAAGAAATTGAGATAACCCTGCAGAAATTACTCCTAAATAGGAAACGAGTCCGTGTCTGGGATTACTAAACATTTCCAATTTTAATAGACCAGAGCGGGACACCTCTGATGGCCCTGGAAGGCCCCAGGTTCAGTTCCCAGTCTATAGTTAGCTGGATAGCACAATGAGCACAGGAGAAAGTTAAGCCAGAGTTCCCATTCCTGATTGATGTCCAGCGACCTCTGCTGGGCCTATGTGGACACCAAATAAGAAGAGAATTGGGCTCAGCCTTGATGACCCCCCAGAATCAAATAATCCGCTAGTTTTCACTATCCAGCTACATGTGTGAAGGACAGTTACGTGAATGAAGTAACAGAAATCTGTTCCTGTTTGTTTCTGGAATTATACCCCACTGTGACTTACTGTTAAAGAGAGGCAGTAGTAAGTAGTAATCAAAGTAAAATCGGAGGGGAACAATATTAGACGCTGAAAATTAACCCATATGAAATCTTATTGCCTTGGTAACAAAGATTTGCAATCAACAGGAACCATTTGAACGATTTGGAATAAAAAAAATGTTTTAAATTCTCTACTTTTGAAAGAAAATTAATTTTGATATTGTTCCCTTTTTTGAGGCTCCCCGTGTCCTAGCTGAGAGTGCAGGCAGACAACTCCCAAAGGGAAAGATCACTGGAAGGTACACAAGAATATCTCAGACTTTCCCCCCTTTTGTCTGGCGGGAAACACCTGCTCATTTGAATTGGAATTCAGCCTGTGAGGAATTACAGCAGCCAATCCGCATTCCAGCACTTCACATTATATTGATTTGGAGCACCAACATGCTCCCCTAGCATAGCTATCAAGACGTGTCATGTATTATATTTTGTATGAAAGTCAAACTGAAGTATTTTTCAAAAGAAATGACCTTATTTGTAAATAAGGCTGTAGCTTAGCTTGCGTTTGAGCAACAATCAGTGATAGTTACAGTGCTCTGATAAATCTAATATTGAGTCTTGGCCCAGCCTCACATTAAACAATATCAGAGATCAGAGAATTGAGGCACTTCCCTGACTGTCTGATGTTCTGCATGGTAAAGCGAGCGAGTTACATTGCTATTATAACCATGGAGTGAATGTCAATACCGAATGACCAAAGTGCCATTGTGTGTAAGGAAATAATGTTGTCCATTGTTGTATAATTGATGTCAACGGGTAATAGTCTTAAATGAGTAACATCAGTAGACATTAGAATGAAGACTGTATGCCGGCAACACAAAACTGTTGCAATAGTCTGCATAAAGTATCTGAAAACCTTTCCAAATGTTATAATAATTTTTTCCCAAAAGAGTATTTCAGTATGGACTGCCAATTTTTACATAATGGTCAGAAGACTATTACCCACGACTGCCATTTAGATTTGTATACCGTGTTGTGCTCACTCTACTCTGTTAAAAAACATTCATTTTTACTTTACGTCAATGCGGGAGTATGTCAATTGCTTTTTTGTTTCTGTACTATGACCCAGTCTGTGTGTATGGCCCTTTCATAGTCTGTATTATAAAAGAACCTTTTAGCACCTAATTACTAAGTATGACAGAATGAGTAATTCACAAGCTTTAATACAAGAGAAACACACAAGGAGTAAAATAGTTTGAGTTGCTGTGTCCTGACATGAACACACACCGGCCTTGATTTCTCCCTTTCCTGGTGCCAGCGCAAACTTGGGCACAAGGACACCCACCTGGCATCTGAAAGCAGAAGTTATAAGCATATGCTACTAACTGCATGCAAACAAGATTTTAGCATGGGCAAGGCCACTGCACCCTGTCTCCGTGTCCATTTTGAGCTCTGCATCTGGTAGTAATGTGCCCTCAGTCTAGTACGTATCTCTTTGATTCCGCATTGTTTTAAATCCCTAGAATTAGCAATGCCGATTTCCCTCTGGTCTGGTTTCCCACAGCTCATAAAGGTTATACTGAAACGTGGATTTCAGCTGATTTCAGATCAATTCCAATTTAGAGTGTGAAACTGTATCAGCTGTGGCTCAGTGGGCAGCATTCTTGCCTCTGAGTCAGAAGGTTGTGGATTCAAGTCCCACTCCAGGGACTTGAACACAAAAAAATCAAGGTTGGCACTTCAATGCAGTGCGGAGAGAGAGCTGCAC
This sequence comes from Pristiophorus japonicus, assembly GCF_044704955.1. Lineage (NCBI taxonomy): Eukaryota > Metazoa > Chordata > Chondrichthyes > Pristiophoridae > Pristiophorus > Pristiophorus japonicus. Next base: position 39,856,062 of record NC_091989.1, on the reverse strand, counting down.
TGTTGGAGGTGCTGTCTTTCGGATGAGACGTTAAACTGAGGCCCTGTCTGCTCTTTCAAGTGGACGTGAAAGATCCTACGGCACTATTTCAAAGAAGAGCAGGGGAGTTATCCCCAGAGTCCTGGCCAATATTTATCCCTCAATTAACATAACAAAAAAGCAGATTATCTGCTCATTATCACATTGCTGTTTGTGGGAGATTGCTGTGCGCAAGTTAGCTGCCACATTTCCACATTACAACAGTGACTACACTCAAAAAGTACTTCATTGGCTGTAAAGCGCTTAGAGATGTCTGGCAGTTGTGAAAGGCGTGATATAAATCCAAGTCTTTCTTTCTTACAATTCAATACTATTCCTAACATGTTCATGCGTGTCCCGTTGTTCACAAAATGTTTGCAAATCTTCCCACTGAAGGAGTTTGCTTTCTTCTAAAAGAAACTTAAAATCCCACTGGATTTATTTGTTGACATGAACTAAGAATAATGTACTGATAGGATTTTAAGACAGTTCCCATCCCTCCCCCCACCTCCCACTGAGTTCAGACTCCACAACAGTCTGCTACTTCACAACAATTCTGACTTTATGATGAAAAGATAAAACTTGATGTCATGACATATTTCAGTCATCCACATGCTGAATAGTCTTGAAACCAAGCTACTGAGAAATCCACACAGGTACTTTTTATTCTCCCAATATGGAGTGCATAAAGCTAGTTTGGCAAAAATCTATGGTTAGGGACTCTGAATTGTCTGCAGGTGTACTACTGGAGTTTAACCAGTTAAACCTGTACATCCTCTCAGCTCAGAACATTGTAAGGCTTCTCATTTATTTTATCCAGCTAGGACTATCTTACCTATTAGGGCTTTGGTTTGCAATGTTGTCTAGAAACAAATGAGAAGATTCTCAGCCAGCTGCCAGGTTTAGCCCTCCAAATTCCGGTGAGCCAGGTTGGCTGACCAATCATCACTCGTGTCCTTGAGTTGTATTAACATGCTTGCCACAGAAGGCTGATTCGTTCTAATCTTCCATTACCAGGTGTGCTAACTTCAAGGTATCTCAATCTCAAGAGATCCCACTTATCTCCCTCCCCCGAAAGGAAGTTATTCACTTGTTGGTCATTAGACAACTGACAAGTGTGGGTTTGAGCCTTTACTAAGCTGCCAGCACATACCATGAACCCCTCATGAGCAGCATTCTGGGCACCATAACTCACAATACAATGTGTGAGTGTATTGCCACCACCCTCCTGAACATAGAATGGACATATGCCATACTCCACTGAATGGTGGTTTTGCAGTATTTACTTGCTTCCCTGCAACCCAAACATGGTTGGCAACGAACCCCAGATATATGACCATGTGTTCTTACATCAGGCCCCCAGGTGAATGCCTTTTCCCCAGCAGCTATCATCTCAGAATTTCCTCCTGAGCTATTCAACAGGCAATGATCTGCCTTCGGTGGGCTGAGAGGACAACTTGCCATGTGCCAGTCACCTTTATTTTCTGCGCATCCAAGGCGAATTCCACAGACCAGCTTGACTAGATCAACCCTGGCAAACACAAATTAATATACAATAAACAAAAGAAAAATTACCAACACCGTTTGATTTTAAGGGGGCAGTTGTATTGCAGAGGTTTCAATTGCTCCTTGATGCAAAAGCAATGGCGTAATTCTGGAGTCAGACGCCAATCTAAAACCAAATATGGGATCTCCCCTCCCCAGGTAAGTCATCTCACATGTTGGGCTTGGCACCATGCGAATATATTTCTAGTGACATTTAAAGCCAGGACCATGCGCACTTTAGAAACTACTGCATTCTTTAAAAAAATATATCAAAAAAACAGACACTCCCTGATGCCCTCTTAAAGCTTTACAAATATACCAATTGGGAAGTGGAGCTTTGCACTATGTAAGTAGGCACACCTGTCCTGGCAAAAAGGGTATGATTCGTAGCCCACAATATAACAGTGGTCTTGCCAACTGCACTTTGAAATCTGTACCTATCAGTCTTAGACCAGTCATGCAATCTAACTGAAAACTTAGTCTTGTCTTGAAAGAAGTTAAATTGCCTGTCATTATTTCTTCCTTTCCATCGGAAACCCCACCTAACTGGTATATTTGAAGAACACACAACCAATATGATTCTAATTTTCCAGTGTAATATTCTACGGAATATTTAATGATGGGTGAAGCATGGTCAATATGTTTTTTGAAATAATCCAGCAATAGTGCAGTACGTAGTGATTAAGCACTGGATGTACTTGGGTTGGGAAAGGACGGCAAAATTGCAACCCATGCTTAAATCTGTCTGTGACAATTCTATTTTCTTTGTATCATTAGTAATAGAAAGGTGTATTGAAGTCTAGCTACTTTATTCATTAGAAACCTGTGCAAGTTTTTCATACTTGCAAGAAGTGTTTTCATCCAATCTTCAAATTAGTATCAGACATTTACAGGATAAAATCTCATGAAACCTCTAGTCATGTAACTACTGATCAGGACTGCCTCTGCCATGGAGGTTAGCTCATTTACTTCCACTTAGTGCAAGACATTAAAAAAAATTGTTTCTTTGGTTAAATAAAAATGTGAACATGAGCTTTAACATATGACTTTGAATAAACCAGCTTATCGATCACATTCTAGTGCCTTACTAAATAGTCGGATCCACCAGTAGTTTTGTCTTTATGCACTGGCAGTTTCTCACTGAAGGGAATGTGAGGCTTCACAGAATAAGCTCAGAGCCTTCTTGAAGGACTCAGAAATTGGCAGAACAGTCTGCTGAGTGATGCAATGAATTTTTGTATTCAGTGGAGACTTCAAGAAGGCAGACATAAGGGCTGAATGCACGGAAAGCAACACCACTGATTGGTTTAAATCTGGCATCCACTCCCAAAAAGTCTTGTTAAAATTCAGCTGGGTGAATGCTCAGACATATGCTTATATTTCCTTGGTAACCATTTACTCTAACGCAACGTCAGCCTAAGAACAAAAATACACGGGCATCAGACATTATGTTCTGTCTCCTCTGAATTAATGGATATGCCTATAACAGTTGTTAAAAAAAAACTTTAATTTAATTTCAAAAATAACAATTTGATTTCTCACGTGCTACAATGCCAGCTTTTCTTTGACCATGTTAATGTTTACAGTGTAACAGATTTTAATTTGCATGTTCCCAGTTTGTATTTGTAACCTACTCACACAGTTTCAGTAAATGAACGATACACACTTTCTGCAGAATACATTCTTTTCTAAAAGGCCACAATGTCTTTTGAAGGACAAAAGTGTCCGTGGTTCTTCCTATAAATGAACTGCCGATACATTGGCATTCTATGTGCTATCCACATACTCATCAGTGGCCACATACTCATCCCTTACTCACTCTCTTTTATCTGTTGTGGTGTTATTATTGCTGATTGACAAGTCTCTTTCTCATTTGTCAAGCCTTCCCACTCTCTGACAAGACAGCTTCAGTTTAATAGAATTCCGCAAAGTGGTGCAGAGGCACTATTCCCCCTGCCCACCACCATCCCTTCCCCGAAATCAAAGAGAGTTATAATGCAGGAGAATCCTGCTGACGTGCAGTGCATGTGTGTTTGGCGTGCTACACCTCAGAGCTCTGCTTGCGTAAGTGAGTCAATACGCCTCCAGATGGGGTCTTCCAGAAATCCTGTGGAAATGCCACCTGCATTCTAAACAGGAAGATCGTCTCCAGAGGTTGAGTCTTCAGAAGCAGAGCTGCTTCAAAATGAAAAAGAGGACAATTCAGAGCTACAAATGCAGACGCAATAGGGGAGCCCCTGCAGTGAAAAGATACTGAATTATTCATTTCTATCCTCTAATTGTTCCAGAGGAATGCGGCACGCTCTGCAGCTATCAGCTTCATTCACTGTCACTTTACTGCAAAATCCTTGAAGAATTTATTATACAGTCTGCTGCAGTTATGGAGCTACTAATTTTAAGCATACATTTATTTAATAAAAGGGATCATTCTCCTGTTCCCTTATATGAAAACATTATTCTCTTATGTTTACAAGACATAGTTTTCTTTTAATTGTATAATTTTGCAACTCATACAGATATTCTCATGGTTGCAACAACAATCACTTGCATTTATATAACACCTTTAATAGGGAAAAGCATGCCAAGAGGCATCACAGAAGTCCAATGAAAAAATTGACACTAAGCCAAAGAAAGAGAGATTATGGAGCAGTGACCATCATAGGAATTGTCCATGAGGGTCCTGATGTTCCAGGTCCCGAACTTCATATTGAAGGATGGAAGATACCTGTGCGTGAGTTCTTTTAACGTGGGGTGGCCGTTGCACACCAGCTACCACACAGGCTTAGCTGAGCAAGGTCTTGGTCCACTGGCAAGGGGGTCCAAGACAACTGGAGACCAGGCAGTGCTGTGTGAGCCTAATTGCCTACGGTGAGATGCGGGCTGTAAGCTCGGCGCTGAGCAGCGCCCTTCGGTGAGATGGTAAGTGATCCGAGGCCTGGCTGGGGGCAGGCATTGTGAAGGTCAGAGGTCCATTTTGTGGAAGGAGTGGAGGTTAGAGTGTTCAGAGTGGAAGGAAGAGAGGTCAGAGTGATCATAGCCATTGTGCTCATTGTGTGCTGGAGGAAGAGAGGCCAGGTTGCCGCTGGAGGAAGAGAGGCCAGGTTGCCGCTGGAGGAAGAGACCTTCCAGGCTGACCTCCTCGCTGCCAAATCCGTCCAGCTGGACCTTCACTTCTCGCTCCCCAAGGATGATTCAGCTGCTCCAAGCGACCCTCGACGATCTCAACAGTGGTGAGCCTTCGACCAGCTTCAAAAACAGGTTTGGGCCTACCTCACACGTGAGCCTTCCCTCCGGGCCTCTCTTCCTCCAGCAACGACTGGGCCTCCCTTCATCCATTGATGACCGGGCCTCCCTTCATCCATCGAGGACCGGGCCTCTCTCCTTCCAGCGACGACCAGGCCTCCCTTCATCCATCGAGGACCGGGCCTCCTTTCATCTATCGACAACTGGGCCTCTCTCCCTCCAGCGATGACCGGGCCTCTCTCTCTCCAGCGATGACTGGGCCTCCCTTAATCCATCAACGACCTGGCCTCCCTTCATCCATTGATGACCGGGCCTCCCTTCATCCATCGAGGACTGGGCCTCTCTCCCTCCAGCGACGACCAGGCCTCCCTTCATCCATTGACGACTGGGCCTCTCTTCATCCATTGACGACTGGGCCTCTCTCCCTCCAGCGACGACCAGGCCTCCCTTCATCCATTGACGACCAGGCCTCCCTTCATCCATTGACGACCAGGCCTCCCTTCATCCATTGACGACCGGGCCTCCCTTCATCCATTGACGACCGGGCCTCCCTTCATCCATTGACGACCGGGCCTCCCTTCATCCATTGACGACCGGGCCTCCCTTCATCCATTGACGACTGGGCCTCTCTCCCTCCAGCGACGACCAGGCCTCCCTTCATCCATTGACGACCGGGCCTCCCTTCATCCATTGACGACCAGGCCTCCCTTCATCCATTGACGACCGGGCCTCCCTTCATCCATTGACGACTGGGCCTCCCTTCATCCATTGATGAACAGGCCTCCCTTCATCCATTGACGACTGGGCCTCCCTTCATCCATTGACGACCGGGCCTCCCTTCATCCATCGACGACTGGGCCTCCCTTCTCCCGACGACGACCGGGCCTCTCTTCCTCCAGTGGAGCAGTGACCAAGAGCTTAGTCAAAGAAGTGAATCTTAAGAATGATCTTAAAGAAGGAGAGAGGGAGGCAAAGGGAAGGGTCTCTAGGATGTAGGACAGGGGACTGAAAACCCAGCTGCCGATGGTGGTGTAAAGGGAAGGAAGGGTGCAAAATGTGCCAGAGTCATCGTTCAGGCAATTGTTGGGCTGGAGGAAGTTATACAGAAATAATGAAGGGGCAAGGCCATGGAAGGATTTAAACACAAAGATAAGAATTTTAAATTTGAGGTATGGAGCAGCCAAGAACCAATGTGTCAGCATGAACTAATGATAAATGAAATATGTTTCTGAGTTGGCAGGAATATGGATGTTGACGTTGGATGGAAATTCTATCAAAATCCAACATGCTGAGCAAGGTATTGAGAAAGAGGTTCTTATCTCTCCATACAAACCTGTGGTTAGAGATGGGCTAATGACTGTCGTTTTTTGACACGAGCGTGTATTTGCCAGTTGGGATTAGTGCTCATAGTTTTAATGGTATATTCTGAAGGGCCAATTTGGAAAAAGGATGGTCATTCTCATTAAGACGATTTATTGAACAGTTAAATCATAAAAGTCCTATAATCTGTAAGAGAATGCCATTTGTAGCATCAGTGAGTGGGAGCAGATCAATATAGTTGTGTTGATTATTAGGTACTCAAATTACTTCACAGTGTACTTTGAAATTGAAGAGTTTTATTGTTACTGTGTGATAGTTTAAGGACATTAAATAATGCTGTTTAATAAATCAGCTAATATTTATTTAACAAAGTAAAATACAATGCCAATTTGTGATTTGGGTATGAGAGTCAGATCCATTTTATATGATATTTGTTTTTCCTCGATCATTCTTTATTAAATGTCTGGTACCCTCTTCAGTTACGCTTACATTCTAATTAAAGAATAGTTTAATAATTGTTAGGCCAGCTCCAGATATATTTCAGGTTAAGAGTGACAATAGCGATTTACCATGACATACAGAATAATAAATATCTGTGAGTAATTTACAAGGCTGTAACATAACCAATGTAGTCAAAAGACATGATAAAGTGGATTCTTCAAATTCAGGTTCCTGCATAGAGCTCCTCAAATCAGAAGCAGTTATCAGGAATTTTAAGGGACAGAAGATCCTGTAGTATGCATTGAATGCCCCCTCTCCCATCCTACCTCCCCATGTGCCAAAATTCCCAAGATTTGCCTCTGACAATCAAAGCTCTGTGCATGGAAGTATGAATTTGGAAAATATACTTTTATATACCTTGTAGGCAAAGCTTAAGCAGAATGTAAAACTTGTGTTCGGATTGAATATAATTTTTAACATTATGCTAAAATTGTATCTTTAAACCTTGTGGGTAAACATTTTGATTTTGTTTGCCACATGGTTAATGAGTTTTGTGCTGTCACTGTTTTTCTCATTCATTCATTGAATGTGTGCATCGCTAGTAAGGCCAGCATTTATTGCCCATCACTCATTGCTCTAGAGAAGGTGGTGGTGAGTCGCCTTCTTGAACAGCTGCAGTCCGTGTGGTGAAGGTACTCCCACAGTGCTGTTAGGGGGGGAGTTCCAGGATGTTGACCGAGCGACGATGAAGGAACGGTGATATATTTCCAAGTCAGGATGGTATGTGACTTGGAGGGGAACGTGGATTTGGTGCTGTTCACATGCACTTGCTGCCCTTGGCTTTCAAGGTGGTAGAGATCGAGGGTTTGGGAGGTGCTGTCGAAGAAGCCTTGGTGAGTTGCTGTAGTGCATCTTATAGATGGTACACACTGCAGCCACGGTGCGCCGGTGGTGGAGGGAGTGAATGTTGAAGGCGCTGGATGGGGTGCCAATGAAACAGGTTGCTTTGTTCTGGATTGTGTCGAGTTTCTTGAGTGTTTTTGGAGCTGCATTCATCCAGGCAAGTGGAGAGTATTCCATCACACTCTGGACTTCTGCCTTATAGGTGGTGGAAAGGCTTAGGAAGTCAGGAGATGAGTCACTTGCCGCAAAATAAATGACTTACTGTAACACAGTTGGTGTTGCTTGTTTATTAAATGCCAGTTTACTGGTGCTATGTGCTAGCACACTGTGATTTTGTGAAGATTTTGGCTCCGAACATCTGCAAACTGCGATGCTGCCCACCAGTCTTCTAATACTGACCTCACATCGAATAATCATGGGGCGAATGGGTGGGTCCCCCTACCACATGCATAGCTTCCTGCTCCATGCAGCCATTAAATCTGGGGAGGATTGCTCAGATTCCCCCCCCACCCCCACAATAGACCATAGCTCACCCCCTTATTAAAGTGCTGATTCAGTCTTTTTATTTTTAAAAAAACATAATTTTCCAGACTTCAGGCTTCCAGGCCACTTCCCTGATCTACCCAGCAGGGAGTCACTGCACCTACCTGAAAGACAGTACATCTGATGGCCCTCAACATACCGGCCTCCAGTCCTATGTCAGATCCTCACTGAGCTGGGAAAGTAGTAACTCCAAGCATAGGAAATCCCCACCCACTTATCCATTTCCTGACATCATTAGCTTTGCAAAACTGCATGATTCAACGGTGTAAGGTAGATTGTGACATTTGACAGATATCTTCTCCTGTTACTTGGAAGGACCCATTGGTATAAAATTCCACAGCAGTGGTCACTTGCAAAGCAAGTCATATAGCATATAAAAATAGAAAATGTTGGAAATACTCAGCAGGTTAGGCAGCATCTGTGGAGGGAGAAGTAGACTTCACGTTTCAGGTCTGTGACCCTTCGTCGGGACTGGAAAAAGTCATATAGTATCTCTGTCCTGGAAGTGGATTCAAGGTCTGGCTACACAGTTCTTCACGACCTCCTTGGAGAGTCATAGGGGGCGAAATTCATTTTAGACAGTCGTGCAGAAACAGGCAATGGAGTATTCGCAGCCATTTTACACTCCAGCTGATTTTCTTTTCCATGAACTCAATGGACAAAAAGAATCGTGCGGAGTGTAAAACAGGTTGCTGAAGTGCATTCGCCCAAGACAAATTTAACCCTCAGTCTCCACATGCAAATGTCCTTGAGTATATTATGTTACAATTGCCTTGGCCTGTATACACAGGTAGTGACGAAAAGGTGGCTTCTTCTTGAGCGCATAGGTGCAATTGTAACTGTCTTGTATGTTTCTTCTGATCCTCCTCTCCCTCCTCAATAGGTTCTAGTTAAATATCACATGAATATAGTTTCCTTGGCAAACATTCCCAGATGAGAAAGGGAATGCAGCTTCAAGAAGGTCTGAATAACTTCAGTACTGGCGGCAAAACAATTCATTAAATAAGCATCAAATCACTGGGTTAACATACAGCTACTTGCCACTACTACCCAACAGAATAGTTCTCAACACCCACAAAGAGTCAAATGGTGGTAATAAATCTGTATTACATTGCCCAAATGTTATTGGAATAACATAAAGTAAAAGAGATAAGGTAGGGAATGCCATGGCTTTGATGGCCATGTGGAGTTAAAGGTCAAAAAGCCTGATGTTTTCATACAACACTTTAGATAGTAAAGGCAACAGAAAGTAGTTTAATGTACTATGTTATGGGAGTGAATTATGGGTGACAGAATCTTAACCTATTGTCATATAGCATCAAAGGTCTGGTGAAGAAAAACAAAGCCGTATTTCAGCAAGATTTAAGGCAGAGGATAGGGGAAATAAAAGTGTTCATTAGAATAGCACAACTGGGCATAGTGGAATGGCTCCAGAAAAGCTGACTGACACAGAAGACTTACAGAAGGTAGAGTTATAGAAAAATGTTTATCCTGTAGTCACTGTTTGATCTTCCATTACAGCAATTTAAAGCAGCAGAGATCAAAAGATGAAAACATTGTCTGGAAAATGAGCCATCCTTGAATGTGTATTATCCAGTCACAACAGTTCTCAGCCAAGGTTTTTGCTGCATTGTTGTAAAGTATGCGAAAGATTGCAGGAATATCAGATCAAAGGAGATGGGCAACTTGACAAAAATCAGCAACAAAACGACAGTGAGCACAAATGGTTTGGCTGAAGCAGAAAAACACTGCTGGAAGTCACCCACTGTCTGAGCAATGACACTGGCAGTGGTCATAGATTAATAAATTATGCCATGACCTGAGGAAAATTTTTTTTCAAATATTTATAAACTTGAAAGTCTTTCTACAATATCATTTTCATTGAATTTCAAAGAGTAAATGCAGCCTAACTAAAGCCTTTGAACTGAAAGAATCACTGGACTACTTAGCCTTAACATTTATCAACATCCAGATCCATATCTCAGCTATTGTGGCGGGGCAGAAGACACATTATGAAAGTCTAGAAGCTGCTAGGAGTTCTGATTTCAAAATGATGATCCTGGTAAAGACAGAAGGCGCGTAATATTGAGATTAAAAAAACTAAAAACAGAAATTATTAATCACTAGAAAAAGTCAAGTAGGTGTCTTGTTCTATTATTTCAATTCATCAGCCTAGCAACCAACTGCATTTTGAATTGCCCTAATATCTTTCGTTGCACTGTCAAACCTGGTAGATTATTCCAAGCACATATTGCTCTTTAGCCCTGATTTTGTAGCTCGAGTGGGTAATAAAATCAGATGCCCAGCTTACTGGGCACAATATAATCACTGGGCACCAAATTGAACAACCGCTGACTTGGGGCAAAAAGATGAAGCTGCACTACTGGCATGTGCAGCCTCACTAACACATGTAACTGTTTAAATTGACCCTGGCGGAATTTTAGATCTTGGTGGCGGACACAATGACGGCATCATGATTGGATAACGGCCACTGCTGTGCAGAAAAGTGAGCAACCAAATCACTCCGTAGTTTTCTGCCAAAGTTACCAATCTCAAACTGGCAAGTCAGAGGAAGTGACCAATCAAATCACTCCAAAAAGTTTGTGCAGTTCGTTTAAGCTCCCACCTTGAATTTTTCACCTACTTTAAAATCTACCAGTACAAATAACATTTGTTTTATTCATTTATGGGATGTGGGTATCGCTGGCAAGGCCAGCATTTATTGCCCATCCCAAAATGCCCTTGAGAAGGTAGTAGTGAGCCACCAGGGTAGTTAAGAACCAACCACATTGCTATAGGTCTGGAGTCATATATAGGCCCAGATTGGGTAAGGACGGCAGATTTCCTTCCCTAAAGAACATTAGTGAACTAGATAGGTTTTTACGACAATCCGGTTTCATGGTCACCATTACTGATACTAGGTTTTTTAAATTCCAGAGAAGCCCGAAAGCAATGAACTCATCGCCCACTGCCGCCGACATGCCGCTTCAATGTGAGCTGGAGCGGGCGGAAGCAGAGAACCTCAGGAACTGCCTGCTGATGTCAAGTGGCGCAACTGACCTCCTGCCCATCGAGATGCCAGATTGGTGCGGGTGAGAGTCGGCGGGAGTCGGCACCAGAACGGGGAAGACCTCTGGCTGGAGGCTGGTCTGTCCCCGACGGTAATTATGAAGATCCTGAAAAAAAGGTTAGTAAACATTTTTTTTCCCCAGGGCGACTTACCTCAATGGGGTCCGCTGAAGGTCTTCCGATGTTTTTTTATTCTGATGATTTTTCTTCGATCCTCCGTGGGCCCATCTCCATCCTCGGCGGCACTTGGGTGGCAAGCGCCTTTTGCCGCCAAGAATGAGAGCTCCTGCCGGCTGCCGCCCAGATTGGCAGTGTAAGTTCCTCATTTGCCGCCCGCCGCCCTTTGAAGGACCTTCACGTTGAATATCCCGCCCAAAGTACCGTCAGGTACCACCCTTGGGCGGGCGGGGTCCTTCACCAATTTCGGGCCCCAGATTTATTTAATTAACTGATTTTACATCCCCCTAGCTGCAGTGGTGGGATTTGAACTCTTGTCTCTGTATTATTAGTCCAGTAACATTACCGTTTACAACATAAGAAACCAATAAAAGGGAAACGGTTAAAAAAAATAATAATTCTTACTCATAGTGAGTGTACTGCATTAACAATCCCTGGAAATTATTTTGTTGGAGAGCCTCCATTGCAGCGGTGTGAGCATTCATGAGAGATTCACTTTGTGAAGGATCTCTGTTGTTGGAGTCTCCAATGCGGATACCCCTGTAGCTGCCAGACAGTCTATAGAGGACTGCATTTCAGTCAAGCAGTCATGCACGATTGCCCTGCTTTCTCCCAATATCTTTCAACATGCATATTTTTCAAGCAACTGTCTAAAAATAAAATCTTGGAAAAACATTAGTACAATTTAATTGGCTTATTTGTGCCATTTGTAGTTTTTTTTAATGCTTAACACATTCATTGGTACTTATTTTGCTACTTAATGTTGAGAATACCTATTTCTCTAAAAAAGAATTCTGATCCTCGTGTTCAGATCCCTTCATGGTCTCACCTAATCACGAGAGCCCTATAAGCCTTTGGTACTCTGCTTTCCTTCAATTCTTGCCTCTTGAGCATCCCTATTCCCTTCATCCTACCATTGACGGCCTTACCTTAAGCCTTCTAGGCCCTAAGCTCTGGAATTCACTTCTTAAATTTGCCCACTTCACTCTCCTCCTTTAGGACCCTCCTTAAAACCAACTCTTTCACCAAGCTTTTAGTCACTCCTCTTAATAGCTCCTTTTTTGTCATTGTGCCGCGGGACATTTTTCCTGGTTAAAAGCACGATATAAATGCAAGCTGTTGTACTTTGATTTGAGACTATCAATATTGTTCAGGAAGCACTAATTTGTTGTGATTTATTGCTTTATTTATTTCAGTGAATCAATTTCTTTGCCCAATGGTTACTTTTTAAATATGACACTTTCAGGAGTGATGGAGAATTTGGAAATGTGACCATTTGCATGTGGCCGATCTGCACCAGATGCACGACTTAACTATGCAGCTGGTGCCTTGTTCAGGCCCAAAAATATTCATAAGAAAAAATTGAGGGCAATAAAGGCCACTCAGTCTATCGAGCTTGTTCCCCTAGTAGTCCAAGTTTCCCAGCCTAACATCCAACTGCATTTCGAACTTGTCATATATTTAACTGTCATTGTAATCCATGTATAAACTGACCTAAGTTGTACACTGTGAGAACATTGACCACTAGGTGGTGAACATGTGGGAGATACTCATAACCTGGACTTTCAGGTATAAAAGGGGAAGCTCCACCCACCGTCATCACTTTAGTGCTGGCTAATAAAGGTTACTGGTCACAGAGTGACCTTCTCTCAAGTATGGGTCTCGTGTGCATTTATACTGTATAGTAAGGACATATTATCAGCGACGAGAAACTGGGATTTAAACCACGAGAGCATGGCCACTAGTAGCACAGACGAGAGGTACTGTGTTGGTGATGATTGGGACGATTTTACTGAGAGACTACAGCAAAGTTTCGTCACTAAGGAATGGTTAGGACAGGATTCGGCCGACAAACGCAGGGCTCATCTCCTGACGGTTTGTGGATCCAGGACTTACTCCCTGATGAAGGACCTTCCAGCGCCAGAGAAGCCGGCAGACAAGACTTTTGAAGAGCTCAGTAAGTTGATCGGGGAACACTTTAAACCGGCGAGCAGCATGCACATGGCGAGACACCGGTTTTACACGCACCGGCGGCGAGAAGGGCAAAGCGTTCCAAACTTCGTGGCAAACCTCCGGCGACTGGCGAGCCTATGTAAGTTCCCAGATGCATGCAGAGCGGAGATGCTGTGAAACTTTTTTATTGAGGGCATCGGGCACGCTGGGGTTTTCAGGAAACTGATTGAGACCAAAGACTTGACCCTGGAAACGGCGGCTTTGATGGCCCAGACATTTATCTCAGGGGAGGAAAAGACCAGAATGATGTTTGACAAAAATCTTGGTTTAAATGGAGCAAATGGACAGGGAGACAACATTGTTAATGCGGCACACAGTTCTCCAGGCAGACAGGGGCAATCAGACATGTCCGAGCATGTAGTCGAACCCAAAGGGGGAATTCAGCAGAGACAATGGCTAGCTGAACGGCGATTCATGCCATCGCAAGGGACAATGCGGCCAGTAATGGGGCCATCAAAACTGTCAATGGTGCGCTTAAGGGCAGTTACAGAGACAGTCAGAGACGATTGACTGGTATTGGACCTTTTGTTTCCAACAGCGGCTCATGTTGGAGGTGTGGAGGCAAACACACAGCCAGAGCTTGCAGGTATCAGCAATGTATCTGCAGAAACTGCAATGTCAGCGGTCACTTGGCGCGTATGTGCAGGAAGCCTGCAGCCAGGTTGATGTACGAGGAGGATGGGGAAGATGTAAGCCCTACGAGGCCAAATGGACACGGGGGGAAATCGCTGGAAGCTGAAGTTCAGCGAGTTCATGTGGAGCACATATACAGTTCATGCACCAGGACGCCACCGATAATGATGAAAGTGCTCCTCAATGGCATCCCAGTATCAATGGAGCTAGACACAGGGGCCAGCCAGTCCCTGATGAGTATCAAACAGTTCGACAAGTTGTGAGCGTCCAAGGCCACGAGGCCAAAATTATTGCCAATTGACGTACAGCTACGAACATATACAAAGGAGATCATTCCGGTGCTAGGCAGTGCCACGGTAGTCGTGGCCGACAAAGATTCGGAGAACAAGTTGCCACTCTGGATTGTCCCGGGGGATGGTCCCGCACTGCTGGGGAGGAGTTGGCTGGCTGTCATGAACTGGAAATGGGGCGATGTCAATGCAATTTTTTCTGTGGAGCGAATATCATGCTCACAGGCCCTGGACAAATTTGACTCACTATTTCAACCCGGCACTGGCACTTTCATGGGGACCAAGGTAGTGATTCACATAAACCCGCACGCCAGGCCAGTACACCACAAGGCCAGAGCGGTGCCCTACGTGATGTGGGAAAAGAGAGAAGGCGAATTGGACCACCTGCTGAGGGAAGGCATCATCTCGCCAGTCGAATTCAGTGACTGAGCGAGCCCGATTGTGCTGGTGCTCAAGGCGGATGGGACGGTCAGGATATGTGGCAATTACAAGGCCACTATCAATCGAGTGTCACTCCAAGACCAGTACCCGCTACCGAGAGCGGAGGACCTCTTTGCGATGCTATCCGGTGGCAAACTTTTTTCAAAGTTGGACCTGACCTCAGCTTACATGACCCAGAAGCTGGTGATTGAGTCGAAGAAGCTGACCACCATCACGACACGTGTGCCCAGCTGGGCAATGCGCCCAGGGAAGCCCCCCTTAGCCCCTGGTCCTGGCCCGCCAAGCCATGGTCATGCATCCATGTGGACTATGCAGGTCCTTTCATGGGAAAACTGTTTTTGGTTGTAGTAGACAGCTACTCCAAATGGATCGAGTGTGACATTCTCAATTCAAGCACATCCTCTGCCACGGTAAAAAGTCTACGGGCAATGTCCGCCACCCATGGCCTACCGGACGTCTTGGTCAGCGACAATGGCCCGTGCTTTACAAGCATTGAATTCCAGGACTTCATGGCAGGAAATGGTATCAACCATGTCAGAACGGCACCATTCACCCGGCCTCAAACGGCCAGGCGGAATGAGCAGTGCAGATAATCAAACAGGGGATGCTCAGAATCCAAGGGGGTTCCCTACAAAGCCGCTTATCATGCCTCCTGTTGGCCAATAGATCCCGACCACACTCGCACACAGGGGTCCCACCCGCAGAGCTGCTAATGAAAAGGACGCTCAAAATCAGGTTATCCCTTATACACCCCACCATGAAAGAAATTGTTGAGAGCAGGCACCAGTCACAATGTGACTTCCATGACGGGAATCCGAGGGCACGATGTATTGATGTCAGTGACCCTGTCTTTGTCCTCAACTACGCTGCAGGGCCTAAATGGCTCGCAGGCACTATGATTGCCAAAGAGGGAAATAGGATTCTGGTAGTTAAACTTACCAATGGACAAATCTGCTGCAAACACATGGATCAAACAAAAAGGAGGTTCAGCAGCCCCATAGAAGAAGCAGAGGAAGAACATGATGTAGAGTTCACTCCTCCACAGGTGACCGAACATCGGAACCAAGTGGAGGAGAGCCCAATCACTGTGGGCAGTCCGGACAGGCCTGAGGCACCGCAAACAGCAGACACTCAGGCCAGCGCCCAACAACCGGAGCCCCAACTCAGGCGCTCCACAAGAGAGCATAAACCACCAGAGAGACTTAACCTGTGATCCCAATAAGACTTTTGGGGGGAGATGATGTCATGTATTTAACTGTCATTGTAACCCATATATAAAACGACCTAAGTTGTACACCATGAGAACATTGACCACTAGGTGGTGAACTTGTGGGAGACACTCCTAACCTGGACTTTCAGATATGAAAGGGGAAGCTCCACCCACCTTCATCACTTCAGAGCTGGCTAATAAAGGTTACTGGTCAAAGAGTGACCTTCTCTCAAGTATGGGCCACATGTGCACTTATACTGTATAGTAAGGACATATTAGAACTTCCCTAATGTCTTTGGTTCCACACGCTTACTTGGTAGACTATTCACTTTTTGAGGAAGGGATTTTTGGTTTTAAATTCCCCTTTCACTAATTTAAATGTATATCCTCTTGAAATAAAAAAAAACTGAAGAATTACACAACTTATGAAACATGCTATTTCTGAGAATCTGATTTAATTATCAGATAAATTAAGGAAAATGCTGTCATTCTTTTAACTTTGATTACAAGAGGAATTTCATTTCCGTCAATTCTAACATGGCTGAAAGACACAGCACTATTATTAAGTTTCATTGCTGAAGGAAGTGGATTAGGGAAAAAGAAATACACAATGAAAACCATATGAACTTATTGGCAGCCTGCAGAATATACAGTATGTAAATACAGAATATCATACTTCATCTGAGGTGCTTGTAAAATAGCCTCTTGAACTGTCCCTTGGTGCTCATGTGTCACAATGTTTCAGGGATGACTTGGTTTCAATTCATAGAATAAAATCATAGAAGTTTACAGCATGGAAGGAGGCCATTTCGGCCCATTGTGTCCGTGCCGGCCAACAAGAGGCTATTCAAACTAATCCCACTAATTCACATTATAAAACTCTCACAATAACAGAGTGAATTACCATGAACCTATAGTACCCCTTGTTTTTTTTTAAAACTGTACTTAAGTTAATAAATTACCAATATATATATTGCCACAAATATTTAAACATTTACAGAATCAAAGGATCATTCTGTCCTGCTGTAAAGCACTGTACCTTATGAGAAAATTGTGTCCTATTCATTGCACAAGGTTTTTTGAGACAGAATTGTTAGTACATTTAAAACTAGCGAGTTACACTATAAATAGTGGCTTACAGTAAGTTCTGTCCTTCAAAACTAAAACATGATTTACCAATGTGTAACCAATTCAGTCTACTCTGAGCTGTTTTGTAGACTATTAAAACATGTTGAAATCACATTCCTGTGTGAGAGAATAACATTGAAAATAAAATTCTTATTCCTACTGGTATGACATCTCCCCATTGTCCCACCAGGTAGCAACAAAATATCCAAATTTAATACAGTAATGAAAGGATTATATTCACTGAGAATCTTATTAAATCTCATATTTCCCCTTCTGACTGTTTTTTTCCCATGCAGACAGGTCAGTATGAAGGAGAGAAATAATACACTGTTTATTTAAAATACTAGTTTTCAACAGGCTTGGAGACAGCAAGTCTTTGGAAAAGCAGACTGGCATTCAGTGGCGAGGCAAGGTCATTATGTACTGGCTCCAAACTTTCCTTCACTACCTCTTAAAACTGGGTACCAGTGGATGCAGGCCATAATCCTGAGAATGAAGAAGTAGGAGGTGGGTCCGAATTAGTACTTCAGAATCCCGCATTAAATGCTGATCTCCTCAAAATATGCTCCCAAATTGAGCATCTCGAGCCTTGAAATTTTTTCCCAGCCATTTTAGTGCTTTTAAAAAAAAATTGAATCATAGCAAAGGAAAGGATGGCAGTGCTGGAGAAAGGAACACTTTTCAAGCACTCAGTGTCAGCATCAAGCACTTCTGGGCCAGGGATAGGACAGCTGGATACAAAGCAAAGCTCCTTCAATTTGGCCCCCAAAATGTGCCTCCACCCTAACCTCAGAAGAGCACCCCTCCCTGCATTAGTTGTGGGTTTTTTCCATCGCATGAGTGGCGTTGTTAATTATTGCCAAATTCGGGGTTCTTTGCTGTAAGTCTATATATACTAGAAAGTGAATGAAGCGTTCCTAAACCTATTTCACATAGGCCCTTAAAGCCAGCAGACAAATAAAACTTTTATCCTACTAATGTAGGTTGATTTGAACCCAGATCCTACAGGTGGAAGACCAATATCTAGTTCATTTTACCAGCTAGTTCCAAAGTCCATTCTTAACTCGATATTTGCCCATAATAAAAACTGAAAATGCTGGAAATACTCAGCAGGTCTGGCAGCATCTGTGGAGAGAGAAACAGAGTTAATGTTTCAGGTCGATGACCCTTCATCAGAACTGTAAAAAGTCAGAGATGTAACAGGATTTAAGCAAGTGTAGGGGCAGGGAAAGGGGGGAGGGGAGGAAAGAACAAAAGGGAAGGTCTATTATAGGGAGGAAGGCAGGAGAGATTAAGAGACAAAAGGGATGATGGTACAAGGCAAAGAGAGATGGTAATGGGACAAATTAAGAAACAAAAGATGAGTCTAGATAGGGTGTAACTGAAGTTGGCAGAATCATCAACAACTGTCGTGGGAAAGAGAGAAAAAAACAGAAATAAAAATAGCGGCAGAGGTTATGTTTGAAATTGTTGAACTCGATGTTGAGTCCAGAAGACTGTAAAGTGCCCAACCAAAGATGAGGTGCTGTTCCCCAAGCTTCCATTGAGTATCATTGGAACAGTGTAAGAGGCCGAGGACGGAGAGATCAGAGTGGGAGTGGAGCGGATTAGGATTCAGTTTAATCTCACATGATTAAGATTCTTGCTTTCTTTTCACTTATAAATAGCTTGTAGACTTGTAGAGGCCGAAATCCGAAACAAGTCGCACCTACCGTTTTTAAAGTGTTTTTACCGCAGCTTACAATGAGGTCGACTCTTTTGCGAAATTCAGCTCTTTGGCATTTTTTTTCAGGCAGACCGGAAGTCGGTCATAATGGGGGCGGAAGTGCAACGGTATGTAATCTAGAGGGGCGGAAGTGGGGGCAGGGCGGAGTCACCGCCGCTGTCAGTCAGCAGCGGAGCGATGATGACGTCAGTACACGTGTGCTTCATCATGTCTTTCCCTTCATTTAAAGGGGAGAGAAGCAGCGATTGTTTAATTTCGGCCCACTGGGAGGGTTTCGGCCGAACCAGCAGCCAGGCACCCAAGAGAGGGTGCCAGGCTGTCTGTTGGCGGCCCGGCCAAACCAAGGGGCATAATTGTCGTGCCGATTGGGAAGTCGGCCGGCAAAAAAAAACATGGCGGCCGTGGCAGTGCACCCTCCCCTTGAAGGGCTGCCGCGTTGCCATGGCTCACACATTGAATCCTAATCCTAAGTATATATGGGGTCGAAATGATCCCTTTTTGTGCTGCCTGTTAGCGCCCCAGGCCATCGCGCAACCGCCGGCGATGTCATCGCTGTGCATGGCGTCCCCTTAGTGCCGCGCACTGACTCCTTTCCACATCGTGGCCCATCCGCAAAGTGCACAGCAGCCCTCTTCTTTAAGCGAAAGAGCGGGGCATTGAAACGCGTCGGCATCGTGCTCCGTTAGCCGCACTGGACCCACCCCCTACAGGAAGTGGAGTGCGCGAGATTGCGCTCCATTTCCTCTGAGGGGCGGTAAGTCTAATTCAGCGGCCGGGGTGGGACTTCCGCGCCGGGCGCCAGAAGTACCGCCTGAACAGATTACCGCCCGCGATTGGAGCTCAGAGCAATTTTACCCGCTCTGTATCTAAGCACAGGGGCTGCGAAACCTGATATTTTAGCGCTGGAAGTTAAGACCGGTTTTGTTGAAAAAATTATGGCTGCCTCACTTCCGCCCACTTCTGGCATGGAACAGGACAGCCACCATGTTGGAGAGGCCGGCAGTACTGCCGTTGCTTGCATTCCCTCCCCCATGTAAATATACAAATTATTGACGTCAATCAGCGTGCAACACCTGAATTGATGCACAACTGCGAATTTGGACATCACCGTATTCCATACCACTCTCTGCTAACCACACACGGAAGAACGTGTGTGCAGCAGTTGTACAGAGTTGCTGTCAGCGCTTCTTAAAGGGACACACACACCTTTCAGGTACGTTTCGATTTGAGCTTTTGGACTATCTTTATTCATTATTGGATTAGTGACTTGGTTCAATATATTTGAAAAGTTGTTAAAGTTTGCAGGGAGTGCATGGAGAACTGCTGGATGCTTGCAAGGCTTTGGATTTTAAAGGAAGGTCTCTGAGAATATCACTGGCTCCCAGTCCTGGCGGCTGCAGTTGCAGTCCCCCTTGGGCTGCAGCATTACATGAAGATGAAGCAGAGGCAGCAAAAGGGGACAAGCTGCTCACAGAAGAGGAGGAAGCAAAAGAGGAAGAAGCGGAAGGTAGGACGCAACCCAGACAGCCCTTTTCTGGCCGGGATATCCAGGATCGAATCATCCATCTACAGTACCAATTTTTACAACCCCAATTCCCCTTTCAACATTAGCCCCACACTTTACCTTCCCTCTGTTACTGACCATCACAGTGCCCTCTTGGCCACGATGCTGAAATAAAAGCCACCACAAAGCAAACTTTCCAATCCAACTTTATCCGTATATGCATCTAATATTACATCAAAAAAAATCAACTGATCACCCTTGTGCATTCCCTTAGTGACGTCATGCAGTGGTGCCCCAGTTGCTGCAGCATGATTGGTGGGAGGCTGCTGGCTTTCAGTGGGGGGACACTGCAGATGACCTTGCAGGTCGACCTCGAGGGGCTGGAGGCTGGGAGTGTGAAATCGAGTGATGGTCTTTCTTCTTCTTCTGCTTCTTCACTTTCCTCTACCTCTTCTTGGATTTCTCTGGTATCTGCAATGAGAAAGGCACAGGGGTAGAGTTGTGATGAAGGGAGGGCAGAAAAATAAGAGGTGCATGCTTACACAATGTGCAGCTTGTACATCAGAAGCTGGCCAAGGGCTCAGCCATGCCCCTGCCAAGAATGGCCAGCACAATCTCCTCCAAAGGGGTGAGGTGAAGCTAGGAATGTGAGGTGTGCCTCATGGTTGGTAGAGATTGTTGGTAGGTGAGTGGTAGGGAAGGTTGTGCATTGAACAGTATGTGAGGCTAGTGGTGCAGTTTGTAGGAGACAGCTCTTGAGGATGCATTCACTGACCATAACCACTTGTTTGAGGTCAAGAAATGTCTTTGGGCATTACAGCCAGGTCCTGGGTGGGGGGTGCGGGTGTGGCGGCGACACTGCTAGCAGTGATGGCCTTGGCGATTTGGTCCCATATCCTTCTTTCTGGAGGGACCCCTGGCCCCTGTGGATAGAGGACCTCTCTTCCAGTTTGTCCCCATGCACAAAGCTGAAGTACTGTGTCCGAGACCCTGGGTGCCTTTTCCCTGGCCTGTTGATCCATTTGTGTTCGTGCTGAAGCACTTTTACCACTTTTTACTTCAGAAGGCAGTTCAGCTTTAAGAGCTGCAGACTGCCTAGTTTGGATTGAGTTTGTATTTTCTTTTCAGAAGGCAGTTTCCCTTTAAGAGCTCAAGACTGCTTTCAAAGATGACAGCCTAGCTTTAAGAAAATGCAGGGTTGCTACAGCGACGGGACATTGGGCTTCCTGCGGAGCGCACAGTCTGAAGCAGCGCGTTCGTCGCAGGGCTGCGCGCTAAAATCATTCAAATTAACAGGCAGCAACTAATTAACATGCTGCCTGCGCTTTCTAAACAGGCACAAGCAAATTTCACCCCACGGTGCCACCGCCCATTTTTGGGCCTTATTAAATTTCACCTCCAGGGTATCTTACATACAAGGCTTCTGTATGGCTCCAAAAGGCAGCATTTCAAAAGGTTTTATATTTAGTTTAACATCATTGGAATAATTATTATTATTACACAAAACTCCTCACAGCGCAATATATAAAAATTAATATTAAATCAATAGTTTAGTTGTTAATTAACTACTTACATAGAAAGCAATAATGTTAAAACTTTCAGTGGTTGCAGCAAAATATAACGAATCGAATTTTGCTGGCTATCATTATAAATGAATAGATGAATCAGCTCTAAGAATCTTTGCTTCCTTGTAAAGGAAGCCAAATTATTTCTCAGAAATCCATTATCATATCTGGATTGTAAATGGTTTTTACTTGTGGCTTAGCAACTTGCAGGAATCTACATACCTGCAGGAACTGGACTGCGTGAAGCAAATGCTGGCAAAGCGTCCACAGCAATCAGTTTAACTAAACAGCCACAAAGACAGCACCACAAAGGTGGTAACTACAAGTTTTCACATTACTGGAAAGAACTAGAAGGGGACATTTAATGGAATGCAAAAAACCTTCTCATCGTTGTGCAATCAAATCACTTGAAGCAGCTTTCTGTGTTTTTCTACATCAGAATATTAAAAAGTATTTCCTAGAATTTGCTCAAATATATGGAGCATGATAATGGGTCCAACAATGGATCCTGGCTCTGTGCCACTGCTGATGCTGCTCACTAGGGCTGATTTTAACTATCTACGCCTGCCACAAAAGGATGGTGATGGCTCAAAAATGAGGTTGGAGGTTGGAGGTCCATTTAATGCCGTCGCTCCATAAATTTTATGAATTAATTTTAATATACTCAAGACTTTTTACAAAATGAATGCCTCCAAAGTCCTACCTTGCTGAATATCTGTAAATTTCCACAGTTTGAATGTTTGCAACATTCCAAATTATTGAATATCTGTAATCTCTGTAAACTTCCAAATCGCTGTTTGTTAGTAAAGTTCCACATAGTTGAATGTGTTTTCATTTAAAAGGCAGCATTAATGCAGGGGTAAGTACTATGAATGCTAAATACTTTCCCTGAATGAATCCCAGGTACATTTTTTCCAAAACAATTCATTTTACAAATTTCCCATTTAAAAGGCTCCCCATGGCATAGTGTTTAACTAGTTGCTTACTAACTTGATATTTCTTATTCTCTTTCAGTTCATCACGAGGTCATACAGCATTTGTAATTTACAAAAATCTTCCCAAATACTGACTAAGTGACCCATTTACATTGAACACAGATGAGTTTACTTGTCTGGGCAATCTTTCCTTCTGTAGTTCATTGGTGAATATACTTATTTGCCAGTTGCTCTTCTACCTGGTTTAATTCTTAAAAATGCATCATAAATTGATCTAGTTCCATCTATACACAACTACATTAACCTCTACTCTTCTGGTTTTTGCGGCAGTTTTTTTTATAAACAATTAAAACCCATAAAGTTGCTGGTGCCTTCAAAATGTAAGCAACATGAACAATCACTTATAAGGGATGAGAAACCTCAAATGTTCTGAAGTTTTCGACAACATTCTTCAACTTGTTGCTGAGATCTGTTGTGGTGCCCACCAGCTCCTGACTCCCCAAAGCCTTACCACCATCTACAAGGCACAAGTCAGGAGTGTGAAGGAATACTCTCCGCTTGCCTGGATGAGTGCAGCTCCAACACTCAAGAAACTTGACACCATCCAGGACAAAGCAGCCCACTTGATTGGCACCCCATCCACCACCTTAAACATTCACTCCCTCCACTACCGGTGTACCGTGGCTGCAGTGTGTACCATCTACAAGACGCACTGCAGCAACTCGCCAAGGCTTCTTCAACAGCACCTCCCAAACCCGCAACCTCTACCACCTAGAAGGACGAGGGCAGCAGGCGTATGGGAATACCATCACCTCCAAGTTCCCCTCCAAGTCACGCACTTCCCTGACTTGGAAATATATCACCATTCATTCTTCGTCGCTGGGTCAAATCCTGGAACCTCCATCCCTAAAAGCACTGAGTACTGCAGCAATTCAAGAAGGCAGCTCACCACCACCTTCTCAAGGGAAATTAGGGATGGGCAAAAAATGCTGGTCTTGCCAGCAATGTCCACATCCCATGAATAAATAAAAATAAAGCTTCAGGCATTATTAAACAATTGGCCATTATTACAACTTATAATAGACAAACTGTTTTGTTATTTTTTTAACAAATCGGTTGCTGTTACGACCAGGATTTTATCTGAATACTTAATTTGTACAGATTTATAAATAAACTGCAGCAATACACCAAAAGATATCAAAAACTGCTTAGAAAATACAGCAATACACCAAAATATATCGAAAATTGCTTGGCTAAGAATGACACACAGGTAACAAACTATAGCATGCAATACAAAGTGCCTCAAGGTACATTGTGAAATCCTTCAGCTTATTATCTTATACCTGTGTAGATTTAAAATATTGTTCCTCATTCAGAGAGCAAGAGGACCTTATCATGTTTCCGGAATCTAAAGATAATCTTTTTTTCTGCCTGCGTGTTTGGATGACTTAGCAAATGTTATGTTTTTGTAGGCGTGCTTTATTTAACCTGGTGTGTTTTATGTAATCTAGCTCTGGATCTTCCTCCAAATGATTGTTCAGTTTGAGGATGATTTGGGATATCAGAGGCCTGAACTAATGATCCGGAGGCATGAGTTCAAATCCCACCATGGCAGCTGGGGAATTTAAATTCAGTAAATTAAATAAATCTGGGATAAAAAGCTAGTAAGCTAAAGAGACCGCAAAACTATCGGATTGTCATAAAAACCCAACTGGTTCACTAATGTCTTTTAGGAAAGGAAATCTGCCGCTCTTACCTGGTCTGGCCTATATGTGAGTCCAGAAAGGGCAGAACAGATAACTGGAGGTGGTGTGGGGTGGGGAGATTGCAGACAATACATATGAGCATCTATCATTTAAAAAAGTAATTAAAAAAAATTATTTTCAGCCTTTAAATATGACTTTTCCACCTAAATAAATGACATTAATTAAAATACATTTTGAAATTAACCAAATCCAGATAAAGGGATGCTGTATCTTTAAATGCATGGGAGCTGTATTTCTGCTAGGAGTTTCCTGCTGGTCTGGTATAATTTTGGCAGAAGAGCCAGAGAAACCCCCCAAACAAATGGCATTAACAGTCTTTCCCCCATTTTTCCAGGGTTTCCATGGCTCTTCCACCAGACAATCAGGTGAACCCTTCACTTCCATAGTGCTTAATAAAGCTAGAAATGTGTACAGCCACAAATATTGATATACGTCCATATATCCATTTGATTCTTTAAATAAAATCACATGGACGGCTATCTGCACGGCAGTTCGAATCAGACCTATTGCAGTACATTTAACAGCTGCTGGTTTCTCCCTTTGTTTACAAACAGACCTCTTGTGCTTTTCAAATCTCAACATAGGCCTTGTGATCAGTCTGTTTACAATGTCCATGCCAAGTTCACGGAATTATAATCACCATGCCATAGGCTGTTGTACTGGAGTAAACTTCACATTACTGAAACCTGACTCATTGTGGAGTGGCACTCAGCCAAAGATCGTTAGAGTCCCAGGTTGCACAACTTCAAATGTTATCCAGGTCAACCCAAGCAACAAATAGCATTGTAAATGTAGAATATGAAGAGTAATGATACAGTGAAGCTTCCTAATGCACAGAATGCAACTATCGAGTACATGTGTGACTGTAATCTAGTTGTCAGTACTTCAAGGTGACATGTTGCACATTCGGAAACTATTGTTTGATTAAGGAAAAATTTTGCAAATTACCATTATAATGCAAGGCTCAAAAGAAGAAATATTCAAAAAGAACTTGTGTTAAACTGGCGTTTGCTTGGCATTTGAACAACCAGTCTCTTGCCGCAACACAAAAACACCTGTGGACTTTGTTAGTGACATCACAGTGTTGCCGTGGTAGCTAAAGTCAGGAAGAATCACATGACCAGTCCCTGCTTGCTGCTGCTGGACGGTGAATGTTAGCATCACGTGAAATTTTGGTTGCCTACATTTTTCCTGTGCAATGGACAATTTATAAATAAATGTTTCGCAAGTTCATTTCAACCAAAAATGTGATGGTATTTTAACATCAATAGGCAGGAATTATTTCATGCATAATTTTGTACTGGTTACTGTCTGAGCAGCAATGTTCTTATTTTTTTTAACTTCATTTAAAGTATCAAATGACTTTAAAAAAAAACAACTGTCATAAATCTAACTTTTTCAATGTATTAGTGTAACTACTTTAATCTTTTGCTGGATCAGAATCATAGAAGGAAGGTATTCGACCAATTGTGTCTGTGCCGGCTCTTTGAAAGAGTTTTCCAAATAGTCCCATACTCCTATGGTACCATGAATAATCTTTATAAAATGACAGCATGACTATTGTGTAGTATATTGTACAGGCAGATTGCCTTTCCAGCCTGTGCACAGAATTCTGCTGGGAATAATGAGATGGAGGGCTGCCCCTGTTTTTTTGATACTTCCCTACAGATTCTTGTGGATGAGGCCAGGGCAAGGAGGGAGGTAATATACCCCAGCATCCACAGGATTATCCCCAATGTGACTTTCCAGCAGGTCTGATCACAGGTGGCTGACAGGATCAGCGCCAGCAGCATCACCCCCTAGAACCTGGCTTCAAAGTAGAAAGAAATTCAGTGATCTCACAAGAGCAGTAAGGGTGAGTACAGCTCGTCATCTCTCCATCTCTCTCAACAACACCTGACAACACTTCTTTCACCCCCTCCCCCACTATCATGGGCTCCATCCCTCCCAAGCACCAGCACAGATATTGGCACTCCATGTGGGTTAGAAAGTGGGGCAGAGGGATCTGCACGTGATGAAAGATCCAGTACATGTGAGCAGCAGCAGGCGCTGGTGGCAGGGAGACAGCTCGCTGAGGGCAGGGTTCTCTCCCAACTCGGCTGAACAGGACAGAGCGGTCTTTGGTGGATGACACCAATGGGCAGCATGTAGATGAGAAATAGAAAGGGGGCAAATACTGCAGAGGTATTAGTGAGTGGGGGGGGGAGGGGGGAAAAGAAGCCATCACAAGAGATTCTCTGGTTACAATATGGATAGTTAAGGTTGGAACCAGGCGGGGGCAGTCCCACTCAGCTGGATAATGGAGCAGACACGTTGGAGGAGAGTGGCATAGTCGACCATGTCAAAGACTGTTGAGAGGTCGAGAAGGATGAGGAGGATTGTTTACTATGGCCACAGTCTCATTTGTGACTTTGATTGGGGTCATTTCAGTGCTGTGGCAGTGATGGAAACCTGATTGGAGAGGTTCAGACATGGAAACGAGGGAAAGATGGGCATGGATTTTGGATTTATGCAGAGCTAAGTACTCTACTGCTAATATAACCACACATGCACCCCATTCCTATCAGGCAAACAAGTTTCAAATCGGCTCTAGAATAAGCCTTAGGTCTCCACATCCAATTGTACATGGCTCCAGATGCTTATCTCATTATTGGCCAGGATAATGCAGATTTTTATGTGCTGGGTAGTTAGCTTGGATACGGGGCCCTGGGCTTGAATCTCGACATGACTCACTCAGCCTTTCATCCTGCTTATAAGAATGAATTCAGTATCACAATTTGGGATCTGAAGGGAGAGCTGGGGTGGGGTGGTGCAGGCGGTGTGAGGGTGTGAGGTGCTTACCATACTTTGAAATGTTTTGCTTTAGGACACTCTTGACTATCGGCAATAGAAATGGAGATAAGCAACACCTCATGCCACCATTTAGTAGTGCTGAGATAAGTCGTTATAGACTTTATTGATGCTGGTAAATAAGCTTATCAAGGTCAATAAAAGTACCAGTGTCTTTACTTCTCGGATCACAAGTTATTCTGTTTTTTTTTCATGTAACTGAAATAGGTTCTTTTATTTCAGATAAAATAATTTGAAGAAAAGAATGTAATTAACAAAAATATTGATAACTTATTGTTGTATAAATACAGTCAGTGAATAGCAGTGATAATGTTCTTAAATGGACACTGTTGACATTTTGTAAGTGGACAAACAAAACTCTTAAGTACAAGTGTGGCACAGGCCAGCTGTCATTTTCAATGTTGCCTATTATGATCGATTCAATTTTGTTAAATCTGGCAAGCAGCTCCATAGTGAAGTCCCACCATATTAAAATGTACATTATTTAAACTTCAAGTCATGATTGAGACACGGCCATGATGGACATAGTTACTGCATGAGCGGATCTCTCATATCATTACTCATGGGTGGTCATGGGTCTGGTGCACAGTTGAAATGTTTAGCTGCTGCCCGAGCCAGTCCCTTTAGGCCATTTAAATTAGTATTCCCTGTGGGAATCCAGGTAATTGTAGGTACTTGTGAATTCCTCAGAGTTAGAGGTCCATGAATTGCCTGTAGATTTCCGGCTCCACGAAGAAATGCCTGGCTTTGTTCCCTATTTTTTAAAATTATGATTCGACGTGTGGACGTCTGGAGTATGACAAACATGAGATCGATGCAAGAAATTTATAAATATATATGTTAAATATAAAAGTTGCATTGTATTGTTTGTCATTGTCATTTGTTTCCATTTTCTTTCGCATAAACCCATATAATATATGATCTAACTTGTGAAATATATCACAAGGCAGTCTTTCCTACGGCAGTGATTGTTAAGCAGGAACAGTGTGCAGTGGGCTTTGTGCCAACCCTGTTGGATCTTCAGTGGTTGACCCTCATTTTATATGCAAAGTGAGCTGCTGCCCTTGATTGGGCCTCCTGCTGGGAGCTTGTCAAAGAAGGGAGAATTTCCAATACAGTAACAGCACTTCAGCAGGTAAAGCAACTTACAGGTCTGTGGCTGTTTTTGGAATCGTTAATTTGTAATTGCTTGTCCAATGGCTATGTGGGGGCTCACTAATCTTTGGTTGGTAGGTAAAAGAAGTGGCTGTTAAAAACAAGTGGATGGCAAGATATATGTAGATAAGAGAAATGGAGTCTATGGTCAAATAGAGTGGCTAGATTCGCCTCCCTCTCCCTTTGATGGATCATGAAGGCGAATGAAGGATTGCTCCGAGTGGTACTCTTTCCCAGCATGTTGGCAAGAGGCGGTAGCCAGGATCAATATTCTGTACAGGACACACAAAACATGGAAACATGTTCAGAAGAAAATAGAAGAATTAAGATGCTACGGTATGGATGCCATATATCAAATGGGTGGCCCAAGAATGCATCCTGAGCAGTGTTACTTTGTAACCCACTACATAATTACAGCTGATCCATGCTAAGCCCTTGAAGTCTCTTTAACACTTTCCATGCATGCCCATATATTAGCAGGGTACACATTCGAGCAGCAACTTATAACAGAAACCCATGGTAACATATCTTACTTGAGTTTTACAGAGGAAATTATTGCAATATAGGATAGCTGCATGATGCATAGTCAACTGTTGACACACAGCATAGGCTGCAGGTTAGATACATGTCTTGTCATTGGAAGTGCTCTTTCAACTTGTAACATCTCAAGACTCTGTTTACTTGTTCAATAAAATTATACATAATACAAAGGAACAGTCGTTAACGAGAGGAAGATCCAGGAATTACAAGTCCTTGGTTCCCTTTGAAGAGGCTTCTGTGGACATCCTTATATATAAAGCATTTAGAGTATAGGGGAAGGTGAAGGCAGGGGCTTTCTTTAAGCTTAGGGCTAGTACTATATTGCTCATGTTATGTAGTCTACTACTATTACTACTACTACTCTACTATTAGTCGCAGTATAACAATTTAACATAGAGAAATGTTGTAAGGCGTTTCACATAGGCATCAGAAAAAGCAGATGTTGAGCCATAGAAGGAAAGATTAGGAGGGTGGGTTTCAAGATCAGTTTTAAAGGAGGAGAGGTGGAGGAATTAGGGAGAAAATTTAAAAACGTAGGGCTTAAACCATAAACCTAGGGCCATAATGACTCAAACAGTACACACAATATAGCTCTGTTTGAAGGTATCTCTTGGAGCCAAAATTCATTTCTTTTTTGTCATTGTAGATTCAGAAAAGTAGTCTACCAGCACCATTAGTGAGGCAGAATAAGATAGCAACTCACAGTTGCTGATGTCCCTCTCACCAACATTATATCCTGGAGGATGCAGTTCGTAAACTTCAGGAGGTACCACCTGGTGATACACAGTGTACAGGTAAGGACGAACAAGTGGTGGTGCTAGAATAGGAGCAAAAATGTCATGGATGCCATTAATAACTCCTTTACTTTTGGAAATGCAACATTGCAATGAAATTGGGCAGCCATTTCATGTTCTTCTTGCTATTAGAAACATAGAAATTTAACAGCGCAGAAGAGGACCATTTCGACCCATCGTGTCCGTGCCGGCCAACAAAGAGCTGCCCTGAAGGTTACATATAAATCTATAAACAATGAATAATGGCGGAAAGGTAAAGAGCATCCGGTCCAACCAGTCCGCCCCACACAACTGCGATACCCCATGTATCGCAACATTTTTACACTCCACCCCACTCGGAGCCCACTATTGAGTGGGATAGGAGATGGAAATGTTGACCATGTTGACTAATGCATCAATCACCTCTTTTATACATAATCGCCTGGAAGGGGTCAGAGGCAGAAAAATTGAGAGCGGTGATGACGTTGACTGTGACTTGTAGTGACACTCCTGTATTGCAAGTTGATTGCAGATGTCATTGCAGCGGGAGGCACAACTCTGCAACTATTTCTATGCTGGTAGTACGGTGGTGTGGTGGTTATATTACTGAACTTGTAATCTTAGGGGCCTAGACTAAAAATCCAACCGATACTATGAGTTCAAATCCCATTTTGACAATTTGAATTTCGTTTTAAAAATAGAAAACTGGAAATAAAAACCTGATATCAGTAAAAATGACCAAGTAGCTGTTAATTTGTTGTAAAAACCCAACTGGTTCACTAATATCCTTTCGAGAAGAAAACCTGCTGTCCTTACCTGGTTTGGCTTATATGCGACTCTAGTGTGGCTCTTAATTGTCCTTAGCGGAGGCCTTGCCAGCAATGTCGAGAATGAATTAAAAAATGCTGACCTGGAGCTGGTGGACAGTGTCATCCTTGGCCATTGCAAATGCCTTCAGATATGGATGGTGGCATAATGGCGGATGCAGACATTCTGTAGCCAACTGATCACTATAGTGTACCTTATTTCATCATGTACCACGTCAACGATTAAATACTGTACCCTGTATTTGGAGCAATCTAAAAACCATCTCCTTTATTAATTTTACATTAACTTGCTTCCGACACGGCACTTGCAATTCGATGCTTTGTCACTCCCTGAGCTCCAGTGAAAATTTATATTGTAAGGAATCATTTCATATCCACTCTTCTTTTTTATGATCTTCCTGTTCTGCTAAACAATTGTTAATGTTTCAGTTATAGTTGGCTTTCCAATGATGTTTTATACAATATTTGTTACTTTTTTTCATAACATTTTCTATGTGATTTGATGCCAAAAAACAATATTAAAACAATCAGAATAAAAACACAAAGTAATAAACACTAAAAAGCCATTGAAACAATGTAAATTAAAAAAAACACAAAAAATCGGCCCTTTAACAGTCCCTCCATGCATGAAGCTTCCCTTTTGTCCACTTAAGGGGTGAGTGTGGGGCACACAGCTCAATCCTGTCATCGCTGGACAGGAACATTTATGAGGTTCCATTTAAATGAATTTACATATGATAGCGAGGTTGTCACACTAAATGTACAAGAGCATTTTAGGCCAGTCAAATGAAGGTAAATGCTGTCAGGATCTCGGCCCGATTTCCCAGCCCATTTTGAATTGGCAAGACCATCCATTGATTCGAAAATCTATCTTCATAACTTTGTGGATAGCTGACACGTTTCAGGATTGTTTTGTTCTCTGAGTGTGCATGGTGCTAGTAAGACTGTACTTATTGGCCATCCCAAGTTGTGGTGCTGTGTGTTTCCCTTGAACAGCGACAGACCTTATGGTGATGGTGGTCCCACAATGGTGTTAAGTATCAATGAGAGAATGATAACTTACATTCAGTCAGAGTGGTGTGTGACTTGGAGGAGAACGTGGAGGTGATGGCATTCCCACAACATTGCTCCTCTTGTCCTTCCTGGTGGTAGAAGTCAAAAGGGAGGGAGGTGTGGTCCAAGTAGTCTTGGTAATGAATTCGGGATTGAGTTAGATTTAAGGGTTGTGTTTTAAAACAAGGTGAATTTGCACAGGAGGTTTAGAACAAGAGTCCACGAGCTGCAGGCATTAGAAAAAGTGTATTAATACCAGACAAGCCAGATGACCAGGGAGATTAAGCAATTTTGTTATCTTGTCTCAGGTTACCAAACAAATATTCACACCGATTGTGGTGTGGATGATTTTATTCATGTGGGCACAGCATGGGGAGTCTGTGGAGAATATCCACAGGGTTTGTTTGGTTGACAAGCCTGCTGGTGCATCCCTGCTCAAGAAAGAGATACCACCCTCTACTTCCTGAGGCCAGAATTAACAGAGAGAAAAAAGGGACAAGGGCTACATGGGAAGTCTGGTTGAAGCAAGGGACGATGTAACACATCCCTTGACTCAGGAGGTCAGATTTTGAAAGAGTGGTGTAATGTATTTGCTTTGTGGGTTCTTTGCTTAAGAATTCATAGCAACACATTGCTATTAAGAACTAGTTGGTTTATTAACAAAGGTTTAACAATCACACTACACATTACCAGTTCATCCAGTAGGCTCAACGTACCTCATCGTGGATGACCTAGACTCAATTGGCTGGGGTTTTATTGAGTCTTGTGAACATCACGTGACTGGCTAAGCCACTCATAGAAACATAGAAACATAGAAAATAGGTGCAGGAGTAGGCCATTCGGCCCTTCTAGCCTGCACCGCCATTCAATGAGTTCATGGCTGAACATGCAACTTCAGTACCCTATGCTCTACAAACCTGAGAGCCTACTCACAGGTACATACATTATAAGTGGCAATGCCAAAAACAAATAAGTCCACGTATAAAAGGGACTGGGCTTTCGAGGAAAGAGATATGTTTGAGCTAAATTAGTGGGATTTGTTTTGATTATTATTCTGTTCACTTGCTATCTGTGAAATAAAACAGCTTAAGGATTCTTATCTGGCCTCATCTCAGCAAGTGTTTTCTCAGTCCACCTGCGAAAAGATTGGAGAGGTGCACGTAAGGGCGCGTGTGGAAGACAGAATATGCAGTTCAGATCACAAGGTTGGAGGAGGCTCCTATTATTATACCCCACAGTTACAGTTATGCGATCATATAGTTAGCTTTTGGATAATACAAGCACATCCTAAATGTAAGATGCTCCGACCACATAAAGGAGTGACTAGTAAAGCTATGTATCTCTGGCAAGACCTGAAACTTGTAACAACAACATTTATAAGAACATGATATTAATATTTAATTTGTCAAAAACCAATGGATGTCTCCTTTTAAAGTGGAACTTAGATAATAATGCAAGGAAATGTCACACAGTATCAATGTTCCCTCTAATTTTGTTTGGTGCACGGTATCTTTTCCAGTGGCAACAATTGGTGTGCGACCTGCTCGAGACCTCCTGACCGATGCATGGATGTGCGCGCCCACCTGCCTTAGGGGGAACGTTGCATGGTACCACATTAATAACTTTGACATGTACCTATCGGTAATAGAAAAGGAATACATCGAAGGCTGGGGTTCCATGGGTGAGTAAAGAGACAAGACCTGATCTGAAAACTAAAAAAAATACATTTAGTGCTTACAGGCCAATAATAAAAATGAATACTAAGAAAGATATAAAGAACATAGAAAAGCTACAAAAAGAGAGATTAGAAAAGCTAAGTGGGAAAATTCGAGGAAGTTAGCAAAAGAACCCATAAAGGGCAATCAACAGCTTTCAACAGGCATGTTAGCTGTAAGAAGATAATCAAGGTATGGATGCGGCTGCTAAAAGAAGGAGGCAAACTTGTAGAGGAAAGTAAGGGAATAGCAGTGTCACCACAGGCTGGTCTGCAATGACTTGCCACATAATGAGTCAGGGATCATGATTTGTCTCTGGTTTATAGTGAGGGCGCGTTCAGGACAGAGTGGTTTTGTTATTTTCGATCTTCCAAAGAGGCACAGTAAATTTAACAGTGTTTATTTATATCTTTTCCGTTCAATAAATCTGCTTAATAGTTCTTAGCCGAAACCATGGTCTGATACAATGTGTATTCTTCTACCTTCCCAAAGATAAGGAAATCATATTGTAGCACAAAATATATCCAGTAAGTCTAAACATAGTGATAAAGGTCATCTGTTTGATCGCTGAGCTCACTACATTTATCTAGAAACTGGCCAAGTAAAGCTTCCTCAGGATCATAGAGAGTGAGGACTCTCTTACAGGAGTAGTCTAGACATTGAATCCAAGGCAACTATCTAGTATAAGAATCTAAATCTGTAACACAGATATGTATGAACAAAGAGTGAGGTATTTTGAAAGCCAAATAAGACCTTCAAGGATTAAAAAAATGGAAAATATTTCTAGTTATACAATTGCTCTTGTGCAGAAATTCATATACAATGGAACCTCTTTGATTATCAATCAAAATGCAGCCCCTGCACGTGCACAGTGGATAATGAAAGTTGGCAGAAAATCAAGAATTTCCTACACTTAATCTGACATGGTGAGTCTATTAAGATTACTTAATTAAGTTACCAAAAAAAGCAAATAAGAGTAATATTTTTCCATTTAAAAATAAAATACCCTTGGAAAGATGGCTACTGCTGCACTCTGTCTTGCTTGAAGTCTGGATTCCCATTCTCTCCTCATGAGAAACAAAATCTTAGCGCCGCATAGTAAATGATGTCAGGTACTGGACGTCTTGTACTGATCCTGTTGGATCAAGAACTCAGTCTGTGAAAAATACATTAGAGGTCTGAATTGCATGTTAGCTGGTTTATGCAAAACTGAGCCTCGTCTGCCACTGGCCTCCCACAAAAAACCTTGCACAGCATTGAGAATGAGGATCCATTGTAAATGCAACTTCTCCCATCTAGATTTAGATAAAAATAAAGCGCCACTTAAACCCATATGGTGAATCTCTACGCTTGTGCAATTCTGTTTTTTTCTCACCCTCACATTTTCTCCGCTGCAGTCAAGCAGCCAGGCTGAAGTTTGACTAAATCTTGTATGTTAGAAACAAATCAAATGCTGGAAGCTAGACTGAATGGCTGATTACATGTGATTATGAACCACTACCTGTTTGGTGGGCATTGATGGAGCACCCACGATAAGTCAAACATCCTACTCAGCGATGAATATTAATTCAGATAACACGCCGCAGTAATGTTTTCATTTCCCAATGTATGTTCTATGAATTTATTTTATGAAATGATTCCTGGACATTGACCAACTAACTATGATTATTTGAAGGATTTTGTTTATGGGCACACATTATGGACAGCTGCGGAACCATTACAGATTGCTTATTTTCACGAACAACCATCATACAGAGTAGCTCAGCTGCCATATAAATTAATGATGAAAATGCTTGACCTTGGGTAGCATCACCAATCAGATTAAAATAGGAGTTTACAGTAAAAATATTCACCAATTTTAAAATCGGATTTCCCCATTCTGATAAAAACAATCTGTAATGCTGATATTTAATAGTACATTGATTCTCAAAACAACCAATCTTAAGAACAAAATCAGTGCCAAACTATCAAAAAGAAGCTCTGTAAAGTTTGGTATATTTGTTTATCATTGGAACTTTCAGCCAATCGTGTGGATGTGGCTAAAACCACAGGCACCAGAGTGGCAGGGGCTTGCAGCCCAAGTTGTAGCTCTGAGGTTAACTGACACCTGTACAGAGAAACAAATACAACGATAGTCCAGACATTCAATGGGATCGGTTCTTGTGCCTTTTTTGAAACAAGGGTCACTGTGAGAAGCACTTTGGAATTTTTAAAAAGACAGGATCATTGTTTTAATTAACAAACAAGTACTAAATCTGTGTTTTATACATTCCTAAGTTATTTTGATATTAGAAATGAATTCTTCCTGAATGGTAGCTGAAACAATGGTTAACCTCTTTATGTTAATAATGAAAATATAAATATTTCTCCAAAATCTTGAGGGAATGACATGAGGAAGGCTAGCAACACACAATCCCCAAACATCCCTCTTTCTACAATGACAATACATTGACACGCAATTTTGACCTTCGTTATATTTTCCTCAAACTTCTGTAGCTGTAAGACAATGGGTGGGGGGGGATGGATTTTTACCCCCAAAAATTGTTGGGTTGGGGTTAAAGTGTTAAAAATCTGAATCCCGATCCCAACACAGTCCAACCGCCCACTTCTGGTTTTAGCGGAGGTGGGAAGGGACAGGTAGCCAACCCACTCCCAGGAGGCAGGTTGGCATTTTAAATATTATAATGAGGCTGCATGCATCATGTTGTAGTTCCATTTTAAATTTAATCATGGGCGGCTGAGTCTCCCTGGCCATGGGGAACCCGGCAGCTAAAGGAAGGCGAGGACTGCTGGACCCAGGCCTTCTGACCCCACTCCCCCTGATCCCGGCCTTCCAACAGCCCCCCCCCGCCTCCCAACTAACCCTGGCTTGAGCTCCTTCAACAATCCTGGCACCCGATCCCCTCTGACGATCAAGGCCTTCCTCCTCTCTGCTCCCCAGGCCTACCCATCCGACAGCCAGACAGCTTTTCAATCTGGCTGGCTGTGGGTAGGAAACAGGTAAAAAAAAAAAAAATGTTTTAAATTAAACTTGGCAGAGCCTGAGGGAAACCCGCTGTCCCGTGTTTCCCGACCGCATTCCAGCACTCCCACTCCAAGTAAAAATGACGGCCATCAATGTCTCATATTTTCCCTCCATGTAGTCAAACTCGAATTTTTTTCCCCAACAGTAGTGGGAGGCAGAAAGGAACAGGCGAACCACTCATAGACCATTCCTCAACCGGGACTGTTTCCTGGGCCTTTGCCAATGTTGTTCCAAAATCCAGCTATCAACAGATACACAGAAGTAGGCTGGGTTGACTTCTTTACCACAGTACTTTTCAATGTCACCTTTCCTCTCTGCGGAGATCACATGAAGAATCATTGATAGGAACTTAAGCCTGCAACTCTCGGACAACTCGAGTGCATAAACACCTTTTCAGCTCCTTTATTATAATTGAAGAAGCTGATGATTATTTAACTGATTATAATTTTTATTGGAAACCATATCTGTGAATTTAAGATTGCTTCTTTCCAAAAGTACAAAGGAAGACCAGTTTGGCAAAATTTAAAAACATCATTGCACTAAACAAAATACCAGCAGTGGGAGGTCTGACATATCAATTGATAAATCAATTTATGATTTAATCATTATAAAGCAAATTCAACCATTTCTTAAGTAGATTGGGCCCAAGTTTCGGGCCGCGCCTAAACGGCGCAGCCCCGACCTGGACGCCCATTTTTCGCGCCCCAAAGTGCGCCTGAAAAAAACTTCCAGAATCTCCGGCTCCCTGCTGGTCCTCTGGCCCTTGGCGCGGCGCAGCACAAGCTGTAGGGGGCGGAGCCAGGGGTCCCTGCGCTGAAAACAGTGCCGGGACCTCTGCACATGCGTGCTACAGTGGGCACGCAAGTGCAGTAGCTCCAGGCGCCCAAAATTGTGTGGGAGGGGCCCGAAGCACGCAGCCCCTAGCCCTGGCCGAATGGCCTCACTGGGTACTGCGTGAATAAGGCTGCCTCCCGCGCCCAGCTCCTGCTTCCTCCGGACCCGACCCAACTTGACTCCCGCTCCCGCCCCCCCCCCCCACCGGACCGCCTCCTCCACCCCCCGACCCAACCTCCACTTCCCCCGCTCCCGACCTTCCCCCCCCCCCCCCGACCGACTTCCGCTCCCGACCGATCTCCCCCCGCCCCCCCGACCGATCCCCCCGACCGATCCCCCCTCCCCTCCGCCCCGACCCGCGCTCCCGACCCCCCGGACCCGACGCCACCTACCTGTCAATCCGGTAAGTCTAAGCTCGAAGTCTTGGGCCCATCCGGGCCCGGCCCGTTCAGCCTCCCTCTCCTTTCTTTCTCTCTCTCTATCTCTCCCTCTCTCTCTTCCCCCCTTCTCTCCCCCCTTCCCCTCCCTCCCTTCACTTCCTCCCTCCCTTCACTTCCTCCCTCCCTTCTCTCACCCCCCCTCCTCCCTCCCTCCCTTCTCTTCCCCCCCTATCCTCCCTCCTTTCTCACCCCCCCTCGCCTCCCTGCCTTCTCACCCCCCCTCCCTTCTCACCCCCCCTCCCCTCCCTCCCTCCCTTCTCAACCCTCTCCCCTCCCTCCCCTCCCTCACTTGTCACCTCCCTCCCCGCCCACCCCTCTTCCGCACTCCACCACCCCTCCTCCCCTCCCCCGCCCCCCCGCCCCTCCACCCCTCGCTGTCAGAAACACAGACACTGACAGACAGACAGTGAGAGACACAGACAGACAGACAGACAGAGAGATAGAGACACTGACAGAGACACACTGGACGGGTGGGGGGGGGTCATCCCAGCACGCTGTTGGAGGGCTCCCGGTGCTGCAGTCGGTAAGTAGAAAATGTTTTATTTATTGATTCTTTTTTTTTTAATTATTTCTTATTAATTTTTTTTGATTGTTTTATTGGTTGATTTATTGATGTTTTTATCATTTATTATTGATGATGGCTCTTTATTTGTAAAACTGAAGTGTTTAATGTTTGTAAACTTCCCTTTAAACCCCCCCCCTCCCATTCCCTACGCCTGATTTGTAACCTACGCCTGATTTTCTAAAGTGTAGACAAGGTTTTTTCGAGCGTACAAAAATCTTCACTTACTCCATTCTAAGTTAGTTTGGAGTAAGTTTTCACTGACGAAACTTTGAAAACAGGCGTAAGTGGCCGGACACGCCTCCTTTTGAAAAAAAAATTCTGTTCCAAAGTGAAACTGTTCTAACTGACTAGAACTGGAGCAAACTAAATGTCGAGAATTTGAATTTCTAAGATACTCCGTTCTACACCAGTTGCTCCAAAAAATCAGGAGCAACTGAGGCCGAAACTTGGGCCCAATATTGCTAAATTGTGCTGACACAGTTAAGACTTTGCCATTCAATCATTTGGTGAACATTCAGGCTGATTGTTATGAATTTGACGCTGAAGTAACTAATAATTATTTGCTTCTTGTAATTATTTGCTCCTTGTAATGATAGTTGTATCCTAACCACAAAATGATGGTTTAGTTATGATTCTTTCTGACGTGAAGCTGTGCTTCACACGTGGTTGGAATTACTTGTAGTAAGCAGAATGATGAATTGCTTTTGCCCAAATTAGACAGTTGTGTCAGCTGTTATCTATCAGTGCTGCAGCATTCTAGACGGCAAAAGGAAAGGGGTCAGGGTTTCCTTCATACCCCCTGTGGTAAAGGTCTGTTTTTATAACTTCCTGTTAACAAGAAAGCAGGATGCAGCTGACAAAATTTAACTCATTAAGCAAGTTTGCCTGTACAAATTTCTGGAAAATAATTCATCACTCACCAAATAATCTTAAATGGGAAAGTGGAAACCGATATCACAGCATTATTTTCTGAATAAACTAATGGATAGTGGGGAATGTGGTTCAATGAACATATGTATATTTAAAGCCTGTGGATTGTCATCCATTAACTGGAACACTTCTGACAAGATGGAGAATGGACACTAATGTATCTGCCCATAAACACTTCCTGCACTATTGACATTTTTGCACTGCTTCACTAAATAGTTAATGGCTGTAGTAGGAATTAAAATACTTTAATTTATTACTTTGTCAATAAAGTGTAGGATTCAGGTGACAAACAGGCCTTTTCCTTATTTGGTCCTTGTCACTTTCATAATCCTTCTCTACAAATACCCAATGATTTTTGCATCTATATCAATAACCCTGTGTTAGTTGTAAGCATTGATTATGCAATTGAATGGATGCCATTGTATTCTACATAATGAACAGAGTGATGGTAAACTACTTGTGATTGGGAAACACTGATGGAATTACACGACCAATCCTGCCTGCCTCCACACATTTTATAAGCAAATATAGCAAGAACTTACCAGGACAACCAATGGTGCTCCTACAGTATATGGTGTGTCACATCTATTGTTTATTCACTTGTTCTTTTACCATTTAATGCATAGTATGGTAGTTAAAGCCTAAGCCAAAGTCTCACAGTGTTATTCTGCTGCCTTGTAAAGACAAGAAGGTTCACTGGAACCTGCATGGTAAAATTATTAGCTTGGATAAACTAAGGAGGGTTCTCGCTTTCTCTTCTGGCTCATCTATGAGAGCCAACATGAAAGCCAAAAATATTTGGAGTTTAAAATTAAGAATCCTCCAAAATATAACACTCACCGTGGGCATTTTTTCAGTTCTGGTGTAAATTTTATGCTGTAATAAGATCTGACTAAATGAGGCTTTAAGTGTAGACAAAACATAAATGTGTGCAGCATGGAGCTAGCAAAACTTTAATCAGAGAAGAGATATGGGAGACAACAATAGAGGACAAGGTAACATTTCAATTGTAATTATATTGCTAAGTGGCTGAATTTTATCATTCAATTTTTCTACCCTTCTACTGAAATTACCTCGAGAAGCTATTTCAATTTGATTCTTTGATGTTAAAAAAACTACGCTCAAATAT
The DNA here is from genome assembly GCF_044704955.1 of Pristiophorus japonicus. Classification (NCBI taxonomy): domain Eukaryota; kingdom Metazoa; phylum Chordata; class Chondrichthyes; family Pristiophoridae; genus Pristiophorus; species Pristiophorus japonicus. The sequence continues at coordinate 39,815,756 of NC_091989.1, read as the reverse complement.
ATTTGTAGCCAGTACTAACTTCTATCCCACTCCACTAAGAAACTATTTGCATATAATTGAGAAATATGGGCCATGCCAAACAACATATTAATCAATACTGCATTTTGACAAGCACAAAAAAAGAAAGACTTGCATTTATATAGCACCTTTCACAACCACCGGATGTCTCGAAGCACTTTACAACCAGTTAAGTACTTTTGGAGTATAGTCACTGTTGTAATGTAGGAAACACGGCAGCCAATTTGCACACAGCAAGCTCCTATAAACAGCAATGTGATCATTGTTATTTACTCTGTACAGCCACCAGAGGGTTCATTCCCCGGAGTCCCAAGGGATCCCATAATCCCTTGGGAGCACAGGTATTTAAGATGGCTTCACAGGTTGGAGAGACACTCTGGAGATCTGCAATAAACGTTACTTTGAGCTCACAGTCTTCAGTCTGACTCTTTCTCCATGCATAACAACTGGCAACGAGATACAGATAGTGAATCTAAAGATGCAGAGAACAGTGGACATCCTGGATAAATTTTCGGAGAGAGATGATTGGGAAACTTTTATGATCGACTTGACCAATACTTCGTGGCCAATGAGCTAGATGGGGAAGAGAGCGCTGCCAAACGAAGGGCGAGCCTCCTCACCATCTGTGGGGCACCAACGTATGGCCTCATGAAGAATCTGATCACTCCAGTGAAACCCACGGAGAAATCGTACGACGATTTGTGCACACTGGTCCGAGAGCATTTGAACCCGAAGGAAAGCGTTCTGATGGCGAGGTACCGGTTCTACACCTACAAAAAGTCTGAAGGCCAGGAAGTGGCGAGTTATGCCGCCGAGCTAAGATGCCTTGCAGGACATTGCAAATTTGAAGGACATTTGGAGCACATGCTGAGAGACTTTTTTGTACTTGGCATTGGCCATGAAACTATACTTCACAAACTTTTGACTGCAGAGACCCCAACCTTGAGTAAGGCCATAGCGATAGCCCAGGCGTTCATTGCCACCAATGACAATACTAAGCCAATCTCTCAACACACAAGTGCTGCTACAAGTACTGTGAACAAAGTGATGTTGTTTTTGAATTGTAACATACAGGGCAGGTCACACATACCTGCAGCTATACGTCCGCAGATGTCTCAGAGTCCACCATCAAGGGTGATGAATGCAAGGCCATTAACACCTTGTTGGCGCTTCGGGGTGATCATCGTTTCCATTCATGCCGATTCAAAGGATACGTTTGCAAGGGCTGTGAAACAATGGGACAACTCAAACGAGTGTGCAGGCGAGCTGCAAAGCCTGTTAAACCTGCAAACCACCATGTTGCAGAGGAGGATCACAACGAAACAGAGCCTCAGATAGAGGAGGCAGAGGTACATGGAGTACACACATTCACCACAAATTGTCCCCCGATAATACTGAATGTTGAACTAAATGGACTCTCGGTGTCAATGGAGCTGGACACGGGCGCAAGCCAGTCCATCATGGGCAAAAAGACTTTCGAAAGGTTGTGGTGCAACAAGGCCTCAAGGCCAGTCTTAACTCTAATTCGCATGAAACGATAAACTTACACAAAAGAACTGATTCCTGTAATCAGCAGTGCTACCGTAAAGGTGTCCTATGATGGAGCGGTGCACAAGCTACCACTCTGGGTGGTAGCGGGCGATGGTCCCACGCTGCTCAGTAGGAGCTGGCTGGGAAAGATACGCTGGAACTGGGATGATGTCCAAGCGCTATCGCCCGCTGACCACACTTCGTGTGCTCAGGTATTAAACAAATTTCCTTCGCTGTTCGAACCAAGCATCGGGAAATTCCAAGGAGCAAAAGTGCAGATCCACCTAATTCCTGGGGTGCGACCCATCCATCACAAGGCGAGAGCAGTACCGTACATGATGAGAGAAAGGGTAGAGATCGAGCTAGACCGGCTGCAACGAGAGGGCATCATTTCACCGAGCGAGTTCAGCGAGTGGGCCAGTCCTATTGTCCTAGTCCTCAAGGGAGACGGCACAGTCAGAATCTGTAGCGATTACAATGTAACTATCAATCGTTTCTCCGTCCAGGACCAATACCCACTACCAAAAGCCGACGGCCTCTTTGCAACGCTGGCGGGAGGAAAGACGTTCACGAAGCTGGATCTGACTTCAGCCTACATGACGCAGGAACTGAAGGAATCATCGAAGGCCCTCACCTGCATTAACACACACGAAGGTCCTTTTGTTTATAACAGGTGCCCGTTTGGAATCCGATCAGCGGGGGCGATATTCCAGAGAAACATGGAAAGCTTACTGAAGTCGGTCCTGCACACCGTGGTCTTCCAGGACGACATCTTGGTCATAGGTCGGAACACAGTCGAGCATCTGCAGAACCTGGAGGAGGTTCTTAGTCGACCCAACCGCGTGGGGCTCAGGTTAAAACGCTCGAAGTGCGTTTTCCTGGTGCTGAAGTGTAGTTCCTGGGAAGGAGGATTGCGGCGGATGGCATCAGGCCCACCAACGCGAAGACGGAGGCAATCGAGAACGCACCGAGGCCGCAGAACGTGACAGAGCTGCGGTCGTTTCTGGGACTCTTGAACTACTTTGGTAACTTCTTACTGGGTCTCAGCATCCTGTTAGAACCAGTGCATGTCTTACTACGAAAGGGGGTGAATGGGTTTGGGGCAAAAGCCAAGAAAATGCCTATGTAAAAGCGAGAAAATTGTTATGCTCAAACAAATTGCTTGTGTTGTATGATCCATGTAAGCATTTGGTACTAGCATGTGATGCGCCGTCATATGGTGTCGGGTGTGTATTGCAACAAACTAATGATTTCGGGAAACTGCAACCAGTTGCTTATGCATCCAGGAGTCTGTCTGAAGCTGAGAGAGCCGACAGCATGATTGAGAAAGAAGCATTAGCGTGTGTCTATGGGGTAAAGAAAATGCATCAATACCTGCTTGGGCTAAAATTCCAATTGGAAATTGACCATAAGCCACTTATATCCCTGTTTTCCGAGAGTAAAGGGATAAATACCAACGCATCGGCCCGCATCCAGAGATGGGCACTCACGTTGTCCAGATACAACTACGCCATCCGCCATAGGCCAAGCACAGAAAATTGCACCGATGCTCTCAGTAAGATTACCATTGCCCACCACGGGGTGGAAATGGCACAGCCCGCAGATATAGCCATGGTTATGGAAGCATTTGAGAATGAGCAATCACCTGTCACTGCCCGGCAAATCAAAACTTGGACAAGCCAGGACCCCTTATTATCTCTAGTCAAAAGCTGTGTGATTCACGGGAGCTGGTCCAGTGTCCCAGTGGAAATGCAGGAAGAGATAAAGCCATTCCAGCGACGCAAAGATGAAATGTCTGTTCAGGCAGACTGCCTTCTGTGTGGCAATCGAGTAGTGGTCCCCAAGAAGGGCAGAGACACCTTCGTCAATGACCTCCACAGTACCCACCCAGGCATCGTAATGATGAAAGCGATAGCCAGATCCCACGTGTGGTGGCCCGCTTTCGATGCGGACTTAGAGTCCTGCCTTCACAGACGTAATACATGCTCACAGTTAAGCAATGTACCCAGGGAGGCGCCGCTAAGTTTATGGTCTTGGCCCTCCAAACCGTGGTCTAGGGTACACGTCGACTATGCAGGCCCGTTCTTGGGTAAAATGTTCCTTGTGGTTGTAGACGCGTACTCCAAGTGGATTGAATGTGAGATAATGTCGGCTAGCATGTCCGCTGCCACTACTGAAAGCCTGCAGGCCATTTTTGCCACACACGGCTCACCCGATGTCCTGGTGAGCGACAATGGGCCATGTTTTACCAGTGCTGAGTTCAAAGAATTCATGACCCGTAACGGGATCAAACATGTCACATCTGCCCCGTTTAAACCAGTGTCCAATGGTCAGGCAGAGAGAGCAGTGCAAACCATGAAGCAAGGCTTGAAGAGGGTAACTGAAGGCTCACTGCAGACTCGCCTATCCCGAGTCCTGCTTAGCTACCGCACGAGACCCCACTCACTCACTGGGATCCCACCTGCTGAGCTGCTCATGAAAAGACCACACAAGACAAGGCTCTCCTTAGTTCACCCTGATCTACATGAACAGGTAGAGAGCAGGCAGCTTCAACAAAGTGCATACCACGATCGCGCAAATGTGTCACGCGAGATTGAAATCAATGATCCTGTATTTGTTTTAAATTATGGACAAGGTCCCAAATGGCTTCCCGGCACTGCTGTGGCCAAAGAGGGGAGCAGGGTGTTTCGGGTCAAACGTTCAAATGGACTAATTCACCGGAAACACTTGGACCAAATCAAACTCAGAATCACAGACTACCCTGAGCAACCCACCTTGGACCCTACCTTTTTTGATCCCCCAACACACACACCAGTGGCAACCGACACTACGGTTGACCACAAAGCAGAACCCATCATCTACAGCAGCCCAACAGGGCCCAACACACCAGGCAGCCCAGCAAGGCCAGCTGCACAGCAGCCCAGCGAGGGCCCAACAAATGATTCAACAACACCAGCTTTCACACCGAGACGATCAACCAGGGCAAGAAGGGCCCCAGATCAACTCACATTGTAAATAGTTACACTATTGACTTTGGAGGGGAATGTTGTTATATATGTGGACTTATATTTACTCTGTACAGCCACCAGAGGGCTCATTCCCCGGAGTCCAGGGGATCCCATAATCCCTTGGGAGCACAGGTATTTAAGAAGGCTTCACAGGTTGGAGTGGCACTTTGGAGACGTGCAATAAAATACTAAGGTCACACGTTACTTTGAGCTCACATATTCAGTCTGACTCTTTCTCCATACACAACAATAATGACCAGATAATCTGTTTTTGTCATGTTGATTGAGGTATAAATATTGGCCAGGACAGCAGGGATAACTCCCCTGCTCTTCTTCAAAATAATGCCATGGGATCTGTTGCTCTAGAAGTTTGTGGAATCATTATTAAAGAAGCTCAGCTGAGCATTGCCAATTGATTCAGTATTTTGAGCAATAAGCAGATCACATATCTTTAAGTATCTCAAATAAATTTGATCTAAAGTGTGAGCTTGGCTATCCTGTTGCTCAATTGTTATTTGTTTGTCTGATTGAATGCTGACGAGATTTGTATTTTCGTGTCTGTATGTAGTCATATTTAGAAAGTTACTAAGGACAATGGGAAACCCCTCCTTGTGGAATTCCAGTGTCATCGAGTCTAGTGTCTCCTCCATGGACATTAGTCATTTCTAGGAATTTGGCCCATATCCCGCAGACTTTCAGTGAATGCCTAACCTCATCATTTTCTCCTTGGCATGCTGTCGAACATTGTTTTATTTTTCTTGGACTGGTCCCACCTCCTACTGACTTGTGAGATTACATTTAAAATTTGTCTTAAATTTCTCTTTTCTAATTATTTCTTGCTTTTCCCACCTATGCTTACCACATGCAAACGTGTGCTATTCATGCATTTGCTTTTCACTAATGTGAACATATCATAGATCTCAGTGCTGTATAATTTAAACATGTTCTCATGGAACAATGACAGGTTAGCAGACATTTCCAATGGGGACAATTGTACATGACCTTCCACAGGATTACTCTTGGGCAGTCCCCCGGAGTCGGATGACTTGCTTCCACACTAATATGAGTCCTAAGGTGACTGATGAGACCAATGTGGGATCTACAGTCTCTGTCACAGGTGGGGCAGGTGGTAGTTGAAGGGATGGGTGGCGGGGGGGAAGGTGCTTGATTTGTGGTATGCTCCTTCCGCTGTTGTACTTGGCTTCCGTGTGCTTCCAACGAAGAGACTCAAAGTGTTCGGTGCCTTCTCAAATGCACTTTGAACGGTCTTGGGCCAGGGATTCCCAAGTGTTGGTGGGGATGTTGCACTGTTTCAAGGAGATTTTGAGGGTGTCCTTGAAGCGTTTTCTCTGCCCTCCTGGGGCTCGCTTGTCGTGTTGGAGCTTGGAGTAGAGCACTTGTTTTGGGAGTCTCGTATCGGGCATGCGGACAATGTGGCCCGTCCATCGGAGCTGGTCGAGTGTGGTCAATGCCTCAATGCTGGGGATGTTGGCTTGAGCAAGAACACTGATGTTGGTGCGTCTATCCTGATAATGGATTTGCAGGATTTTGCGGAGGCAACGTTGGCGGTACTTCTCCAGCGCTTTGAGGTGCCCACTGTTCATAGTCCATGTCTCTGAGGCATATAGGAGGGCGGGTAGCACTACTGCTCTGTAGACCATGAGCTTGGTGCTGGGTTTGAGATCCTGGTCTTTGAACACTCTCTTCCTCAGGCAACCGAAGGCTGCACCGGCACACTGAAGGCGGTGTTGGACTTTGTCATCAATGTCTGTTCTTGTTGGTATGGAAAGTGGTCCACATTGTTCAACCTCTGTCACCTCCAGTCCAGATCCAAGGTTGTCCCAACCTCTGTCATTGAATTACAGTATGCAAACGACGCTTGCGTATGTGCACACTCGGAGGTCAAACTCCAAATCATAATCGACACCTTCACCAAAACATATGAGAGTATGGGCCTTACACTAAACATCCGTAAGACAAAGGTTCTCTACCAACCTGCCCCCGCCACACACTACTGCCCACCGATTATCAAGATCCACGATGAGACAGGATTGCTTCTTTCAAATGGTAAGGGAAAAGAAAACCCCTTTTGGTAGAAACGAGTATTGATGATGCTCGCATGCAAATATTAAATAAGTTTTGCCAAGCTCTTCTCCCTCCTATTTTATTGAAAGACATTAACCTATTTATTTTAAAATAACTAGTGCAGAGACAAATTTTGTACAAGCACATTTGGTGTTCATATAATAACATAATTGACAGGAATTTTTATCGTCATACCTTATTTTTGTATGGGCAATGTTACCAGTACTCTGTCAAAATCATCATGTTTGTGGTCAGAATTATTTAATAGTATCCCAATTGCAGCAAAATTACCTGTCATAAATGGCAGATGAAGCGGCTTCATATTGGGATACAATTATAAGAATTAACGTATAACATTGGAAGAGTAGTTGGAGTTACATCTTTGATTATGTAATTATCAGACTCTCTTGCATGATATTGAGCAGAGATGGCTGAGGAGATTTGATGGAGGTGTTTAAAATCATAATGGGTTTAGATAGAGTAAATAAAGAGAAACTGTTTCCAATGGCTGAAGGGTGGATAACCAGAGGGCACTGATTTAATGTGATTGACAAAAGAACCAGAGGCGACATGAGGAAAAACTTCTTTATGCAACGAGTGGTTAGGATTTGGAATGAACTTTCTGATAGGGTGTTGGATACAGATTCAATAGTAGCCTTCAAAAGGGAATTGGATAAATACTTGAAGGAGAATAACATGCAGGGATATGGGGAAAGAGCAGGGGAGTGGGACTAACTGGATTGCTCTTCGAAAGAGCTGGCGCAGACTCGATGGGCCGAATGGCCACCTTCTGTGCCATTCGATGCTATGATTCTACATAAAGACTTGAACCTAGCAAGTCTATAGTAGACCTGAAAAAGTCAATAGATTGTTCACCAAAATGGGGGTAAGTACCTTCAACAGTCATTATGTAGAATTATTAATTAATAGATTAATGAAACCAATCAATCCAATTGACTGAGATAGCAATAAAGATAACAACTCGCCTCTCAAAAGACAAATGAACCAAATGAAAAATTATATTGGCAAAATCTCCACTGGACCTTACACACACTGCAGAATTGTTTTAAGTACAAATGACTAATGAATGTTCCAGTGTGTTGTATATTAAAATATCGGACTGTAAGCTTTTAGGTAAATGATGTCCCTGATTATACAATAAAATACTGGAACATTAATTGGAACCATATTGTCCATTTGGGGGTTGCTGTTTAAAGAGCAAGCATGTTACATTGTTATATTTGGCTGAAGAAGAAGAAGAAGATATTTGGCTGTTGAAAAATCTTATTGGTAGAGTCTGGAACATAATTGAGATTGCAGATTATAGGCAACGAGCAACCGTTTTATTGTGACTTCTCATGCAGATAAATGCTACGTCTAATTCGACAGGAATGAGGGTTATCACAGTCTGACTGTGCTCAAAATCAGGGTTGATGAAACTCTCTTAAAATCAGACAGCAAATGTTGTAGAATGATTACAGGAGGTATATAAACCCCCTTTGTTAAATTAAAGCTCATTACAAGGAAAGAAGTGACAGCCACAACCAGATGCCACATGAGTAAATCAGTAAGTACAGTGGAATTCTATTATATGCAATAGATCAAGAACAGCAATGAAGTTACATATACTGAACAGGTCAGCAAGTTAAACTGACAGACCTTTTCTATGTAAGGAGTCAAATTAGAATGGGCCCATTTTATAAGTTTGCTTCTATCAAGGATCAATATTTGAGCAGTCCAGTCATTATTGTTCTATTATAGAAAACAATCAAATAGTTTCAATCTCTAATTTTGAATCATGACAGTGAGAGTATAAGATCAGTCTGCACCTTCATGTATGTAGATCAAAAAGTCTAATTAGGAAAGCTAACAATTGTCATAGTAAAAAAAAATAATTGGAGGCCCATTATTGTTATAGCACTCTGAAATTTATGGTTTCAAGTGACAATATAAAATCAAATGAAGAACGGTAGTAATGGAAGTAAAATTAAATAAATAGAAAGCAAATTAGATTGTAAAAATTACCATCAAAATTCAAGGAAGTCAGATTACAGGATGGACACCACAGATATGCAAGGCTCCACTTTTTTTGTTGGGAAGGTACAAACCTAGCTGGTTGTTTGTGCAAGTGTGATATAGTTTCCCAATTCTATTTTCCACAGATTTATTCTTGCGTCTATTTACTGCATTGATTAGGAGCATAACCAGCGTTTTTTCCATTACATCCACTTTTCTGGGCTATGTGGCATACATATGTTATGGCACAGTAGTGAACTCCTCCGAGAGATACCATAAAGATTTGAAGGTAAGTGAAAGCAGACTTTAATGCTTACGAGCACATATTATGAGTTACAGTTGAGGTTGTGTGTAGATTGGATGGCCTGAACAAATGAGAGAACAACAACAAAAAACAGATAAAGACGATACTTTAAATCAAAAATGATTTTTCTGGTGGAGAAATTCAACTCATAGCTGCCTGTTTTGTGCCTGAAAAATGGACGGCCAGGAGTTGAAAATTGAGGGGGCACCTTGGCTGCCCCATTGACACCCAAGGCCCACCTGTGGCCTTATTCAGACAGGCCTGTAAATGGACCAGCAGCACGCATTCCTGAAACAGGGGTATGGATGGTTGTTTTACAATGCAAATCAAGGTCCTATGTCATTTGTAGGAACCCGATGCGAAATTCAGGTACAAATGGGTGCAAACTTATTGTGTCGCACTAGCCCTGCACATTTGTACCAGGTCCTGAGCAGCCAAACCGACAAGGACCGCTGGAGACTGCTGAAAAAAATGGCTACATGGCTTTTTCAAACTTATATTTTTGTGGAGCCAGAAGGAGCAGGAGTGCTTGGCCTCGCTATATGAAAGTACAGCAGGCCGTTGCAAGTCCCGCTTGAGTGTTGGAGCTGGCTGAAACTTGTTAGGCCCCGATCAGCGAGCTGCATCAGGACACTTGTTTGATGCCCACAGCTCACCCGTTCCATTCACATGTGGCCCAATGCCCAATTTAGCTTGGGCCTCAGACCAAGATGGAGAAGTGCACAGAGCAACCATTCCGTTGACTTGTGGGCCATTTTGGTGGCAAGTTCTCTCCCTTCTTCCAGTCAGTTTTGCTATATTACATCTATCATCAGCTAAGTGTATGAACTTTTTGTAGAGCTAAATTGTAATGTAATCAACAGAGGGAGACAGTCATAGAGTAATAGTATCATTCATTGAGTAAACACTCAGATCAGATATAGAGGACCATCCAGCATGTTAATAAAATGGCTGAAGACAAAGGAATTATCAAAGAGCTAGCGATCTTATAGTTTTGTTCAGATCTCAGATCTGCACACACAGTCCAACATGAGAAGTAAAGTTAATATTGTTCCTGAGGTGAGGCAAAGAGAGTGAGCCCAAAGAGCAGGATTAGTAGTTCCTGTCAGTAGGACTCATTATTCCCCCCCCCACCCCAACGTCAAATGTATGTGTCTATACCTACATTTATATAAAAAATATAGTTGGGCATAGAATCTCTTCAGTCTGACCCACACCTTTCTTTCTGATTGGACTTAATGCGGCCAGCAATGTGGCAGTAATCTAATACTGCCAACTCTAATGGACACTTCTCTAGTGGTGTTTCAGAATTATTTACATAGAATTATATAGAATATACAACAGAGAAACAAGCCATGCTGGCGTTTATGCTCCACTTGAGTCTCCTCTCATCCTTCCTTATCTAATTATCAGCATTCCCTTCTCCCTCATATCTAGTCTCCCCTTAAATCCATCTATACTACTCCCTGCAATAGTGAGTTCCATATTCTCACCACACTCTGGGTAAAAAAATTTCATCTGACTTCCCTATTTGATTTCTTAGTGACCATCTTAAATTGGTGGTCTTATATTATGTTTAAATCATATTTTATGAAAGTATTCCAATTTATGTCTTCCACAGCAATGTGCTCAATACCTTGCAAAGTTAATCATAGAATCATAGAAGTTTACAGCACGGAAGGAGTCCATTTCGGCCCATCGTGTCCGCGCCGGCCAACAAGAGGCTATCCAGCCTAATCCCACTTTCCAGCTCTAGGTCCATAAGCCCTGCAAGTTACAGCACTTCAAGTGCATATCCAAGTATTTTTTAAATGTGGTGAGGGTTTCTGCCTCTACCACTCTTTCAGGCAGTGAGTTCCACACCCCCAAAACCCTCTGTGTGAAGAAATTTCCCCTCACATCCCCTCTAAACCTTCTACCAATTACTTTAAATTTATTCACGCTGATTGTTGACCCCTTGCTAAGGTAAATAGGCCCTTTCTATCCACTATATCTTGGCCCCTCATAATTCTATACACCTCAATGAGGTCTCCCCTCAGCTTCCTCCGTTCCAAGGGAAACAAACCCAGCCTATTCAATCTGTCCTCATAGCCAAGATTCTCCACTCCCCGTAACATCCTCGTAAATCTCCTCTGTACCCTCTCCAGTGCAATCACATCCTTCCTGTAATGCGGTGACCAGAACTGCCCGCAGTACTCCAGCTAACCAGTATTTTATACAGTTCAAGCATAACCCACCTGCTCTTATATTCTATGCCTCGGCTAATAAAGCATTCCATATGTCTTCTTAACTACCTTATCCACCTGGCCTGCTACCTTCAGGGATCTGTGGACATGTACCCACAGGTCTCTTTGTTCCTCTACACTTCTCAATGTCCTACCATTTAATGTGTATTCCCTTTCCTTGTTAGCCCTCCCCAAATGCATTACTTCACACTTCTCTGGATTAAATTCCATTTGCCACTGTTTTGCCCACCTGACCAGTTGATTGGTATCTTCTTGCAGTCCGCAGCTTTCTTCTTCATTATCAACCACACAGCCTATTTTTGTATCATCTGCAAACTTCTTAATCATACCCCCATTGATGTATACTACAAAAAGCAATGGATTTAGCACTAAGCCCTGATGAACCCCACTGGAAACATTCTTCCAGTCACAAAAACATCCATCAACCATTACCCTTTGCTTCCTGCCTCTGAGCCAATTTTGGATCCAACTTGCCACTTTGCCCTAGATCCCATAGGCTTTTACTTTTGTGACCAGTCTTCCATGTGGGACCTTATCAAAAGCTTTGCTAAAATCCATGCTTATAATCCATGTTAATAATCCTTGATCCTCTCTCCAATTGAGATTGAATGCTGATAGGCCCAATCCAGTGTGCCATATCTGGCAATTACGTCAAATGCCAGAATGTACATCTTCTCTGTATGTATACAAGGATGTATAGAGATTTCAGAAGCTGCTGTAGTGTGGGGCTTGTGTCCTGCGGACAATGTAAGTTATTTAGGAAGGACTGTTCTAATGTATTAGTATAAATAAATGGTTTGCCTTTGATGTTACCTATCTCTGACTTCATCTATATTTGCTTTGCAGCTAACGATGCTTGTGCTGGATAGTTTGCACCACTCCTAGACAAAGCCATGCTACATTTGTTTGAACCAGAAATTACTGTTGGTAGTTTAAGTGGCTGGATATTTATCGTGTTTGTGCGATATTACTTTGTCTGCTATTTTAGCAGAAACATTAACCTATATCAAATAATTGGTGAACTGCCAAATGAGAGGAATATCATACAAACTCATTAAATATTTGTTCAAGATTACATCCATCAGAAGCTTCTAAGCACATAGCTGTCGAGAGAAATAATTAATATTTGCCTTAAATTGTTTATAAAACGTGAATATGGATTTTCAGTTGCAAATAATGTGAATGAATGCAAATTTATTTTACTCACTTATAGCATTGGAAAGTTGTGTGAGTTTTTCGCAAAGTTGGCAATGTTAATTATAACAAATATTCCAGAAACTGAAATGGGGCGAACTTTCACTTGCCATCGCATTGGTGTTGAAAACTGGGGTGGTAGGCAGATAAATTGTATTTATTTAAACTACCAGTCCGGGGGCTGCACAACTCAATTTTCAAATGGGCCTTGAAATTGGTGATCAGCATCCCGCCCAAAACAGATGGGAGCTTTAATAAAGTATTTAAATCAGGGTTCTATTCCAGTTTCAATTTTCAGTTTCCGATGGGTGGCATGTCCCCAAACTTTGCCCATTGATACCGGATGTAGAGCGGCCTAATCAGCAGTCCATAAACGGTTCACTGGAGGCTGCTCCATAAACATTGCAGGTAAGTTTACTAATATTTATGTTTGTCCTGGGCCCACAAAATTCTCATAGCCCACTGCTGGCCCTTCTATGCCCCACCCCAAGGAATGCCTTCCCATCCCCTTTTCAAGCATTCTCTCCTGACTCAGTTCCACAGAGGAGCAATATGCACTACTGGTCAGTGAGGTTCCTTACCAGCAGTGCGCAAAATAAATCCCCTGATCTATAGCTGTGGATGTCTTTTAAACATTGTGTATGTTTATATCAATTTACCTCCAGTCCTATGTGACTGCTTGAACAAAATATATCTGCGCAGTTTGGATCTTAGTTAAAAAATCCTTTGAATTGCTAATGATAAACTACACAATCAAAGATGTAGGTCAGCGTTGATCAGTAATCTGGCTTTACTCTTGACACTAATCAGTCCCCTCATAGCACTTATAATATTACATGCACTGTCAGCTATTGTATGCATTATGTTTTATCCTGTAGTATGTTCCCTCTGATTTATCACTTGTGTTTCTGTTATACCAAAATTTCAGAGCCAGTTAATAGGCGAGATGGAATGCTCACCAATATTGTGTAGTTTTGAAATAAACCAGAAAATGCTGGGAACAGTCAGCATGTCAGGCAGCATCTGTGGAGAGAGAAACAGAGTTAACGTTTCAGGTCGATGACCCTTTGTCAGTTCTTGTATGTTGCAGTTCTTTCTTGGTAGAATAAAGTTATGTATGCTGAATCACTTGTCTGTTCTATTTGACTCTTCATAATAAAGCACAGATTACTCTTCAATGACATTTGCAAGCAAGGGTAAATGGCTAATTGGGTAAGAGATTGCAGTTTGTTGAAAGTTGGCGAACATGTATCTTGGTAGCAAATTCCAGCGGAAGCGACAGAGTAACTATCTTATCCACTGGAAATAGTAATTCATAAAAATTTGGGCCACCTCCCATGACCTTGAGAGAGATGAAATATTAACTAATTTATTTTGTGTGCATTCTTTAATGTTCCTGCAGGCTTTCTGTAATCTTAAAACTGTAAATATCTCCTTTCCAAAGTAGAAATTCCCTTTTTTATTTGATGTCTTTGAATAGTTCCAGATAATGTTCTTCAATATTTAACTATTTCAGCAATGAACAATTCCACCTCCTACCAACTTTCTGAACCTTACTTTTTTCCTCTTTTTCTACCGTTTCACCATTGTAACCATAAGCACATAGCACTATTTCTATTGCTATACATAATTTAAGATATATCTTAATAGTATCAGTCTGCATTTCAATTCTAACTAGCATGCATAAATTGTGCATGGCCATTTGCACAATTACATACTTGGGGCCGACTTTGGTGGACATACCAGCCACTACCGCCCGCAGAACTCCCGCATACCGGCAAGAATTGGAAGTTTTGTGGAAAAACAGCTGCATACCATCGATATACTGCCCAGCATGACTTTTGGGACTGACACACCGCTGAGCAGTATGCGCACCGGCCGCCGACACTGAAGACCTGACATACCACCGAAAACTCCAACATTGGTCACTCACTGCCGATGTACCACCCTGAAACATACCTATCTGAAAAATGGGCTTTTATGCTTAGTAAAGTGGGCGGTAGTGCGCAGTGCATTCATTTGAACATCGGGAGAAGCCACAGCATTTGGAGAGAAGCAGGAGCATTGGAACAGAGCACTCCAGTTGTATTCACTGGAAAAAAGTCAATTTTAAAGGAAAGGCTTTTTGGCGGGAAAGAAAGATTTCTGGAGGTTATTTTGTTTATTTAAAAATAGGGAGAAATCGTGAAAAATCGGGAACACCAGAGAGAAGCAGCACCATTTGGAGGAGACCACTGAAGTTATTCTTAGCCTCTTTAATATTATGATTATATTAAGAAGCAAAGCAGCAGCCTTCGAGTGCCTCACTGCTTTTCTCATTGTCTCTCCTCACTGCCACTCTCTGCACATGTGCAGGTGATCCTTGACCCCGCGAAATCGCGACAAGTTGGAGAAAAAAAAAAATTGCGCATGCGCAGCGCGCCACTATACCGTCGATTGAGGAAAGCCTTTCTCCGGCTTGACTCCATTCTGAGAGACCGCCCGCTGCGCAACGCTCACACAACGTTGGCAGACTGCCGAAAAGAAGACGACCAAAGTTAAGGCCTTACGTCTCGGCAGTCTGCCGACAGTGAAAAACAACAGACCGCCGCATTACCACGGGGAACTCGGCGGACCATCAATAAGCACCAAAGTCGGGCCCTTGGTCCATGCCCAATAGAAACTTGGTCGAGCAATAGAGCCCAGAGGGTGGTTCTACAAGAATTGTCATCAGTCTGGAGGGATGTTTGTAGTGGAGTCCCACAGATGTCTGTTTTTGGACTCCTTTCACTTACTATCTTCATAAATGTACTGGAGCTAGCAGTCACAAGTACAATGGCTAAACTTGCAGATGATAGAATGCTAATGGTGGTAGACTCCAAGGGTGAACAGGATCAGTTACAAAAGGATTTGAATAGACTTGGGAATTGGGCAGAGAGGTGGCAGATCAAATTCAATATGGAAAAATGCAAGGCGCTTCAAATGGGGAAAAAAAAATTCAGGAAGGGACTATTACCTAAATGGAAAGAAAATAATCTGCATGGAAAATGAAAGCAATCCAGGGATGCTGATTGCCAGTAAATTGAAGCTATCACAACAATGCCCGTTGGAGTGAGTAAAGCAAATCAGATGTTGGCATGATCAACGCTGAGCTGATAGAGTGAAGTAATCCTGCCACTTTATGAATCATTGGTGTGACCACATTTTCTGGGGTCGAATTTCGACTTTTGAGTTGCCGACGGAAGGGCCCGTGATTTTGAGGCACCGGCCTCATTTAAAGGGTCTATAGGGCCAAATCTCTCCACCACTGGGAGTTTCCTCGCCTCATTTCTGGGTCTGTTGGAGACGTATTCAGAGAGATTGACTGCTATGATTAGTCAATAACTCCATTAAAGAAAGAAAAAGAAACACTTGTATTTATATAGCACCTTTCACAACCACCAGACGTCTCAAAGCACTTTACAGCCAATGAAGTACTTTTGGAGTGTAGTCACTGTTGTAAGGTGGAAAACATGGCAGCCAATTTGCGCACAGCAAACTCCCAAAAACAGCAATGTGATAAGGACCAGAACATCTGTTTTTGTTATGTTGATTGAGGGATAAATATTGGTCAGGACACTGGAAATAACTCTCCTGCTCTTCTTCAAAATAATGCCATGGGATGTTTTATGTCTACCTGAAAGGGCAGACAGGGCATCTGAAAGGCGGCACCTCCGACAGTGCAGCACTCCCTCAGCACTGCACTGGAGTGTCAGCCTAGATTTTTGTGCTCAAGTTCCTGGAGTGGCACTTGAACCCACAACTTTCTGACTCAGAGGTGAGTGTGCTACCCACTGAGCCACAACTGACACATCGTTGTACCATGCGACTATAAGGATGGTAGAAGGCGAACTAGATGGACCTTTTCGTCTAACAATTCCCATGTTCATGTGTACTGGCCTGAGACCTAAGCCAGATTCAGTTTCAAGCCTCATTTAAATGCCACCTTACAGATAATACAGTGCAGGTCCCCGTGAGGAGAAATTTTGTGCGTAAATGTATAATCCATTAAATCTGGTGTAAAGGCAGGAAAGTTTTGTTCTCTGGTTCTGTGTATGGCGGCGTGGGGGGAGGGTGTGTGGGCATGGTGTGAAGGGCGGTTGGTGGGGGGTGTCGGTGCAGAAATATGTTAATGAACGACAGAGGATTCCAGCAAAGGTTTCGCTGAATTGGTTCAAAAAATGGAGGAATTCTGTATATTGTAAAAAACGGTTTACATCACTTACGCACAAATGTAATTGATTGTTTGCTCTGACAGTTGATATTACCCATACTTACGCTGTTGGTATGGCACAAGTTTCGAGGATATTCCGGGTCATCATTTTTCTGCTATCTAAGGAAGTCCAGAACAAGAATCAACATAAGGAAAGCTAAAGTATCATTTATTTGACAAAAGGATGATCAACACATTGCCAATACAGATAGTCAAGTAGGACACTTTCAGGGGTTCCATAAAGAAATAGACAAGTTCCATGCATTTGAAGAAATTAATTGTTATTCAATTTTATAATAGAGATATATTGCAGAAAAAAAAGGGATAATTGGATAGACAATCACATTTTCGTAAACTGAAAATATGTCACTCGGTTGAGGAAAGTGCACTACTTGAATTATGAAATGATTACAAATCTTAAAGGCACCTTATTCCGATTTAGTGTCAATTATATTGTGATTAAAATATTGAACCACTTGAACTGTAACTTAATACACAGATCCCATGATAGCCCACACTTCAAGGCTACATTGAACGTCATACCCTGTATTTTGGTTTATCAACATAAAATGAGCCAAGCAAACTCGTGAGAATGACTGTGTTGGAAATATTACACGACAAATGAGAAGGGATTTACGGATCAAATCATAGATCAGGTCTGCTTACATACCAATGGGCTATCACCTGAAATAGTCCTATCTAGGTTTAGATGGGGCATGTATGTTAAAATCAAGTTAATTACGGTCAATGTGGGTGCTTTAACCTTGCAAATATATAATAAATTGATTCTATAATGACACAAAGGCCTGGATTTTCTTATTTATTGTTACTGTATCATTATCCTACTGTTACCAATAACTCATTGTTGTAGTACAGGGATCAGCACGAATACCCACCATAAAGCTTGATTATGCTAAATCACGCTCAGTAACTCATGAAGGAGGCTCAGAATTTCCTGCCATTTGGCTGACTACTGTCTTGAGAGGTTTGAAATGCATCAGCTCTGAGCTGGTTGGAAGAGACTGTAGGTTTGAGATAATGGGGAGTTTTCAGGTGGGAACGGGACAGCAATTATGGGGCTAAAGTCCTGTTCTTGCTTCTGATCAGCCGGCCGACATTTTTGTTAGGGCCTTCATATTTCGGGGGGCGGGGGGGTGGGGCGGTCGGAGAGGGCTGACTTACAATATGCAAATTGGTGCCTTACGCTGGTTGCAGGATCGTGATACAATTGGTGGAGCATGCGACACACACACTGCGGCCATTTGTTCCAGGCCTAATCGGAGGTCCTTAAAGGGACTGTTGCAGACTGCTCCAAAACTAATTGAGAAGTCGCAGCTCACTGGCATTATGCAGATGAGGCCCAGCCATCAACATGATGTGGGCCTCTTGACGAGGGCACTGAATGGCTGGCATGATCTCATTGCCTGCTATTCACCCGATATCCGCCCAAGGTAAAAATTGGCCCCAATGCCTCCTTTGTGGTCAGGCAGTGAAATTCCTTACAGATCTTGTATTACATAGAAGTTGAATTATTTCCTCATATTTGTTTTTAAGCACATTGCTTGCAATGTTACTCTGTGCGTGTCTTGGATGTTTGGGTGTGTTAAAAGTTAGCAACCTCTGTGCACCTGTAAGAATGTTGCTCAACTAGGTGCACACCCAGTTAGCAAGGTTAAATAACACACTTGGAGATAGCCAGATATGGATTGCTCAATTTCCAGGTAAAGTATAAGGTGAGTGCAATAGGACCTAACCCAAATTCAGCAATGATGACCTGGTGATATGAAAGGGGAAGAAGTACGTATTACAGTATCATCATCAGCAGGAATAAGGAAGCTGACTGCACGCATGTTAATGTTACTGAGGGGCAGCATGTAGACGAGGATAATTAAGCAAAGAGAAAATAACCACGAGATTTTTTTTGGTATGGTTGGTTCAGGAACGTTGGACACCAGGAGAACACACTCCTCATGGGACATTTAACATCTGCAATGCATTGCACCTCAATTTCATGTCTCATCTAAATCTCACCATATTGGAAATCGTAGCACTCTTTCAGTGCTGCAGTGAGATTCACTCTAGATTATGAGCTTAAATCACTCCCATAACCTTGAGGGAGCTATTTGAGAGTTCTCAGTACTGCAATGGTTTCCATATGCAGAGATTCATGGTCTCTACGAAACATAGAAACATAGAAAATAGGTGCAGGAGTAGGTCATTTGGCCCTTCGAGCTTGCACCATGGCTGATCATGCAACTTCAGTACCTCATTCCTGCTTTCTCTCCATACCCCTTGATCCCTTTAGCCATAAGGGCCACATCTAACTCCCTTTTGAATATGTCTAACGAACTGACCTCAACAACTTTCTGTGGTAGAGAATTCCACAGGTTCACAATTCTCTGAGTGAAGAAGTTTCTCCTCATCTCGGTCCTAAATGGCTTACCCCTTATCCTTAGACTGTAACCCCTGGTTCTGGACTTCCCCAACACCGGGATCATTCTTCCTGCATCTAACCTGTCCAATCCCGTCAGAATTTTATATGTTTCTATGAGATCCCCTCACATTCTTCTAAATTCCAGTGAATATAAGCCGAGTCATTCCAGTCTTTCTTCATATGTCAGTTCTACCATCCCGGAAATCAGTCTGGTGAACCTTCGCTGCACTCAATAGCAAGAATTTCCTCTGGGCAACTGACATGGGAAGCATCCCCAACCGTATACCCCCAGCCAGAATAGGATAGTCTGGCCGACAGTGCACTGGACATAGAACTGATATGTCCAAGGTCCACGCGATACTGGAACTCGGGGCTCATTTACACGAGACTAACGAGCTGCAGAGACCTGCTGGATGTCCACAGGCAGCTCGCCAAAGAAAGCGACTTCAATTTTGGGTCTCTGCACCACCAACTGTGGTCGTTATATGGCCCTGGAAGAGGGAGGGGCAGTGATTGTGAGGGGCAATCAGGAGAGGGGGTGGGATGATCAGGTGGTGGCCAATAACAGACGTCAACAATGCAGTGGAGCACTCCTGCACCTCCTAACTCTACATTCAGGCAAGTGTTTTTTAAAGCTTACCTTTTTGATGGCAGTCCCTTTAAGGACCACTGATTAGGCCACTGTAGATCATGTTTTCCCATACACAGTGCAAACTTACTTAGATAACTGGGCACTCTCTGAGACATTAGGTGCAATATCTCACCTTCAAGTGTATTCTGAAACACAGAAGCCAAACATATCTAGAGTAAAAAAAACCATAATAACTAAGTCACTGTATCTGATTACTCTACATGCATCTGAAGATATAACACTGCCCAGTGAGTCTCCTGGGCATGATTGTTCCAGTCCTGGAAATCTTTGTGCTGTGATTCTAGCAGTTACGCCAGGGTTGTGTCCACTGGTGCCCTTCAGTGATGATCCCATTAGATTATGCAGGGTCAGTAGGAAAGGCAACTCATTTCCATAGGACTTGTGGGCACCCGAGCGAAGATGAGCATATCTCAGGCACCTGCCAACCACATGCTGCTGTAAATGGATACTATTGGGGATAGATGATTGCAAGCACCCTCCCACTCCCAACAATTACTTTTTGCATTTCCTTTGTAGTACTGGAAAAGAAAAATAAATGTTGCCGTCCCCTACCCTTCTGGCGGATGGTATGCCATTACTCATTGGGCGTAATGGCCTCCGCTAAGGAGTGGAAACAGAAACTTGCAATGTCGGGAGTCCCTGCACCTGGTCCCCCCTCCCGTTACATCACTGGTCTTATAAGGGCAGCACGGAGGTCCCACCCCATAGCTGAGCGGTAACTCCCTGCGAAGGCCACGACCCGGAGTCCACTGGAATGGCTGAGCAAATTTGTATCCTCTGTCTCCTTGTAGATTTAATATCTGGCTGTGTGGATACTGTGGCTTGATGTACCGTGATTGAGGGTATTGCTCAGACAGATTATCTGTGTCTATGGCAGTGATTTCTGGGTCTCTGCTATTTGTCACCATGGCTCCAGATGGTCAAGTGCAATCTATATAAAAAGAATTTGACAACTGCAGTGAGCATATAATGGCATTTATTATAAAAGAAGGAATTCAAAAGCATTTAAAGAGAATGAAAGCAATAACTACAAAGCAATGAATGATTATGAAAGGCAGATAATGAAAAACAAATTATTGAAATTCTTTGAGCATATGACTGTAATGTATGCACCTGTGAGTATGCTGTTGCATTGTGAGTAGCCTAGCCAGTCAAATGATGTTCACAAGACTCAATAACACCCCAGGCAGTTGAGTCTAGGTCGTCCATGATGAGCTATGCAGTTGTGAGCCTAATGGATGAACTGGTAACGTGTAGTGTGATTGTTAAACCTTTGTTAATAAACCAACTAGTTCTTAATAGCAATGTGTTGCTATCAATTCTTAAGCAAAGAATCCATGAAACAAATACATTTCAGTGACCTTGGCTTTCATAAAGTGGGGTCAGACAATTGCATGCCGGCCGGAACCAGCACAGGGTTGGGGGGACACAGGCTGGGTGAGGATCAGGGACTGGGAGCAACACGGGTGGTGGGGGGAGGTCTGGAGGAGGAGCATGGGGAAGAGGGAGGCTGGAGGAGCAGGGGCAAGGGAGGCCTCGTGGAGGATGGGAGGTCTGGTGGGGAGGCCTTCGGGGTGGATCAGAGGCCTCTTTATAGGAGGAGGTCTGGGGGTGATTGGTGGCCTATGGGAGGAATCCCCAATCACGGGAGGTAGGTGAGGAAGGGATCCTGGATTCAGGAGGTAAGTGTGAAGGCACTTACATCCTGGATGCAGCAGTCCTCGCCTTGCTGTAGCTGGCGGGTTTCACGAGGTGTGCAAAATCTGACCAGCTACAGTTAAACAAAAAATGAAGGTAAAGGAAGAAGCTTCCAGCTTCATTATAATATGCTAATAGATGATCCGTCTCCTGGCAGCGGATTGGTTGCATGCCTCCTCCCCCCCACCCCACACCACACCCCTGCCCCACGACCAGCAGAAAAATGACAAATGATACCTAACATTTAAAAATACAATATATTGGTATCTCTTCTAAAAATAGCAAATCTCATTACAAAACGAAGAGCATACATTTTTTTATATTGTTGTAAAATAGATCTTGATATAGTAGTTGATCAAATATTTTAAAAACCTATATAGCTGTAATTGTAGAAGCAAATAAAATGTTGGGATATATTTAAAAAAAATTAATATAAATAAAAAGAAGTCATATTGCCAAACAACAACCAGCACCCCACCACCCATTTATGTGGTGCCTTTCACGTAAGAAAATAAGACCCAAGGCGTATGACAAATGTGTAACGAGACAATGAATGCTGAGCCAAGAAGGATGTGTAGAGGCAAAAGGGGTTAGAGAGGCAATTCCATAGTGCAGGGAAGGCAGTCACCAACAGTGGGGCAAACAGAAGCAAGGATGCACAAGAGGCCAGTGTCAGAGGAACCGAGGCTCTGTGGGGGTGGGGGAAGGGGGTAGCATGATTGTTTAACTGCAGGAGGTTACAGAGATGGGGAGGGGTGTGGCCATTAAGGAATTTAAACACCAGCTTGAAAATGTAAAATGTAAGCGGGATGGGGACCTATATAGGTCAAAATATACCTCAATATGGACAGGGTTGTTGGGTGACTGAGACTTGGTGCAGGGTAGGCAGCAGAGTTTTGAATGAACTCAAGGTTGTGGAGGGTGGAAGGTGGGAGCCCAACCAGGACAGCATTGGAATAGTCGAGTCTAGAGGTGACAGAGGCGTAGTTGAGGGTTTCAGTGGTGAACCGGCTGAGGCAGGGGCGGAAGTAAGTGATGCTGCAGAGGTGGAACTACATTTTCTTTGCAGTGGAAAGGAAATGGGATGGGAAATTAAGCTCAGGGTTGACTAAGACGCCGAGGCTGCATGCAGTTTGATTCAGACTGAGACAGTGGCGAGAGAGGGATGGATTTGGTAGCAAAGATATGGAGTATGTGGCGGGGTCAAAGACAGCTTTGGTATTACCAGTTTTCATCTGGAAGAAACTGTGGCTCATGCAAGACTGGATGTTGGCCAGGCAGTTTGACAACACAGAGGCGGTGGAGGGCATGAGAGAGAGTGAGATGGTGGAAAGGTCGAACTGGGTGTAGTCTACATACATGTGGAAGCTGATCTAAAGACATTGGGAAGGATTTATAGAAGGACTATGATAATGTTTAATTTTGATTATCCTACTCATGAAATTTGTCTCAAACCAGATTTTATGTTTTATCTAGCTCAAGAATCAATAAATAAAGAGTAAATAATATTTGCATTTATGCAGCAGTTATATAGCACTTTTCATGTTGGAGCATCTCAAAATGCATTGTACAATGAATTATCTTTCTGGAAGTGTATTGACTGATGTTCTGCCATCAGAATTCCCTTGGGACATCAGATAGCTGACTTGTAGGATGTGTTTGAAGGATAATGCTTACTCCTGGATTGATCATCATTTGTTTCCTGCTGTGAAGCCCTTGTCGCATGAGAGACTCAAGTAGAGAAGATTTTGCTAAGATATTGACAGTTCTCTGGAGTTACTGAGATATATTCCACTTGAACAAAATACTCCTGAGCCTTATCACCAGAATTTGTCATATGAATTGCACAGAAGAGTGAAATTTGATCTCCTGATAAGCTTCATTGACTATCAATTGCCCTGGCATAATATATTAATATGACTAATAAGTACCAGGAGAGAATTTCATACTTGGAATAAATAATTGTTAATATTTACTGCTAATGGCAATGGGGAAAGCTAGATCATCGAAGTAAAAAGTATATAAATTACTCTTGATGATTTTAACAAATGGATATATAAAGCATTTTTGTGGCATTCACTTATCCACTATTTTGATTTCGACATTAACCTGTTAATTTTGAATGGTTAAAATAGTGGACAAAGGAATGTCATACAAATGTATTAAGCACTTCTTAGAGAGGTTTCTTGGCTCAAGTCAAGTGCTGTGGTATCTTGGAATTCTAGATTAAAAACCTTTGCCAGTTTATATTATTATACGTGCTTTTGAGCTAATGTTCACCACTATTGTGATCTAGCTAAAGGATGCTGTAAATGCTACAAAGCAGCTTTGTAATTATCTTCTACACCAAGGCCTAGAAATTCATCTTGGGCGGTAGTGCGAAATGGGCTGTATCGAATTGGCCGCCGTTAATACGCAGCGACTGATATTCTGTTTCATTGCAATTAATGAAGTTTAATATCAGACACTGCGTATAACGGGCGGTTGATCCGATACCGCCTGTTTTACACCACGCCCCCCCACCCACCGCCCCCCCCCAAGCTGAATTTCTTCCTGCAAGAGTTCAGTTTCAGAACAGGACAATAAGGGGTTAATCCATTCCATATAAAGATTGATATAAAATTCCCCTAGTAGTGCAGTGGATAAATGCAACTCGTGGTGTGATACTGACCCATACAATCCAGGAAGATATTAAATTAAATCCCTGGTTTGTGCTATGTTGATCTAAGCCAGGGCAGCAATAAAGAGAGGCCTAGAATCTAGTCCATTAACTAGAAAAGGGTAAATCAGCCATGATTCCCGCTCCTAATTGTTACCCAGTGTACAGTTGGAAAGTGTATGAGTGGTGTTGGGTGAGAAGAGGGCTGAGCTTGTCATCCCACTCATAGTTAAATAGCTTATAAACACTAGGCTTGCATGTAAAGAATGATGTTTTGGGCCAGGTACCACAGGGCTGCTTCCGTTTTTCAGAATGGAGCGGCAATACACCAGATATGTGGTGCTGTCTCCCATGCCCTCAAGGATGCTTGAAATACGGGTGACCCCCAGATTGGAACGGACGATTTAGCAGGTATCCCTGGCGGTTGACTAAAACAGGTGTTAGGTCCCTTGCCTATATAATGAGGAGCCTAATGCCTGTTTTCAGTCCCCTTCGAGGAATTGGGCCTGCTCCACTCAGGCTTTCTGGGCATAAGTGCAGTCAAACACGTGCCCACCACCAAAAAGGTTGGTGTAGAGCCCAGAGGAGCAGGGGTGCTCCTCTCCCCTGTCCCGAGGAATGCTGCCGACCCTGATCATCTCCCCTCCTATTGTCATCTCCCCCAAGACTTAACCGAGGGCCACTGCCAGTGAGGCAAGCGGCCCAATGGGCGAGCTCCTTTTGGGGGTGCGACAAGCACCGGCAGCTCGCCGAAATTATTGAAATGAGGCCTCCGAGTTGAGGAGGGGGCGTGGACGGAGGGTGGGGTTTGGGGGGTGTGGGGGGCGGCTACGAGCCCAGTGCACACAGTCAGTTCTGGACCCAGACATGGGTCATAATTAATTTTCACCCTCAGGCGCCTGCAGTGCAGTATTTACTATTATGAACTTTATTTCTGCTCTGTGTTTGCTTACATATCCTACATTGTTTCAGAACTCTGTAACTCTTCTTCCTGTGCAGAGTTCCTGTTTTGCAAACTATTGGGTCTTCCCCCAGCGGGAGCCAGTTATTTTTAACCAAAAGTGTTATTAATTATGTTCATCACCACTTATAAGACAGATAAGATGAAACCTTGAGACTTTCTGATATTTTGGACAACCTTTGAGAAATGCCTGTGACAAGTCATCTCGTTAACAGAGATAATGGAATCTGGAAAATTTGGGGAGGGCAGTAAGTTGAGGTGTTGCAATGGAGTTCGCTGCCTGCTGCTGCTATCTATTTTGTTAACAAAGCTAGCAGAGGAAGTTTTCACTTGCTATCAGTGCACCTCCAGTCAGTCAAGCAGATCAGTGAAGCTACAATTCAGTGAAGCTAACCTTTTTTTTGGACCAACAAACTACCGAATATGAGTAACTTTCTGATAAGGTGGTGCTAAACACGATGGGCTAGAAATTTATAAGAACGTAAAAACATAAGAATTAGGAACAGGAGTAGGCCATCTAGCCCCTCGAGCCTGCTCTGCCATTCAATAAGATCATGGCTGATCTGGTCATGGACTCAGCTCCACTTACCCGCCCTCACCCCGTAACCCTTAATTCCCTTCTTGGTTAAAAATCTATCTATCTGTGACTTGAATACGTTCAATGAGCTAGCCTCAACTGCTTCCTTGGGCAGAGAATTCCACAGATTCACAACTCTCTGGGAGAAGAAATTCCTTCTCAACTCGGTTTTAAATTGGCTCCCCTGTATTTTGAGGCTGTGCCCCCTAGTTCTAGTCTCCCCGACCAGTGGAAACAACCTCTCTGCCTCTATCTTGTCTATCCCTTTCATTATTTTAAATGTTTCTATAAGATCACCCCTCATCCTTCTGAACTCCAACGAGTAAAGACCTAGTCTGCTCAATCTATCATCATAAGGTAACCCCCTCATCTCCGGAATCAGCCGAGTGAATCGTCTCTGTACCCCCTCCAAAGTCAGTATATCCTTCCTTAAGTAAGGTGACCAAAACTGCACGCAGTACTCCAGGTGCGGCCTCACCAATACCCTGTACAGTTGCACCACTAATGGTGCCTTAGTACCTCCCTTTAGCGCTCCCAGGGGGTGGCGCTGGCTACGACTCCCGCCATATTGGGCGGGAGTTTAATGGTGGCACTACAGCGTTGCGCCCCAATCTCCTGCACCCGGAGATCATGACATCATCGCCATGTGTAGCGCCCAGGCCCTGAAATTCACTTTCGCCCCCTGCAGCAGCACCGGGCGAAAGCACCAATAGCTGCAAGAGGCGTGGATTGGGCGGCCGGCCATTACTGGGTTCGAAAATTAAAGGCAAGGTGGCTGATGGAAAAAAACTACCTTGGTTTTCCCGCTGCTGCTCCATTTTCTTTGTGGGCTCCTGGCCGCGATCGCTCAGCCCGGCATTCTGCTTGAGTGCCGAGCTGATCAGACGGCACCCCCGCTCCATGGTGGGCCAGGTAAGCCTCTTTTTCATTTGGAGATTCGGCAGGGTGGGCCCTTCTCTTTAAGTGAGGGAAGTGCCCCTAGGACACAGCAATGCTGCTGAGGCGTCCGCCCCGCTAACACCCCAGGAAGGAAGAGGGGAGCTTGATTTAGCACTCCACTTCCTTCCGGGGGTGGTAACCTCAATTTCTGGAGAGGGGGCGATGTCTGCGCCTGGTGCTAAGTCTCGCGCCTCCCGACTGTTACCGCCCCCAAACGGGGCGATACCCAATTTCTCCCCCAATTATTTTGGTCAAAGTGATGTGCAACATTTCACTAAGAAGTCCATTTGCCAGTTGTTTAAAGGGAAGTATTTAAAATATGAAGAGAAATCGAGAATAAGCAATTTTACTGAAATTATATTCGTTCTTGAGGAAGTATCCACTGAGGCACATTTCCTCTTGCTGTTACCAGAATCATTGGGCAGACAGTAAATATTTACCGCTGACATCCTCTTCGAGTCTTAAATTCCTTCTCTGACTGGAAAACACATGTACTGAGGGCAGGGAGATTTCCAAGAAAGTGACAGAGCCTCTTCTGCATTTCAAAAATACTGAAATACTTCTCTTGACCACTGAATGCTGTTTCAATGAGATAAGTACACTGACAATTGAAATCAGATTATTTTGCAATTTCCTTGTGGAGCCTGCCAGGTTTGTTAAAATACGAAAAGGCAAACAAAAGCAAAGAGTACAAAGCAGAAATTTCTTCCCAGTTTTTGTTTTGTTTTCATGACATTCAGCTCAGGAAATTATCTAACCTTCAGGTTAAGTAAAGAAAATCTGAGACTGTTTTTATGAATCATATCACCCATGGCTAGAAAGCTCTTTATTAGCAGAGGAGAGCCTCTGCCAATATTTAACACTACACATTGTCTTCTATTAGAACACTAAGCTAATCATCAGAAAGACGAAGCCACTCATTACTGGAAACTCATTTTATTTGTTAATTTAATCAATTCTTCTGGTAAATTATCCTGTGTCTGCAGTCTGTGACAAGTTTTGGATCTGCCCTAGACATTTTCTTGGGCACAGCCTTGCCACAGACTCCTACAAGTGGTCCAGTGTCCTAAGCTTGAGGCCCGTGCCCATTCTGCTGAATACCTAATTATAAGATAGCATATTCCAGGGGTGTAACAATAGGACGTCATTGTGGTCTGAACTGGATACTGTGTCTTTCTGTTTGTTCATTCAATGGTTTAATAAAAACAACTTAATTTATATTGTGCCTTTAATGTAGCAGTATGTCCCAAGGCATGTCACAGAGGCATATTTGATACCAAGCCAAAGAAAGGAGTTATTGGGATACATGACCGAAAGCTTGGCCAAAAGAGTTGGGTTTTAAGAAAGGTCTTAATGAAAGAGAGTGAGGGAGGGAAGCAAAGGGGGTGAGGGAGAAAACGACAGAATATGGGATCTACACTGCTGAAGGCATGACCGCTGAAGGTGGACAAAAGGGAGGAGCAACTATTCATGTGGCCAGAGTAAGAGGAATGGTGAGTTCTGCAGGGCGCTGGACGGTTGGAGGAGGTTACAGAGATAGGGACAGGCAAGACCATGAAAGGATTTAAACATGAGGAGGAGAATTTAAAATTGGAGCATTAGAGGTCTGGGAGCCAATATAGATCAATTGGAATTTAGAAGAATGAGAGGGGATCTCATAGAAACATATAAAATTCTGACGGGATTGGACAGATTAGATGCAGGAAGAATGTTCCCGATGTTGGGGAAGTCCAAAACCAGTGGTCACAGTCTAAGGATAAGGGGTAAGCCATTTAGGACTGAGATGAGGAGAAACTTCTTCACCCAGAGAATGGTGAACGTGTGGAATTCTCTACCACAGAAAGATGTTGAGGCCAGTTCGTTAGATATATTCAAAAGTGAGTTAGATGTGGCCCTTACAGCTAAAGGGATCAAGGGGTATAGAGAGAAAGCAGGAATGGGGTACTGAAGTTGCATGATCAACCATGATCATATTGAATGGCGGTGCAGGCTCGAAGGGCCGAATGGCCTACTCCTGCACCTATTTTCTATGTTACTATGTAACAAGGCCAGGTGTGATAGGTAAGTGGGATATGTTGTGGGATAGGAAGGATACAGGCAGCAGAGTTTTGGATTAGTTGAAGTTTACAGGTGGATGAAGGGAGGCTGGCCAGGAGACCATTGGAAAAGTTGAGTTGCAGGTAACAAAGGCATGGGTGAGGCGGTTCGCAGCGCCTTAGTATAGGTGAACTTAACACCACTTTACTGAGACCATGTCTGATCTTTAAGTTGCCTTATTTTACAGACAGCAACGGAACATACAGAGTAACAGTTGTAAACAAACCTCATTTTCTTCACTTAATTTCACTTCTCTCCTAAAAAATGAGAAAATAAAGTAATCAGCCATATGCCCGTGCCCCATTCATAAGCAGTAATGCTTGTTTTTGGCAATGTTTTTATTGTGTTCCTAACACAGATGAGGCGGCACACAGGGAGGTTAAAGTAACAGTGACATCAATCTTTAATAAGACACTCCAGAGTGAGGAACAGGCCTTAGGGGCCGGCTTATATACAGTGCTCCCAAGGGATGCTGGGATCCCTTGGGACTTCAGGGGATGAGCTCCCTGGTGGCGGAACATGGGAGTGCATGCTTTACAGATACACAACATCACTCCCACCCCCACAAAGTCAAAGTGAAAACTATTTACAAGGTGAGGCGGTTGGGAGCCTTTCTTTCCCTGATGGACCGCCTCGGTACAAATGTCTGTTCTGGTGTGTTGGCTGTGCCCTCGCTGGGCTGGCGTGTTGTTGGCCCTGCAGGGCTGTTAGGTGAGCCTGGCCTTGCTGGGCTGTTGGGCTTGATGGGTTTGATTTCCTGCTGCTTTGGGTGTGTGTTGTGCGCTCGAAAAAGGTGATGTCTGCTGTGGGTTGTTCAGGACAGTCTGTGAACCGCAGTCTCGTTTGGTCCAGGTGCTTTCTGCAAATTTGTCCATTGTCTAGTTTGACTACAAACACCCTATTCCCTTCTTTAGCTATCACCGTACCCGCGATCCACTTGGGACCATGTCCATAGTTGAGCACATATACAGGGTCATTCAGATCAATTTCCCGTGATACAGTAGCGCGACAATCATTTACATTTTGTTGCTGCCACCTGCTCTCTATCTTATCATGCAGGTTGGGGTGAACCAGCGAGAGTCTGGTTTTAAGTGTCCTTTTCATGAGTAGCTCAGCTGCGGGCACCCCTGTGAGCGAGTGGAGTCTCGTGCGGTAGCTGAGCAGTACTCGGGACAGACAGGTTTGGAGTGAGCCTTCTGTGACTTGTTTAAGGCTCTGTTTGATTGTTTGTACTGCTCGCTCTGCCTGCCCATTGGAGGCTGGTTTAAACGGGGCCGAGGTGACATGTTTAATCACATTGCGGGTCATGGGCTGAAGTGACATGTTTAATCACATTGCGGGTCATGAATTCTTTAAATTCGGCACTGGTGAAACATGGCCCGTTGTCACTGACTAGTATGTCAGGCAGGCCGTGGATGGCAAGCGTGGCCCTCAGGCTTTCAATGGTGGCGGTGGCGGTGCTTCCCGACATTATTTCACATTCAATCCATTTTGAAAAAGCATCCACCATCACCAGGAACATTTTACCGAGAAACGGGTCCGCATAGTCGACATGGATCCTCGACCATGGTCTGGAAAGCCAGGGCCACAAACTTAGTGGTGCCTCTCTGGGCGCGTTGCTCAACTGAGCACAAACGCTGCATTGCCGTACACAGGACTCTAAGTCAGAGTCGATACCGGACCACCACACGTGGGATCTGGCTATCGCTTTCATCATTACTCTACCCGGGTGTGTGCTGTGGAGATCCGAGATGAACATCTCCCTGCCCTTTTTTGGTAGCACTGCGCGGTTACCCCACAACAGGCAGTCTGCCTGAATGGACAGCTCATCCCTTCGCCACTGGAATGGCTTGATTGGCTCTTGCATTTCAACGGGAATGCTGGTCCAGCTCCCATGCAGTACATAGTTTTTTACTAGGGACAGCAGAGGATCTTGGCTGGTCCAAGTCCTAATCTGGCGGGCCGTGACAGGTGATTTATCATTTTCAAACGCTTCCATGACCATCAACAAGTCTGCGGGCTGCGCCACCATCAACAAGTTTGCAGGCTGCGCCATTTCCACCCCCGTGGTGGGCAATGGTAGCCGACTGAGAGCATCCGCACAGTTCTCGGTGCCTGGTCTGTGTCGGATGGGATAGTTATATGCTGATAGCATGAGTGCCCACCTTTGTTCCCGGGCTGAGGCATTAGTATTTATTCCCTTGTTTTCAGCGAACAGGGATGTGAGGGGCTTGTGATCGGTTTTCAGCTCAAATTTGAGGCCAAACAGGTACTGATGCATTTTCTTTACCCCTGAACACACACGCTCATGCCTCTTTCTCAAACATGTTGTAGGCCCTCTCGGCCTTAGACAAGCTCTTGGAAGCATAGGCGACAGATTGCAACTTCCCCGCAACGTTAGCTTGTTGTAATACACACCCGACTCCGTACGACGATGCATCACATGCTAGCACAAGTCTTTTACACGGGTTATACAACACAAGCAGCTTGTTGGAACATAAAATGTTTCTGGCTTTCTCAAAAGCAATTGCTTGGTTTTTTTCCCCATACCCAGTTCTCAACTTTGCGCAATAACACATGGAGGGGCTCTGAAAGGGTGCTTAACCCCGGTAGGAAGTTACCAAAATAGTTCAGGAGTCCCAGGAACGACCGCAGCTCCGTGACGTTCTGTGGCCCGGGCATGTTCCTGATAGTCTCTGTCTTGGCGTCTGTGGGCCGAATGCCGTCCGCCATGATCTTTCGTCCCAAAAACTCCACTTCTGTTGCCATGAAGACGCATTTCGATCTCTTCAGCCGCAGCCCTACGCGATCCAGTCACTGGAGGACCTCCTCCAGGTTTTTTAGGTGCTTGGCGGTGTCCCGACCCATGACCAATATGTCGTCCTGAAAGACCACCATGTGTGGTACCGACTTGAGTAGGCTCTCCATGTTTCTCTGGAAGATCGCTGCAGTCGACCGAATTCCAAACGGGCATCTGTTGTAGATGAACAGTCCCTTGTGCGTGTTGATGCAGGTGAGGCCCTTCGAAGACTCCTCCAGCTCCTGCATCATGTAGGCCAAAGACAGGTCGAGCTTGGTGAACATCTTGCCTCCTGCCAGCGTCGCAAATAGGTCATCTGCCTTAGGTAGCGGGTATTGGTCCTGTAGCGAGAAACGATTAATAGTTACTTTATAATCGCCGCAAATCCTGACCGTGCCATCACTTTTGAGTACTGGAACAATCGGGCTGGCCCACTCGCTGAATTCCACTGGGGAGATAATGCCCTCACGTTGCAGCCTGTCCAGCTCGATTTCCACTCTCTCCCTCATCATGTGAGGTACCGCTCGTGCCTTGTGGTGAATGGGTCGTGCCTGTGGGACCAAGTGGATCCGCACCTTCGCCCATGAAAAGTTTCTAATGCCTGGCTCAAAAAGGGAAGGAAATTTGTGTACATGAGGCCTCATTGACGTGATAGCGCTCGGATGTCATCCCAGTTCCAGTGGATTTTGCCCAGCCAGCTCCTTCCAAGTAATGCAACTAACTTACTCCTCTTTCCATAAGCTTAAGTTAAGTCAGGTGCAGTTCTAGGACAGTGTGGCAAAGTTTGATTTTGGATGGCAATGTAAAACGGGCAATAGCGATTCAGCCATCCATTATACATTTCTCCTGATTTTTATTTCCATTGACTTCAATGGAAGTAAAAATCTGGAGAGATATGTAACAGGCAACGGAATCAATAATGCCCAATTTACGCCAGCATTCAAAGTCAAGTGTACCCCCAGAAGGTTTTCCACCATTAGCCTTTCATTTGATATGTGCCCCACTTTGGGAGTGGGAGCATCTTCTGTAAATCCACTGGAATTGAATTTTAGATTTAGAGTGGCTGTAACTCTGGTGTATCCGACTTATGTCGCAAATCCCAGCCCCGAACCTCAGAACTACAGCATTTTACGTCCATCCTCCCCATGCTTCAAAAGAAAACAATTTCAGACCTTGATGTATTTTGTTCTTATAAAAATATCACTGTTATAGTTTTCAGGACAATAATTAGCTTTATTATTTTGTGGCCTGGAAAATATAAACGTGGAATATAGCTAAAAAGAAAGACTTGCATTTATATAGCGCCTTTCATCACCATTGGACATCTCAAAGCGCTTTACAGTCTATGAAGTACTTTTGGAGTGTAGTCACTGTTGTAATGTAGGAAACACGGCAGCCAATTTGCACACAGCAAGCTCCCACAACAGCACTGTCATAATGAGCAGGAAATCTGTTTTTGTAATGTTGATTGTGGGATAAATATTGACCAAGACACAAGGAAAACCTCCCCTGCTCTTCTTCGAGACAGTGCCATGGGCTCCCTCAGCACTGCACTAGTGCATCAGCCTAGATTTATGTGCTCAAGTCTCTGGACTGGGATTTGAAGCCACAACCCACTGACACAGAGACAAGTGTGCTACCCACTGAACCGCAGTTGACACTAGGTAAAGGCCAGACTTATTTTTGGTAGTGTCCTAATAATTAATATGCAATTAAATTTCAGTTTATTTCCTCATACCAATGTCAGTAACTTGTTTCCTTGATGTGTTCATGCACTTCTGGAAAATCCATTCTAAAGAAAGACTTTGTTGTGCAACTGTCACCTTTCCTACTAATTCCTACTACTGCTAATCTTTCAGCTGGAATTTAATCTGACCAACCTTGATCAACATCTTTCATAGGGAGCAAACTATTTTGTTAGTGCGTGGGATCACAAAAGGTCATGCTGGAAAAGAGATAATAAGGTTCAATAACTGAAAAATTCTGAATCTGAATGCTTTAATTACTTTGGAGTACCCTGTTTCAGTGTTAAACAAGTTAAACTTAATGCGTGCTGAAGCAGAACACATTTTACATTTATTTTAAGTAAATGTATTTTGTTTTCCATTTTTGATGCCGGTTAACAACAGGAGTATGGCAATATTGATTAAAGATGATGTTACAGTTCGAAATAAAAAGGGTATACTCGATGGTTCTAGGACTGTGTCTATTTGGCTTGAGTTAAGGAACAGAGGGGGAGCTGTTACAATGTTGAGAGATTTTTTTATAGAGCTCCAAAGAGTGTGAAGGAGATGGATGAGCAAATTTGTTGGGAAATTCCAATGACGTGTAATAAAAATAGAGTAGTAATATTAGGAGACATTAATTACCCTAATATAGACTGGAAAAAACCTAGTGCTAAGGGTAGGGAAGGAAAGGAATTTCTGATATGTGCACAGGAGAACTTCCTCAATCAATATGGGGCCGAAATTGGTGGAGGTTGTGCCCGCAGCTGCCGAGGTTCCGCCGGAAATGTAGTTTTTCTGAGTGATTCCTCCGGAACCGCCCATCGGCCGTCCATGTTCCACCCAATGGGAGATTGGTCGCGGAGGGTTCCGCCAGCGGGATGTCATGCCGCCCGCCCATGCCGGATGCTGCAAATCGCCCGTTTTGGTCAGGGATGCTGGCCTCAGATCGACCTGCCGTCCGCCAGAAGGACCGCTGGCAAAAAGCAGGTCTGAGCTGGCCGTGAGTCGGGCGACAGGGAGAAGGGCTCCGAGTGCTGCTATGCTACAGATGCTGGACCATTATGAGTGGGACTGCTGGGAAAAGGTTAGGTGGATGTTGCTTCACTTTATTGCTGATGGTCCGGTTTCATTTGGATGTGATAAAAGCGACTGAAATGTGTCTAGGCTGATGGAATCTTTTTTCTTTGACCTTGCTGAAAGACCTTCATTGAGAAGCCCAATGGCGAAGGCAAAATCATTATCAAGAAGTGAAAAGTCACATTTTGTGCAGCCAATCTAATTAATTCATTCTGTGACACCGTCCTTCAAGAAGTTCTCAGGGAAGCACTACATATAACATAGAGGGTGAGAGGGTTAGGGATGGAGTGATCTATTGTAAGCCTGAGGCAGCTGCAGTCTCTGACAACATTTGTATGAGAGGAAAAGGGTATAAAGTTCCAGCTATTCAACTTTAGGGGCAGCGTGATTACAGAGCAAACTGAGGAAGGACTATGGTCAATAGAATACAGCAAGAGACAAGCACCGCGGTGATTCAGTGGCCTACCGTTGAGGCTTCAATGACTAGACTGTCACTATTGCCTTGTTAAGTTTTATTTCTTTGTACTGCAAGGAAATTACTTCATAAAATCAGTTCAATTCATCACAAAAGACCTGTACCCAGCGTGCCTTGTTGTGGTGACAGACATAAGCCTATTCTGAGAGATGTAATTCATCTGAGAGATCGAATAACCCTCACAGCACTTAAAGTGTAATGTAGAAACATAGAAAATAGGTGCAGGAGTAGGCCATTCGGCCCTTCGAGCCTGCATCGCCATTCAATGAGTTCATGGCTGAACATGCAACTTCAGTACCCCATTCCTGCTTTCTCGCCATACTCCTTGATCCCCCTAGTAGTAAGGACTACATCTAACTCCTTTTTGAATATATTTAGTGAATTGGCCTCAACAACTTTTTGTGGTAGAGAATTCCACAGGTTCACCACTCTCTGGGTGACGAAGTTTCTCCTCATCTCAGTCCTAAATGACTTACCCTGTATCCTTAGACTGTGACCCCTGGTTCTGGACATCCCCAACATTGGGAACATTCTTCCTGCATCTAACCTGTCTAAACCCATCAGAATTTTAAACGTTTCTATGAGATCCCCTCTCATTCTTCTGAACTCCAGTGAATACAAGCCCAGTTGATCCAGTCTTTCTTGATATGTCAGTCCCGCCATCCCAGGAATCAGTCTGGTGAACCTTCGCTGCACTCCCTCAATAGCAAGAATGTCCTTCCTCAAGTTAGGAGACCAAAACTGTACACAATACTCCAGGTGTGGCCTCACCAAGGCCCTCTACAACTGTAGTAACACTTCCCTGCCCCTGTACTCAAATCCCCTCGCTATGAAGGCCAACATGCCATTTGCTTTCTTAACCGCCTGCTGTACCTGCATGCCAACCTTCAATGACTGATGTACCATGACACCCAGGTCTCGTTGCACCTCCCCTTTTCCTAATTTGTCACCATTCAGATAATAGTCTGTCTCTCTGTTTTTACCACCAAAGTAGATAACCTCACATTTATCTACATTATACTTCATCTGCCATGCATTTGCCCACTCACCTAACCTATCCAAGTCACTCTGCAGCCTCATAACATCCTCCTCGCAGCTCACACTGCCACCCAACTTAGTGTCATCCGCAAATTTGGAGATACTACATTTAATCCCCTCGTCTAAATCATTAATGTACAATGTAAACAGCTGGGGCCCCAGCACAGAACCTTGCGGTACCCCACTAGTCACTGCCTGCCATTCTGAAAAGTACCCATTTACTCCTACTCTTTGCTTCCTGTCTGACAATCAGTTCCCAATCCATGTCAGCACACTACCCCCAATCCCATGTGCTTTAACTTTGCGCATTAATCTCTTGTGTGGGACCTTGTCGAAAGCCTTCTGAAAGTCCAAATACACCACATCAATTGGTTCTCCCTTGTCCACTGTACTGGAAACATCCTCAAAAAATTCCAGACGATTTGTCAAGCATGATTTCCCTTTCACAAATCCATGCTGACTTGGACCTATCATGTCACCTCTTTCGAAATGCGCTGATATGACATCCTTAACAATTGATTCCATCATTTTACCCACTACTGATGTCAGGCTGACCGGTCTATAATTCCCTGTTTTCTCTCTCCCTCCTTTTTTAAAAAGTGGGGTTACATTGGCTACCCTCCACTCCATAGGTAATGTGATGGACCTTAACCCGCACAGAAAGGGTTCAGATATGTTTCTCCGTATGACCCCGTTGAAGGGAAGATGTGACGGACGAAGAGGCAATGAGTAACGAAAGATGGTAAAAGCTCAGTGGAGATGCCCTCCAAGAGTTATGAGAGCATTTAATCGGGAACATATTTAGATGCTTATTGTGACTCCACAGAGGGTATGGGATTATGTCAGGCTGAATAAGGGAGAGATAGAAGCTGCAACTGATAGTCAGAAGAGCATTACATGAGGTATGGAACACAGGAAAAGGCATTTAATGTACTGCCATGTAACTGATGACCATGACATCTTGGGGGTGGCGCTCCGCCATGTATGCCCTCGAAAAAAGAGGGTTGAAGCACAAGCCTTAAGGTCTGCCCTGCAAGTAGGTAAAGTGAGAGTAATTGAATGGCAGCCTTCCTGCATTGGTGACACTTCCTTGTCGTGTTGCGATGGCCTGATGATACAGTGCAGTCATATGCGGATGGGAAGATATTCCTGATAAAGCAGAAGACCTGAGGGACAGACTTGTGTTTCTCACAAGGCACCATACATGACGTTAAAATCAGACACTCACCAAGAGAGGGTCAACAATGTGAGTGTGTTTACAAGTGCACAATAACAAAGGTTACATAACATTATTATATTTACAGAAATTTACACCACCAACACCCATCCCTCTACGTGGCACCACCACCTCTCTTCCCCCCCCACTTGAAGCGATGCACAAGCTCCTCTTCCTCACCCCGCCTACACCATGGCATGCCGCTCCCCTGCCCCTCACTGCCTCTGGATAATGAGGTTGTGCAGGAGGGCAGTGGGATGTCTGCAGATGTGTGCGTCTTCGTGAGAAGGCAGGGAGCGTGACTGAAGGCGCCGGGATCTTCTGCTCCTCCGGATCTGTCTGCCTTGAGGGTGTGGGGTTGGGAGTTTGCACTACGTGGCCAGAAGCCATCTCTTGCCTCATCGTCCCAACGCTCTCTTGGTTGTGCGCTCCAATACAGTAATGAGCCGGTTCATCCTGTCATCATGCTGCTGGGTGAAGGTGGCGATGCTGCCAGCGATCCCAGCCATGGTCTGGAACATATCGCGACCTATCTGCATGCTCGTCCGTGATAGCTGGACCATCTCCTGAATTGCAGAGAGCGGTGCTGCATCCTCAGGTGGATGCTCGCTCCTGGTGGGTTCTGGCGCCTTGTTTGCCTTCGCGGTGCGGGCTCTCCTCTTGGTAGAGCTTGCCAGTGTGGAGTCCGTTCCAAACCCCAGCAACTCGGAGCCTGACGCCGAGATTCGACGGACAGATGGCTCACATGGCTGTAGGCTGCTGTCATCCTGTTCTGGATCCTCGAGCTCAAGAGCCACAAAGTCGGACCCTTCTCCCTCCTCTCCCTCCTCTTCTTCGTAACTCTGGGTGGCGGAGGTGGGAGCGGTAGAAATGGATGTGTTGGGGGAGGGATGGAGGAAGGATCCGCTGTCTTGGGCTGGGGGCAATGTCGGGGTGGGAGGCGTTGGGGTCTGACAGCTTCTCTGAAGGCCCGAGGTTGATGGTGTGCCTTGATCCGGGTCATCATCTGCAAGTAGAGGACTGTTGTGTATGCAATAACTGTTCGACTGAGTACTGTTTAACTCCAAGAGGTACGACCTTGGTTCTGCTTTATTAAGGCCCAAAAATGACTATTATACAACTTGGCTGGCCTTTTATACTTGGGCTGCACACACGTGCGTGCAGTCCAATGGCCTCCAACAGTGACCCATCTAGTGGCTAGTGATCCCCAAAGTACATACATGACAATATCCCCCTCTGAGATACTAACACAGTCTTTTACAAATTGAGACGGTCCGGTCCTCTGCCCACCTACGGCTCGCTTGCCGTGTCGGAGCTCCGCGTAGAGTGCTTGTTTTGGGAGTCTCGTGTCAGGCATGCGGGCGATGTGGCCCGCCCAACGGAGCTGGTCGAGTGTGGTCAGTGCTTCGATGCTGGGGATATTGGCCTGAGTGAGAACACTGATGTTGGTGCGTCTGTCTTGCCAATGGATTTGCAGGATCTTGCACAGGCAGCACTGGTGGTACTTCTCCAGCGCTTTGAGGTATCTGCTGTATATAGCCCATGTCTCTGAGCCGTATAGGAGGGCGAGTATCAACACTGCTCTGTAGACCCTGAGCTTGGTGCCGAGGTCCTGGTCTTCAAACACTCTCTCAGGTGACCGAAGGCTGCACTGGCACTGGCATTTTAGGTCGCAGGTTCTCTGTTGGACCTTGGCCTTCAGACATCTGTAGAGCTGCTTTCTTGCCCTCGAGTTGTGTTCGTACTTCCAGTCCAAGAATGCCTTGTGGCATATTAACTCCTGGATCTCCTGGTCGTGGATTTTGATAACCAGGGGGAAGTGCTGTGTGGCGGGGGCAGGTTGGTAGAGGACCTTTGCCTTATGGATGTTTAGTGTAAGGCACATGCTCACGTACGCCTCGGTGAAGGTGTTGACGATGGCTTGTTCGATCTCCGAGTGTGCGCAGACACAGGCGTCGTCTGCCTACTGTAGTTCGATGACGGAGGATGGGATGACTTTGGATCTGGCCTGGAGGAGGTGGAGGTTGAACAGATTCCCATTTGTCCTGTAATTTAGCTCCACACCAGTGGGGAGCTTACCGAGGGTGAGATGAAGCATTGCAGCAAGGAAGATCCAGAAGAGCGTTGGTGCGATGACACAGCCTTGCTTGACCCCGGTCCGAACATGGAATGGGTTTGTGGTGGATCTGTTGGTCAGGGTCATGGCTTGCATGTCATCATGGAGCAGGCGGAGAATAGTGACAAACTTTTGAGTGCAGCCAAATCTAAGGAGGACGCACCATAATTCCTCACGGTTGACAGTGTCGAAGGCTTTTGTGAGGTCGAAGAAGGCCATGTACAGGGGTTGGTGCTGTTCCCTGCATTTCTCTTGTATCTGCTGCATGGTAAAGATCATGTCCATTGTGCCCCTTAGTGGGCGGAATCTGCATTGTGACTCTGGGAGGAGTTCTTCAGGCACAGGAAGAAGACGATTCAGGAGGATTCTTGCACTGACTTTCCCGGTGGTCGACAGCAGGGAGATTCCTCCGTAGTTACTGCAGTAGGACTTGTCACCTTTCTTGAAGATGGTCACAATGACAGCGTCTCGGAGATCTCCTGGCATGATCTCTTCCTTCTAGATAAGAGAGATGAGGTCATGGATCCGCACCAATAGTGCTTCTCCGCCACGTTGTAGTGCTTCGGCAGGGATTCGATCTGCTCCTGATGACTTGTTGTTCTTCAGTTGTCGGATGGCCTTTTCAACGTCGTGCTGGGCTGGAGTTGTGCTGAGATGGTGGTGGGTAGCATGCTGAGGGATGGAGTCGATGACACTCACGTCGAAGACAGAGCCTTGGTTGAGGAGATCCTTGAAGTGCTCCTTCCAGCGGGCATTGACTGCCTCTCTGTCCTTGATGAGCACCTCTCTGTTCTTGGCCAGCAGTGGGGTAGGGCCTAGGATGCTTGGGCCGTAGGTGGTCTTGATTGTGCTAAAGAATCCTCGCATGTCATGGTTGTCAGCTAGCTGCTGGATTTCTTGAGCTTTCTCCAACCACCATCTTTTCTTTAGATCGCAGGTTTTCTGTTGGACCTCGGCCTTCAGATATCTGTAGAGCTGCTTTCTTGCCCTCGAATTGTGTTACTACTTCCAGTCCAAGAATGCCTTGCGCTTGCGGCATATTAGCTCCTGGATCTCCTGGTCGTTCTCCTCAAACCAGTCTTGGTGCTTCCTGGTCCTCCCTACATGCTCTTACTCCCACCACAAGGATATGGAGGGAGTCAGTGGAGAACCTGGCTGCAGTCCTCTGCCTCTGTGCAGCCATCTCTCCAACTGTTTGGAGCATTGAACACCTCCAGTGTGATGTCTGCACACTCCTAAATGAACACTGAATGCAATGTGGCCATGGCTCCTTTAAATATACCAACTGAAAACACGCCATGGATGACGTCATCAGACCCGCACCATTTAATTGGGTCGGGTAACGTGCAGGGCGGGCTTAATAGGCCCCATTATTGCAAAGTCGTTTTCTATAGCAGGCTGGAAACAGCAACAGGATCATGACCCGCCACACCGACTGCCCGTACCCGGCTCGCCCAAGTACAGAAAATTCTGGCTTAGCTGTATTCAGAAGAAACCAGGAATTTCCTAAAGGAAGGCATCATTTCATAAATATAGGAGGCGAGGGAGGCAATAGCGAGGAGGGGGAGAAGGGAGGTAATAGTTGGCGGGGGGGTGGAGTGTGGGCAAAAAGGGATTGGTGACAGGTGGAACATTTTTATGGTGCCAGGAGGAGCATCCTATAGATGGTGTCGGACAACAATTTAAGTATTTTAGTGAGGCTCCCACCTGTTTCAAGCGTGAGTTCTGACCACCTATTTCAAGGCCAACTCGGGTTGGCGTTGAATCGACTCGGGTGCGTTACGAGCAGCAAATGAGCTGCAGATCATTTAAAAAAATGTCCTTGCCTTTACACTGAAAAACAGGATGGCATACAGACAAAAGTTGTCCCTTAGCCTCTGAGGAGGATTGTAGGCTACACAAGTTAAATATTCACAGTTATGCCCAGAATCTAAAGAATGTACCGAAAGTAGTGAGCCCAGCCACAATGAGATAAATTCCAACTAGCCTAGTAATATACCAGGCCCCAGCAATGCTTTCAATCTGCTGCCAAACGCAATGACTGAGGATGTGGGAATTTGCTTTATACAAATAATGTTTTTAGTTGATACAGGAACACTCCCTACTCTTGACCAATAGTGAGAATCAGCTCCAAAAGACACGTCCTGGTCTCCAGTAGTGTTGGGGATATTTTCATTAACTTGGCAGATGGCAGATCATATCAAGGAATTTTCAGATCTCTATGCCCCAGATGGGACTCAATGTTTTGAGGTATCTCAGAACCATGGGCTCAATTTTTCCGACGTTTTTTTGGCGTGCGCCGCTTTTTCTGGCGTAAGTATTTAATTCAAAGGTTCCCCCTGGAATCTGCGCCGGTGTAACTGTTTCAGTTACGATTTTTCTAGCTTAGGTTTTTTTGACGTTCCCTCATGTCTGCGCAGTTTTCATCATTTTCGCAGTTTGCCAAAAAAATTTTTAATGCTAGGTCGGGGTATCTGGCCATTCCCGAAAAACCTTCTGGTCAGTTAACAGAAAGCAGCATTAAGAAATCAGCACTGAAAGAAGTCATTGTTTTTCATTGAAGTTTTTGGAGGGAATTAAGAACACTTTAAATATCCCTAATAAAGTTCAACTTTTTTTTACCTTTCAACTGAGTACATGGAAGTTTCATGGATTTCTGAAGTTTCCATTTTTTTTTACTCACACACCACCATCGAACGTCTTCAAGCAGGGCTGGAGGGGGTTTGTAGCATCGGCCGTCAGAATCGGCCCCGCGCCCGGACACAGGGGCTCGGAGCTCGACTGGAAAACAAGAAGGGGAGAAGTCACAAGACTGCAATGAGTTTGGGGGAGGGGAGGAGAAGGTGTTGCATCTTGTATTGCTGCAGCTCCAATTTTTCCAATGTTCTCACACACACAACTGGCTCTTTAAAATCGCTGATTGCCAACCCGGAGCTGTACTGTGCATGCGCGTCCATTGAAATAACGTCAAAAATGTCAATTTTTTCCTCCTGTATGCGCAGAAGGTGCGGCATCATTTTTTCGGCACAGACAGCAGGCTCCATCCCCCCAAGATGACTGGACACGCTACGTGGTGCCAAATTTGAATTATACATCGGGGAAACTTTGGCAAAATATTTCTGGCACATTTCTGGCCTAGAGAAACGGGCATAACTCTGGCAATACGCCAGAAAATGGGCTTAGGCAAAATTAAGCCCCATATAGTGTATATGAAGAAGGATTGTAAATGTATCAGTGTTTGGATTAAAACCATTAGCGTGTATAAATTTGTTTTAGATTAATAAATATGATGCTTCAAGACACATTTAAACAGTAGAAAGCAACCTCTATGGTTCTGAAAATTTGCATTGAATGAATATGTCTGTTAATCTAGTAAAGCGTAACTGTGAATACCCAGCTCTTGGATTATTTACCAACAGTTCCAGTCATGGTGCAAACAGTTTTGTATATTTAACATAGCTACATTAGACTCTAATGTTATTTTTAAATATAACGATATTCAGCTTTTTCCACAAAGTCATTGAACATTTCCATAACTATACAATACAGCAACATTT
Organism: Pristiophorus japonicus; assembly: GCF_044704955.1. Classification (NCBI taxonomy): domain Eukaryota; kingdom Metazoa; phylum Chordata; class Chondrichthyes; family Pristiophoridae; genus Pristiophorus; species Pristiophorus japonicus. Next base: position 39,773,101 of record NC_091989.1, on the reverse strand, counting down.
CATCAATCTATCTGGCATTCCTACAAGAGGGGTGTCCAACTTTGTAGAGCCAGAGGTCAATTAATGACGATTTGCTAAACTCCTGTGCATGATCATAATTATGATCTCTCTGAAAAAAGGAAGTAAATACAGAAAACAAGAAAATGATTAAGAAAAAAATGGATTATTTGTAAGCTATATCAAATCCAGGAGTGGGATATGATAAGTATTCCCACAATTGAAGCTGACATGTTAACCTTTATCAAAATAATTATTTTTTAATAATTCAATAGGAAATGGAGCACGTTTCCATCAATTGAGTTCCATTCATCAAACATTTCAAGATGACATATACCATTAGGAGATGTAAAAGTTACGCTCCCTATGTCCTGACAATCTCTTCAGCTCTTCTCGTGAGATTCTTGTGAGATTAGAAATAAGGATAGAACCTGGAAATGCCATATTCCATCCTTACATCAGGTAATTCAGGGCATTGAAAGAGGCAGAGCCATTGCCCGTCCCATAGGTGTTCAGTGGTGTAGGAGGGGGTGGTGGCAGTGGCAGGAACTTCCAATACTGGGAGTTCCCAAACCCTTGAGTCTCAGAAAGACCCAATGTATGATCGTCTGTGATCAGACCGGGTATACCAGGCTGCCAAATGGTGGTAATGAGCCATACCTGGGTACCCAGGCCTGAATCATAGCTTATACGGGCAAAGAACAAGTACTTTATAAATGTTCAATGCAGTCTCCTCTATAAATTGGGCCATTGGGACTTTATTCAGTTCTTTCCTGGGGGCCCGACATCACCTCTGGCAGTCCACTTTCCCACCTCAATTTGCAGCCTCTTCTGCAGGAAAGTAGCCGGGATGCATGCCTAGTGATACCGATGCCATTTAAATTAAGGGACCGATCCTACAAACCTTGACAGGGTCAACGACAAAGATCCCAGGCGAGCGCATCCTGGCACTTACATTGGGATGCTCATCCCTACCTGCTTAAGGCCCCAATATACCTTAAACCCCAACCTCAGTGGAGCACACTCTCTATTGCACTATGTGATATTGCTTCTGTTTCCCACATGACCAGCCAGCCTTTTAACTTTTCTTATTAAGATTGCTAATTTATGGCCAACTTTGTGATGTGAATCCTCATCCACTGGGATGGCCCAGTTACTTTATAATCAGTAAATAAACAAAGCAGGCATCAGAGGTGAAAGGTCAGTGCACTAATTCACTGGACCTCATCTTCACTGACAGATCAGCTCATAATTTTCGGGAGTAATGGGTCAGCTGTGGGCAGCCTGATGGATGGAGCTACTGATAACTCAGTACCAGTTTTGACATATTGGATTTATATAGCATGCATGAAATATAATTTTTTTTTACCATCTGTTTTTTAGAACAGCAATAATCTGGATATATGAAAAATATCCATAATTTCAAGATAGGTGATAAAATATAAATATTAATTTTCTTTTAAATATTTATATGCATTATACTTAGAAATTAATCAATTTTAAGATGGCATTTCATAACCATTTAGAGCAGAAGGTGATGAAAGCTGTCCTTTATTGTCTGACAACGTCATTTCTGCAAACCTATGTTACAGATCAAGGAATTTGTGCTTTAAAAGTGGAATTATATTTTTCATTACTACATCTCACCTTTACAGTACACCCTTCTGTATATTTCTTATTCAAATTTATCTCTTTGGGTGATTTTTTTATGCTCACCCAGTGTCAGCACTGAGCAATGGTAAAGTTCTTACCCTTATAATCATTAATGCAGCTACAGATGAAATCCCCTTTCAAAGATCAGCCTTAAATCAGATTCAGAAGAGTAGCCCTTGCTTCACTAGTGTAATTTTTTCTCGGTGTACATTAACTCTTGAATTTTATAGAACGGTATAGAAATTTAGCAAATATATTTCATTATAAAATGCAAAACTCCTTGCTCTACAGAACTATGTTCCAAGGAGGGAGGTATAACTCCAAAAGGGAACATACAAAAATGGGTTTTCATTGCATTCACAAAGTACACATTATACTACTTTCAGATCAGAATGGTGTTGCATATATGCTTTAATAGCGATGCAAAAAGGATTTGGGAGTTGAAATTGCAATGCGCATATCAGTAACAAATGCATGAAATCCCTTGTCTGCTATTTTAATGAGTTGTTAACCTGTTTAAAATAGACGTGTTAACATCTTTGTTAAAATAGTAGACACACGAATTTGATACAAGTACATTAATGCATGCATTACCAGTGTTGCACATCCCATGTACATTATTATAAGTTCAGTCGCACAGCTATACTTTAAACAAATACCTCGTATTAAAACTTGCTAATTACCAAAGCCCTAAAATTCCAATGTCCTTGATCTGCTGCCTGAAGCACGATGGGGCAGTTCTGAAGTGTGCTGACTTCTGGAGATGCTGACCCAGTCAAACATCTCAGAGTTGGCAGATTAACATAATGCTGGGTGGGACATTGATATGAGTCCTGGCAGCAATGTGGTAAAAAAGCCTATTGGAGGCCTGGAGAGCACATGGTTGGGGATAGTGGGGGAGGGGGTGGGGGGCGGGGGGCGGGTGCGGGTGGGGGAGAGGGTGGAGAAAGGTAGAGTGTGGCCACAACATAGAGGGCCCAAATTTGAACTGGTCATTAGAACGGCGCACCTCCAAGCTTTGTGCCTATTATTTAGAATTAAAAGTGCGCCAAAAAGTACCTCATTTTTCTGAAGTGTCTGCAGGCCTCCATTCCAGTCGGTGCAGCGCAACTTGAGCTGCGGGGGTTGGAGCTATCGACATGCTGTGTCTACACAGCCGGCATGGGGGTGGGGCCAAGGCCCAGCGTGTCTGTGAGTGCCGGCAGCATTGCGCATGCGCGTTGGAGCGTGTGCGCATGCACAATGGCACAGAAAGTTTGGCTGGGTGAGCGATTTCCCGCCTCTAGCCCCTGGCCGAACGGCCAAAGATATGCTGCTGCGTCCTTTAGTGAGCTTTGCTGCTGCGTAAACGATTTCCAGCTCCTGGCCGAACGGATAAGCGCTCCATGCTGCAGTAGGTGAGGTAGGGACTTTCATTTGTTTTATTTATTGATTTATTGATTGATCTTTTATTTTTTTAATTTTTAATTTTTTGATTTATTAATTTATTGATAGATTGATTTATTATTGATTGTGGTTCTTTATTTTTAAAAGTGAAGGTGTTTAATGATCTCTCTTCCCTTCCGCTCCCCCACCCCCATCTCTGGCTAGCTGTGCTGATTTCTTAACTCTACATAAGGTTTTTGCTGGCGTACAAAAGTGGAAACTTACTCCGTTCTAATTTAGTTTGGCGTAACTTTTCGCAGTTCAAACTTGCAAAACAGGCGTAAGTGGCTGGACACGCCCCTTTTTGAAAAAAAACTGAACTAAAACGAAACTAAACTAACTCACTAGAACTGGAGCAAACTAAATGTGGAGAATTGCAATTTCTAGGATATTCCAAAAAAACTAGTTGCTCCAAAAAAATAGGAGCAAATCCAGTTGAAACTTGGGCCCAGAGGATTTAAATAAAAAATAGAAAATGCTGGAAACCTCAATGGGTCAACCAGCACCTGTGGAGAGAAAAACAGAGTTAGCATTTCAGGTCAATGGCCCTGCATCATCGCAACATGACACTGCTTTCCAAAAAAAGCAATTCATACATGAAGTACTTTGAGTAGTTTTAACAATACAATAAGGCAATATATCATTTCATTATATAATTATATTATATTATATATTTCATTATATAACTGCAGGTATTTATTTTTCTTTTGTTTCTATTGTGCAAATCGGGCGCTTCTATAAAAGGCAATGATTATTGCCTGGGCAGTGAAGATACATTATTACAATTGACTTCACTTTCCATGACATATAGTTCTATAAAATGAAATCCAGAAGAGGTCAGGAGGACTAGATTCTGCTAAGATTCCACTCTTTTAGTTTTTGCATAGCAGTCTAAACATTCCATTTACTTATTCAAGCTTTGTAAATTCTTGGATTTATATCGTACTTTATTGGCTAAATGTCCAAGGCATTTTCTCTGAAGCATTTGTCTAGCATTCAAACCTGAAACATCCATTTTCCCTGGTGATCTGAATTATGCCTTTAGTTCTGTCCGTCTCTTGTAGCATTTGAGACCTTATCTAAGTTATGAAAAATATATGTTTTGCATCTCTACTCTACTTGTAATGCATTACTACATAGCAATTTTCAACATTAAAGTTTCCAATTTTAGATTTAACATAGTTCCAAGGTGTAAAGAAAGAAAAGCTTGCAAATGTACAGGGCTAGAAATTCAGTTTTCAGCGAAAACGATATCTTTTCGGCAAAATTACCGTTACCGCAAAGCTATCACTATGAGGCCATAAATTCAAGTTTTAATTGCGCAGTGGTAAAAATCGGCGTTGCATGAAGATTCGCAGCGCAAACCGCGATCCTCGCCAACTTTAGTCCGAGGCCGATACCGCTGCGAGTTGGGCCTAGAGAGGGTGGAAAAACACTGAAAAATAAATTGGAAAAACAAAAAAACATAATTCACAAAACATTTACAAGACACTTATCTAGCAAATTACTGCAAAATAATTCAAAAATTAAAACTTTAACTTACCTTTTTTGCAGGTCTTCATACTTACTGCAACGTAGTTTTTTCCCTGGCGGACTTTTTCACGTAAAATATGGGTGCACCGTGAGCCAAATTTTTGGCACAAGCGATATTTCGGGTCTTGCATGGCGGCGGTTGTTTCTCCAGTGGTATTTAAAAACCCCCACCGCAAAACGTTGCTGAATTTTCCGCCGACTGGGTTTTCACCAAAAAAGGTGAAATAACATCAAAAACCCGGTCCCAAAATCGCCGAATTTCTAACCCTTTTAAAGTATCATCAGGACACCCCAAAATGCTTCAAAGCGAATGAATGACTTTTGAAATGTAATCACTGTTGTTATGTAGGCAAATACGATTGCTAATTTGTACACAGCAAGAGCCTCCTGCCTACATTGAAATTAAAGACCAGTCAATCCATTTTGTAGTGTTGGTTGGAGGCTAAATATTGGCTGGGACACTGGGAGAACTCTCCTGTTCAAATATTTTGGATATTTTGTATAATTATTCAAGCTTTGTAAATCCCAAGGGCTGGATTTTTGGTTGCCTGACGCCTCAGTTAGCGGCCAGGTAATGGGCGTTAATGGAAGCGTTCGAGGTTACCGACTGGGAGCGTAACTTTTAGCGCGCTGTCCGAAATTTCATTAGAGGCTCACAGGGGGTGCAAACCAGTAGCGCCTGGCTGCTAACGATCAGTGTGATTCTGACGTCAGCCCTAGTGCATTTCCCATGCTTCATCCCAGTCGGAAAATTCGGTGTGGCCGCCTCATTTAGCAGCCAGCAAGAACAACGTCTGGAAAAACAGGCTTGAAGAGTCGTTAACTGGTAGCTACTTAAAAGAAAGAGGAAGTGTTTCCCTCGGAAGTCACAGTCAGTGCAACGTTTACACAGAGCACGATGGTCAGCCTCCGAGTTTGCAGCGGTAGACGGACATAACAGTGCAGATTGAAAACAAGTGATTTTGAAAATCTTTGACTTTTCCTGGGATCTGATTCAGAGTTCCGCGCATGCGCAATGGGTCCACCAAATTTACCAACCAAACTTTCATTATGGACCCCCCAGGTTTGGTGTGCAATGGCTGATTTATCGTCCCTGTCAGCTCTTTGACCGATTCTGATGAATTTCTGGGCGGGAGGCGCAAACCTTTTCAAGGCGCTAAAAGTACCGCTCCGCCTGGGTTACCGCCCCAAGTGAGGCGCGACCGAATTTCCACTTCTTAGATTTTAACTCTCTTTAAAGATAACCCCCTAACTCTAGAGACCAGGGAACTGTTAGGAATTAGGCTGAAAATCAAAAAAGTGAGACTAATTACAAACCCATTAAAACAAATGGGGCTAGAATTTCCACTGATCCGCCACCCGGTTTCTTAGCATTATTGGCTGTTTTGGGCGAGAACCTGGTCGGCGAAATTTTCCACAACTGTGTTCTGCCGGCGGTTTCGAAGTACCGTTGGGGAGCGAACCGCCGGCGTCCATCGTCCATAGACCGCCATCGCCCGATTTTTGACTCAGCAGTGATCTGTAGATAAGTTTAAAAAAAAAACGCCCACGAGAAGCAGTGGGAGCTGGGCGATAGGTAAGTCGCCCTGCAAGAAAAGGTAAGTTAATGGGTTTTTAATAATTATTTAAAAATTCTCTTACAGTGATTAAGGTAAAAAGAGTCCTGAGAATGTTTTCTGATTTTTTATTTTACGTTTATTGAAAAAATATTTTTTTGTGTTTTTCTTCTCCTGGGCCCAACCCGCAGCCTCGGTGTAAATTTTTGTAATTATCGGTCATTTTTTTTTAAGGACCGCCTTAGAAAAAACAACTCAACTAAAAAAAATCGTACCTAACTGAGTTACTCCGGAGCAAGTTTATTGGAGAAAATGGCATTTTTTAACTTACGCCAGAAAAACCAACTTACTCCAAAAAATATTGGAGCAAGTCATGGCCAAAATTGGGCCCACATATCTTAAAAATTCAAATTCAGTATTCAGGCAAACTAGTATTCAAAAGGTGACTATTATTGTGTAAGTAAAAAAATATCTGTGATGTGCCCTGTGGCATTTTCCTATGTTAAATGTATGATATAAATGCAGGTTGTTGTTTTGCTGCTGTTTAAGATGTAACGTGTGTAGTTACATTAAAGTGTATTACTTTTGTCTCACCTCTTAGAAGTATTTTGTCAATGTGATAACAGGAGCTGATGGCTTTTCATAACTCTACCATCCAGTTATTATGCTGACATTAAGTTTGATGTTAATAATGCAACATAAGACCTTTAACATGAAAGCCTATATTCCATTATCTCTTAGCAATAAATGTGGTGAATATGACTTATATGGCCCTGAAATTCCGTTTTGGCCTTCCCGCGGGCATTTTAGAGAATAAATACACACCTATCTTAAGCTGGTTCCCATGTTGGACCTTCCGATGCTGTGGCCTCCTTCGAGTGCGAGTCACAGCGCGTGCACGTCGACGCATGCGCAGGCCTCAAGCTGGACTCACATGGCTCTGGGCAGCCAATCAGGTAAGGTATCGTAGTAATAGGAGTTCCGCAGGGTCCTAAACTCCTATTACTATGATTGTGATAGACCCAAAACACCCAAAACACAGCCCCAACACCCAAAACAGTACTAAAAAAATAGAAAATAATTACACTACATTCATTTAAATTAAAGTTAATAATGTCTTAAAAAAAATAATTTCCCGATTTTTAAAAAAGTTTTTTAAAATAAACTTACCGTTGTGGGGAGGGTTTTTAATGATAATATACGTTTTAATAACTTTATTTTTAGCTGTCTTTGTGTTTTTTAAAACACTTGCACCTGTAAAAGTAGGTTATGCGCCTGCTTTTTCAGGAGCAAGATTTTTGAGGACATTTGTAAGCATAAATATCGGAAATTTACACTTACAAGTGTCCTCGCTCCCGATCTGGCTACGATCTGTCAAGCCAGAAGCATTGCGCGCTGGAAACCGGCATTTCTGTAGGAACTCGGTACGAACCCGGGGAGGCCAGAATTTCAGGGCCATTGTTTTCACAAAACTTGTGTTTTCCAAATCTTCCATTCCCTTCACATGACATTTTCAACTGAAAGCTCTGATACAGATTAAACATAGGCTGCTTCATAAAATTGGCAAAGATAGATTTTTTACTTTCAAAAGTCATCCATATGTTTAAAATTGGGCCATATGATTTATTTAGACTCACTGACACGATATAATGGAAAGATGAAGTGCAAATTTGAGAGTTCAAAGTTTCCTTCATAAAAGATTGCTGGCTTACTTTCAACAAACAACACATGTTACCATGGTAATAAAACTATACAAGATTGAACACACAAGTGTTGAAAGCAGGAAGCTGCATTCAATTACTTCAAGTGTTTAGTACACAAATTGCCTCAAGCATGTTGGGTTTCACAATTCAGTTGAATTTCAGAAGCGGCTGACCTTCATCCAGCTCATGCTTGTAAACAAAAAACACCCCATTACATAACAAGGTTATGGATCATCCCATTTTACAAGATAATATAATGGTCTCCATATTTTCAGTAACTTTTGGGATCACATCTCCTTGTTTTGAAAGATTAGATGCCATCTGTTGCTTTCCCCCAATAAATTTGGGAGAGGCCATATTAGTATCAATTGTCCATAATTCCAATATAAGGAAGAGATGGGCTGAATGACCATTTTTACACTGTTACTCCTATTTCAGTTATGTGCATAATTGATTTAACGCATTGAACTGCTTCATTGGCAGCTTACACTCATCAACTGAAATTTTAATTTCCTTGTGCTATTATATTCAGTTTTGTCGTCATGATATGCCGTCATACAATTAAACTAATGTGATGGAAACAAGAATAAAATGGGCTTGTATCATCATTATCATAGGCAGTCCCTTGGAATCGAGGAAGAGTTGTTTCCACTCCTGAAGTGAGTTCTTTAGTGGCTGACCAGTCCAATACGAGAGCCACAGACCCTGTCACAGGTGGGACAGACATTCGTTGGGGGAAGGGGGGGGGGGCGGTGGGACTGGTTTGCCACACGCTCCTTCCACTGCCTGCGCTTGACCTCTTGTTGAGATTCGAAGAGCTCAACGCCCTCCCGGATGCACTTTCTCCATTGCGGACGGTCTTCGGCCAGGGACTCCCAGGTGTCAGTGGTAATGTCGCACTTTATCAGGGAGGCTTTGAGGGTGTCCTTGTAATGTTCCTGCTGCCCAACCCTTGGCTCATTTGCCATGAAGGAGCTCTGCATAGAGCATTTGCTTAGGAAGTCTCGTGTACGGCATGCGAACCATGTGGCCTGCTCAACGAAGCTGATTGAGTGTGGTCAGTGCTTCAATGCTGGGGATGTTAGCCTCGTCCAGGCTAACATCCCCAGCATTGAGGTTTGTTTAACAATCAACGGCAAGAAACATTTCAAAATGGACATTTAGTGCTGTCTTTGACTTTCACTTCCAGCTCCCAGTGTGAGCCTCAAAGCTTCTACTGGCTACCTGTCAATGCTAGCTTTAAATCTCCCACTCCTCCCCTACCCCACCCCACCCGCCTTCCTATATTTCCTTCTATTCACTGCAGGGTTTGTTCTCCTTCCTGGCACCACGCTCACAGTGAAGGTATTCAATTGGTGCCGACAGATTGCCGGTTCCTTTCCAAGTACCATTATTGATGTGTGAGCCCAGACAGTGTTGGCATTGGATGGAGGCATGATGACAGAGCATGATCCGTTGCTCATCTCAACATCCACACAGACACTTTCCAGCAGGGGTCAGTGGACTGCGATCAGAAGTGGGAAACCTGGCAGATTTTTTTTTCCCATTTCCCTAACCCAGAGGATTTTTTTTAACAAACCCATTACACAAAACGATTGAACAGATTCTAACCGCTGGCACTTTAACACATCAAGGCAGTGGTGTGAAAAAATCATTTGAACTTTCACACTTGTAGGGTGGCTAGTGTAATGTTTGAGCAGCAATGAATGAGAAAATGTGACAGTTGGTATTGGTTTTCAGAATATTGTGGCCAAGATTAGTAGTAAAATCTAAATTAATTACTTTTCCCATTAAGATTTTTTTTTGTTGCATTTTGCCTGATTCATGTGAGAAGACAAAGTGTAGAAGAGGAGAAGTACTAGGACACGTCATTATCATAGATAAAGATGAAGACAATAATGTTTTTTGTCGTATTCCCATGAATAATTGAAATGAAATATCTCGCCTATTCAGACAATGATGAAGATACAATTAATGGGGTTGATTATAACTTGCCGAAATCAGTGGTAACAGGGCAGTAATACCCTAAAAATGGTGCCAGTAGGCTTACTATCCCAATAACACCAACAAGCAGCACACTCCCACTCTCAGAGGGGCCTGTCACTGGGCGGCCAAAGGACCTGCCTGTTTCATGTGCTGGGCCACTTTTAATGTGCAATTTAGGCTCCCATGACATACATAGAAACATAGTTGCCATTTTAGGAAAGAATTGGTGATAGAGCCAAAGAAGCTCTGAAAAGGTATCACCTCCCCCGCCTTCCCCCCCCCCCCGCCCTGCTGACACCAACCCTGACATCTGCGGCTTCCTCAAGATGCCTATGGAGCTGACTTTTTTTGCTCTGTACGTCCGCTCTTTGCCATTGGTTGTTCTGTGAGCTGTGCACTCTTTATTCCCTCTGCTCTTCCAGATGCCCTATTGTCCCATTACACCAGGATATAACCAGTAATGGCAGATAGTATTCAACAGGGGTGCATCGGGGCCACTGCGGGCTTTCGCGGCTGTCGAGCAGTTGTTGTATTTTCCACACGCATGAGGCAGGTGGGTACTCTTCTCTTCTTCTTAGGATGACTTGCTTCCACCAAAAAGGGATGAGTTCACATGTTTTTTAATGAAGGACCTAATATTCCAGATCCCGAACTGCATATTGAAGGGTGGAAGATGTCTGTGCATGGATTTTTTTAATGTGTGGTGGCTGTTGACAGAGCTAGGTCTTGGTCCAGTGGCAAGGATTAACCAAGACGACTGGAGATCAGCTCTGCTGCACGGACCTAGTGCGCTGGAGATGTGCTTGTCGTGGTGTTGGTACCTAAGTGCCCCCTTGCTGACCCCACAAAATCCAGCAGGGTCAGCACTAGAGGGCACTAGTAGACGCATTCTTGATGGTCATGCCAAGATCGCAACCTGGGAATTTTCAGAGCCACTTTTATAACTTAGCTTTGGGGAATAGGATATTGTAACATGATATGAACATGTTTTCAGTCTTATGTTAACAGTAGCTTAAATTATATATAATAGGTTATTCTGTTGGACAGGAAAATCTGTTTAAATGCTTGTTCGATGAGTAAATTAACATGGTGTGTCTGTTTATTTGAGTCACTGGTACTTATGCACTCATGAAAACTCTTTTCAAAGCCTTTAAGTAATGGAACTAATCTTAACAATAACTTCAAAAGCAGTGTTGTAGTTGTCATTAATGTAGTGTAACAGAAACAGCCCATACCTCTATTATTATAGCATGGAACCACTTAAATTCATTTCTTCCTTTCAGTTGGAGTATCTCTTGCAATCTTTATGCACGTAGAAGCAATTATTGCTCACTTATCTCTGACTGGATCAAATGTCCAAAGCTTCTGCTTGTTATATTTTCAGTAACTCACAGAAACACATACAGCCTTAAGATGGCAGAACATGCCAGAGTCAGGTTACCTGTTCCCTTTATTATAAACAGCACTGGCTGCAGTGCAACAGGAGTCCGCAGGTGGAGCTATATATATTACACTTCTCCCTCCTTAATGAAGAAGTAATTATAACAAAATAATCATCATACATAACTTGCATGGTTATACATAACAAAAGATATGGACTTATTTTGCCATATTTACTAATCAAGCTTAACCACTTGTTTTCTGTTTCGATGAGGATACCTTTGCTCTTGAACAGAACCTTCTAAACATGGTGTTGAATTTAAACTAATTTGAGGCTGATCCTGAGGAAAGTTTTCCTCCAAGGGATGCCAGTGATTTCTCTAACTTCAGGCTGTTTGTCTACCTGACTTGGACTTAGACTTAAATTCTGACTTTCTCCCGGATTTGTTTCCAGTACATTGGATGTAGGATATGCTACTGGTGTATCAAAACTATCTGATGAGTCAGAAATAATTGAATCACTCCCACCTTCAACTACTTCCACATCTGTAGGTAAAATATGATCAATGTAAACAAACCTAACCTGTCCATGATCAAACATCTTGACCAAATATGTGCGAGGGCCATATATTTTCACCACTCTTCCTGGTAACCACTTTAACCATTTATGGTGATGGTTCTTCATTTTCACCTTCTGATTTAACTTCACACTTCTCTCTTTTACTCTACTTCTATCATGATTCTCATTCTGTCTTAATTGTGTCTCTTCTACGGACTGTGCCAAGTTTGGTTTTAATAACGAGAATCTGGTCTGTGGCTGTCATTTGAGAAACAACTCTGCAGGTGTTCTATCAGTAGTTGTGTGAGGAATATTACAATACGTAATTAGAAAATTAGTCAATTTGTGGTCCAATGACAACTGTCGTTTCTTTGGATTTGGATCCAACATCTGTTTGATGAGGGCACGTTTTACAATTTGTACAGTGCGCTCTGCTGAACCATTTGAAGCAGGGTGTTACGGTGGAACCTTGGTATGTTTCACACCATTTTTGCTCGTGAACTGTGCAAATTATTCTGAATGAAATTGTGGTCCATTATCAGAAACAATTTCTTCTGGGAGGCCAAATGAAGAAAATAATCTTCGTAAAATGTCTAATGTTTTACTTGTTGTTATTTTCCACATTGGAAACACTTCGACCCACTTCGAATGGCTATCAATCACAATGAACAATTGTTGTCCTTCTAGCTCAGCAAAATTGATATGTAGTCTTTGCCACACCTTGGGAGGCCATTTCCATAGCTGTAATGGTACTGATGGTGGTTGCTTGCTTACCGATTGACATGTCATACACAATGTACTCCATATCTTTATCAAGACCTGGCCACCATAAGTAACTGCATGCAAAACTCTTGGTCAAGCACATTCCCAGGTGCTGGTCATGGAGGTCTCCTAATAATTTGAACCTGTATTTATTTGGTATAACCACTCTTGCACCCCACATGATACAATCTTTATCGACTGATAATTCATTCCTACGAATGAAGAATGGATGAATATTTTTGTCTGTTACCTGGTTTGGCCATCTATTTGCAATACAATCATACACCTTTGACATAACTGGGTCACGTTTGGTTGCTCTACCAATCTCTTCAGCTGTGACTGGCAGTTCATCAATGTATGAAAAATAGAACACTTCTTCCCTATCGGGTGTAACTTGTGATGGGGAAGGCAATCTAGACATAGCATCAGCATTACTGTGATCAGCTGATCGTCTGCATTCAATATCATATGTATATGCTGACAAAATTAAAGCCCATCTCTGCATTCGGGCTGCAGCTAATGTTGGAACTGGGGACTTTGGATGGAGGATTGCTGTCAGGAGCTTATGGTCCATAACGATGGTAAACTTATGACCATACAAGTATGTGTGGAACTTCTTGACCCCAAAAATGAATGTCAAAGCATCCATTTCGATTTGCACATAATTACGCTCACTGGCACTGAGAGTGCGTGAAGCAAAAGCAATTGGTCTCTCCTCCCCACTACGTAATACATGAGATCACTGCCCCAATTTCATATGGAGAGGCATCACATGTTAGCTTGATCTCCTTAGATACGTCATAGTGAACTAACATGGTGATCTCCAACAATTTGCTTTTACACTCCTTGAATGCTGTATCGCATTCTTCTGACCACTTCCAATGGACCTGTTTTTTCAATAGTTCATTCAGTGGATGTAATACTGTAGACAAATTTGGTCGGAACTTTCCATAATAGTTCAAAAGACCCAAAATTGATCGAAGTTCAATGACATTCTTGGGAGTGGGTGCATTTCTGATTGCATCCAGCTTTCCCTTGGTTGGATGTAAACCATCTTTGTCTACTCTGTACCCTAAGTACTCCACTGAGTTTTGAAATAACTCACACTTGCGAGTAGACACTCATACTCTGTGCTTCTCTAGCCGTTTGAGGACTTCATTCAATATGTTATTATGAAGTTGCCTATTTGGAACTGAAATTAGTATGTCATCTAAATAACATACTACCCCTTCAATACCTTGCAAAATCTTGTTCATCATCACTTGGAATATGACAGGGGCGGAAGACACTCCAAATAGTAGTCTATTAAATTGATATAGGCCTAGATGAGTATTTATAGTCAAGCATGACTTGGACTCCTCATCTAGTTTACGCTGTAAGTAGGCATTCATAAGATCGAACTTTGAGAAGATCTGACCACCTGTCAGTGTTGTGAACAAATCTTCTACATTTGGCAATGTATTGGGGACATTGCCCTCTAGAACCTGGTTTACAGTTACTTTATAATCACCACACAATCTTACCTTACCATCGGACTTAGGTACAACAACAATGAGTGTCGCCCAATTACATAGATCTATCTTAGAAATAATGTTCTCAGTCTCTAGTCTTTTGAGTTCTTGCTCAACTTTCTCCTTGAGTGCATATGGTACAGAACGTGGCTTGCAGTAAACCGATCTAGCTTCCTTCTGTACCTTGACACTTGCCTTGAAGCCTTGGATTGGACTGCCTGTCTCGCAGAACATCTTCAGATAATTCTTGATGACATTATCCTTTGATGCAAATCCGTTTCAACATGAAAAATCTCACTCCAATCCAGCTTCAGTGATCCCAACCAATTTCTTCCTGGTAAGACAGGCTTGTCTCCTGCCACTACTAATAGAGGCACGCTCTGAACTTGATTCTTGTATTTCACCGGTACGGTGATAGGACCTACCACAGGAATGTTCTCTCCCGAGTAGCCTCGCAGCTCGATCTTGGATTTTTCCAATGGGAAATCACGCAATTTGTCGAGGTATACTGACTCCGGTATTATACTCACAGATGCAACAGTGTCGATTTCCATGGGTATCTTGAATCCTGCAACATCTATGTGGATTATAATACTTTTCGAATCGCCGCCCGTTAACCTCGTGCTCCTGATGACGTTTAACTCTAACATCTCCTCGTCCTGTTGATGTTCTTCCATGCGATGTTGTCGCTGAGGATTTCTACTCAAGGTTTTGAAAGCTGGTTTACCCTTCAGTCGGCATGCCTTCACAAGATGCCCAGTTTTCCTGCAGGTGAAACACTCTGCCTTCACATATAGACAACTTTGAGCAATGTGTTGTCCCAGGCACCAATAGCAGAACTTCAATGCTCTGTTACCATTGCCAGTTTCTGAGACTTTGGGGCCCAACTGCCTTTTACTTTTAACCTGCAGGCGATTCACCTCGGGTTGACTGATGACTGAAAATAGCATGAAATTCTTGGGAATATTGGTCGTCCATGTTCATTGACATAGCTGTCTGACAAGCTAAATCAAATGTCAAGTTAGGAGTTGTCAATAACTTTCTTCTGATCGCATCATTTTTCATTCAACAAAGAAAGTGGTCACGCAATGCTTGGTCCTGAAAGTTTCCTAAATTATAGTGAATAGATAGCTTTTTTAATGCTACAATGTACTCACTGATATTTTCTTTGGTTATCTGATCTTATATTCTGAAACGTTAACTTTCAGCAATTTCCAGGGGCTCAGGGCTGCAGTACTGAATCTGCTGAAGAGTTGTGTCCTTTGGCTTGACAGGCACAAGCAAATTTTTCAAGGTTTCATACAACTCGGACCCTGCTTCAGTTAAGAAAATAGCCCTTTTTTGTTCCAGCACTACCCGGTTATGGTTTTCATCATTGGTGACTTGGATGATATTATTTGTGGTGAAAAACATTTCTAGCCACTCCATATACGCTCTGAAACTTCACGGTTGCATTGAAACTCCCCCAAATGCCCTATTATTCCCATAGGCGCAGCCATCTGGACTCTGGCAGTTCAAACAAGTGTGCTTGTAATTTACCTTAGATTTGTAGCTGTTAATCAAAACAGAGAAGCTCTCAAAGTCTCTCTGTCGGCTGGCTGAATCCTCCACCAACAAAAGTTTTAGCTTTTTTTTCCTGATAAACCCATCTTCGACGCCATTGTTATATGTTCAGTAACTCACAGAAAACACACAGCCTTAAGATGGCAGAACATACCAGAGTATGTTCTCACCAGAGTCAGGTGACCTGTTCCTTTTATTATAAACAGTACTGGCTATATATATTACACTGCTTGATTTGTGATTTGGTAATTATGCAGTAATAACAGGTTGTTTTGACAAGAACTTCATTTATTTTGTTGTCTATGGCAAACCATTTCCTTATCTGAAACAAAAAGTTATTGCCATCTGAAAACAAGCAGTCAAATCATGAATTTAAAATCTAAATCTATCTGTCAAATCTCTTGTGAGACCAATGTCCATGATTTCTAAATGCTTTCTATGTTAATTAACATATATCTGAAATAATTAGGATTAAACATGGATTGTGTTTGCAGGTAGTTCAAAGCACTAATACAAAAGCAAAATACTGCGGATGCTGGAATCTGAAATAATCTAATGAAGGGTCATCGACCTGAAACATAGGCCCAAATTTGGCTAGGAGTTACTCCGTTCTTTTTGGAGCAACTTGATTTTTCTGGAGTATCTTAAAAATCCCCATTCTGTACGTTTAATTTGCAAGGGAGGGTAAGTGAGTTAGTTAGGATTTTTTTTAGTTTAGTTTTTTTTCAAAAGGGGGCGTTACCAGCCACCTATGCCTGTTTTGGCCATTTAAGCCAATTTAGTCAGCTAATAGTTGCTCCAAACTAACTTAGGCCAGTGTTTGCGGCCACTTGTGGCTGCACAGAAAACCTTTGCAGAGAGTTAAGAAATCAGCGCAGGTAGCCAGAGATGGGGGGGAAGGGAAGTGAGAGGACCTTGCAAAGCACTAAACACCTTCACAACAACATTCAAGAAGTGTAAAAACCATCAATAATCAATAAATAAATAAATAAATAAATAAAAATAAAACCTAAGTCGCCAAGGGCTCAAGGCTGGGCCAAACAACATACATTAGTTCACACAGACTGGCTATCCTATCAACATGAAATGAAAACTATCTTTTAAAGTCGAAAATGCTCTGTCCATTTCAACATATTCACACCCAAAATCTAGTTAAACAATGGATTGACCTGAGAGTTTCTCACTGAAATTAAGCAGCATCGATGCCAGCATGTCTTTGGACTAGCTATGACCTACATCTCTGGATAGCATATTAACATTTCAGATCACCACTAGCCTCGCTATATGCTGCTAGCTTATTGTTACGAAAATTCAGAATTTAATATTACAGAAATATGTTTAACTGCATCAGAACTGGACTTTTCTTTAAAGACAAAATGCTACCCCTCCCACCCGGCTATAAAAAAAAGTTCCTTGTACCCGAGTCCCAACAGCTCGTGTATGCAACTGTGCACACTCTGCTAAGCGATCCACTATGGCTGCTGCTGCTTCTAAACAACAGGATTCCATGAACTCCGTGGGAACCTGTCTGACAGTCATGCCACTCCTGCTAGTACCTCGAACCATGGCTCTGTGTTGTGCAGCGTTGTTTACCAGTGCAGTGCTGTTGAAAGGTATCGGTCGTCCCTTTGGCCAGGGATAAGGGCGGCGAGTATCGGGTCAGGCTCACAGCCTGCAGGATGCGCTGGGAGGGCGAGGAGCTACTGCGCATGCGCGCAGACTCCACTGCGCATGTGCGCAGCGGTTGGCACTGTTTTCGGCACAAGGCTGTAGCTCTGCCCCCCCACTGCTTTTGCCACACCATGCCAAGGCCTACGATGGTCCACAGAGCGAGGAGAATACCGAGGTAAATTTTCGGTGCCGTTTTTGGAGTACAAGGTCAGCACACCTCAGGCAAGTGCGCTGTTTTCATTGGAGGGCCAAATTTTAGCCCATTGTTTTTCTCTCCACAGATGTTGCCTGACCCGCAGAGATTTCCAGCATTTTCTGTTTTTAGTTCAAAGCAATGTTTGAATTACTCATCTGCTGCTTAACCCTTTAACGCATAGGACTAAAATTCTAAGCAGTAAAAATATTGCTGGCAGCAGAAAATAGGTGTGCAAGGCCTAGGAGGTCTCATCCAGTTCATGCTTAAAATTCTTCCATATAACTTTCTAGCCAGCTTTTACACTGTGGTGTAGTGGAGCAGCACACAATGTGCAAGCGCTTCATTAAGCATGAATCTTGCATGCAAGTAGTGGGCTTTGTCCAAGTCAGTATTGCCCAATCTTCAATGGATGTTGCACTTAGTTCTGATCATTCACAATGAATATTCAAGGCAAGTTGGAGGTGGAAGGGAGGACAGAGGCATTTTTGTGAAGTAAATTGAAAATGTATGATGGCAATGTTTGCTTTTCAAATGCCCCAGTTGCTGTATTAAATGCTTGAAGTGGTAAAAGATGGAAGAAAACATAGCAAACAAATCAGCTGGCACCAGAGCCTGCATCTGCCGTTACGCTATCAAATGTATTTGCAATCCTTGACACGACTACTTAGAAATTACTGAGTGCAACTACCTCACTCCAGTGCATTGCTGAGGGAGCACTCCACCATCAGAAGTGCCATCTTTTAGATGAGATGTTAAACTGAGCCCCCGTCTGCCCTCTCAGGTGAATGTAAAAGATCCCATGGTACTATTTCTCAGAAGAGCAGGGGAGTTCTCCTCGGTGTCCTGCCAATATTTATCCCTCAAGCAACATCAATAAAACAGATGATATGGTCATTATCATATTGCTGTTTGTGGGTCCTTGCTGTGCACAAATTTTCTGTCACATTTCCTACATTACAACATAGAATCATTGAATAAATACAACACAGAATGAGACCATTTAGCCCATCATGTCTTTGGTGGTCGAAAAATCCCACCATCCAGCACTAAGTCTGTAGCCCTGTAGGTTATGGCTCTTTAATGACACATCCAAGTACCTTTTAAATGTGTTGATGGTTTCTGCCTCTCCCACCCTTTCAGGCAGTGAGTTCCAGACCCTCACCAACCTCTGGGTGAAGAAATGTTTCCTCATCTCCCCTCTAATCCTTCCACCAACTACTTTAAATCTATGCCCCCTGGTTATTGACCCCTCTGCTAGGGGAAATAGGTCCTTCCTATCCACTCTATCTAGGCCCCTCATAATTTTATATACCTCAATTAAATCTCTCCTCAGCCTCCTCTGTTCCATTGAAAGCAACCCCAGCCTATCCAATCTTTCCTCATAGCTAAAGTTTTCCCATCCTGGCAACATCCTCGTAAATCTCCTCTGCACCATTTCTAGTGAAATCATTCCTGTAATGTAGCAGTGACTACATTTCAAAAATAAAGTACTTCAATGGCTGTGAAGTGCTTTGTGATGTCATGAGATCATGAAAGGTGCTCTGTAAATACTTTTCACAGAGTCAGGGCAACAGGGGGGCAATTCCCGGCCTGTACCATCCTCTGTAATGACCCGTACAGGAAACCTCCACCTTAGGGATGGTGTTGCCAGTGACAATCAAGTTCACCACCTCCTCAAAACTGCTAAACCTCAGACTCCTTCCAGGGTAATGTAGGAGTCATCTGCAATTGTAGCCAATTTGCTGCCAAAAAAAAATCAAACAAGTCACATGCATTGTTCAGCAGGGACTGCACGTACAGCTCACTGGATAGCAACAGAAGTATAGTACTGCATTACTGAAATCCCCCCAAACCAGGGGGTCATTGATGCCCATGCAGGCCACTAGATACAATACTGCAGTCTATATGAATGCAAAGGGTTTTCACTCTATCAAGGCACGGTTGCTCAATGATCATAGTGTCATGCAGGGCAATGATCATCTCCCAGGCAGCAGTCATGATCATTTCAATCTAAGGCAATCATTTGTATCAGGCTTGTGCAAACGTGACGGTAAACTGGAAGGATGGCTGCTTAGAGACTAAGGCTACCCTCTTCAGCCATACTTAATGACATGCGTGTGACAGCCATGTACTAATGCAACAATGCAACTACCAGGGTCGTAACAGAACATGCTATTGGCATCAGCTCCTCTGTTGCTGAAACCTTCATCCATGCCTTTGTTACCTCTAGACTTGACGATTCCAACGCACTCCTGGCTGGCCTCCCACGTTCTACCCTACATAAACTTAAGGGCATCCAAAACTCTACTGCCCATGTTCTAACTCGCACCATGTACCACTCACCCATCAGCCCTGTTCTTGATGACCTGCTTTGGCTCCTCGTTAAGCAACGTCTCGATGGTAAAAACCTCATCCTTGTTTTCAAATCCCACTGTGGCCTTGCCCCTCCCTATCTTTGTAATCTCCTCCAGCCCCACAACCCCCTGAGGTATCTGCACTCCTCTAATTCTGGCCTCTTGAGCATCCCTGATTTTAGTCGGTCCAAGCATATGAAACAAGCACATGTTATCTGTTAGCATATAGTATCTGCATACCTGAAAATATGAATTATACTTCTTGGCACCTTAAAAAAAAACTATTTTGTTGAGGACAGCCAGGAACTTTATGGTTGTAAAGCTGTAGAGTGGTACATCCATCAGAAAATATATGACCTCTCTTGAACTTATGTAATAACTGGCATTTTCCTCTAAGTTGTGTCACAGTGCAGACTTACAGAACGTCCTGTGATATTAAGAAATTGCTGCCCTAAAGTTATAATAGCAGAGAAGTAGGAAAAGTGACAGGAAAGGTAGGTTGCACAAAATGTACAGTAATGTATCTTTCACAGCCAGAATTTCTCCATTTCCCCCCCATAGGATTCAAGGAAGCAAGAGGTGTTATATTGACATAATACACATAAGCATGTTATTTACCTGCAATATTTACAGTTACATTAAAATCCACGGGCTCAATTTTCCCCATTGCCGTTTTTTGGCGTATTGCCAGAGTTACGGCCGTTTTTTTTTGGCCCCGACTACTCCAAAAAAATAAGTAGCAAGTTTCCCCATTCTATTTTTTTTAATTGGCGCCGTGCAGCCTGTCCTTTAGCTTCGGTGGGGTGGAGCCTAATGTCTGCGCTGAAAAAAACGATGCTCCCCACTTCTGCGCATGTGCAAAAAAAAGTAACGTTTTTGACGTGATTGCTATGGGCACACATGCTCTGGGCACACATGCTCACACACACACACACAGGCATACAGCTCCTGGTCTGCATTCGGCCATTTTTAAAGAGCCAGTTGTGTGTGAGAATTTTAATTCTTATTGGAAAAATCGGAGCTGCAATACAAGATGCAACGTGGCTCAAGGACCAAGAATCTCTTACAGGATGAAGTGGAGGCACTAGTTACTGTAAGTGAGGCCAGATGACATGAGCTTATTTGTTTGTTAAACTTTTGAATAAATTATATTTTAAATTATAACTAAATCATTTTCATTATTTGTTCCATTATTAACACAACTTTCTGAAGTAAAGAAGAATCATTTCCATTATTTGTTTCATTAACACAACACAACATTACGGAATAGGTCCAAACAGTAAACATGGTCCATTTGGAATAGTTGCCGCTGAGCCTTCAGGCAGCAAAGCGTTCATGGATGAGCTGCTGGCGCAAGGCTCGAGCAATCGTTAAAGGGACACGACGGCTTACCCTCCTCTGCTGTTGTGCTCTGGATTCAGGTAGTTGCATAGCTTCCTCCTCCTCCTCGTCTTCCTCCTCCTCCTCGTCATCTGCATCTATCCCCTCAGTATCAGCCACTCTCACCTCAGGTGGGTCTTCTACTACAAGCTGTTGCTGCGTCATGATGCTAAGTTATGCAGCATGCAGCACACAACAGTGAACTGATCGACAATCTCAGGGGAGTATTGCAAGTAGCCTCCTGAATGGTCCAAGCATCGGAAAAACTGTTTCAAGATGCCAATGGTCCTCTCTATTATGCTGCGCATCGCAATGTGCAACATGTTGTATTCCCGGTCAGTTTCCGTCCGGGTTACGCGTGGGGGAGTCATGAGCCAGGTGGCAAGGCCGTACCCTTTGTCTCCCTTCTGGCTGCTGCTAAAACATGGCAGGTATAACGCTCTCGCATAGAGTCAACACATCACGGGTGTTCCCAGGAATTTTGCATTAACTGATATGATGCGATGCATGTCATCACACATGAGTTGCACATTCATGGAGTGGAAGCCTTTTCTGTTCCTGTACATCTCATAATCCTCCAAAGGTGCTCGCAAGGTGATGTGGGTACAATCAATGCAGCCCTGTACCTTTGGCCCACAGCCCTTTCACTCATTGCCTGGGTGGTCATGGGGAACGTTATGTAGTCATTCCTCCGGGCATATAGTGCAACATTCATCTGCCAAATGCAGATATGTGTTCTATGTTGAGAAATGGAGCACACATCCCCAGTTGTGGCCTAGAATGATCCAGATGCATAGAATGAAAGTGCAGCTGTAACCTTCACTTCAACTGACAAAGCAGTCCTCCTGATGCTTCTAGGTTGTAGGTCTGCTTTTAATAACTCACAGATCTCGGTTACAACTTCTTTGCGGAAATGCAGCCTTCTCACACAGTCTGCATCACTCAGCTGCAGGTACGAACGCCTGTCTCGATATACCCGAGGTGGGTAAGGCCACCTGCCCATCACCCTACGTGCTCTGAGGTTCCTCATGCGATGACGTTGAATCAATTGTCTCCTCCACAGCACCATCATGCAGAAGGCTTGCATGAGGTATGGCATTGTCAGTATTGCCCCCATGATTAAATTGTACCTTTGCAAGAAGCTCAAAACAGCAGGCAGAATGAGCTTCTTTGTTGTCTCTCTCCCCAAGGTCAATGCCTTAGAATGGACCACACCCTGGTCTGAGCATGTGCAATAGGCTTGCTTAGATCGGGAAACAACACCCCCTCACCCCGCCCACCACCCCACCACTCCCCGGGCTTCATTTGATGCGGCTTGCTGCATAGTGCAAGGGTTCTCATGTCTTCAGTTCGGCTTCCATACACCCCCACCCCACCCCCGGGCTTCTTTTGAAGCCGAGCCCCTGTGTCCGGGCGAGGGATCGATTCTGCCGGCCGACACTCTGACCCTCGAGCCCAGTTTGGAGATTTTCAGTGGTGGCGTGGCACTTTTAAAAATATCCAAAATTAAAGAATTGGATGAACTTCCATTTTCTGCATTTTCAATTGGAAAGAATTAAACTGGATGATGCATATTTAATGTGTTCTTGACTCTCTCCAAAACTATGCATAAAAACAACGGCGTCTTTCTGCGCCGATTTTTGACGTGTGCTGGTTTTTCTTAAGTGCCCAGAAGGTTTTTCGGGAGCGGTCACATACGCCATCCTAGGAGAAATGTAAGTTGGCCAAATTTGCATAAATGTGAAAAACTGGCGCAGACATCAGGTTACGCCCCCATGACGCCAAAAAAAATGAACCTAAAAAAAATTGTAACTAACTGAGTTACACTGTCGCGCAATCTTTGGGGAAACTTGGGTTTTTAAATTTAGGCCAAAAAAAGCACCAGGTGCCAAAACAATGGCGCAAATCACTGGGAAAAATTGAGCCCCATATCCCTGCAGTTTGAGTCCTCTCGCGCACTCACCGAGTGTATTTGGTTCGTTTGTATCAGGATATCATGGAACTTAAAATGTTACTGTTACTTTACAATGCTTTTACAAGGTGAGCTTGTATCATATTTTATCTCAAGAAAGAGAGATATTTACAAGTGTGTTTTAAGACATCTCAGAAGTGGATTAGAACACATCTCAGAATTCACTTTAAAATTGATAAATTAACCAATCTTTGCACAAGCATTTAAATTATATATGATCTCGCCACAACAGACATTAAAATTACCGATGTACTAATAGATAAAATTAAGTTAGTTTCAATCGAAGGAAAATCCAGTTGGCTCTTTTCTGCGCAACACCCAGGCGATGTTTAACATCCAGGCGCCACAAAAATACAAGTGTAACAAAAGTTTATGACCATGGGGCTAGAACCACCACTTTTTTTGCATGCTTAACGCCCACTTAACGCCCATTTTACCACTGAAATGACACATAACGCCCATATATCGCCCATTCTGGCACAAAATGGAAAGACGGGCTTTTTTAGGAGACTTATTGCCAAGCTTTATTTTCCCATGTGCTTAACGCCAAGAAAAAATATCACCGCCCGCCCACTTTTATTGGGCGGAATCAGCAGAAGTGGCGAATTCAACAGCCATAATATCGCCCAGTGTTACTTTCCGCACGGAATTAACACCGAGATTCAATATTAACGCCAGGTGACTGCTTTTTGTCGTAAAGAGCATATTTACCCAAACTAGCGGCTATGGAGGTCGCCCATCTTCAATTTCACCACCTCGCACACATATTGCCAACAATATCGCGCGCTCAAAAAACTGCCCACAAAAAGTGGAACTAACCGGAACGAACGCCAGCGGTGTGGCTAGCATTTGTTAAATCCCACTCTTACGTGAAAGATTTGACTGATTTGAAAGATTGGAAAGATTTGACTGAAGGAGCACTGATGTGAGTGACAATGCTGACACACTGCTGTGTGTGTGCAGCTCAGATATCAATGGCGCCCATCACCTTGGTGCCAGTTAAAGTTTACATTAATTGATGTTAAGTTGTATTCAACCGTTTCATGATAAGGAATCACCAGCTATCTGAGATAATGCGCAAAAAAGTTGTGTTCAATAACAAAAGTTTAATACCAACATTGGTCTGAAATCATAAATATCACAGCCAATAACACCCAACACCCACCCACATCCCACTTTTTCAACCATTGACATCAATCACATGTTCAACATGTCCAGCAACACAGAATACAAAGGCAAAGCAGGAGCGTGGTCCCCAGCCCCCATACATTGCATCGAATTGCATACACCCAGATAGAGATATAACACAGCCATCACCTGCAGACAGGCACCTCACTCCTTCCCCCCTCTCCTTCTTCTCCCCGCCTCTACCCCTTCCCTTCCTCGCTCCATGGCGCCTGGCCAAGGAGCTCCTCAGGCGGTGCCTCATTGGGGGGGATGAAGGCAGATGCTTTGGTTGGACCTATACGGGAGCGGGGTGTGCCGAGGGGGCAACATTCTCTGATGCAGAAGCAGGATCTTGGTCCTTGCTCTCATCTATCGTTCGCAGTGGTGGTGCGGAACCTAGGGGTGGTGTGCCGCACTCTGGGACCACTGGGAGTGCTGTGGCAGCAGTGTTCCTGGCTACCGCATCCAGGGACTCTGCCATGCGTGGAATGTACTCGGTCATGGTGGCCAGCTGTTGGGATATGCCCCCCAATGTTTCGATGAGCTGGTCACCAATGTCTACAGTCCTCCTAGACAACTGTACCATCTCTCTGCTGTCATGTCGCGCTTGTGGAACAGACCTGCCGCATCCAGGAGGCCTCCGCGGGGTCGGTGCTATCCTGGGGACAAATGGGGTGCCCTGTGGAGAGATGCTTGGGGCCGGCACCTCCAGAGTGGAGGTGGGAATGACCAGAGGACCAATAGATGGCTTTGGGGTGGAATGGGTTCTGGAGCGTGGCGATGCAGGTTCTTCGAAGTCCGTGCTCTCACCCATCGAAAGTGGATTGAAAGATGACAATCGGAGCTCCTCAGCACCAGATGTAGTAGGATGGTCCACCGATTCCTGCCCCGTGCCCCCACCTTCTGGCCTCTGTGGTCTTACCTTTGTCCGCGCTGCTGGCTGAGCTGCAAGACACAAATCAGGTTATTAGAGAAGAAGGGGGTGCTAGGGTGACAAGGTAAGTCCAGCGCTACACACAGCATATGCACAACAAAAGCACCACCACTCTCAAAATCATCGTAGACATCACATTTCATGACCATCAACACATTGTGCATTGCAATGGTTTTCATTAGGCTATCAATATTTCTATGACACGTTTAGAAATTATCTATCATATATGATTGGTTGGATATGAGTTGGTGTGGCATTTATTGAATTATATCACGCAATGGTGTAAACTTTACTCACGTGGCATCACTTCAGGGTCTGCGGATGCATCTGTGGCTGTCCGGGGGTGCTTCTCCACGAGTGCTAGCGCTCGCTTCTCCATCTCTGTGATGTCATTGGGGACTGGTGACCCCCCCACCCGTTCGCCTCTGCATGGACCTTATCGTCGATAGCTTCTTCTGTAAAAGGTGACAGGACGACATGGCATGAGATCATTGCATGATATCATTGCTAGGTATTATCACAGACACATACAACACATAAACCGACAGATGTAATTATGATTATTATGATAATTATCATTCTTTACCTAAAGACGTGCACCATGACCGCAGGCTTTGAGTAAAAGTGCAAGACCTCACATCTGCTGATAGTCACTTATGACTGTTACAAATCAAATTATATAAATACATAAGTAGATGTAAATCAATGTAATACTTACTCCTGCGGATCTCACAAGGTCATTCCATTGTTTGCGGCATTGGTCGCTCTCACGCACCCCGTTGGTCGCCGACAAGACCATCTCTGCTATCTCGGTCCATATCCTCTGGTAAGCCTTTGGGGTGGGTTTCCCACACCCTCCCTGTGTCAAATCACCCCAGCGTTACTCGTCCACTTGCAGGAAGGAGGCATTTGCCTCTTCCGAGAACCTCCTGGCTCTATTGCGCCCTACAATGTGCTTCTCTCCCACCTTACTGCTCTCTCCAGCATCAGTCTCCACAGCATGCTTTAATGCCTCCTCCTCTCTCTCCATTACAGGGCAAATTTGATCAAATATGTGGCTGGTAACAGCTACTTTTTGTTTGCCTACTTGCTGTGAAGCTCTAAAGTCTCCCTCCTTCCTCCCAAAGCAGTCACACCACACCCAGCCATGCCTTCAGTCCCTCATGTGCTCCCTCTCTCTCTGTCTCCTCTTCTGCGCATGTCATGGTGACCCTTGACCTCCAGAATTGTGGGAATCGAACGTTGCCATGCCGTTGCTAAGGACGGCCACACCTTACGGCAGAAGGTCAAAAAAATTTAACGCTACCGCCCATTTGATATCACTCACGGTAACACCCATTTTCAAAAATATAAACTAGGTATTTTGAGAATGGGCGAGAAGCCGGCGATCTGAAAACCCTTTTTTACTGCCCACGCCGGAAATACCACCCATTTTTGGGCGATAAGCTCAAAAGTGGAGGTTCTAGCCCCATGTCCCTTTAAGGTCTGCTGCTTAGAGCCATTCAGAACCAGTACACATAGGCACACGCTCCATCCATGTGTCCCATAAAATTGCAATTGTGGTCTGTAATGTATTTGCTTTATGGGTTCTTTGCTTAAGAATTCGTAGCCACACATTGCTATGAAAAACTAATTTGTTTATTAACAAAGGTTTAATGATCAAACTACACATTACCAGTTCCTCCACTATGTTCACAACTGCATACCTCATCGTGGATGACCTAGACTCAACTGTCAGGGGTTTTATTGAGTCTTGTGAACATCATATGACTGGCTAAGCCACTCAATGCAACAGCTCTACAACTATTTTTTAAATAACTTTAAAATCAAGTGCTCCTTTTTTAAGGGCACCAAAACCCACAAATTAACAAGTAAACATTAGAGGGAACCGTCTAAAATCAAATTAAAATGTTGTTCCCTGTTGAATTGACGTACTCCAGTCCCTCTGACACCCACCTCTCGCGGAAGGCCATGAGCGTTCCGGTGAACAACGCGTGCTCCATCTCGAGGGACAGCCTAGTGTGAATGTAACAGTGTACTACCTCGCACGAACGTAGCCGCAGAAGAGAGGCAGGCAGTTGGGCTGAACGACCCCCTCGACCGCCTGCTGCCTGGATCGGCTGATAGCCACCTTGGCCATGCCCAGAAGCAGTCCTACAAGGAGGCCTTCCGACCTGCGCGCTCCCCTCTGCACCGGGTGCCCACAGATCAGGAGCGTGGGACAGAAGTGCCGCCAAAAATCGAGGAGTAGCCCCTTCAAATAATGCAACAACTCTACAACTATTTTGATAGAACCTATAAATCAAGTGTCCCCTGATTAAAAGGGGGCACAAAAACCAACAAACTTAAACAAATTAGATTTTGAACAGTAAACTTAAATCAAATTAAAATTTGTTTGCCGGGGGTGATGATGCACTCCAGTCCCTCCGGCGCCCACCTTTCGCAGAAAGCCATGAGCGTACCAGTGGACACCACGTGCTCCATCTCCAGGGACACCCTGGTTCTGATGTAACCGCAGAAGAGAGGCATGCAGTCGGGCTGAATGACCCCCTCGACCGTCCGCTGCCTGGACCAGCTGATAGCCACCTTGGCCATGCCCAGGAGCAGTCCTACGAGGAGGCCTTCCAAACTGCCCGCTCCCCTCCACACCAGGTGTCCACAGATCAGGAGCGTGGGACTGAAGGGCAACCAAAAGTTGAGAAGCAGTCCTTTCAAATAATGCAACAGCTCTACAACTATTTTTGTAGACAACATTGATCAAGTGCCCCCTGGTTAAAGGGGGGCACACTCCAGATACTTTCAAACAAATGCCCCCTTGTTTTGTTTTGAGAGCACTAAAAACACAAATTATACAAGTGTCCCCTGGCTAAAAGGGGGTGGGAGGGAGGCACTAAAATCGACAAACATAGACCAATTAAGCTTTAAACAATAATGATCAAATTAAAATTTGGTTGCCGGGGGTGATGATGCACTCCAGTCCCTCCGGCGCCCACCTCTCGTGGAAGGCCGCGAGCGTACTGGTGGACACCGCGTGCTCCATCTCCAGGGACACCCTGGCTCAGATGTAACCACAGAAGAGAGGCAGGCAGTCGGGCTGAACACCCCCTCGACCATCCGCTGCCTGGACCGGCTGATGTCCCCCTTGGCCATGCTCAGGAGCAGTCCTACGAGGAGGCCTTCCGACCTGTCCGCTCCCCTCCGCACAGGGTGCCCAAAGATCAGGAGCGTGGGACTGAAGTGCAGCCAAAAATCGAGGAGCAGCTCCTTTAAATAATGCAACAGCTCTACAAACCTGTGAGCTTACTCACAGGGTCCTTACTATATCATTAGGATCTTGATTTACATAGGTATGAGGCGTACTGCCTGTTTCAGACAGGCACAGTGGCCACCCAAGGGTAAGCCCCTTTCAAAATGGTGGTCATCAGAGTGTCAGCCTTAACTGAGTGGTAAATCTACCAACTGCATTTTGAGGCCCTTACTGCCCTATTACCATCAGTTTCTTCAAGTTCAAATTGTCCTCGTTGAGTTTTTAATCAGGGAGAACGTGGCAATGGACGGAATCTAACTATGGAATTCCTATACTTTAAACATGGAGGCTCCTGTCGTTGGTTTACAGAGACTTTCTGATCCTGAGCACAGAGTCTTCTGAACCTTAGATACTGGGGTGGGGGAATTTTGACCTAACCCGGCCGGTGGGAAATGGGCACGATCGGATCGGACGTGTGTTTTATACGCTGCCCTGACTTCAGTGGAAGATAAAATCGGGCGGGATGTGAAATGGGCGGTCGATCCAATCGGGTCAGTCTCCCACCAGGTGGGTGAGGTTAACTTTACCCCTGTGAAATGTTCCAAACCAACCACTGTGCAGCTAATGAACTCAGTGCAAAATAGTACATGCAACCATTTCAATCCACTACTGGTTTAACTTGTATAAATCCTTGGAAATATAATCTTACACAAATTAGATTTCTCATCATGACATTGCTGGCACTCTGCAGTTACTGGTGAGAACATTGCTGCTAGAGCTGACAGAACAGCTCCATTCTCTGAGGCCTGCAGTCGAATTTCGGCACCAACATCAAAAATATTTTTTTTGTTTCCAGTTAATTCGCAGTACACTAAAAATTGTACAATATTTTGTGATTTGTGGTATTTTTCTCTTTTTGTTGTTATCATGCATCACTGGGTTTTTGACATGCACAGAATATTTAGATTGTATATGGAAGAGATTTAATTTATAGAAAATCCTTGTTCTGTGGAGCATTATTATTGACATCATGCCACAGATCTGCTCCATAAGATTCCAGACAGGAACCTCTTAAATGGTGATAAGTATAAAAGAGTGATTGCAGCAAATGAAGGGATCCGAATTAGGAGGTCTAGTTATCTTCACCTCTAAATTACCATCGATAGAAATCAGTAGTTTTAATCCAAAGGCTTCATGAAATCAAATTCCAGTATGAATGGCGTTTTTAAGGCCAATAATTTAAATGATCAGCAAAATTCACAAACACCTATCTACAAATTTACATTAGGAGATAGAATGGCACAATGCTGCCCTTTCACTCATGGGCTCCAACCTAACTCAAACTGATGGGCTAAAACTTCTCTTTATCATGGCTAAGTGGGCTATAAATTTACCCTCGCTGCACTTGTTTTCCAGGCGGAAATTGGGACCAAAAAGAGAACCAATTTTGCAGCGTTATGTCCTGCAGCCCAAGGACACTTGAAATATGTTTGACGTCATTTTGGGTTTGGACAATATTCGGGCAGTTGGGATGCCTGCCTCGAATATGTTAAACAGGGTCGAACAGCTGTTTAAGGACCCCTTGAAGAAATACATTAGTGCTGAGTGGAGCAGGCGCTGGGGCCTGCCTCATTCAAGCTTTCTGGAGCTTGCTGAGGGTTAGACGGTGGCCACCAACAAAAAAGTTTGTTTTTCTTTTTAAAAATGACTTTAATGTGGAGCCAGGAGGAGCAGAAGCACGCTTCCGATTCCACAGCATTACTGTGGGGTGCTGCCAGCCTTTTACACAGAGAATGCATCTGTAAAAAATGAGGGTCTTTGCAATGGTGCTGTGAGATGTAGTGCTTTCGCTGCTATTTTAGCAGCAGTCAGTCATTTTTAAATAAATGGGTAATCAGGGCTCAAATAGCAGAGGAATAGCAGGTGGAGGTATTAACCTTTCTAATGGCAATATCTCACAGGCATCATTTCAAGGTCATGATTTTTTTTTAAAGTGATTTAATATTAGAAATCGAAGAGCCACCTTTCTGATGTCGCACTTGGTCAGTGACACTCAAGGCCCTTGGGTCAAGAGGGTCAGACACAGTATGCTCAGTACTCAACTCCCAATTCTGTGCGAGAAGGATCTCAATTTTTACATCCACTTGTTAGATCCTTGAAGATGGCCTTATTAGACCTAATAAAATTATTGAAATATGTGCAGTGATCCTGCAACATTTTGCAGGTGCAGCCCCTCATTCACTGAGCCTGACTACACAATGGGCACTGGGAGGCAGCAATCTGTTAAAGGTCTTCAATGCTTGAAGCTAACTTGCCATATTTGTGAAAGTTGCATTTTCACTGGTGTTTTTGATTTGTAATTGGTGCATTTCTTTCCTTCTGCTGTGTGCTATTGTGTTTCTGCAATTCAGTACTCCTGGGGCGCATATCTCCAATAACCACTTTGGTCCAGCCACCAGTTGGCCCCCAAGCTCGCTGCTCAGCATGAACATTCCTCCCTGCAGGCAGCCCAAGGGTTGTGCAGTGCAACCCAGACACAACTTGTGGGGCATTTCGGAAAACAAAAACCTGCCTTTGCTGCCTATATTTTAACAGGGGTGCATGTTCAAAGTTGTTCTGTCTACTAGAGTCTGACCTTCAGACAACAACCAGCAGGTGAAAGTAGCACTTCCAGTATCTGCACCGATCAGGTGGGGTCATACACTGTAGCCACTTCCACCCTTTCAACTGGAGTTCAGGACTGGAATATCATGTCCTTCATTGAAACAACTGTGAACTCATGTGGAAGCAAGTCATCCTCGTTCGAGGGACTGCCTATGATGATGATGATGATGTAGCCCTCAGAAAATGTTGATGAAAATCTGCATTTGTAGAGGGGGAGCTCATACAGCCAGTGCTAGAAGGTGAGCCTGCAATCTTGACTGTAGAGGAGGAAGAAGAGAAGGAATAGGAAGACGGAAAAGTGACTGATTGCCCAGCTAGGCAGGCTGGTACAGCAAGGGGTGATTGACAGGACTTGACTGACCTGTTGCTTTCTATGTTAGCTTAAGTATGAGCTTAAGTATGTGACTTCCTTTTTAAAAATACATTTATGTTCTGATCAAGGTACTGGGGCATGGAATTCTTCCCATTTTAGGCACAATATATTCCCAGGTTAGCAATCAGATGTAGAGTAAAGCCCCAACCTTGAAGAGCACTCCCTATTATACCAGTGGCTTCATTTCCTACATCAGGCATCCTGTGGCCTCTGACTGAGATTGCAAATTTGTGCCAGTTTTATACTTTAGGCACAGCCTCATTCGAAACTGGATGAAGACTCCCCAAAGTCATTTTATATGGAGTTCTTAGCACGTAGAACCTTTACAGCTAGGGAAGACCTTTATTCCATTGGTGTGGGCAAGATTTGAATTCAGTTCCTAAGGTGAAAAGCCACGCCATCAGAGTATTTCAGCATGAAAGTTTAAATATTGAGGTTTATTACTAAATTAATTTGCCGATTTTTTAAATCTGGGGCCAGACTTTCCACTTCACATCGCTGGCCTAGTGCCCATATATCAGCCAAAAAGGCCTGCTATCGCTCATTTTGATTGAAAAGTGGAAAGTTTTTGCAACAATAATTATTTTCAAATATAAAAGAAGCTATAATTAGGAAGCTATTCCATGCTAACATAAGAAGGTTTACATAATTTAGATTAATAAAGGAAAAATAAAGATTATATAGCACCTTTCATGACCTTAAGATATCTCAAAGCGCTTTTGGAGTGTAGTCACTGTTGTAATGTAGGAAAGGCTGCAGCCAATTTGTGCACAGCGAGCTCCCACAAACAGCATTGCGATAATGACCAGATAAACTGTTTTTGTAATATTGATTAAGGATTAAATATTGGCTAGGACACCAAGGATAAATCCCTGCTTTTCTTCGAAATAGTCCACGGGATCATTTACATCCACCTAAGAGGGCAGTCGGGCCCTCAGTTTAACATCTCATATGAAAGACAGCACCTGCAGCAGTGTAGCACTCTCTCAGCTCTGCACTGGAGTGTCAGCCTAGATTAATGTGCTCAAGTCTCTGGAGTGGGAGTTGAATCCACAACCTTCTGACTAGTGAGAGTGCTACCCGCTGAGCCACAGCTGACACGGTGAGAAGCACTGCAATATAGATGTTTAGGTTTTGCGTGTGTTCGGAGAAGGCAGATATGTATAATTAAAACTGTATTCTTGTTAACTATGGTTCAGCTCTGAAAACCTGAACAAATATAGCCCTAGCATTACAGATATTGACAGGCACAAATGAAGATGATGATATACTCACAATATATTTGGCACTCATACTTTATAGATAAAGAATGTATTATTCCTCAATTTATATAATCCATTGAAATCTATTCAATCATTTTTAGCTACCGAACTACCAACTGTGAGTTGTCACAGTGAAATATCATCGTGCTTCTCTAGCCAAGAGATAGCATATTGTCTATTTATATGAAGAGAAGTGACTAGATACCTTCATTTACTGGATCCTAATTAGCATATTCATTTCTATTTACATTTCATGGCACATTTAAAATGTTCTTTAATATCAGACTACACTCATGAACATACATATTCTCCTTCCTGAAAAGTTCCAACAAATTTGAATGTCTTGTGTCAAAAGGCTTAATGTAACATCTGACAAGGTGTGTGACAGTTACTCTTATAGATGCTTATTTTTATCAAATATATGTACTTGAAAAATGCCAAAATGCCACTGCATGTTGAGGAATAAGGCAAGCAGGATAATATTCTTCTGGTAAATATTCTTCTGGTGTTCTTCTGTTACCTAAAATCCACATAATCCAGTCTGTGATAGTAGCAACAAAACTGGCAGAAATTATTTGTTGCTTTGAAACCTATTTCTATACTGGCTTTCATCTGGGAAGTGGAATAAAAATGTCATTGTAAGATATCTGTACTTTGTTACTCAACAGAGATGTATTGTCACCATAGTTACTAGATGTAAGGGTGCTCCCAGTGCTGAGTAGTGCTTGCAGGAAACATATCTTGAGCACAGGGTATGATGTTCCATCTATTAAAATTATGGACCACACTAGCAATTTCCTGAGATAAACTTGCTGTGAGTGTCACTTCGCATTGGGAGCATTGGTTCTCAGAATCACTCCTTTACTGAACAGAATGTCTGCCTGTTTGTCTATGTATCTATTTCTGGAATCCCCAGTCTCCCTATCCTTTTTTTGTTCTATCTTTCCTGAAGCTTTTGTCTTCTCGCTGGGGGAAAAAAAAGGTACTGCTGGTGTGGGGCCATTTAGCATTATTCATTTGTGAGCCTTTGCAGTGAGAGTCCGCAGATTATCTGACCACAGAATGTATCATTGTTGAGTCAGATCATTCCTTCACCTGAAGTACAATACATGCCCAGTTGCAACAAGGATGCTAGAAAGTTATCAGGAGTGATCAGCAACTCACCGAAGCTTCTTCGACAGCCCATCCTAAACATGTGACCTCTATCACCTAGAAAGCAGCAAGAACATGGGGACACCATCACCTGAAAGTTCCCCTCCAAGTCACACACCATCCTGACTTGCAAATATATCGCTGTTCCTTCATTGTCGCTGGGTCAAAATCCTGGAACCCACTACCTAACTGTAGGAGTGCCTTCACCACACAGAATGCAGCGGTTCAAGGGATAGGCAATAAATGTTGGCCTTGTCAGTGATGTTCACAGCATGCGAATGAATAAAAAGAAGAAACCTGACTAATGTACCTCCAAAACCCAGGAGCACTGAGGCCACTTTTAGTAGCCTTATGATCACCCTTCTGAAACCAGTTGACCCAGCACTGAGGAGGGATTGAAACTGGTTTGTGTGGCTTAGCCAGGCAATGATAGCTCTGATAAATCATTACTGGAAACACTTTCTCACAATCCTTAGCATTCAGCAACATCAGTTCAGCTTCCGAATTTGCAGTCAATTGCATTTACTAGAATGCTGCATCACCTACTCAATGGGGCCCCCATGCATAGCAGCCATTCAAAGCTGTGGGCTTCATCAATGCCTGAAGTTGTTTCTGTTCTCATAGAATCATCTTTTGTGGTCAATTAAAATAAATGAATGTAAGACAAAACAGTACTCAATACCCTCTATGTACATATATATATATATATATATATATTTATGAATTTAATGTATTTTCTCCCTACTTTCATTCTCATTCTTTCTTTAGGCAGAGTGATTATTTGCAACAGTTTTTTGTATGTCCTTCTGAACATGCGCGCCATGGACTCCGCCCCCGATATGCTACACATGCGCAGACTCCTCGAACCAGAAACCGGAAGTGGGGCCTGTATCGTGAGCAGCCCGGTGTTGCTGCCAACCACATTGCTTTGCTGAGGAGCCCAGAGCTGCTGTCCTGCTGCCGGCCACGCTGCTTTGCTGATTGAGATTTTTGCCTAAAATACCGTTGTGATTATCTACACGAATATTTTTGCGGCCTTTTCTGTGGGAGAGAAATAAAATCAGAGGTAGTGCGAGACTGGGGGGAGGGAGAGAGAGACGGGGAGGGAGAGAGAGAGAGAGAGAGACTGGGGGGAGAGAGAGTGAGGGGATCAGTGGGAAAAAGAGAGAGGAAACTCAGGGAAATCAGATCGCGTTCTTCCAACCCCACCTTTATACGCACACCCGATTTCTTCGAAAGCTCGGTGCATGTGCAACAAGTGATATAATTGGAGTGGATGAAATCCGGAAGTCACTATTCATTAGAACATAAGAACATAAGAAATAGGAGCAGGAGCAGGTCATTTGGCCCCTCGAGCCTGCTCCGCCATTTAATAAGATCATGGCTAATCTGATCATGGGCTCAGCTTCACTTCATACCCAAAAACCTGTTAGCAATCCATGACCCACAAATAATGCCCCATCTCTGGCATGGTGGGAGTGAGGGTGGTAAGGTCAGGAATGGGCTGGAATGGGGCAGGAATTTGGGGGTGGAATGGGAAAGAAACTTGCGCTGGAGAGGGTCAGGAACTTGGGCTGGGGGTGTCAGGAACTTGGACTGGGATGGGGCAGGCACTTGTGCTGGGGGGATCAGAAACTTGGGCTGTGATGGGGCAGGGACTTGGGCTGGGTGGTGTGGGCAGGAACTTGGGCTAGGAGGTATCAGGAACTTGGGCTGGGATGGGGCAGGAACTTGGAGGGGGGTGAGGTCTTAACCTGTGAGAGTGAGCTCCCTTCTGTCTGGAGCCAGGAGTCAGAATGGCTTGAATTACACTTTGCGAAGATACTGATTACATAGGCAGGGCGGTTGTAATTACACATTCCAGAGAAACTGCTGGGTGTGTCTTATCCTCCAAGGCAACCAATCAGCAATCAGGTCATGTGATCAAGGGGACCCAATCAGAGCATTTTTGTGTTGCAAATAAACGCGCCCTTCTTTAGCTGGGAAATTGGGATAACATGGACAACAGTTATCCAAGCTATAGTCATTCTGCCATCTTCAAACAGTCGGTGTACCGCTAAAGTTTGGGACAGGTCCGAGAATTCCTCCTTCCCCAGATGGTGCAGTTCACTGTTGCACGCTGTTTCAACCAGTTATTTGGGTGAGAGCCAATTGCATGTTCAGATGCTACTTGGAATTTAAACATCAATCAAAGAAATACAAGTTCATCCAAAAATGAGCTTTATGTTATGAGTGTATATGACAAAATTGGCCCACGAACACCAGGTCAAACCAGAGCACGACTAGTTGCAGTTACTTATATAGGCGTGCACATTTGATTACTGCTCACATTTTACAATTCTACAGAGGTGATGACTACCACAGAGATCAAGGCCCCGAACTTGGTGGATTTACCGCCCGGTGCCGCCAAGTTTTCTGGGTGGTCTCCCCTCTGAGCGAGTTTGGTGGAGGCCTCTTGCCGGCAGGGACGGAATACCGCTGGGAACCGTCCGCCCGTGCACAACGCGCATAAGTGTTCTCCCGCCGACCGAGCTGCCAGTTTGCTCCGGGCGGGAGTCTGCTGCAGCAGGGGAAAAGATCGCCACGTGGAGGCAGGTCTAACCTCAACGGTAAGTAAGAAGATGTGCAA
This sequence comes from Pristiophorus japonicus, assembly GCF_044704955.1. Classification (NCBI taxonomy): domain Eukaryota; kingdom Metazoa; phylum Chordata; class Chondrichthyes; family Pristiophoridae; genus Pristiophorus; species Pristiophorus japonicus. Next base: position 39,736,472 of record NC_091989.1, on the reverse strand, counting down.
TAAAAGGTTAGTAAACTTATTTTCTTTATTTTTTTTCCTGTGATTCAGGTGGATAGGGTCCCCTGAAGGTTTTCCAGGTTTTTTTTTATTTTTTGAAAATTTTTAATCTTATATGTTCCCCCCTCCGTGGGCCCGACTCAATCCTCAGCGGTACTTTGCCGAGGATTGCATTTGCCGCCGAGATTGGAAGCTCCCGCCCGCTGCCACCCAGATTCAGGGTATAAGTCGCTTACTTGCCGCCGAGCGATCTTTCCGGGACTTTTCCACGAAACTCCTGCCCAACGCACCGTCAGGTATCTCAGCGGTCCTTTGGGCAGCACTTGGGCCGAACTTAGCTTCCAGCAAGTTCGGGGCCCAAAGCTTTGTACTGAAATTCAAAATATTCTATTTGGTCTAATACATACAATCCAAGCAACAGCTGAGTCTTAATGCAACGAACAAAGTAATAAATGAAAAAAATATTGTTCACAAGTGGACCAAAGATAAATATTGTCATCATCAGATAATGCAAGCTTTACAGGTGCATGGTGAAATAACTCAATTTACTGAACATAATTCAATTTGTCTTGTTCAGTAGGCCTGATGCCAGCAAAACTCCCAAGGTCAAATGCTTAGCCCAGTATTATGAGACTGAATGCAGACATTTCAGCAGCAAATATTCTGAAGAAGATATTTGAAGAGGACTGTTCTTAACATGTGTGTGATGGTTTTCAGGCTGAACCAGACTGTTCACTGCCTCAGTGGCCATTAAACTCTGAACTGAGTTTCTGACCCCATATCCTCTGCATCACAAAGGCTGGCAACTTTCATCTCTATAACATTACCCACCTCCATCCCGGGTGATGTGAACACCCGAGCTTCATTTATTGCCCAACACTGGCTCCCACCCGAAGCCGGCTTATGTTGCAGATCCCTGAGCTAAAGTGATTGGGTCTAGAATTCGGTCATTGTCTTATTTTTGAAGACTAATGGGAACTATTTATTTAACACACGTTCAACAATATATTTTCCAAACTTTCCCTTAAAAGACCTATCTGATCTTTAACACACAACCTTCAACAAATATAAATATTTGCTCCTGTCTATAAGTTCTGTTACTTACCTTCTCAACTCTGCTAATGCTCCTTTAGTTAACTTCATTGATTTTTTGTTAAACCCAGTCCTCAGTACTTTATTCCTTGTATCCCTTAGAACATTTCTGTTTTGTGTTGAGGCTATTCTTGAACTCTTTTTTTAGCTATTGGTATTCAAGCCTTTCTCTTTTTTCACACATGAACATATTTTTACAGTCTTTAAAGTGCTTTTTAAAATGCTATTTTCTTCCTTTCTTATTTCATAGTTTTGCTTTCCAGTCAATCCTCCTCACATCTTGTCTCAACGTCAAAGATTTTTCACCTAAATGTGTACAACTCCAAATGCCTTAGTCATATCTAGCTCATTCAATCATAATTTATGGATCTTTTGATTCTGTTTCATGCACACAATTTCCAAGCCTCCATTTGATTGCTAATTTTGTAATTTGAAACTAAATGACATCGACCTCAGTCTTTTTAATCTGTTCAGAACAAATTAACTTCCTGCATCTCTCTTCATATCTTAATGCCAGAGCATCCTCAGCTGCTTATTCTTATACCCTGTCAAATTGGCAATAGGGCCACAACAGTTGGCCTCAGTACCCATGGGTTTAGAAGGTGAGAAAACAGCCAGTCAGATTCTTCTCTGGCCTTAAGCTCTGGAATTCCCTCCCTAAACCTCTCCGCCTCTCTACCTCGCTTTCTTCCTTTAAGACACTCCTTAAAACCTACCTCTTTGACCAAGCTTTTGGTCTGCCCTAATATCTCCTTATGAGGCCCAGTATTACATTTTGTTAGATAATGCTCCTATGAAGCGCCTTGGGACGTTTTACCACGTTAAAGGTGCTATATAAATGCCAGTTGTTGTTTCTCCTGAGTGACTCATGCAGGCAAGTGTGCTTATCTTGATGTTGGGTGAGAACAGAATCACCTTGGCTGCAATGTCCAGTATGATTGAGTAGCATGTCAATGTTTACTGTCTATCCTCACACATCAAGAATGACCATTTGGTGAGTTACCGGTGACAGTGGAACAGTACTCTAGTAAGACTCTGACAGTGCCTTCTGGAGAAAAGGTAAGAAAATTGGCAAAATAAGCCACACATGAGAGCTTTTGAATTAAACAATAGACTTTGGAGAGGCTAAATTAAAATATGTTTTTTCATATACAACCAATATTTTTTTCACAAAATGAAAAATCAAATTGCGTAGAACATTTTTTACAAAAACACAATTGGCTAACATTAACTTTTAGGGAAATGGGAAAAGCTAAAATTATCCTACTTGGATTTGTCTCAAATCATGTACTTTATTGAAAGCAATTTGGGTTAAGTCAGGCTAGGTGTTTAGTAGGTATATCTGTTTATAGACTGGAACATTCCAAATACATTATTCTGTCTTCTTTTGCCGTGATTTAGGATCTTGGCTTGTCTTGAAATGTATTTGGTAAGTAACTTAAAATGTTGATATATCATACAGGAGCTTTGAAAATTCTTAACAGTCAAAAAATGAACAAAACAGTTTTTAAGTTGGCTAACGTTTGGTAGCCCAGGACATAACAACAACAACAACAACTTGTATTTATAGTGCCTTTAACTGAATGAAACGTCGCAAGGCACTTCCCAGGAGTATTAAGAGATAAAAAATTTGACACCGAGCAACATAAGTAGAAATTAGGGCAGGTGACCAAAAGCTTAGTGAAAAAGGTAGGTTTTAAGGAGCATCTTGAAGGAGGAAAGCGAGGTAAAGAGGCGGAGAGATTTAGGCAGGGAATTCCATAGCTTGGAGCCCAGGCAACAGAAGGCATGGCCACCAATGGTTGAGTGATTATAATCAGGGATGCTCAAGAGGGCAGAATTAGAGGAGCGCAGACATCTCGGGGGCGGGGGGGGGGGGTGGCGGAGGTTGTGGGAGGGGGGGGGGTTGTGGGGCTGGAGGAGATTACACAGATTAGGAGGGGCAAGGCCATGGAAGGATTTGAAAATAAGGATGAGAATTTTGAAATCGAGACGTTGTTTAACCAGATGCCAATGTAGGTCAGCGAGCACAGGGGTGATGGGTGAGCGGAACTTGGTGAGAAGCTGCAGAATGTTGGGTTGGAATGTAAAGGAATGCAGCTCCATTCACTCCCTCTTCAGGAATGTTTTATCAATGTTTTGTGTATCCTATACTCTGGGGCTGAAAATCTGCAAGCTACTCTCCCAGCAGTTATAGACCTGTGAAGAGATTCCCAGAAAACACAGTTGAGATGATTGACTTCTTTAAAAGTGAATGGAACAAATATCTGATTGGTTGATCGCGAGAGTCCTCCTCAACTGTCTTCTCCCCATGGCTGAGGAGCTCCTCCCGGAGTCGCGGTGCGGATTTTGTCCCCTACGGGGCACCATGGACATGATTTTTGAAGCGTGACAGCTGCAGGGAAAATGCAGGGAACAGCACCAGCCCTTATAAATGGCCTTCTTCGACCTTACAAAGGCCTTTGACACTGTCAACTGCGAGGGTCTATGGAGCGTTCTCCTCTGTTTCAGATGCCCCCAAAATGACGTCACCATCCTCCGCCTGCTCCACGACGACATGCAGGCCATGATCCTTACCAACGGATCCATCACAGAGCCAATCCACGTCCGGACCGGTGTCAAGCAGGGTTGCGTCATCACCCCAACCCTCTTCTCAATCTTCCTCGCTGCCATGCTCCACCTCACAGTTGACCAGCTCCCCGCTGGAGTGGGACTAAACTACAGAACCAGTGGGAAGCTGTCCAACCTTCGCCGTCTCCAGGTCAGGTCCAAGACCACTCCAACCTCTGTCATCGAGCTACAGTACGCGGACGACACCTGCACACACAGAGGCTGAATTCCAGGACATAGTCAACGTATTTACTGAGGCGTATGAAAGCATGGGCCTTACGCTAAACATCAGTAAGACAAAGGTCCTCCACCAGCCTGTCCTCGCCGCACAGCACTGTCCCCCAGACATCAAGATCCACGGCACGGCCCTGGACAACTTGGACCACTTCCCTTATCTCGGGAGCCTCCTATCAACAAGAGCAGGCATTGACGACGAGATCCAACACCGCCTCCAGTGCACCAGTGCAGCCTTCGGCCACCTGAGGAAAAGAGTGTTTGCAGATCAGGCCCTCAAAACTGTCACCAAGCTCATGGTCTGCATGGCCACAGTAATACCCGCCCTCCTGTATGGCTCAGAGACGTGGACCATGTACAGTAGACACCTCAAGTCGCTGGAGAAATACCACCAACGATGTCTCCGCAAGATCCTACAAATCGCCTGGGAGGACAGATGCACCAACATTAGCGTCCGTGTCCAGGCCAACATCCCCAGCATTGAAGCACTGACCACACTTGATCAGCTCCGCTGGGCAGGCCACATAGTTCACATGCCAGACACGAGACCCCCAAAGCAAGCGCTCTACTCGGAACTCGTCCACGGCAAATGAACCAAAGGTGGGCAGAGGAAACGTTACAAGGACACCCTCAAAGCCTTCCTGATAAAGTGCGACATCCCCACTGACACCTGGGAGTCCCTGGCTAAAAAACGCCTTAAGCGGAGGAAGTGCATCCGGGAGTGCGCTGAGCTCCTCGAGTATCGTCGCCAAGAGCATGCAGAAATCAAGCGCAGGCAGCGGATGGAGCGTGCGCCAAACCAGGCTGACTGACTACACTTTTCTTCAACCACTGTTTGTCCCACCTGTGACAGAGACTGTGGTTCTCGGTATTGGACTGTACAGCCACCTAAGAACTCATGCTAAGAGTAGAAGCAAGTCTTCCTCGATTCCGAGGGACTGCCTATGACGATGATAATGATGATGAGGCTAAAATAATCAAATATTCCAAGCAAGTCAATGTTTCCTGTGACAATGCGCATGGAGTGAGGAGAGGGAATATATGTCTGGAGAAGACCAGGTCAAAATGGAACATTGAAGATGGATTCATATTTTGGAAAGGGGTCTGAACATATTGTCACCTTTAGGGATCAGAATGCATTTATTTGGAACTCAAGAAATTAAATAGAAACATAGAAACATAGAAAATAGGTGCAGAAGTAGGCCATTCGGCACTTCGAGCCTGCACCGCCATTCAATGAGTTCATGGCTGAACATGCAGCTTCAGTACCCCATTCCTACTTTCTCGCCATACCCCTTGATCCCCCTAGTAGTAAGGACGACATCTAATTCCTTTTTGAATATATTTAGTGAATTGGCCTCAACAGCTTTCTGTGGTAGAGAATTCCACAGGTTCACCACTCTCTGGGTGAAGAAGTTTATCCTCATCTCGGTCCTAAAAGGCTTACCCCTTATCCTTAGACTGTGACCCCTGGTTCTGGACTTCCCCAACATTCTTCCTGCATCTAACCCGTCAGAATTTTAAACGTTTCTATGGAATCCCCTCTCATTCTTCTGAACTCCAGTGAATACAAGCCCAGTTGATCCAGTCTTTCTTGATATGTCAGTCCCGCCATCCCGGGAATCAGTCTGGTGAACCTTCGCTGCACTCCCTCAATAGCAAGAATGTCCTTCCTCAAGTTAGGAGACCAAAACTGTACACAATACTCCAGGTGTGGTCTCACCAAGGCCCAGTACAATTGTAGTAATACCTCCCTGCCCCTGTACTCAAATCCCCTCGCTATGAAGGCCAACATGCTATTTGCTTTCTTAACCGCCTGCTGTACCTGCATGCCAACCTTCAATGACTGATGTACCATGACACCCAGGTCTCGTTGCACCTCCCCTTTTCCTAATCTGTCACCATTCAGATAATAGTCTGTCTCTCTGTTTTTATCACCAAAGTGGATAACCTCACATTTATCCACATTATACTTCATCTGCCATGTATTTGCCCACTCACCTAACCTATCCAAGTCACTCTGCAGCTTCATAGCATCCTCCTCGCAGCTCACACTGCCACCCAACTTAGTGTCATCTGCAAATTTGGAGATACTACATTTAATCCCCTCGTCTAAATCATTAATGTACAATGTATACAGCTGGGGCCCCAGCACAGAATCTTGCGGTACCCCACTAGTCACTGCCTGCCATTCTGAAAAGTACCCATTTACTCCTACTCTTTGCTTCCTGTCTGCCAACCAGTTCTCAATCCACATCAGCACACTACCCCCAATCCCACGTGTTTTAACTTTGCACATTAATCTCTTGTGTGGGGCCTTGTCGAAAGCCTTCTGAAAGTCCAAATACACAACATCAACTGGTTCTCCCTTGTCCACTCTACTGGAAACATCCTCAAAAAATTCCAGAAGATTTGTCAAGCATGATTTCTCTTTCACAAATCCATGCTGACTTGGACCTATCATGTCATCTCTTTCCAAATGCACTGCTATGACATCCTTAATAATTGATTCCATCATTTTACCCACTACCGATGTCAGGCTGACCAGCCTATAATTCTCTGTTTTCTCTTTCCCTCCTTTTTTAAAAAGTGGGATTACATTGGCTACCCTCCACTCCATAGGAACTGATCCAGAGTCTATGGAATGTTGGAAAATGACTGTCAAGTCATCTGCTATTTCCAAGGCCACCTCCTTAAGTACTCTGGGATGCAGACCATCAGGCCCTGGGGATTTATCGGCCTTCAATCCCATCAATTTTCCCAACACAGTTTCCCGACTAATAAGGATTTCCCTCAGTTCCTCCTTCTTACTAGACCCTCTGACCCCTTTTATATCCGGAAGGTTGTTTGTGTCCTCCTTAGTGAATACCGAACCAAAGTACTTGTTCAATTGGTCTGCCATTTCGTTGTTCCCCTTTATGACTACCCCTGATTCTGACTGCAGGGGACCTACATTTGTCTTTGCTAACCTTTTTCTCTTTACATATCTATAGAAGCTTTTGCAGTCCATTTTAATGTTTCCTGCAAGCTTCCTCTCGTACTCTATTTTCCCTGCCCTAATCAAACCCTTTGTCCTCCTCTGCTGAGTTCTAAATTTCTCCCAGTCCCCGGGTTCATTGCTATTTCTGGCCAATTTGTATGCCACTTCCTTGGCTTTAATACTATCCCTGATTTCCCTTCATAGCCATGGTTGGGCCACCTTCCTTTTTTAATTTTTACGCCAGACAGGGATGTACAATTGTTGTAGTTCATCCATGCGGTCTCTAAATTGCCGATCCACTGTCAACCCCTTAAGTATTAAGGTGGATGAATTAACTGTGCAAATAGATGTTAACAAATATGATGTGATTGGGATTACGGAGACGTGGCTCCAGGATGATCAGGGCTGGGAACTTAACATCCAGGGGTATTCAACATTCAGGAAGGATAGAATAAAAGGAAAAGGAGGTGGGGTAGCATTGCTGGTTAAAGAGGAGATTAATGCAATAGTTAGGAAGGACATTAGCTTGGATGATGTGGAATCTATATGGGTAGAGCTGCAGAACACCAAAGGGCAAAAAACGTTAGTGGGAGTTGTGTACAGACCTCCAAACAGTAGTAGTGATGTTGGGGAGGGTATCAAACATGAAATTAGGGGTGCATGCAATAAAGGTGCAGCAGTTATAATGGGTGACTTTAATATGCACATAGATTGGGCGAGCCAAACTGGAAGCAATACGGTGGAGGAGGATTTCCTGGAGTGCATAAGGGATGGTTTTCTCGACCAATATGTCGAGGAAACAACTAGGGGGGAGGCCATCTTAGACTGGGTGTTGTGTAATGAGAGAGGATTAATTAGCAATCTCATTGTGCGAGGCCCCTTGGGGAAGAGTGACCGTAATATGGTGGAATTCTGCATTAGGATGGAGAATGAAACAGTTAATTCAGAGACCATGGTCCAGAACTTAAAGAAGGGTAACTTTGAAGGTATGAGGCGTGAATTGGCTAGGATAGATTGGCGAATGATACTTAAGGGGTTGACTGTGGATGGGCAATGGCAGACATTTAGAGACCGCATGGATGAACTACAACAATTGTACATTCCTGTCTGGCGTAAAAATAAAAAAGGGAAGGTGGCTCAACCGTGGCTATCAAGGGAAATCAGGGATCGTATTAAAGCCAAGGAAGTGGCATACAAATTGGCCAGAAATAGCAGCGAACCCGGGGACTGGGAGAAATTTAGAACTCAGCAGAGGAGGACAAAGGGTTTGATTAGGGCAGGGAAAATGGAGTACGAGAAGAAGCTTGCAGGGAACATTAAGGCGGATTGCAAAAGTTTCTATAGATATGGAAAGAGAAAAAGGTTAGTAAAGACAAACGTAGGTCCCCTGCAGTCAGAATCAGGGGAAGTCATAACGGGGAACAAAGAAATGGCAGACCAATTGAACAAATACTTTGGTTCGGTATTCACTAAGGAGGACACAAACAACCTTTCGGATATAAAAGGGGTCAGAGGGTCGAGTAAGAAGGAGGAACTGAGGGAAATCCTTATTAGTCAGGAAATTGTGTTGGGGAAATTGATTGGATTGAAGGCCGATAAATCCCCAGGGCCTGATGGACTGCATCCCAGAGTATTAAGGAGGTGGCCTTGGAAATAGTGGATGCATTGACAGTCATTTTCCAACATTCCATTGACTCTGGATCAGTTCCTATCGAGTGGAGGGTAGCGAATGTAACACCACTTTTTAAAAAAGGAGGGAAAGAGAAAACAGGGAATTATCGACCGGTCAGCCTGACCTCAGTAGTGGGTAAAATGATGGAATCAATTATTAAGGATGTCATAGCAGCGCATTTGGAAAATGGTGACATGATAGGTCCAAGTCAGCATGGATTTGTGAAAGGGAAATCATGCTTGACAAATCTTCTGGAATTATTTGAGGATGTTTCCAGTAAAGTGGACAAGGAAGAACCAGTTGATGTGGTATATTTGGACTTTCAGAAGGCTTTCGACAAGGTCTCACACTAGAGATTAATGTGCAAAGTTAAAGCACATGGGATTGGGGGTAGTGTGCTGACATGGATTGAGAACTGGTTGGCAGACAGGAAGCAAAGAGTAGGAGTAAATGGGTACTTTTCAGAATGGCAGGCAGTGACTAGTGGGGTACCGCAAGGTTCTGTGCTGGGGCCCCAGCTGTTTACATTGTACATTAATGATTTAGACGAGGGGATTAAATGTAGTATCTCTAAATTTGCGGATGACACTAAGTTGGGTGGCAGTGTGAGCTGCGAGGAGGATGCTATGAGGCTGCAGAGTGACTTGGATAGGTTAGGTGAGTGGGCAAATGCATGGCAGATGAAGTATAATGTGGATAAATGTGAGGTTATCCACTTTGGTGGTAAAAACAGAGAGACAGACTATTATCTGAATGGTGACAGATTAGGAAAAGGGGAGGTGCAACGAGACCTGGGTGTCATGGTACATCAGTCATTGAAGGTTGGCATGCAGGTACAGCAGGCGGTTAAGAAAGCAAATGGCATGTTGGCCTTCATAGCGAGGGGATTTGAGTACAGGGGAAGGGAGGTGTTGCTACAGTTGTACAGGGCCTTGGTGAGGCCACACCTGGAGTATTGTGTACAGTTTTGGTCTCCTAACTTGAGGAAGGACATTCTTGCTATTGAGGGAGTGCAGCGAAGATTCACCAGACTGATTCCCGGGATGGTGGGACTGACCTATCAAGAAAGACTGGATCAACTGGGCTTGTATTCACTGGAGTTCAGAAGAATGAGAGGGGACCTCATAGAAACGTTTAAAATTCTGACGGGTTTAGACAGGTTAGATGCAGGAAGAATGTTCCCAATGTTGGGGAAGTCCAGAACCAGGGGTCACAGTCTAAGGATAAGGGGTAAGCCATTTAGGACCGAGATGAGGAGAAACTTCTTCACCCAGAGAGTGGTGAACCTGTGGAATTCTCTACCACAGAAAGTAGTTGAGACCAATTCACTAAATATATTCAAAAGGGAGTTAGATGAAGTCCTTACTACTCGGGGGATCAAGGGGTATGGCGAGAAAGCAGGAAGCGGGTACTGAAGTGCATGTTCAGCCATGAACTCATTGAATGGCGGTGCAGGCTAGAAGGTTGAATGGCCTACTCCTGCACCTATTTTCTATGTTTCTATTCGCTAATCTATCCTAGCCAATTCACGCCTCATACCTTCAAAGTTACCCTTCTTTAAGTTCTGGACCATGGTCTCTGAATTAACTGTTTCATTCTCCATCCTAATGTAGAATTCCACCATATTATGGTCACTCTTCCCCAAGGGGCCTCGCTTAACGAGATTGCTAATTAATCCTCTCTCATTACACAACACCCAGTCTAAGATGGCTTCCCCCCTAGTTGGTTCCTCGACATATTGGTGAAGACAGATACAAAATATTTGTTTAACATTTCTGCCATTTCCTTATTCCCCATAATAATTTCTCCTTCCTCAGCCGTTAAGGGAGCAATGTTTACTTTTGCTACTCTCTTCCTTTTTACTTACTTGTAGAAGCTCGTACAATCTGTTTTTATGTTTCTTGCTAGTTTTGTCTCATAGTCTATTTTTTCCCTTTTTATCAATTTTTTGGTCATCCTTTGCTGGTTTCTGAGCCTCTCCCAATCCTCAGGCTTACTATTATTTTTTGCAACATTATATGCTTCTTCCTTCAATCTAATGCTCTCCTGCTCTACCTCTTCACAATCTTTCTCCTCTTCATTATTGTGTAATCCCCCTCCCCACCCCCACCCCCCATCCCTGTTGATGTGATGGCTCTACAGAAGAGGATTTTATCAGCCAACAATAGATGAGCATAATCCCTTGAGATGGAGGAGACAGTGAGGGACGAGAATGTTTCTTGATATCTGCTGATTCACAAGGATGGCATGCCATCCGCTAATCTGCAGCCTGCTCTGATCTCACCATCTTCATAGCCTTTTCATTGTAGAGAGTCAGCTCTCTAATATCTGGAATGCCCCCCACCTCCTAGTTCCATACCTTTCATAGCTATTGTGCACCTGTTTCTCTTGCAACAAGATTGCATGAATTCACTTAAGGCTTGCATGTGAAAGATGTCTCTCAGATGGTATCAGACAACTAATGTAACAGATCTGCTGGTAGCTGCCTATACAGATGGTGCTCACAGGCCGGGGAGCAGAAGGAGCAGCATGGCGGCCTAACCCAACAGTCTGCGCGGCCCCCGGCCTGTGAGCACCATCGGAGCAGGCCGGGGAGCAGAAGGAGCAGTGTGGCGGCCTAACCCAACAGTCTGCGCGGCCCCTGGCCTGCGAGCCCCATCAGAGCAGGCCGGGGAGCAGAAGGAGCAGTGTGGCGGCCTAACCCAACAGTCTGTGCGGCCCCTGGCCTGCGAGCACCATCAGAGCAGGCCGGGGAGCAGAAGGAGCAGTGTGGCGGCCTAACCCAGCAGTCTGAGTAGCCCCCGGTGTGCGAGCACCATCGGAGCAGGCCGGGGAGCAGAAGGAACAGCGTGGCAGCATACCACTCCAGGGAGCAGCACGTGTTGGAGCAGGAGAGCAATGGCAGTGAAAAGAGACATCACCAAGATCCAGTTCGGTGATTGGAGCGTGGGCAGATACAGCAGGAGCGGCGAGGTCAGGGCGAAGGAGCGGCGAGAGATTGCAGAGCGACATGATCGGGGCCCAGGAGAGGTGAGAGTTCGGAGCCCAGAAGAGGCGAGGGCCCAAGGGCAGCACGGGCCAGCCCACACTGTGATATGTGTGCGCACTAGGTCCGTGCAGCAGAGCTGGTCTCCAGTCGTCTTGGTTAACCCTTGCCACTGGACCAAGACCTAGCTCTGTCAAGCTCGTGTGGTGGCTGGTGTGCAACAGCCACCCCACGTTAAAAAAATCCACACACAGGCATCTTCCACCCTTCAACATGTAGTTCGGGACCTGGAATATTAGGTCCTTCATTGAACACCTGTGAACTTTTTGACGTGGAAGCAAGTCATCCTCGATTCGAGGGACTGACTATGATGAGGTTTTAAGGTACAGTGTGTAAGTAATTCTATGATTCTATTATTCCTGTTTGGGAAGTTATTATACATATATAGATATAATTTCCTGTTATCTTCAGCACTTAAGCCATTGTTATACCATTATTGCACGGAAAAGATTGAAGAAGTTTGCATTTTAATGCATTACATTGCTTAAATGCCATTAATACGCTAATGCAACCATGCTGTCATTGCCCCTTTGAGTTCATTTGCTGATCTGTTTAAGTACACAGAAGTTTCCTGGGTTTACACCTGCAACCGGTGTAACTTGACACCCAGAAATTGACCAACAGCTCTCCATAACAATTCAGGCAATGGTGAGTGAGGAGTTGGTGAGCTGAAGAGGAAATTAACTTCACTTACATTACAGGTTCTAAGGACACTGATATCTACACTTCATTTTACTGTAGTGCTCTCCTCCCAGAAATTTATTTGCACCCCTGACTTCCCCCACCCCCAAACCCAAACTCAGATCGACTTCAGGCAAGGGATGGCTTTCCCCTGGGCCTACCATTCTATGGCATCATAATGGAGGAGGAGTTATGACACAGCATGTCCAGCCAGGGTATGACCCTCCCCAATGTGTACAGTCTGCACTGGTCCTACGAGGATCTCACCAAGGAACTGTGCAACCAATAGCTGCGCCTCTCCAAGGATGCCACTGGGCATCTCTCATAAAGTCATCGCAAATATTTTCAGACTCGCTCCACTGTCACAACTGCTCTGTGCGTGACACTTAAAACGACAACAGCACTCAACTTTTATGGCTCCAGATGTTTCAGGCTACTACTGGGATCTGTGCCACATTAACCAGGGAGCTGTCAGGACATGTACATGGCAAGTGTCAGAATGCCCTTTTCCATTGTGAGGCCAAATTCATCCACTTTGGCCTCACCCCATGGAGCAGAGGGGCAGAGTCAGGGATGTCTACAGCATAGCTCGATTCCCCAGGGTGACATGATGGCACACACGTGGCACTGAGGGTGCTAGTCGAGCATTTGCTGATGGATGTGACTCGGATGGGGTTCTATTCCAACAAGGTCCAACTGATGCTGGTGTTCAGCTTGGTGAAAGGAAGACCCAGGAGCATACAGTCCCTGCCTCGTACCAGCTGGAAGAAGCCTTGGAGGTCTTCATCAGAGAAACTGATTCTACTTCCTCTGACTGCTGCCTTGGCATGGTGCCAGTCTGGACTGATGCTGTGGGTGCGAGATGCCATCAAGCGAAATTGCCAGAGTCAGCATAGGTCCTCGTTATAGTGCACTTGGCGAGTTGCCAGTGCAGAAAAGCAACAGGCGACTCGCCAATATGGAGGCGTAGGCAATCATGCAGGGCAGCCGAATGTAAACAGCCTGCTGCAGCCCCTGAAAGGGGAGGGGTAGAATCATTGGGGATGAAAACAAGCAGCAGTTTAGAGCAGCAGGCATATTGTATGCAGAACCCAGGGCAGCAAGTATATCAATCTGGAAACCATTAAAGTCAATAGCCTGAAGCGACTGCCATAACAATGTCTCCCAAACCGCCATCCAGCTTTTCCTGACTGCAGCTAAGGATCCCTATAATTATCGCTAGAATCAGCCACCTTGTCATAGAATCCTACAGCACAGAAGGAGGCCATTCGGCCCATCGTGCTGTGCTGCCTCTTTGAAAGAGCTACCAATTATGTCCCTCTACCCAGCTCTTTCTCCAATACCCCTGCAACATTCCTGCCTTGAAATCTCAGCTGCAGGGCGAAAAATCTGGACGACAGTGTACTAGCCCTACTGCGTTTGCTACCAGTGGCATTCTATGCCAGGAAGAGAATGAATATGACCCCCATAATGTTTGAAATACTTTGGTTAAAATAAATTAAGAGTGCTGTTTAAAGTCCATACATTTTGCTTCTATGTAGCATAAACTGAATAACCGACAGAACAGGATTGTTTATTGATTCAGCTACCTCAAACACATCCAGCTAAAACTTGGGTTTACAAGACTAAAGAGTTTTCTTGTCTCTTAATATATGTTTGCTAAACATCCTGTTTACATGCTTCTTTTCAACTATTTTTTGACATCCTTTTGTAAAGTAGTTCTGATTATTGCTGTTAAGAAAATTCTGTCTTCAGCCGAATAAGATATTGAAGACGTTACAGAAATCAAGAATGCAAGTGTTCTGTGAGAGATTTCAATGCTGGGAAAGAAAATATTCACTCAATTGAGGGATCCAAGATCAGGATCCAAAACTTTTAGGGCAGGTATAACACAGGTCAAAAACAAAGTTCAGCACCCTGTCCAACTTAATCCCAACCTTAAAAAGGCATCTCCCTGCTGCACCAGTACTAATTTTACCATTCTCTGCAACAGCCATTCTGATAGTCATAAAATTCTTACAGCACAAAAGAGGCCTTTTGGCCCATCTTGCCTGTGCCAGCTCTTTGAAATACTTACCCAATTTGTCCCAATCCCTTACTATTTCCCTGTAGCCTTGCTACTTTTTTCTTTTACAAATATATATCCAATATTGAAAGTTAGAATTCAATCTGCTGCCACCACTCTTTCGGGCAGTGTATTCCAGATCATAACAGCTCACTGTGCAAAACATATTCTCTTCATCTCCCCCCTGATTCTTTTACAAATTACCTTAAATCTGTGATTCTTTAGTCTCCAGTTCTCTAGTTTCTTTCGTCTCTCCAGATAAGTGAACTCTTTAGTAAATCGCCTCTGTACTCTCCCTAAGGCCTTGACATCCTTTCTAAAGTGTGGTGCCCAGAATTGAACACACTGCTCCAGCTGAGGTCTAGCCAATGTTTTATAAAAAGTTAGCATTAACTTCATTGCTTTTGTATTCTATTCCTCTATTAATAAAATCAAGGTTCCCATATGCTTTTTTAACAGCCTTCTCAACTTGTCCTGCAACGGTCAATGATTTAGGCACATATATTCCTAGGACTCTCTGTTCGTGCACCCCCTTTAAAATTGTACTATTTAGTTTATATTGCCTCTCCTCATTCATCCTTCCAAGTTATGTCTGAGTTAGATTGCTGGATTTTGCCATATTATGGGCTATATTACACTGTTGACTTGCATCCTCGAGAAACTGCACTGACATTGACCAGACCCATGATGAAAATATAGCAAAGGCCCACTATATTAATTTGGGGGAGACGTTCGGGAGCGCCCTGTTTCGGACACTAACTTTTAAAAGTTGAAGAAATTAGCAGCAAGCTAATTTGGTGTTTGCACTCTAGGAAGGAAGTGGAGCGCTAAATCAAGCCCTCCACTTCATTCCTGGAGCGCAACGGGATGTAGGCAGGGCAGCAGGTGTGCAGCGCTTTACAATGGGCCATGCAGCGCTGCCACGTTCGGAGCCTGCTTCCCTCCCTTAAAGTGAAGGCCCATCACTGCAGGCTCTGCAATGGAAAGACTTACCTGGTCCCCAACGGCAACCATGATCCTGCCCGATCAGCTCGATGCACTGCAGCAGAGTGCCAGGTTGATCGATAACTGGCTAAGAGGATGGAAGAAAATTGACACTCGCCATTGTAGAAGTTTTTTCATTTACCTCAGCCACCTCACCTTTAAGTTTCGCTCCCGATTACCTGCAGCTGCCGGTGTTTTCACTCAACGATGCTGCAGGGGGCGGAACCGAAGTTCGGGTCCGGGGCGATGACGTCACAATCTCCAGGCGAAGGCGATCGGGGCGCAACGCCCTACTGCCACCACAAATCTCCCGCCGAATTTAGCGGGAGTCAATCATCTCACCACACCCAGTCGGTAAGTGGTTAATGCCCTGTTAACACCCCTCCCCACCCCACCCCCCGAGGCGACAGTGGGAGACACTAAGGAGGCCAATTTCTAAGTCCAATTGATGTCTATGAAACAAAACCAGTAAGTGCCTAAATGCAGTAGGCATCTGGGCCTACAGTTACACAGGTCACTAAAAGCAGTGACATAGTTTAATAAGGCCATAAAAAAAGTAAACAAAGCACTGGGGTTCATTTCTAGAGGAATAGAACTGAAAAGCAGAGAAGTTATGTTAAAACTTGTATAGAACCTTGGTTAGACCACACTTGGAGTACTGTGAACAGTTCTGGTCTCCATATTATAAAAAAAGGATATAGAGGCACTGGAGAAGGTGCAAAAAAGATTTACTAGAATGATACCAGAACTGAGAGGTTATACCTATCAGGAAAGATTGAACAGGTTGGAGCTCTTTTCTCTAAAACAGGGAAGACTGAGGGGTGACCTGATAGAGGTCTTCAAGATTATGAAAGGGCTTGATAGGGTAGACATAGAGAAGATGGTTTCCACTTGTGAGCGAGACCAGAACTAGGGACCATAAATATAAGATGGTTGCTAATAAATGCAATCGGGAATTCAGGAGAAACGTCTTTACCCAGAGAGTGGTGCTTGCTACCACAGGGAATAGTTGAGGCGAATAGCATAGATGCATTCAAAGGGAAGCTAGATAAACACATTAGGGAGAAAGAGCTCAAAATTGGCCAGGAGTTGCTCTGTTTTTTTGGGAGCAACTTGATATTTCTAGAGTATCTTAAAAATCCCCAATTTGCACATTCAATTTGCGCCAGTGTAAGTGAGTAAGTTAGGATATTTTTAGTTTTGTTTTTTTTTCAAAAGAGGGCGTTACCAGCCACCTATAGCCATTTAGGCCATTTAGGTCACTTTGGCTAGCTAATAGTTACTCCAAACTAACTTAGGCCAGCTTATGTGGCCACTTGTGGCCGCCTGTGAAAACCCTTGAGGAGAGTTAAGAAATCAGCGCAGGTAGGTACATCGGAGGCCAGCAGAACTTAATGACTTGACTAAAGAATGTGAATAGGATCAAACAGCTAAACAGGACATCATATGACAAACTTCGCAAAGGTAACTTACTATACAACAGAAGCATTCATGGAAGTTTAAACTACAAAAATAAAAGAAGTAAAAGGTAGTTGAATTAAATTGCCCCAATCTCACAACTAATTTCAACAACTATTTGTTTGCAATGATTATACTGGGCCAAAATTGAGCCCATATTATCTAAATAAAGTCTACTTCAATAAATAAGATATTTTCTCAGTGTTCCTCCGTCATTTATGTTCTTTTTTAACAATAGCACCAGGTAAACAGGCTTGACAAATGGTCACCACTATTCACAAGAGACAAAACATATTTACATAATTTTTTCAAAATATCCAAATAAAAAATAGAAGTAAGTAAGTCCCACCCTAACTTCATCTTCAGTCTGGGAAGGCAGCGGGCCGGCCCGTGCGGTAGCCCACTCGGCCTGGGATAGGAGCGCGATGCACCAGCAGCCGGTATAACGATGATGATCGGGATCCACACTGCAGCACGCACACTGAGAGGCTGGGGCAGGAGCTACTGCGCATGTGCGCACACTCCAACGCGCATGTGCAGATGTTCCGGCACTGTTTTCAGCGCAGGACGCTGGCTCCACCCCTGACCCGACTGGTCGCGCTGCACGAAGACCTGGGAGAGGCTGGACCGCGGCCAAAGTGGGGAACGATTTTTTCGGAGTACTTTTCAACGCAGAAAAGCGGCGCAAATCTGGTGAGTGCACCGAAAAAAGGGGTGGGCCAATTTTGAGCCCATAGAAATAGAAGGATATGTTGATGGGATTAGATGAAGAGGGGTGGGAGGATACACACTGGCATGGATCTGTTGGATGAATGACCTGTTTTTGTGCTGTCAATGCTTTGTATTACTTTGTAATCTCAATAATCCATTATTGATTTTTGATAACAACAGTGAAATCACGTGAAAAATGAACTTGTTTCATTTTATGGAGTGCTGTTCATGTGAAGAAACAGCTCATTAAATTGCATCACTTTCTTTTCATCTGTGTTTTCCAGGTCAAAAGGCAATGTACTGAGCAAATTTGTGTTTACAGTTTGTTATTTGAGTAAACAACATACACATTATAAGTGGATGGCCTCTGATTCCTATCTACTCAAGTTTAGATGTTTTTCTTCCGATTAAGTCTGTGGTGACGCAAGACTCCTGTTTTGATCGCTTACCGACTCACGTCAGAGTTACTGAACAAAAGTTGATTGTAAATAGTCCATTTATCACTAATGCCTGCCAAAGTCTTTCATCTGAGGCAAACACACATCTGGAATATTCCTAAGAGAACCAGTACGTGCCCGTATATCAATTGATTTAGATGCAACGGTTGGATAAAAAGTAAAATAGAAGGAGCTAGTGAAAGAATAAAATAACAGAATTATTGAACTTATATCTCACAAGCAGGCTAAACTTTTGCCTCAACCTGCTTACAATATTTGATTTCATAAATTGAAAAACTCTAAACAAATAAATTAATTTAATAAGAAAATCAGTGGCAGACAGTTGCCTTTTAAGTTATGCATTTGAAAACAAAAGAACTAAAGAACGCTCTTTATCTATGCAGGTATGGTTATTGGTTGTGACATTTAGGGGCTTATGAAGGTCCCCATCTGTTGTTATTTAATAAAATGTGGTGTATTTCCTCCTATCTAACATTTTACTAAGGAATTTACAAATATCACAGTGAAAGTTCTATCTTATTAAATTTATATTACATTTTTACATAGAATTACACAGAATATACAGCAGACACAGACCATTCACCCAACTGACACACGCCGGCATTTATGCTCCACTCGAGCCTCCTCGCTCGCCTCTTCATCTCACCCTATCAGCATAACCTTCTATTCCTTTCTCTCATATGTGTTTATCTAGCTTCCCCTTAAATGCATCTATGCTGTTCACCTCAACTATTCCTTGTGGTAGTGAGTTCCACATTCTAAATACTTTCTGCGTGAAGATGTTTTGTCCTGTATTCCATACTGGATTTGTTTGTGACTATCTTATATTTATGGCCCTTAGTTTTGGTCTCACCCATAAGTGGAAACGTCTTCTCTACGCTTACCCTGTCAAACGCTTTCATAATCACTCAAGGAAAAAGAGCCCTAGCCTGTTCATTCCTTCATGATGGGTATAACTTCCCAGTTCTGGTATCATTAATGAGGGTCAGTTGTATCTTTTACTGTATATCAGGGCATTTTATGAGTGAGTAACACAGTAAAACATTCACTTGTCATAAAAGGAAGCCGCAGTGTTATAACTACTGGATAACACGATTGCACAATGGAAATAAAATGTTGGCAGCTTCAAAAGCAGTTATATCGCAGAACAAGTCAAATAGGATTTTTTCCCTATTTTTGTCAAAAACAAACTAAAATCATGTGTAAGACAGTGATGTTACTTTAAAAATTAAAATGATATCAGTATGTCAGTTTGCCTTTACATAGAATGATATAGAATATACCGCACAGAAACAAACCATTCGGCCCAACTGGCCTGTGCTGGTGTTTATACTCCACACGAGGCTCCTCCCATTCCATCTACCTTACCTCAGCCTTTCAACATATCTTTCTATTCCCCTTTCTCTCATATACTCGTCTAGTTTCCTTTTGAATGCATCTAAACTATTTGCCTCAACCATTCCCTGTGGTAGCGAATTCAACATTCTAACCACTCATTGAGTAAAGAAGTTTCTCCTTATTTCCCGATTGGATTTATTAGTAACTAAACCCTTCCCCCAACCTCAGCCATGTCATGCTTGCCTCCTTCCAGTACAAGAGGGTTGATCAGCAAAATTTATATCTTGGGGGGGGGGGTGGGTGGGACGGATGTCCAGGCCCACTTCCCTGGTCTGGACCCCTCCAATAGAGGCACTTTCACCCATCTGGTGGATGGTCCTCACTCACTGTGACAATATTTGCCATACACGAGATGGACAGAGATCAGAAATCTGCAGAAATGGCGGCGACCCACTGCTCCTGGATCTCTACCATTGGGGGAAGTCTGCCTGGTTGCTGCTGGTGTTACCACAGAACACCAGTGGAATGGCTGCAGACATTCTGGATGTTTATGTCTGCGTGTACTTCCTGTCTGCACAGCATATCTTCCTGTTGTCATGTTTTTTTTAGTCGCACATGTCATAGAAACATAGAAAATAGGTGCAGGAGTAGGCCATTCGGCCCTTCTAGCCTGCACCGCCATTCAATGAGTTCATGTACCCCATTCCTGCTTTCTCGCCATACCCCTTGATCCCCCTAGTAGTAAGGACCTCATCTAACTCCTTTTTGAATATATTTAGTGAATTGGCCTCAACAACTTTCTGTGGTAGAGAATTCCACAGGTTCACCACTCTCTGGGTGAAGAAGTTCCTCCGCATCTCGGTCCTAAATGGCTTACCCCTTATCCTTAGACTGTGACCTCTGGTTCTGGACTTCCCCAACATTGGGAACATTCTTCCTGCATCTAACCTGTATAACCCCGTCAGAATTTTAAATGTTTCTATGAGGTCCCCTCTCATTCTTCTGAACTCAGGGCAGGTTATATGTGAAGATAAAGTTGTGGTTAATAAGCAAAATAGATACTGAAAGCAAAAACATTGTCCCAATATTACAGGATACGTGCGTAGCTAAAATTGCTTCATTAGAAATAATCATGGAAATGATTTTAACTATTATTGTGCTTAATGTTGATAGTGCTGTAGGACCCAATGTATTTATCCCAGAGTTCAGGGAAATGGGGAGTTCATAAGGGGAGCCACTGACTCATTGTTCAATTGCTAGTTGATGTTTGGGTTGGTTTCCATGGATTGCAGAGTGATTCATGAGTTCACATTATTTAAGAAACAGAAGATAATAGACCTTGGAAATTATAGGCCTATGAATTTGAATTCGGTAGTAGGTATACGCAGTTGGCAATTATTATGTTAAGTGATAAAAAGGCCTCAAAATTGGTTTGTGCTGGTAGGAAGGTGCAGGAAACGATCCTTACACTCGAAAGGGTAGACCCAAGATACACCCAATATTAGGCTATCGGCCTAATTTACATCAGACTAGCGAGCTGCAGACACTTGCTATGCATCTCCAGGCTGGCCGGCGAAGAACATTGGAACTTGGAGCTGCAGCATTGCCAGTAGGTCAGGTAGGACTTGAGAGAAGGTGGGGGTTGGGGGACGTGCGACAGGGACAGGAAGTGACTGGGAGGGCTGTCAAGGTGCTGATCAGAAAAAAGGTTGAGGCAATGATCGGGAGCAGGGTGGGGGGTAAGGGGGTGGGGTGGGGGCGAGCAGTCGCCATCTGCAGCCCATGGTTTAAATGCTTCTTCCAGTTCCACATTCAGGTAAGTATTATTTTAAGGCAGGGTGAATTTGCAACATCAAAGTTCTGATTGATCCCCTTGGATGAGAAGATCAGATTTTTGGTTGGTCACCTTGGAAGATAAGACACACCCAGCAGTTTGTCTGGAATATGTAATTGGATCCTGCCAGCCTAAGTAATCAATTACGTTGCAATGTGTAATTTTAGCCAGTCATTCTGACTTCCAGACTCCAGAAACAGCTCACAGTACTGCATTTAGAGAACAGGCAGGTCTTGCCATCGCAGGTTAGGACTTTCTCCCCCACACTACCCGCCACCCCCCCACCCCCCGCAACGAGTTCCTGACACCCTCACGAGTTCACAACATTCCCCCACCCACCGAGTTCCTGACCTCCCCCCGAGTTCCTGACCTCCCCCCAACAAGTTCCTGAACTTTTCCCTCCCCAACAAGGCCCCCAATCATAAGCTGCTCCCGATCCCCCGATGATCATAATCGGCCCCCCAGCCTACTCCTCTGGTTCTCCGATGATTATCCATCTGCGCAGCCACTCCCCCCCACTCCCAACACACCCCCACCCCGCTCCTCCAGCCCTCCATCAACTGTTCTGGCCCCCAATCGTTCCCAACTCCACCCCCACCCGTACCCCGCTCTCTGGCCCTCTAATCTGCCACTCTAGCCCCCTGTTGGTCCCAAAACCTTTCCCCACCCCTGCTCTCTGGTCCCCGATCGGTCCCGAACCCCACACCCACCTCCGCTTCTCTGCCCTCTGGTCAGCTGCTCTGACCCCCGATTGGTCTTGATCCGCCACCCCTGCTCCTCCAGCCTACACCCCGCACCCCCACCAACATCTCCCTAGCCCTCACGCGATCCCTCGCTCCCTCCTCTCTGCGGCCTAATGCCACAGTCTAACCGCCCAAAGTCAGCCAGCCTCTTCCTCGGGCAACGTAGGTTTGCAATGCAAATCAGGCTCAGCTGTTAAATTCAGCAGGGCCTGTGGGAAACCTGATTTCCTGGGTTTCCAGTCCGCTTTCTAGCTCCGCACTCCCCCCCCTCCCCCCCACCCCCCTTATTATTAGGGACATACAACTTGGTTTTAGGAAGTAGGAATTGCCTAACTAAATTGAGTTATCTGAGGAATTGAGCAGAATGCTGGATGAAGGATACTATTGTTGTATGCATTGACTTTCAAAAAGCATTTGATACCTCAGGCTGTCACAAAACATTAGAGGGCTGATTTCATGACCGATCTCTTGGCGAGGTGCAGCGGTTGCAGGTAGTGTATGTGGGAAATTGCAAGCCCCAGCCCAGAGATTTATGTCCATTAAAATTAATGGATGGAATATCATGGGCTATGGGGTCACAATTTCCCAACCTGTGCTCCCTATGTGCTATTCCCCTTTAGAATTGCCCAATTGTAAAATCTGTCCTGAGATCTTATGTGATTGTGAGACAGCTGTTACATTGAAATCAAGTACCGTGTTACAGAGAACCAGTGGCTGATTGATTCTCTGTACACTTTCAACAGTGGCGATGTAGAGACCTTCTTCTGTCTGAAAACCTACTGGGGATCCCAGTCTGACCTGGCCAATAATGAACAGCGACTGGAAGAGAAACTCCAGCTGCTCTGTCTAATGGAGATGGTGTTTACAAGACCAGCCAATCATCCAGGAAATATCCCACCAGGCCAAAGTACCTGTTGACGCGGTTGAAATGTTGGTGATGAAAGCACTGTCTGCAGGCTTGGTGAAAGGGTGCATCGACAAGGTGGACCATAAGGTGCACATGACGTGGGTACAGCCGCGAGTCATGGATCTGCAACAGGTATCTGCCATGAAGGAGCGGCTGGAAGCCTGGTGTGCTGATGTGAAGAACATCTCCATCCTAGTTGAAGACCGTGCACATGAGGTTCTTGGCTGAAACCTCACTGTACTCGCTTGTGATTTGCATTTCAGTGTTCGTTCATGCAAAAATAAAGAACTGTTCTAATGTTTTGTGTTTGCTGCAGAAGCAACTAGTTAAATCCTGTATTTCCTTGTGAAATTTAAATAAACACAGGGGATTGAGAGTGGATCTGATTGGGACTTGGTTACGAGCTGAGTTACTTAGGATTTAAATATTGGGTCTACTGCTGTTCAGCCTTTGCATTACTGATCTGGAGGAGGGTTAAAAATTAGATTAGATGGCAGGAAGTATTTATTTGTGCAGCATGTCATCGCTTTCTGCAGCAAATTGTCAAGACGCATTGATTTTGAAGTTACTATTGTCCTTTAAAATGGAATTTGACAAGATTCTAGGAGAAGAGAACATTACCAGTTATGGGGATAAGTTGCCAGTTAGTTGAGATTTTGATTAACTGTGGGCAAATTCAATCTCCTGGAGCTTGGTTGATTGCCACGAGGAGTTAGAGAAGAGTTTCCAGTTTTTTTCTGAATTGACCATCAATTTGTTGACGTCTATAAATTCAGCTTTGTAAAGGTGTGGGTGGATGGTGTGTGATGTTACGCCGTCAATTGGATGGGGTGAGCTTAGTGTACCTGAGGGCCTTCTCTCACCCTTTTGCTGTGTTCATATATCACAAACCTATTCACTTTAGAGAACCATAAGGGCACAGCGGTCAATTTTGCATTCATTTTCATTGAACCTGGTGCATACTAGCTCAATGTGTCTTGCCCAATTTTCAACAAGTCTCTAATGGGAAAAATGCCCCAACTGCCTATCAATAAATTTGTATTAATCTATGCGGGTGTGATCATGAGTCTTTTCAAACACTCCTAACCTCATGTATACTTTTATTTTGCTGGAAATCAATGTAGACCAGATGGATGTTGTCATGGATAGTCCGGCCTGGGACCATGTAGGACTGGTCGGGTGGATCATGTGGTCCAGCACAGTGCCAAGGCGAGCAGACATGGCCCTGTTAAAAATGTTGTAATCCGTGCTGAGGAGGGAGACACGGCACCAATTCTTAAGTAGGCGGAGATCTCCCTTTTTAGGCGGCAGGACGATGACCACCCTGCGCCAAGAGAGGGGCATCTCCCCGGTCACCAGACTCTCCACCAGGACCCACGCGTAGTCGCCCCCACAGGACAATGTAATGGTAGGCACTGCACATCATGCACCGCATCAGCACAGAAAGTCAGAAGCCTGCACTTATGCTATGCAACATATCACCCCATAGACAATTACGTGGCACAAAGGAAACAACAGCATCAATGCAGGCAGATTAATTGGAAAGGACTAGTTTAGGAATTAGGCATCATAAATCTAAGGCACACACAGAAGAGTAACAGGATTGAGAGGACAGTAGGTATGACCTGAAGGCACACTTGTTGGAACAGCAGCAGAATAGAATAGTACAGAAATTGGACAGCATCCATAACTCAGTCTCGGAGACAAATACTAGAATAGACAACAGAATGGCTGCACTGAAATCCACTGTGCAGAAATTGTCATCCTACCCAATGGCTGCAGGGAAATCCTCAGTAACTCATTATTGCAGATCCAGATCTACACATTCCTCTGATATTGGAGAAGGTATGCATTAAAGGAAAGCTTGGAATGCACAAAAACTGTCATTTACTCCATTCTCAAACTGCTGGCCACCATTTGCGACTGAACATCTGCCTAACAGAATTGTGCAAAGTCTGCAACATGATCAATGAATCTGCTGGTCATATCAGTGTCTTCCCATCATGGCATATATCCCGTAATGGATGTATGCCATGATGGGAGCTGCGAGCGATAGTCATAGGGGGTACAAGTAAAAGACTTGCCCACTCCCCCCCCCCCCCCCCACCCCAGACTGAACTTGGGACTCTGTTATTGAAGCGGAAACTTAGTGGATCCGGGTTCCACCCCAAATTCCCAAATATTAGCCCCTGATATTTCAAGGCACTTGGGGGAAAATGCAATTCGTGCAGCAGAGCCAAGTAAGTTGTGTAAAAGGGAGCAACATATTAGACAATCAAACCTGGTAATGAGACTGGAATGTTGCTGTGGAGTCTGGACATGCAGTACCACTGTTATAATTACCTTCTAAGGATGATATGAAGTTGATTAGTGTGTAGTAAGGTGACGGAGGTGTGGCAAATGAACGGGGCCCAGAAGAGCCGAGGGCCCAGGGGCAGCACGGGCCAGCCCACACTGCGATATGTGTGCAGCAGAGCAGGTCTCCAGTCGTCCTGGTTTACCCTTGCCACTGGATTAAGGCCTAGCTCTGATAAGCCCGTGTGGTGACTGGTGTGCAATGGTCACCACACATTAAAAAAATCCACGCACAGCCATCTTCCACCCCTTCAATTGGAGTTCAGGACTGGAACATCGGGTCCTTCATTGAAACATCTGTGAACTCATGTGGATGCAAGTCATCCTCGTTCGAGGGACCAGCTATGATGATGATGAGTAAGGCTGTCAGAAGGCAATAACAACCCTTACAAACAATGTAAGTGATCATTAGTTTTGGTATACGTCCGTAGTTGTGTCTCAATGCGTTCTAGTTTAGGTCTACTGGCTTTGAGTGGCCATAGCTTTTCGAATTGTTGAATGTTCATGAGCCCCCGTGTCCAGCTCCATGCATACAGGGATGCCGTTTAATAAAATCTTGATCCTCATTGGAGGCGTTTTGGTATATGAGCTGAGAATGTTTGCCACATGAACCCGCTGAACCTCAGCGTCCATTGATTTGCCCCAAGAGTCATCCTGCCTCACAGACCCCTCTTCTGGTCCATCCACCTCATAAATTACCCTGGTTGTAGGCTTCCTACACGTTCGAGCTAAATGGCCACTGAGGTTGCACTTTCTACAGACGAATTGTTGAAACCTGCAAGTCCTGGCAAAGTGTTTGCCCCCACACTTCCAGCATGAGCTGAGATTCCCATTGTTGTGAACAAAGAAGCTATGACCCGCCATTCCTCGCTGATTGTCCCTTTGACTGCTCTTGAGTACCCTGTTAGTGGGTGTCAATGGCCCCATCCCGGACCGCATTGTCCACTGTGATGGCGTAAATGTCCGTTCAGCCTGCCATTGTCTCTGTTGAAAACCTACTCTGGGGTCGATTGCTGCCTGGGGTGTGTCGAACTGCACTTGCCTGCCTGCGGGACTCTGAGTCGTGTTTATGATATTGACTCCCTGATCCCCTGCCGCATTGGAGGCAGAATTGCGTAAGTATATTATTTTGGTTTCCTCCTCCTACTGCACCATGAAAGTCTGAGCCATCAACGCCGCCGCTTCCAAAGTCAAGTCCTTGGTCTCAATGAACTTTCGGAAAATTCCCGCATGACCGATGCCCTCAATAAAGAAGTCCCTTAACATCTCCCCCCTGCAGGCATCTGTGAACTTACAGAGGCTGGCCAAACGCCGGAGGTCCGCAACGAAGTCCGGTAAGCTCTGTCCTTCACGACGTAGGTGGGTATTGAATCTGTGTCGGGCCATGTGTATGCTGCTCGCTGGTTTGAGGTGCTCACCGATTAGTTTGCTGAGCTCTTCAAAGGTTTTGTCCGCCGACTTTTCGGGTGCTAGTAGGTCCTTCATGAGCGCATAAGTCTTAGGTCCGCAGCTGGTCAGCAGATGGGCCCTTCGCTTGTCGGCCGCTGCATCTCCCAACCATTCTTTCGTGACAAAGCTTTGCTGGAGCCTCTCAATGAAATCGTCCCACTCCTCATCAACACAGTACCGTTCCTCTGTGCTACCGGTGGCTATTCTCGTGGGTCATTGATTCCCGTTTCTCGTCGCCAATGTAATGTCCTTACTCAATGGCACAAAACCCACACGAGGCACATTCTATGGACAAGGTCACTCTATGACCTGAACCTTTATTCACAGGACCAAGAAGTGATGACCCTGCGTGGGATCTCCCTTTATATACCTGGATGACCAGGTAAGGAGTGTCTCCCACAAGTTCACCCCCCCGTGGTTAAGGTGTGCATTGCTTAAGTATATACAGTATTGCAGTGGTGTTACACAGAGATTACATACATGACACAAACATTATAATAAAAACAGAAAATGCTGGAACTCGCAGCAGGTCAGGCAGCATCTGTGGAGAGGAAGCAGAGTTAACGTTTCAGGTTGATAACCCATCGTCAGAACCCTTCGTCATCGACCCGAAACGTAAACTCTGCTTCCTCTCCACAGATGCTGCCTGACCTGCTGAGATTTCCAACATTTTCTGTTTTTAATTCCAGATTCCAGCATCCGCAGTATTTTGCTTTTGTGTTGTGCTGAACATTATAACTAGGTTACTGCCCTGTATCCTGATTGTCAAATAATCCTTTGCCTTTTTGAAATGGAAAAATGTAAAATAGTAAAAGCAAGTTCCATATATATGATCAAGAGGCAACAACATCCAAGAGGCAACAACGACAACTTGTATTTATATAGCACCTTTAATGTAGTAAAACATCCCAAGGCACTTCACAGGAATACTATGAAAGGTTTAGGTAGGGAATTCCAGAGCTTAGGGCTTAGGCAACAGAAGGCATGGCCACCAATGTTTGAGCAGAGATGATCAAGACGGCAGAATTAGAGGAGCGTAGACATCTCGTGGAGGTTGTGTGGCTGAAGGAGATTACAGAGATAGGGAGGGGCAAAGCCACAGAGGAATTTGAAAACAAGGATGAGAATTTTGAAATCAAGACATTGCTTAACCGGATGCCAATGTCGGCCAGTGAGCACAGGGGTGATGGGTGAGCGGGACTTTGTGCGATTTAGGACACGGACAGCCGAGTTTTGAATGACCTCAAGTTTACGCCAAGTCTAGAGGTAACAAAGGCATGGAAGAGGGCTTCAGAAGCAGATGAGCTGAGGCAGGGGTATAGAAACATAGAAACATAGAAAATAGGTGCAGGAGCAGGCCATTCAGCCTTTCTAGCCTGCACCGCCATTCAATGAGTTCATGGCTGAACATGAAACTTCAGTACCCCCTTCCTGCTTTCTCGCCATAACCCTTGATCCCCCGAGTAGTAAGGACTTCATCCAACTCCCTTTTGAATATATTTAGTGAATTGGCCTCAACTACTTTCTGTGGTAGAGAATTCCACAGGTTCACCACTCTCTGGGTGAAGAAGTTTCTCCTCATCTCGGTCCTAAATGGCTTACCCCTTATCCTCAGACTGTGACCCCTGGTTCTGGACTTCCCCAACATTGGGAACATTCTTTCTGCATCTAACCTGTCTAAACCCGTCAGAATTTTAAACGTTTCCATGAGGTCCCCTCTCATTCTTCTGAACTCCAGTGAATACAAGCCCAGTTGATCCAGTCTTTCTTGATAGGTCAATCCCGCCATCCCGGGAATCAGTCTGGTGAATCTTCGCTGCACTCCCTCAATAGCAAGAATGTCCTTCCTCAAGTTAGGAGACCAAAACTGTACACAATACTCCAGGTGTGGCCTCACCAAGGCCCTGTACAACTGTAGCAACACCTCCCTGCCCCTGTATTCAAATCCCCTCGCTATGAAGGCCAACATGCCATTTGCTTTCTTAACCGCCTGCTGTACCTGCATGCTAACCTTCAATGACTGATGTACCATGACACCCAGGTCTCGTTGCACCTTCCCTTTTCCGAATCTGTCACCATTCAGATAATAGTCTGTCTCTCTGTTTTTACCACCAAAGTGGATAACCTCACATTTATCCACATTATACTTCATCTGCCATGCATTTGCCCACTCACCTAACCTATCCAAGTCACTCTGCAGCCTCATAGCATCCTCCTCGCAGCTCACACTGCCACCCAACTTAGTGTCATCCGCAAATTTGGAGATATTGCATTTAATCCCCTCGTCTAAATCATTAATGTACAATGTAAACAGCTGGGGCCTCAGCACAGAACCTTGCGGCACCCCACTAGTCACTGCCTGCCATTCTGAAAAGTACCCGTTTACTCCTACTCTAGTGTTGGGCGATGTGACGGAGGTGGAAACATGCGGTCTTAGTTATGTTGCGGATATGTGGTCGGAAGCTCATTTCAGGGTCAAATAAGACACCTAGGTTGCAAACAGGGTGGTTCAGCCTCAGACAGATAGTAGGGAGAGGGATAGAATCAAGGAAACAAAGTTTGTGAAGGGGACTGAAAACAATGGCTTTGATCTTCCCAATATTGAATTTAAAAAAATTCCTGCTTATCCAGTACTGAATGTTGGACAAGCAGTCTGACAATTTAGAGAAAGAAAAAAAAGACTTGCATTTATATAGCGCCTTTCACGACCTCAGGATGTCCCAAAGCATTTGCAGCTAATGAAGTATTTTTGAAGTGTAGTCACTGGTGTAATGTAGAAGACAGTGAAGGGGTTACGAGAAGTGGTAGTGAGGTAGAACTGGGTGCCATCAGCATACATGTGGAAACTGACGCTGTGTTTTCAGATGATGTCGTCAAGGGGAAGCATGTAGATGAGAAATAGGAGGGGGGGCAAGGATAGATCCTTGGGGGACAGCACAGGAAATGATGCAGGAGCCAGACGAGAAGCCACTGCAGGCGACTCTCTGGCTAAGATGAGATAGATAAGAATGGAACCAGGCGAGTGCAAACACACCCAGCTAGACGATGGTGGATAGGCATTGGAGGAGGATGGAGTGGTCAACTGTGTCAAAGGCTGCAGACAAGTCGAGAGGGATGATAAGGGATAATTTACTTTTGTCACAGTCACAAACAATGTCATTTGTGATTTTGATGCAAGTCGTTTCGGTATTAGACATTAGGGGACCGAAATTCGGTTACACCCCGTTTGGGGTTGGTAACTGAGGCGAGGCGCGAACATTGCCCGTGGTGGACGTGATGTCATCATCGCCATCGCAGCGGCCCAGGGCACTACCGGTGGGAGTGGGGCGCTGCCAGTTTGCGCATTCGCTAACTCCCGCCCCGGGTGAGAAATCGTTTGTGCCTCAGTGGCGCCAACGGGAGGCACAAACAGTGCAAATTTCACCCCCTAGTTATCCTAGAGGTGAAAGGAAATTGCTAAACTATTCAACCTTTTCTCTCATTTTGTTATATCATTATTGACACGGTACTGTTTTGTAACAGATTCCAGGTTGTGTTATCCTACTTTTAATATACATTTTGATTCAAACTGAGCAGTTGTGTCACGCAGATTACATTCCCATTGTCCCAGCCAAATCCACAGCTTTCCTTTCTGTCTGTGTCAATACGTATCTCTATCATTTTCAGTCCATTTTCTAAGCAGATCGCCACTCAGCTTTTTTTTGAAGGAGTTAGTCAATATGTTATTAAGTGCTATTGCTGATAATCGATTCCACACATTTTTGACACTTGTAAAGGATGGTCAGTGGACAAAGTTTAAGGATTCGCATTTGAATTTTAAATTTTAAATTATCAATGAGATTAGTGAAAAAGAATGAGGACTTTCATAGCTACTTAAACATTTAGTTTTCAAAGTGGGATGCAGCCAGAGAAGATCGAGAGGATTTAACCTGTTCAGCATTTAAAAACACTGGCACTTTGCTATACACAGATATAAAAGAAACATTTTACAGAATGATAGGTCTCGAACATAATTTGATAAGATCAGTTAAAAGGGAATATAGAGAGGCAAAATACAAATAGTGAAACAGTTGTCACTCAGCTGTTGCCTCTGCCTTCTTCTGGTCACATACCCTGATCCAGACAGATACAGTAATATGTATGCAGCACATATCATTTCAAGAGACTATCACTTGGCAATATGTATAAACCTGTCAGCATCTGCAGACAAGAAAGATTTATTGCAATTCAATATGTTCCATATAAGCTCTTTTTGTCTGCCTCAGATAAATGGTCAATACTAAGAGCTGAAAGTCAATATTATTTTTTAAAATTCATTAAGAAACACAAGGTAATAGACCAGATACTTTGAACAACTAGTCTTTACTGACTACCTTCACTTATGTCAAATGAAATGACATGAAATCACATGACCCAGTTGATATAGTAGGAATATTACGAGCATTCTGCATGCACATTTGCACTACAGCACGATCTAATCTAAATACTACTAAAATACAGATTGAATTAGAAATAGTGGGCCATTAGAGTATATAAAGATGGGTTGAAAGTACAGCCTATGCCCAATGAATAATAATTTGGTTTCCTTTCAAAACTGTCCCTTCTCCAAATGCTCATACTTTTATTGTATTATTATTCTTCTGCTTCTTGGTAAATGTTGTGCTTGAAGTCAATGCACATAAAAATCAGGTTGCGTGTATAATGGGTGAAGCAATCCATTACCCTGATCCACTATCACCAAAAGTTAACGTCAGCCCTTAAAAGTTATGGGATAGATTTAAACTTTCACTGAAAGGTGGAAAACGAGCAGTAGAGGATCAGATGCCTGTAACACAATGGAAAGAAGAATCGGGAAGGTATAACAGATGACTGATCCACTATCACCCATGTTGTTCCCTCACCAAAATGGAATATTTTGAAAGGAAACCAAATTATTATTCATTGGGCATAGGCTGTACTTTCAACAGATCTTTATATACTCTAATGGCCCGCTATTTCTAATTCAATCTGTATTTTAGTAGTATTTAGATTTGATCGTGCTGTAGTGCAAATGTGCATGCAGAATGCTCGTAATATTCCTACTATATCAACTGGATCATGTGATTTCATGTCATTTCATTTGACATAAGTGAAGGTAGTCAGTTTGTTCAAAGAATTTCCTCAGTACTGCACTGAAGTATCAGCCTAGGCTAGGTGCCTATCTCTATATAAGGGTTTGAATCCATAACATTCCAACTCAGAAGCAAGAGTGCTACCAACCAAACCACGCTGTTCCTGCAGATAATAAAGCTTACAAATTGCAAGACCATGATTATGTATTAGCTAAGGCTTCTTTATCTGCGCAACTAATAGTGTAATTAATACTTAAATTCTAAACAAAAGTTTGAAGCCTAAGGATTATAACAATACAGATTACATTTATAATAATGACCATACTCATAAAGTTTAAACTCCATTCAAGTGACAGCAGTCCCCTATGTATTCCCTGAGTTATACTGCCAATGAGACATAACAATTTGTGGGAGGGGTTGTTGGCCCACCTGGGGTAGGCTTCCAGAGAAGTGAGTCTCAGTAAGGACGGGCTTTGCAAAAGGCTTTTTTTGCATCATTCCCCTCACCATTCCCCCCACCCCCGCCGCTAACTTCTGAAAGACTTTGAAGAAGATTTGGGATGGTAGCCTGCTGTTTGGGCTACCTGGATGAAATGATCAAATGTGCATTATATATTGAATACATTTGTTTCCTGGATAAACTGTGTCTGCTTTAAGTGGAGTGCATTGCATTCTAAAATGACACTGGGGGCAGATTGTCTGAGTCTGTACCAGAAGCACATATCGAACGTTACCTACAATTTTCCAACGTGTGGTGCCAGCAGGCAAGGTTTGCTACCAGCAGCACATGTTCAGAAAACTGGGCCCAGGATTTGCATGTTAATTTTCTGAACTTGGTGTACCTTTGGGGAAAAAAAACACCCAGTTCACCCAAATGCAGAGTTGCTGCCCACCTCTAGAATTTAGAAGAATGAGAGGTGATCTCATTGAAAAATACAACATTCTCACAGGGCTTGACAGGGTAGATGCAGGGAGGATGTTTCCCCTGGCAGGGGAGTCTAGAACCAGGGGTCACACTCAGAATAAGGGGTCAGCCATTTAGGACTGAGATGAGGAGAAATTTCTTCTCTCAGAGGGTGGTGAATCTTTGGAATTGTCTGCCTCAAAAAAGCTGTGGATGCTCAGCCGTTTAATATATTCAAGACAGAGATCGATAGATTTGTGGATATTAAGGGAATCAAGGGATATGGAGACAGGGTAGGAAAGTGGAGTTGAGATCGATGATCAGCCATGATCTTATTGAATGGCGGAGCAGGATCGAGGGGCCGAACGGCCTACTCCTGCTCCTATTTCTTATGTTCTTATATTCTCTTTGATTGGTTTCATTCACAAAAAAACTCTGAGATACAAGATGCCTCGACTTTAGTTTGCATTTCACATGCCAGTATTTCCCAGTCCATCCTGAATACAGGTTGAGCGTCCGAAATCCGTAAACCTCGGGACCGGGGTATTTCCGGATTTTGGAACGTCTTTGCCCGGGCTGAGGTAGATGGGGTCGGGCAGCCGAGGTAAGGGGGGAGAGGAGGGAGAAGGGGGGGAGCCGGGGCCCGGGCCAGGGCGAAGTCAGGTCGCCGAGTCGGGGGGGGAGTCCAGATTTCGGAACATTTTCCGGTTTCCAGACAACCCCGATATGGATCGGCCCGGTGTCCAGATTCCAGAACTTTCTGAATTTTGGAACTCCGGATTTCGGACGCTCAACCTGTACTATGCAAGAATTGGCTGAAGAATTATTTTTTTAATTAAAGGAGTTTTAATAAAATGACACTGTGTGTGCATAGGAACCCTGTTCCTATCACATGCTTCTGCATTGACTTTAATTTTGTTTCACTTTGCCACCGGTGCATTGACCAAGGTAAATCAGGAAGAAATCATTATCTGGGTGAAAACCAATTGCAAGAGGGAAGAAATAGCTCTGAGGTAGTGACTGTCTACATGCTGGGTCTGAAGACCCATCATATAATTGACTTATGAAGATAGGTTGAGTAGGTTGGGCCTATACTCATTGGAGTTCAGAAGAATGAGAGGTGATCTTATTGAAACTTATAAATAATGAGGAGCCTTGGCAAGGTGGATGCAGAGAGGTTTTTCCACTCATACGGGAAACTAAAACTAAGGGACATAGTCTTAGAATAAGGGGCCACCCATTTAAAACAGAGATGAGGAGAAATTTCTTCTCTCAGAGGGTTGTAAATCTATGGAATTCTCTGCCCCAGAGAGCTGTGGAGGCTGGGTCATTGAATATATTTAAGGCGGAGATAGACAGATTTTTGAGCGATAAGGAAGTAAAGGTTTATGGTGAGCGGCAGGGAAATGGAGCTGAGTCCATGATCAGATCAGCCAGGATCTTATTGAATGGCGGGGCAGGCCCGAGGGACCAAATGGCGTACTCCTGTTCCTATTTCTTATGTCTTCTGGCATTTATGGAGCCAGAAAGTTCACATGCATCAGATTCAAAAACAATGCCTGTGCCTATCTGAATATAAATGACAGGCAGTACTAAACCTATGGATGAAAAGCAAGTATTTAAATAACTGCTCCTGCTTTTTCTCATAATTTCTGCATTCACATTTTTTTTTACAGTTTTATTGCCTCGTGAAGTGGTTTGGGACTATTAAACCCTCATTTTTATCGCAAGTATGTGTTACAGTGAGTCTAATATCGACTCGACATTTTGGTATAACCTCCTCATCTTATGTGTAGACTTACTCTTCAAGCCCTGTGTTTAATACCACTATGATAGCCAGTATTAAAGCCCTCTGAAAAGGTGACGAGTCCACACTACAGCGAGGCTTTGATCTTGCCTGTGTGTCTCCAGGCAACAAGAAACAGTAATGTGGCGCCTTGACATTATTCTACTGTGGTGTTTGTTCCACCTGCATAATTGGATTTAAAAGGTCAGAGCTCTAGAATAGTGTAATAGTGTAAATGCTACAAACTCTGACTTAAACCCAGTGACAGTTTACTACAGTGATTTGAAGTACAAGTGTAAATCTGCTATTCGAATTCTCCAGGTAGGGGACTAATTAGTAGTCAACGTCAGTTATGTTGAGGGTGTTTAGATTTACTAAGTAGTCAAGATATTGAGTATGATTTCTATGTAGAAAAGGATTTAGATCCTTAGCAAGTGCTAATTGTGGTGGTTAGGACAGCATTGACAAAGCTGCTCTCAAGTCAGGCACTGCAGGTGACCAGTTTCTTCATCAAACTCAAAACTCAAGTTTTATCCAAGTTTCATCCATAAGATTTATATCAACCAGGCTTAGGCCCCCATACTGGTGGCCTTACCGCCCGCTGCAGTCTGCTGCCATCGACTGCCGCCGAGTTTTCCTGACGTTTTCCTCTCGCTCCCAGTTTGGGCTGGAGCGGACGGGAGGCGAGCACCGCCGGGACCCGCCTGCTGACATCCTCTGGCGGCCTCGCACCCGCTAAGATGCCAGATTGGTGCGGGCGGGAGTCGGCGGGAAGGACCGCTGACTGGAGGCTGTTCTTACCCTGACGGTAGGTATGAAGACGTGAAAAAAAAAGGTTAGTGAATATCTTAAAAAACATTTTTTTTACAGCGACTTACCTGGATGGGGTCCCCTGAAGATGTTCCGGTGATTTTTTTTTTTGTCATGTTTTTACTTTTCAGATCTTCCAACCTCCCTGGGCCCGACTCTATCCTCAGTAGTACTTGGGCTGCCAGCTACTTTGCCGCTGAGATTGAGAACTCCCACCCACTGCCACCCAGATCGACGGCGGTAAGCCATTATTTTGCCACCGGGCATTACTGCCACCTCTTTTAGAGGAATCTTTCAGGCAAAGTACCACCCGGTCTCTCGCCGGCCATTGGCGGTCCTTTGGGCGGCAAATGGGCGGGCCTTGCAGCTCATGAAAACCGGGGCCTTAGTATCCAATGATTTAATTATGTATATTTTTATGTTAAATTCTACCCCCTTCTCCAGGTTAAACTATTCATCCATGCTATCCTTCTTAGTCACTGAGGAAGATCCAGCTTGCTTTCCAGGTTGCTATCAGCATCATCGACAGGTTTCTCATCCTTTGAATAACTATATGAGTGCTAAGCACACAGTTCATAAACACTATTCAGACAACCACAGTCAGGGAAGACCAATGGTGAGGACAGAAACATAGTGGCATTTGTACTCACAAGTTTCAAGCCTCAGTTGCTCCTGATTTTAGCTTAGGATCTAGGCAGCTGACGGCATGGCCAACAATGGGGGAACGATTAAAATCGGGGATGTGTAAGAGGCAGAAGGTTGTGGCTTCAAACCGCACAGATTACTACAATTACCGATCACCACCACATTTGGGTGCTATTGTCCCCCAACAAAAATATGATTGTGATGCTCCATTACAGAGGTTACCATATCAGCCATGGCTCAGTGGTAACACTCACACCTCCAAGGCAGACGGTTATGGGTTCAACTCCCAATCCAGAGACTTGAGCACAAAATCTTGGCTGGCACTCCAGTGCAGTATTGAGGGCGTGCTGCACTGTTGGAGCTTCTGTCTTTCAGATCAGATATTAAACCAAGGCCCCTGAACTCTCAGGTGAACGTAGTGGATCCCATGGCACTATTTTGAGGGATAACAGGGGAGTTCTACCTGGCACCCTGGCGCATATTTATCCCTCAACCAACATCACTAAAAACAGATTATCTGGCTAGTGGCTCTTTAGCTGCTTGAAAAGCATTAAAGGTCATTATTGCAAGTGCAGCATGACTGGCTATTCTGCTATTTTTTTATCATTAATAAAATCAGATTCTCAGCGTGGTTTCAAAACCAAACCCATGTGTTCCTGTTATTTTTGTTAGTGGCCGAATTGAAATAAATGTCTGCCTTTTTTTTAAGAAAAGAATATCTCGCTTCAGTGATTGGCATCAGACCCTGCAACATTTAAATAATTTGTTTTCAACATTGCATCACTTTGTAAGCAAAGTGAATTTCTTTTGGAAAAAGCTTGCCAGAGTCCATGTATCTTTAAAAACAGCTGATGGAACAATAATGGAAAAAATGATCAAATATTGATCATCTCACATATAACTGATATTCAGTATGCAGGTAAATTTCCTTTGAAGACTCATAACCTGATCCTTGAAGTATTAAGTACAAGAATAATAGATTCCATCAATATGCTGTACACAAAGATTAAAGAAGTACTTTAATCGATATATAATACATTAATATGCCTGTATTGATCGGAAAGGTAGTGCATATTGACGAGGCGTGTTGTGTCTGGCTTTTAACAGAAGGCTAAACTGCATGTAACAAGCAATCACTGAAAAGGAAGAGTAAACAGTATTTGACCTTTTACCCAGTGACTTGTAGTGCTTCCCCACTGTCTGCTATTGTAATGTCTGTGTGCCACCTATTGGTTTGGCTGAGCAGCTGGTAATAATGCTAATTGACAATGGTCTCGTTGTAATGAAAATAAGTGCTTATGGCGTACTGCCTGTGCACTGACGCTTATGGCGTACTGCCTGTGTACTGTAGCGTATAGCGACTGCCTGTGCACTGACACTTATGACGTACTGCATGTGCACTGATGCTTATGGCGTTCTGCCTGTGTACTGCAGCTTATGACGTACTGCCTGTGTACTGCAGCTTATGGCGTACTGCCTGTGTACTGCAGCTTATGGCATACTGCCTGTGTACGACGTACTGCCTGTGTACTGCAGCTTATGGCGTACTGCCTGTGTACTGCAGCTTATGACGTACTGCCTGTGTACTGCAGCTTATGGCGTACTGCCTGTGTACTGCAGCTTATGGCGTACTGCCTGTGTACTGCAGCTTATGGCATACTGCCTGTGTACTGCAGCTTATGAAATACTGCTTGTGTACTGCAGCTTATGACATACTGCCTGTGTACTGCAGCTTATGGCGTACTGCCTGTGTACGGCGTACTGCCTGTGTACTGCAGCTTATGGCGTACTGCCTGTGTACTGCAGCTTATGACGTACTGCCTGTGTACTGCATCTTATGGCGTACTGCCTGTGTACTGCAGCTTATGACGTACTGCCTGTGCACTGCAGCTTATGGTGTATTGCCTGTGTACTGCAGCTTATGGCATACTGCCTGTGTACTGCAGCTTATGATGTACTGCCTGTGCACTGCAGCTTATGATGTACTGCCTGTGTATTGCAGCTTATGATGTACTGCCTGTGTACTGCAGCTTATGATGTACTGCCTGTGTACTGCAGCTTATGACGTACTGCCTGTGTACTGCAGCTTATGATGTACTGCCTGTGTACTGCAGCTTATGATGTACTGCCTGTGTATTGCAGCTTATGATGTACTGCCTGTGTACTGCAGCTTATGATGTACTGCCTGTGCACTGCAGCTTATGATGTACTGCCTGTGTACTGCAGCTTATGACGTACTGCCTGTGTACTGCAGCTTATGATGTACTGCCTGTGTACTGCAGCTTATGATGTACTGCCTGTGTACTGCAGCTTATGAAGTACTGCTTGTGTACTGCAGCTTATGATGTACTGCCTGTGTACTGCAGCTTATGACGTACTGCCTGTGTACTGCAGCTTATGATGTACTGCCTGTGTACTGCAGCTTATGATGTACTGCCTGTGTATTGCAGCTTATGATGTACTGCCTGTGTACTGCAGCTTATGATGTACTGCCTGTGCACTGCAGCTTATGATGTACTGCCTGTGTACTGCAGCTTATGACGTACTGCCTGTGTACTGCAGAGTCCTTTAAAACTACACACCATCTAATTTTATTACATGAATCACTCCAGAAGACACAAAATATTCAGGCTTCATCCAATAAAATAGGTTTATAAACCATCACATTTTAAAAATAACAACCAGTTTATTTATCACCAAAAAGCTGTTTAAAGGATATTTAAGAAAACATTGGAGCATTTAATAGAAGGACTCGTTAGTCAAATTGCAACAATTAGAAAAATTGAAGTTTCTTTTTGCTATTGATAAGATGACATTTGGTAAATGCTTTTTCTATCAGAATGGGACGTAACTGGTTGAATAAGAAGTTGTTAAATTGGTGTTATGATCTGTCAAAAATAAATACTTTAATCTAATAGGTATATGTTTTTAGTTCCAGTAAGAAAAATAGAATATATATATTTATGCTATTACGTATGGAGAATAAACACCAATACAGACCGGTTAAAATTATGGAATGACACAGCACAGAAGGAGGCCATTCAGCCGATTGTACCTGTGCCGGCTCTTTGAAAGAACTATCAAATTAGTCCCAATCCCCTGCCCTTTACTCATAACCCTGCAAGTTTTTCCCCTTCAAGTATTTATCCAATTCCCTTTTGAAAGTTATTATTGAATTTGCTTCCATTACCCTTTCAGGCAGCGCATTCCAGATCATAACAACTTAAAAAATCCTCCTCATATTGCCTCTGGTTCATTTGCTAATTACTTTAAATCTATGGTTGGGCTAAACAACCTGTTTCTCGTGTTGTGATTTCGATGTGACATTGACCCAAGTTTCGTCCCGCGGCGAAAACGGCGCACCTCCGAGCTAGGCGCCTGTTTTTCGCGCCGAAAACTGCGCCTAAAAAAAAGTCCGATATTCTGGGAGCTCGATGTCTGCTTGGCACGGCGCGCTCTTCGCAGCAGGGGGCGGGTACAATTTAAATTAGCCTTCGTGGTGCTGGCAACCCTGCACGTGCGCGTTGGAGCATGCGCGCACGCGCAGTCTCACACAAACATTGGCACTCGGCCATTTTTAAAAATACTGCAGAAAAAGTGAAGATTTGTTTCTTGGACCCCTGCAAAGGCTTGTAATTTAATTTTTCTTGATATTTCTGTGTGTGAGGGAGTGCTTTTAGCAGCACTGCTGAATAAATCACCTGCTGAAATCAGTGAGTTCAGCTTTTCACTGCTAAACTTGCAGAACCGGTGCTGCATTGGTGCATGCAAATTAAGGACTGTGTGTTTGGAGAAATAAGAGTGCCAATTCAACTTTGCAATAATATGTGGTGTTGACAATGCAGCACCCATTCTGCAAATTTAAATATAAAACTGTCGATGTGGCTGCCTCTCCCTGTCCGAATGGCCTCACGTCCGTCCGCTGCTGATTCTTTGGCTGCCGGCCAGCCACTGACGCCGCCCCTAAAGCGTGGCTGAATGGCCTCAAGAACCTTAATGAGCTGCGTGTGTCCTGCGTTGATTCTTCGGCTGCCGGCCAGCCACTGACGCCGCTGATATCTCATGGCCGAATGGCCTCGGGTCCGTCCGGTGCTGCTTCTTCGCGGCCAGCCACGAAGAGAATGAAGGCCTGCCTCAAGCACTGCAGCTCAGCTCGAAGCTTGCTGCCGCTGCCGCTGCCGTCGAGACACTGACGCCACACCGCTGCCTGTCTCCAACATGAAAGGCCTGCCTGAAGCACTTTCACACAGGTAGGAACATGGTTTATTTAATCTTTTCTTTGCTTATAAATTTTTATTCAGGTTGGATTTATTTGTATAATATTTGTATAAGTATAACTAAGGATTGATTGTAGAATTTAATGACTTCCCTTCCCCCCCCCCCTCCCCCTCCACCTCGTTCCCTACGCCTAATTTGTAACCTACGCCTGATTTTCTAAAGTGTAGACAAGGTTTTTTCGAGCGTACAAAAATCTTCACTTACATCATTCTAAGTTAGTTTGGAGTTTTCGTAAGTTTTCACTCACGAAACTTTGAAAACAGGCGTAAGTGGCCGGACAAGCCCCCTTTTGAAAAAAAAATTCTGTTCCAAAGTGAAACTGTTCTAACTGACTAGAACTGGAGCAAACTAAATGACAAGAATTCCGATTTCTAAGATACTCCGTTCTACACCAGTTGCTCCTAAAAATCAGGAGCAAATCATGTGGAAACTTGGGGCCATTGTGTTATCTCTATTGGACACAAATGCACATGCAGTATCTCCCCTGAAGGCAGGATCTAATTTCTCTGATACTGTTTGATATTTCATGATCAACATATGGCAATAACTACTTCTTTAAAAAAAATATTTGTGCAAAATAAACCAGACTATTATAATTCTACTTCTTAAATGTTTTCACACTGACAGATTTTTCCACAGATACGAAAACTGACCAACCCTATTCAGAAACACAAAAACTTTTGCATGTATTTGCATGTTATTTTCTTGTACCCAGTCTACTGGTTGTTAGCAGACCCATGTTATTTGTCAAGGTTGTTTTGATGTCTATTCTGACAATATCTAGTGAGCCACATTCTGAATAATGTCGTAACTCTAACTCCCTTCCTTTGTTTAACCAAATTTCTTATGTGGCTAGTCCCTTCCACTGACACTTCCTCGTGATGCAACAAACAAGACAGAATGGTGCTTTGTCATTTTCACAATCCTTCACATAGATTCCAAAACAAACCTATAATTCTTGTTAAGGCATATAAATAACTTGTTTGTGTAGCCTACCTCAATAATATAGATGTAGGCAGCAGTGACCAAAACTGAATATTGTGCTTACATGTTGATTGGTTGCAACATCATAATTTACTTGGAAGACAACAATTGCTTGTTAAACTCCTTCAATGAGAACAGAAAGAATTTGCATTTATATAGTGTCTTTGAAGTACTTTTGAAGTGTCGTGGTTGTTATAATGTAGGGAAAACAGCAGCCAATTTGTGCCCAGATAGGTGCAACAAACAGGAATGAGATAAATCACTAGTTAATCTGTTTTAGTATTGTTGGTTGAGGCATAAAAGCAGCCCAGGACACCCCATATGCGCTTCTTCAAATAGTGTCATGTGATCTTTTACATCCATCTGAGCAGGCAGACAGAGCCGAAGTAGTATACATTTTATGGAGAATAAAATATGTTTTAATGACTCCAAACAGAAAGAGAGTTGCGTTGGTATTCGTTACGAGTTTATATGCATGAGCAAGATAACTGTTGTGTCCTTAGATGCTCTAACAATGACTCCACGAGGCAGTGTGTTGTACTTGAACTGTAGTGACCATAGTCATTTATTAGTTAACTCCAGAGTGAGGATCACACCTGGTGGCCTGCCTTTTATACTAGGCCAGGCACATCTGTACAGGTAATCTACGAGTCTCCCACTTCTGTGCCCTCTGGTGGCACACCTTGAGATAGTACCAACAGTAGCTATGTACGATACATGACACCACTCCCCTCTGAAACCTCAGTGCAAATCGCCTCTGCATTGACTGTGCTCTGGGCTTAGCTCTATGTGGGTTTTGTCTGGTTGACCTCTGGCGGGCCAACTTAACCTTGGGTGGGTAGTTGGTGCAGTAGCATGCTGGTGGTTGCTGTTTGTGTGTGTGTGTTCCTAACCACTCCATTCTCCTCCCAGGGTGTGGGGGAGGCTCCTGACATTCATGTACATTCAAGTTCCGGTAAGTAGGTTTTGCATTTTTTTTTGTGAGGTTCCGTGGTGCGACAAGTACATTAGATG
This sequence comes from Pristiophorus japonicus, assembly GCF_044704955.1. Taxonomy (NCBI): domain Eukaryota; kingdom Metazoa; phylum Chordata; class Chondrichthyes; family Pristiophoridae; genus Pristiophorus; species Pristiophorus japonicus. The sequence goes on along the minus strand of NC_091989.1, from coordinate 39,694,326 downwards.
CCTTGTCGATTCGGTGACCAGTGCACGAGGACAAGCTAGTTCGGAGCTGCTGGGTGGTGTCCCTGCAGTCTGGTGGCGGCTCAGTGCCCGGTGTTGGCAGTGGGAAACTGGTTGGCTCGCGTAGCCTGCTCTCAGGGCTGTTGCTGTGGTCCCTAACGTCAGGCAGGCTCACAGATGTCTGTGAGCGCCCCCGTTCTTTCTTTACGCCCTGGGTCACAGCTGCTCCCTGGGAACTGCTGACTCACTGGCCTGAGCGTCACTTGGTTTGGAATCCTGGTTGGTGCTTGTTTCCTCTGGGGGAGCAGTGGCGGGTGACCCTACATCTAGGGGTGTGGCCTTGGTGCAGTCTGCTCCTTCAGGCTCGTGGCAGTTGGTGCCATCGGTTGCCTGAGAGATGGAGCCGACCCAGGGCATGGTATCAATACCGTTGACGTTGCCCTGCTGAGGTCACTTGCTTCGCAGCTCGGGTGTGTTGGCTGCTTGTGGCCACACTTCGTGGTGCATGACTCTGGTCCCCGGGACGCAGGCTACAGCATTGGGTAGCTTGCCGGACCTGTGTGCACCCGACGGATGTCTGCCCGCTGCATTGGCTGCGTGCAGTGGGAATCCTGCATCGCACAACTTTTCCTTACTTATGATGAACACTCTCGGGGTCCTATCACGATCGCACAACTTTTCCTCGCTGGTTGCATATGTACAGTTCAGATCACCAATCACACATTGTACATAGTCACGTGAATATTCCTCGCTGGTTGCATGTATACAATTCCGATTATCAGTTACACATTTTATATGGTCAATTACACAATTTACATAATCCGTTACACCTTTTGGGCCCAAATATCGAGCCGCGCCTAGAACGGCGCAGTCCCGACCTGGACGCCCATTTTTCGCGCCACAAAGTGCGCCTAAAAAAAACCTCCAGATTCTCCACCTCCCTGCAGGTCCTCTGGCCCTCGGCGCAGCGCAGCAGGAGCTGTAGGGGGCGGAGCCAGGTCCCTGCACTGAAAACAGTGCCGGGACCTCTGCACATGCGCGTGACAGTGGGCACGCAGGTGCAGTAGCTCCAGGCACCCGGAACTGTGTGGGAGGGGCCCGAAGCACGCAGCCCCTAGCCCTGGCCGAATGGCCTCACTGGGGCTGCGTGAATAAGGCTCCTCCCACGGCCAGCTCCTGCTTCCTCCCGACCCGACTCGACTCCCGCTTCCCGCCTCCGGACCGGACCCGACACCGACCCTACTCCCGCTTCCCCCCCACCCCCCCCGCCCCGGACCGGACCCGACACCGACCTGACTCCCGCTTCCCCCCTGCCCCCAGACCCGACCCGACTCCCGCTCCCCCCCCCCGCCCCCGCCCTGGACCGGACCCGACACCGACCTGACTCTCGCTTCCCTCCCGCCCCCGGACCCAACCCGACTCCCGCTCCCCCAGCCCCCCCCCGCCCCCGCCTCCGGACCGGACCTGACACCGACACCAACCCGACTCCTGCTTCCCCCCCACCGCCCCCCACCCCCGCCTCCGGACCGGACCTGACACCGACCCTGACCCGACTCCCGCTCCCCCCCCCCACCGCCCCCGGACTGGATCCAACCTGACCTCCCTCTCCCCGACCTGACCTCCCTCCCCCGACCTGACCTCCCTCTCCCTCCCTCCCCCCGACCCGAACCGAACCGACCTCCCTCCCACCACCCCCCCCGACCCGCGCTCCCCCTGACCCGACCCAATACCACCTACCTGTAAATCTGGTGCTGGGGATGGGCCCTGCCCGAAGTCTCGGGCCCGGCCCGTTCAGCCTCCCTCCCCCTTCTCCTTCCCCCTCCCCCCACAATCTCCTTCCCCCCCCACAATCTCCTCCCCCCCCCAATCTCCTTCCCCCCCAATCTCCTTCCCCCCCCAATCTCCTTCCCCCCCAATCTCCTTCCCCCAATCTCCTTCCCCCAATCTCTTTCCCCCTCCAATCTCCTTCCCCCCATCTCTTTCCCCCCCATCTCCTTCCCCCATCTCCTTTCTCCCCCTTCTCCCCTTTTTTTCTCCCTCTCCCCCCTTCTCCCCCTCTCCCCCCTTCTCCCCCTCTCCCCCCTTTCCCCCTTCTCCCCCTCCCCCTTCTCCCCATCCCTCCCCCATCCCTCCCCCTTCTCCCCCATCCCTCTCACTTCCCTCCCTCTGCTCCCCCCCTCTCTCCCTCTAGCCCCCTCCTCCCCCTTCCCTCGCTGTCAGAAACACAGACACTGACAGACAGAGAATGAGAGACACACACAGACAGACAGACAGAGAGATAGAGACACTGACAGAGACACACTGAGGGGGACATCCCAGCACGCTGTTGAAGGGCTCCCGGTGCTGCAGTCGGTAAGTAGAAAATGTTTTATTTATTGATTTAAAAAAAAAATTATTTCTTATTAATTTTTTTGATTGATTTATTGGTTGATTTATTGATGTATTTATCATTTATTATTGATGATGGCTCTTTATTTGTAAAACTGAAGTGTTTAATGTTTGTAAACTTCCCTTTAAACCCCCCTCCCCACCATTCCCTACGCCTGATTTGTAACCTACGCCTGATTTTCTAAAGTGTAGACAAGGTTTCTTCGAGCGTACAAAAATCTTCACTTACTCCATTCTAAGTTAGTTTGGAGTAAGTTTTCACTCACGAAACTTTGAAATCAGGCGTAAGTGGCCGGACACGCCTCCTTTTGAAAAAAAATTCTGTTCCAAAGTGAAACTGTTCTAACTGACTAGAACTGGAGCAAACTAAATGACAAGAATTCCGATTTCTAAGATACTCCGTTCTACACCAGTTGCTCCTAAAAATCAGGAGCAAATCATGTGGAAACTTGGGGCCTTTATCTCTAACTTACAATTACTGTTACATTGCTTAAATGTGTGAAACTGTCCCTTTAATTGTAGTGGGTCGCAGGCCTCCTTTCAGGGAGCCTTGCTTGCTTTACTCCAATCCACTTCTCCATTTGGTGCCGCGTGTTACTCCATTAGCGCTGCACCTCATGGTCTGGCCGCGGCATTTTTGTCTTCAGCGTATCACCTCATGATTCAGGCGCCATCTTTCCTTTGTCCACGATGTCGACTATGGTGATACTCTTCTCCCTGGGTTCTGCCTCCGCAGTTGGGAAGTCGCTTCTGGATCCGATTTTCTTCCTCCGGAGTCCTGCCACTGGAGCCTGGAAGGTGCATTCGGGTCGTCTCAGCTGGATCATCTCCATGCAGTCGTGCTGAGCGGTCTATGTCTCGGGTGCCATGCTGGTCTGCTCTCCGGTGCCGGGTCCACCCTCAGGTGAGGGCTTGTTTTGCCTCTGAGCACAGAGGGCTTCGATCGCTAGAGGGGCGAAGTCTTCCCACTTCCAATGGATCTTCTCCATCCACCTTCTGCCGAGCAGCATTGGTCCATCACCTGCAACAATCCACAAAGGTAACTTGTGCAATGCGCCATCATGGAGTACCAATGACTGGGATGATTTCATTGGTGTAGATGTGCAGCTTTGCCTGAACCAGGGCCAACTCGGGTCGTTCAGCCGGATTGTCCCAAAGCCTCTCAAAGGCTCCTTGATTCATCACTGACTGGCTCACCCCCGTGTCCACTTTCATGAAGACTGAACTTCCCTCTACCTCGACTTCCATCTTCAGCAGGGAGCACTCGGTGGTGCAGGTAAACATGCTATGTACCTCCCCGTGGGACTGGGCTGCCTCTCTGTCTAACAATTCATAATCCACGCTGGATACATGGCTATCTGCGGACTCCTCATTGACACAGTGAGTCCTATTTCTCTTACACGTTCACTGGAGGTGGCCCTTTGAGCTGCAGCCTTTGCAAACATAGTCTTTAAAATGGCACTGGTGAGCCCTGTGATTCCCTCCGCAACGCCAGCATGGTGCTACTCGATTAGTCCCCCTCAGCGGACTCTGAGTTATGGGACTCAGTGGCCTGTTCTCTCTTCCCTGAGATGATTCACGTTCTACAGTCCAGCTCCTGAACGGTGCCACTCTGCACTGTACCTGCGGGGTTTGAGTCCTGAGGGTGAGACATCTGCCTAGAGCCACAGGTCGAGGTCATGAATGACTGGCTCACAGAGATGGCCTTCTGCAGTGTAACTGTGGTATCCGCTGTCAGTAGCTTGTGAAGAAGGCCCTCATGGCCAATTCCAATGACAAAAATGTCCCGCAGCGCTTCGTTGAGGTGGGTGCTGAACTCTCACAGTGCCGCCAGCCTCCTGAGGTCTGCGGCGTACTTCGCGATTTCCTGGCCTTCGGGCCGTCAGTGGGTTTCGAACCAGTGTCTGGCTGTGAGGATGCTCTCCATGGGCTTGAGTTGCTCCTGGATCAGGGTTACGAGCTCCTTGTATGACTTGGTCATTGTCTTCGCTGGTGCCAGCAAGTCCCTGATGAGGCCATAGACATTGGGCACACAACTGGTTAGCAGGATAGCGCGGCGCTTATCAGTCAGTGCGGCCGGGTCATCTCCTGCCAGGTCGTTTGCTATGAAGAAGTGTTCTAGCCTCTCCACAAAGGCATCCCAATCATCACCATCGGTGAACTGCTGCAATGTACCAAGGGTAGCCATTTCCACGTGAAAGTTTGTAATCTCGTCGCCAGTTGTTGTGTCCTTCGATGCTCTAACAATGATTCCACAAGGCAGTGTGTTGTACTTGAACTGTAGTGACCTTAGTCCTTTATTAGTTAACTCCAGAGTGAGGATCACATCTGGTGGCCTGCTTTTTATACTATGCCAGGCACACCTGTAAGGTAACCTATGAGTCTCCCACTGCTGTGACCTCTAGTGGCACACCTTGAGATAGTACCAACAGTAACCATGTAGGATACATGACATTAACCATATAGTCAAGTTGCCACACAGATATTCCTGAAAAAAAATGACATATATTTGGTGCTTGGAAGTATGGGGTCGAGTGCAGATTTGCCGGCTCCCGGTCTGCTATTGTTTCCTGCCTGATTCTGCCAACCTGCTTCTGCATCCTCCCAACTCTCCTGATCTACAGCCATCTCTTGCCTGACTCTCTGGACTGGCCGGTACCTCCTGTCCAATTCTCATCCAGCTCAATCTAATGGAAGGAACACTGGTGAGGAAATTGTTACAAACAGTTGCCTCTGCCCCTGTTCTTTTTCTTTTTGTCTATTTGTTTCTCTTCCCCATGGCAGTTGTTGATGATTCTGCCATCTCCATTTACACACTACCTAGACTCATCTTTTGTTTCTTAACTTGTCCCATTATCATCTCCTTTTGCCTTGCAGCATCATCCCTTTTGTCTCTTAATCTCTCCTGCCTTCCATCCTATCACAGACCTTCCCTTTTGTTCTTTCCTCCCCTCCCCCCTTTCCCTGCCCCTACACTTGCTGAAAAACCTGTTACATCTCTAACTTTTTCCAGTTCTGATGAAGGGTCATCGATCTGAAACATTAACTCTGTTTCTCTCTCCACAGATTCTGCCTGACCTGCTGAGTATTTCCAGCATTTTCTGTTTTTATTTTGGCTTCCAGCATCTGCAGTACATTGCTTTTGTATTAGTCCCTTTGAGTGTGTTGTGTTATGAAGATAGTAATTCCATGGGTCCTGTGATTAGTATGGATTTTTGCAAAGCAGGTTGTGCCTACTAGTTTACAAAATGGCAGCAGTTGAGGAGCGAGGAGCTGGTTGAAAGAGAAGTAAAAATAGTTGACATTAAAATTGGAAGTACATGTCTAAAGGCGGAAAAGCACAAAAAGGGGCTGGTGAGCAAATAGTAAACCACATATTAAAAATAGAATGGTAATAGGTGGTAGACAGTGTAGGATAGTGTACCCTGACTTACCCATTCAAAGATGTTACTATGAAGTTGTTGCCCAGGAAGCTGTACAGTGTGAGCAACGCAGAAGCTGGGGAAGAGGAATGGGCTTCAGGTTTGTTTAACTCTAATTGTATACCTTCTCTGAGCAAATGTGTTTTTGCAAATGTAAAGTAATGATTGTGTTGCACTTCAAAATGTGGCATGTATTTTCTGTGCAACTATAAGATGCCTAACTATGTGCATTAATTTATCATGTGCCCAATTCTTGTTTGCCTACATTACAACAGTTGCTACGTTTCAAAGTAAACCCTTTCACGTGAAGCGCTTTGAAATGGTGCTCAGAGATTTGATAAGGGACAATATAAATACAAATCCATTTTTCCTTACAGATATGCCTCAATTCTAGGACTGCCAATTGAAGCCTTCTCAGCAACAAGACACACCACAGTTCTAGGTATCACCATTTCAAGTGCACAACCAAGAGACAGACATTCCGGAAGGTCTTAATAATTTGGTAGAAGCACAGGGTGAATCAATTTTTGTTGATGTGGATGCTGAGAGGGGATGACTGCAACAGTGTAAATGCACAGCATAGTCATCTGTTCTGCTGATTTGCTTTGTGATTCCAACCACACTGAGCCAGCTAGGATATTACCAGTCACTTGCCTTCATGCAAACCATGCTGAGAACAGTTTGCAGCACTTGCAGAATTTATTCACCAGTTGTGCACCGTTGTGAAGTAATTTTGAAAGCCAAATTTAATTTAAAGTACTTGAAGAATTCAACAAATTCAGAAATAAAAGTTTAGGAAGCTAGATGAAGCAGCCATTGTACACATGTATTACTTATGCGCTTCTTGATGATAATGAATATACAATAGCAGCTAAAACGCCTTGGAACATTTTTCTATGTTAAAGATGCTAGATAACTACAAGTTCTTGTGATGTATCTTTCTGACTTTTGGTACATCATTGTCATAATCTATGCAAAGCAAAGCAAGATCTGTGTCTATGCTTTAACATTGTCCGATCCTTATCTGCAGAACAGTGTCCTGCCCAGGCCACTGATATATCAATTTGTGCATTATTCATGTGATATATTAGCAAATGTTTGATAGATTGGATCAATAATTTTATACAATAATCGAGTGAATATTGAAAAAAATGTTTATTTGATTTTTTAACCTAAAATTTGGTTTCCAGTTGACCTACACGTATAAATCTAATGTATCATGAATTTAAGGGCTTTAAACTGCAGACTGGCCTTGCATAGTAGGATGATCTTGTAATAACCTGTCACTATCTGTCATTCAAAACAACAGAATAGAGTAATTAAATCCTGACTTGGTCACCACAAGGACTAAGCAAGGACAATATTCAGACATCTTAGGTTTATAGTAGCTTCCAGTTAATGAGTCAACAGGATTTTCTTTATATAAAAAAGGAACATTTCTGCCTAATGTTTTCCCCTTTTAGATTCCGTACTGATGGTTCTTTCCACTAAATTTGGAACATGTGATATTATAAAATCTATGGGCCCGAACTTGGTGGACCGCCCAATTCACGACGGTCTCGTGGTGGTTGGTCAATCTTCACCGCCCGGTACCGCTGGAGCGGAGTGCTGGCAACATTGGTCCGGACGGTCCTGAGCAGTGCATCAGCGGAGTGCAACGGACGGTCTGCTCCGGTGGTGCAGGGCAAGTTGTCTGGGACTCAGAACTCTTCGGGTCCTGAGTTCTGCGCATGCACACTCTTCCATTGACTTCCGTTTCCCCCCCTCCTCCCCCACTACACACCACACGAGAAGAGCAGGTCGGAGGCTAGAGATTGCCAACGTCGGATCACAGGTAAATGTCTTTGGGTAAGTTTAGATTTTTAATTGTTTTGTCCAATGTTTCTGATTTATTTATAATACTTATATTGATATTTATTTATTTATTTGTTTTCACGTTTTTCTGGGTAGGGGGGCGGAAAGATATCTGGGGGGGGATTAGATCTCTGGGGGGGGGGATTAGATCTCTGGGGGGATTAGATCTCTGGGGGGATTAGATCTCTGGAGGGGGAATTAGATCTCTGGGCGGGGGGGGATTAGATTGGGGAGGATTAGATCTCTGGCGGGGAGGATTACATTGCTGGGGGCGAGGACTATATCTAAGGGCGGGGGGTGGGAGAGAAATAGATTGCTGGGGGGAGGAATAGATCGCTGGAGGGGTAGAACATTGTAGTTTACATGCCAGCGACATACCATCGGCATAAAACCACCTTTTTTCAGTCGGTGTGCAGCTCCGGTGGTATGTCGGCGGTATGTTACCAATATCGGACTTTTGGGCGGTCTGTAGGGTGCCCCGTGTGGGCGGACAGTATGCATACCGCCCGGTGGTATGTCGCTGATGAATTTCCCGCTGGGCGGTATGTATGTATTTTTTGCCAATTTTGCAATATTGGGCGGTATGTCAGCAGTCCACAAGCGGTATGTCCACCAATTGCAGCCCCTTTGTGTTTGTTATATGTGTATGGTTATTATGGCCGGATCTTTAAGTTTTTGACGTGCCTGATTGACAAGCTGGCTTTCAGTCGGGTGGGGAATGCTGGACAGGAGGCCGCAACCACAAGAAGGTCTGATCCCCGGCCCCTGGAGGGTGGGTCCGAACCCTGGCGGGGTCCGATCCCAAGTGTGTCCGCTCACAGGCTTCCAGTTTCATTATAATATTGAAAATGCCAACCCATTTCCTGGGAGCAGGTTGGCTGCCCACAACCGCCCCCCCATCCCGCATCCATTAAACCCGGAAGTGGGTGGTTTGGGGTCAGGATTCATACTTTTAATACTTTAACCTCCCACCCGACCCCAATCCACCTGTTTTTTGGGGTTAAAATTATGATTCAATAACAAAAAACCCGAAGAAAAGCTTTTTTGGCCAAAATGTTATTTTAACTGGAAGACGTGTGTAATTTGAATTTGCAAATAATTCTGATGTTGATTATAACCAAGATAATCTCGTAGCAGAAGGAGCAATATTATTAAACATTTATACACCAGGGCATTGAGTTGGAAGTTAATTCTCCCAGTTATTGTAATCAGTTGAACTTTTTCTAAAATAGTACAATTACAAAACAATAAGACTATATGTACACAAGTTATAGTCTAATGTAAGAATCGCTTTCCATATAGTTTGACCAGATTTTTCTCAGACCAAGCACAGCAGTCAAAGTACAGTAAATTAGAGTATTTCCAATCTTAGTTTTTGAAAAGTTTTATCTGAACAACAAGCTTTCTGGAAATGTTGTAGATGAAAATTTATCGTACCTGGAAACTCAAGGTACATTTATGCAGCAGCTATCAGCTTGAGACCACTAGCTGCAGGTTTCTAATCTCCAGCTAAAATTGAAGTGAACTTTGCGCATATCCAGAACTCCTGCCCAGCCAAGACATTTTAAATGTTTGGAGAGCTTTGGTGGGAATGTCCAAACACTAAGTACATTTAAATAAGTCTTGGGCATACTTAAAAGGTGCTTGGGAAGTCCACGTGGTGTGAGATTGTCTCCTCCAGGGAGTCTCACACCCTTTCTTGGTGGGGCTCGACTCTGGAGATAAACTGCAAACATAGATACAATCTTGGAAAGTGGAAACTATATAAACCCATAAAATAGAAACACACCCTTAAACAGCAACTTTTTACACATTAAAAACTTACAAAAATTATCATTAAGTTTTATTGCTTAGTGCTGAAACAATTTTTTTAATCAGTGAGTGCTGATGACATTATGACAGTGCGAAGGAAATGAATTAACATTAAGGCAGAAAGAAGTGTTAGCGTAAAATGAACACTTTATGGTACAATTATACTATATCAATCCTCTGTGAATAAAGTATATTAAATAATGCCCCTTACTCATGTTGAGCAGTCTGTACTTACCATGTACACTAGATGTTCAACTTCAGTCGATATGCATGCCTGTTTTTGCATAATGGTTTTCCAGTTTCAGAGGATACCAGAGCACAAAGTATAGCTGGCTACAAAGAAAGAATTTTCAGGCCCCTTGTTGATTGGGGTGTGTATTGTATTATCACATGGTTTGTCACATGATTTGGTATGAGTATTCTCAGTTCACTCTGGCCTAATAAAACAAGCACATGGAATAGCAACTCCTCGTGTCTCTGTCCTTCATCTGTTCTCCCCATGTATGTTACATTTTGCCAACGAGGATGGGATCACAAAGCCAATTTTAGGAATCATGGAAGGACACAGGGCTAGAAATTGCAGTGGCTCACCGCCCGGTTTCTGGGTAGTATTGGCCGTTTTGGGCGATAACCGGGTCGGCGAGAAATTGCCCAGCTGAGTTACGCCGGCGGTTTCAAGGTACCACTGGGGAAGGACTGCCAGCGTGCACCATCCATAGATCACCCTGGCGCGATATTTGGCTCAGCGGTGACCCGTAGGTACCGGTAAGTATTAAAAAAAGGCCCATGAGAACCAGCGGAGCTGGGCGGTAGGTGAGTAGTTCTGCAAGGAAAAGGTTAGTAATTGTTTTTTTGCTCATTATTTTAAAATTTTGTTGTGGTGATTTAAGTTAAAAGGGTCCTGAGAATGTTTTTATGATCTTTTATGTTTAGTATTTTGAAAAAAATATTTTTAGTGTTTTTCTCCTCCTCAACCCACAGCCTCAGGGTAAATTTTTAGTGAATTTTTAAATTATCGCCCTTTTTCTTTAAGAACCGCCCAATCGACCTTAAATCCACTTTTTCATAGAAACATAGAAAATAGAAACATAGAAACAGCGAAAATAGGTGCAGGAGTAGGCCATTCGGCCCTTCTAGCCTGCACCGCCATTCAATGAGTTCATGGCTGAACATGCAACTTCAGTACCCCATCTGAGAATCGGGGTGCAACGCCCATTTTTTTCGCTGGATGGAATTTTTTCTTTTTTTGGGGGAAGATTTCGCCAGCGACAATCTTGGGAATCTTAGCGGTCTTTTGGGTGGCAATCGGGCGCTGGTGGGTTTTTAGGAAATTCTAGCCCACAGTGTTCAACCTTTGAGTGGAAAGGTTTAAGGTGAATTTGTGACACCTAAACTGAATTCTTGCGATGTTTTACTGCTCATGCAGAATCGCCTGTGCTTCGCCTTCACGATGTTGATTCTCGTGCTGAGTCACTGTTCGACAGGATCAGGACAGTCATGGCCGCGCCAGTGCGATTCATCAGAAGCCTCGGCATGTGGGACCAAGCTCGCGAACCATTCAGTTCTTACATTGAGCGGATGGAGATGTTTTTAGGCCCAATTGAGACTGAAGGTGCAGATGAGAATGTTCAAGCTCAAAATAAAGTAATTAATGGAAAAAAGCAATTTTTTTAACGGAGATCGGGCCCAATGTCTACAGAACAGTGACAAACATACTCGTCGGCAAAATGTAATATATGTGGGGAGAACAAATGAAGGACAGAGACGTGATTAGTTGCTAGCCCATGTGCTTGCTTTATTAGGCCAGAGCGAACTGAGCATGCTCATACTAAACCATGTGACAAACAATACAATACAAAGTGCATTTCCAAGGGTATGGGAATTCTGTTCGTCACAGACATCTGCCGCTGACACTGACTGGCCTCTAGCCTCCGAGTTATTTAAATATGAGAGGTGGACTTCACAGCCTCTGGCTGGGGTGGGGGTGGGGATTCCATTGAAACAAAGGCAGAGTTTAGCTGTGGCAGGCCCCCTAGACTTTTTTCCCAAAATATTTTTTCTCCCTTTCTTCGGCTTGTGCAAAGTCACGTGCAATGAGAAATTGCACAGGCCCTGGCTCCCAGAAAAGTTCTCAGGACACCCCTCCGCTGACCTCTCAATATTGGATACCAAGGCTTAATGGGAATCCCTTGCTTGCAGTGTTCGATTGATGCAAATGTGGGAAATGTGTAGCTGATAGAGCAGCTCTTTGGAAGATCTTTATGGAGGCAAGACATTCATTTCAGATTGAGATGCTGTATGTCAGTTGTGCCCAACTTATTTTGCTGTGGTTGCAAATCTGATACAACAATCATAGATCAATTGAACAAGGACATAAGTTAAATTTGTTCCAATTATTGGGCTTAGCCAATCCTTTCAACAATATAATTATTTAAATAGATAAGTCAGTGGAAAGCAAGAAGTAAAAAAATGAAAAAATGTTGATGTTAATAATAATTTGTTGAGCTCGAACACAGATGGAATTGACCAACACTTTCGCAAAAAGCTGCTTTTATTTTTCCCTCAAGTAATATGAGCCAACCTTCCCTGAAAAACAATGTTTCCCATGAATTACTCATCTGTAATGACTCCACTAACTAGATTGGAATGGGGGTGATCTCTGGACATAACAACCCAGCTATCCTCATCAAAGCTACTTTGCATAGTCCTGTTGAGTAATCTTCGACATATTTGGATGTTGGTCACAGTTTTTTTTTTAATTAACTGCTGAAGGTAATGAATAGTGGTGCGAAGTTCTACAGCCCCCTACAGCCCATCTATATGACCCCCGAGTGACTATTCATATATACACCCAAATAGCGAGTGTTGGCAGGATAAATTAAAATACAAAATGCCAGAAACACATGTCTGTCGGTATCTGAAAAGAGAAAATACATTTTACATTTTAATGTTTCAGATAGAAATGTTTTTCCAGATAATGTGGTGGATTTACATTTGCATTTGAGATTCCTAGCATTTGTAGTTCTTACTTTTTACTTCTAGTGCTATCAAGCTTTTTGATCGGGGCATCAGCACAAAGCCCAATCTTGCCTCATTTCATGTCCACATGTGTACTTCCCAGCTAGTCCCATTGGATAGCAATCAGGAGTGACAAACATAGTTGTTGTTTTGCACTTTTAGGTAGACAGGCTAATTGTAGTGCCCTTTATTGTTACCTAGGCTGAGATCAGATAACCACAATTCAATTCTGGGACCTTCATAGTTTTTTTGCCTGAATCAGAAACTCATGGGTTTAAGTCCCACTCTAGCGCAGTACTCAGGGAGAGTTGCACTGTGGCAGTTGCTCCCTTTTGGATGAGATGTTAAACCGTGGCCCCATCTGCCCTCTCGGGTGAACATAAAAGATCCCATGGCATTATTCAAATAGCAGGGGAATTCTCCCAGTCTCCTGACCAGCAGTTATCCCTCAGGCAACACCTAAAACAGATGATCCGGTCATTTATTTCATTGTGATTTGTGGAGTCTTGCTGTGCACAAATTGCCTATGGTGTTTCCTACATTATAACAGTGACTACACTTCAAAAGTACTTCATTGATTGTAAAATACTTTGGAATGTCCTAAGGTTATGAAAGGTGCTATATAAATGCAAGGCTTTCTTTCTTTTGACATACCAAGGCATTCATTTATTCATCGATCAGTCAGGAGCCCTGACAGCGATATTAAACTAATAAAACACACATCATTTTCTGGAAGTTACAAATAGCACAGAATCTATCAACAATATTCAGTGGTGATCAGTTAATAAATATTACTAGGTCTTCAGTCAATTCTCCAGCTATTTCACTGAGAGGATCAATGACACAAGAAATTAGTATTGTCAACAATACTTTTGCATTAATTAGAGTAGATCCTGATGGCTGATAGCTAATCAAATTGTTATCCATATGTTTAATTAAAATGGTGATCAATTATTGAACAGACCAGCAATATTAAAATAGAATGTTAATTATTCCGATCAGATATATTGGTTGACATAAAGAAAATGAGCTATGGTAATCTCTATTGGGGCAGAGCCTTCTTTGTATAGTACAGACATTTTTTATTATGGGAGACAGTTGAGTAGAAGTAACTCAGACCTAAATTGATTTTTTACTTCCACAGCAAGGGAATAAAAACAATAAAACCAAACTGCTAATCGGGGAAAACTATTAATTTAGTATTGAGTAGAAAACAGTGTAATATCATAAGAATAAATGACACGATGCAAACCATTTTTCCTCTCACACATGATAAATTCGGTATTTGTGTGTAAAGTTATGACAGACTCAGCTAGAATTATCCACTCTCAAATCTGAAACAAATCTTAAAATGCTGAATGAAACTTTAATCAAGCTAAAATAAAATGTACTTGTGGTATAAGTAGAATACTATGTGTGGATATTTTACTTCAGAGGATAACCTTGTTGTTTATGACCTGCCTTACACCTGGAATTTGGCAGGGTGCACATGCAAAAACAGGTGGGTTGGAGGGGGAGTTAAAGTTTTAAAGTGCCCAAGTTTCGTGCCGCGGCGAAAACGGCGCACCTCCGAGCTGGGCGCCTGTATTTCGCGCCGTAAACTGCGCCTAAAAAAAAGTCCGATATTCTCGAGCTCCTTGGAGCTCGATGTCTGCTTGGCGCGGCGCGCTCTTCACAGCAGGGGGTGGAGCCTAACACTCGTGCCGATTTTCTAAGTAGCAGGGGGCGGGTACAATTTAAATTAGCCTTCGTGGTGCCGGCAACCCTGCACGTGCGCGTTGGAGCGTGCGCGCACGCGCAGTCTCACACAAACATTGGCACTTGGCCATTTTAAAAAATACTGCAGTAAAAGTGAAGATTTGTTTCTTGGACCCTGCAAAGGCTTGTAATTTAATTTTTTTTGATATTTCTGTGTGTGAGGGAGTGCTTTTAGCAGCACTGCTGAATAAATCACCTGCTGAAATCAGTGAGTTCAGCTTTTCACTGCTAAACTTGCAGAACCGGTGCTGCATTGGTGCATGCCAAGTAAGGACTGTGTGTTTGGAGAAATAAGAGTGCCAATTCAACTTTGCAATAATACGTGGTGTTGACAATGCAGCACCCAGTCTGCAAATTTAAATATAAAACTGTCGATGTGGCTGCCTCTCCCTGTCCAAATGACCTCAGTCTCCCTCACAGCTCGAAGGCTGCTGCTGTATCTTCGGCTGCCGGCCAGCCACTGACGGCGCTGATATCCTATGGCCGAATGGCCTCACGTCCGTCCGCTGCTGATTCTTTGGCTGCCGGCCAGCCACTGACGCCGCTGCTATCTCATGGCCGAATGGCTTCACATCGGTCTGCTGATTCTTTGGCTGCCGGCCAGCCACTGACGCCGCTGATATCTCATGGCCGAATGGCCTCGGGTCCGTCCGGTGCTGCTTCTTTGCGGCCAGCCACGAAGAGAATGAAGGCCTGCCTCAAGCACTGCAGCTCAGCTCGAAGCTTGCTGCCGCTGCCGTCGAGACACTGACGCCACACCGCTGCCTGTCTCCAACATGAAAGGCCTGCCTGAAGCACTTTCACACAGGTAGGAACATGGTTTATTTAATCTTTTCTTTGCTTATAAATTTTTATTCAGGTTGGATTTATTTGTATAATATTTGTATAAGTATAACTAAGGATTGATTGTAGAATTTAATGACTTCCCTTCCCCCCCCTTCCCCCCCCCCCCACCTCGTTCCCTACGCCTAATTTGTAACCTACGCCTGATTTTCTAAAGTGTAGACAAGGTTTTTTCAAGCGTACAAAAATCTTCACTTACATCATTCTAAGTTAGTTTGGAGTTTTCGTAAGTTTTCACTCACGAAACTTTGAAATCAGGCGTAAGTGGCCGGACACGCCCCCTTTTGAAAAAAAAATTCTGTTCCAAAGTGAAACTGTTCTAACTGACTAGAACTGGAGCAAACTAAATGTGGAGAATTCCGATTTCTAAGATACTCCGTTCTACACCAGTTGCTCCTAAAAATCAGGAGCAAATCATGTGGAAACTTGGGGCCATTAAATCTAAATCCTGCCCCCAACCTGCCCACTTTCAACTTTTACACAGGCGGGAGGCGGGTTAAGCAGCCAACCCACTGCCAGGAGGCAGGTTAGTATTACGAATATGATAATGAGGTCCCGAAGCCTCTGCTTTAACCTGCAGGTTTTACTGGAGCCGACCGGGAATCCTGGGCGTTGGGATTCCCGATAGCTGCAGCATGTGAGCACAGCCTCAAGGAGCAATCCTTGTTGGTCGGGAGGAGCAGGAGTGCTTCCTCCCGGCCCGCCAGCAGCACACCTCTCCTCAGGGTCGGGGATCGGACCCTCGGACCCTCCCTCTGGGGTTGGGGATCGAACTCACCTCTGGGGTCGAGGACCGGACACCCCCCTCCCCCCAACCTCCCAGGGATCGAACTCATACCCCGGGGTCAGGGATCAGATCGGACCACTTCACCTTCCCACTCCCCCAAGGGATTGGACCATCCACCACCAGGCTTGGACCCAGCTGTGGTGTCCTGTCCACTCAGCATTCCCGCTTGACTGGAAGCCAGTCTGTTAATCAAGCGGGAAACCCAGCCATGATGTCACACGCTCGCTGCAGAGTTAAAATTCCAAAGCGGCAGGGAAACCAGGACGTCTGGGTTTCCCGCTGTCTACCGGCAAACCCCCTCCGCCCCTCCCCCTGCCCCCCTGCTCCAGGCAGGTCAAAAACAGGAAAATCCAGCCTATAAAATATACAAAATGTCTCAGCATGTAGTACAATTAAACCTTTAACACTCAAAAATTATTTTATGTAAGTTCACCTCCATTGCCAATTTTCAGCTTTAGTATTAAAGGGCTCAATTTTACCGGGACATTTGCAATGTTGTTTTGGCACGCATGTATTTTTTCTGGCATAATTATTTCATTCAAAGTTTCCCCCTGGAATATGCACCAGCGTAACTGCTTTAGTTACGATTTTTCTAGGTTAGGTTTTTTTTGACGTCATAGACATTCCCTCATGTCTGCGCCAGTATTCATCATGTTTTGCAGTTTGCCCAAAAGATTTTAATCCTAGGTCGGCGTATCTGGCCACTCCCGAAAAACGTTCTGGTGAGTTAACAGAAAGCAGCGCACACTGAAAAATCGGCGCTGAAAGACGCCATTGTTTTTCATCGAAGCTTTTGGAGGGAGTCAGAACACTTGAAATATCCCTAATAAAGTTCAACTTATTTTACCTTTCAACGGAGTACATGGAAGTTTCTTGGATTTCTGAAGTTTACATTTTTTTTTACCCATACGCCACCACCGAACGTCTTCAAGCAGGTCTGGAGGGTCATAGCGTCGGCTGTCAGAATCGGCTCCGCACCTGGAAAACAAGCCCAGGGCGGGGTGGCGATCGGAAGGTTGCTGCATTAGGCACAATACTGCAATGAATTTGGGGGAGGGGGTTGCGAAAGGGAGAAGTCACAAGACTGCAATGAGTTGGTGGGGGGAGGAAGGGGGGAGGAGAAGTCACAAGACCTGAGTGTGGTCCATCCATACAGACCTTGGGGAGAGAGAACAAAGAACCTGTGCTGCCTGCCTTTCTGCTGTTTTGAGCGTCTTGCAAAGGTAAAATTTAACTATGACAATGCCGTACCTTGTGCGAACCATCTGCATCATGGTGCTACGTAGGAGATAATTGATTTGACGTCGTCGCGTGAGGAACATCAGAGACTTAGGGAGCTGGGCAGGAGGCCTTACCCACCTCAGGTATATCGAGACGGGTGTTCGTACTGCATCTGAGTGATGCAGACTGTGTCAGAAGGCTGTGTTTCCGCAAAGACATTGGAACTGAGATCTGTGAGTTGGTGAAAGCAGACCTGCAACCTAGAAGTGTCAGGAAGACTGCTTTGTCAGTTGAAGTGAAGTTTACAGCTGCAGTTTCATTCTATGCCTCCAGATTGTTTCAAGCTACAACTGGGGATGTGTGAGCTATTTCTCAACACATGTCTGCATTCGGCAGGTGACAGCTGCACTATATGCCCGGAGGAATGACTGCATAAAGATCCCCATGACCGCCCAGGCAATGCGTGACAGGGATGCTGGCTTCCCAAAGGTATAGGGCTGCTTTGATTGTACCCGCATTGCCTTGCGAGCACCTTTGGAGGATTCCAAGATGTACAGGAACAGAAAAGGCTTCCACTCCATTAATGTACAGCTCGTGTGTGACGACATGCATCGCATCATGTCAGTCGATGCAAGATATCCTGGGAGTACCCATGATGCGTTCATTCTACGTGAGAGCGTTATATCTGCCATGTTTCAGCTGCAACCAGAAGGGCAGAGCTGGCTGCTGCGAGACAAAGGGTATGGCCTCGCCACCTGGTTCATGATGCCCCTATGAGTAACGCGGACGGAAGCTGACCGGGAATACAACATGTCACACATTGAAACGTGCAGCATCACAGAGAGGATCATTGGCATCTTGAAGCAGCGTTTCCGATGCCTGGACCATTCCGGAGACTAGTTGTTATACTCCCCAGAGATTGTCGGTCAGTTCACTGTTGTGTGCTGCATGCTGATTAACTGAGCCATCATGAGGCAGCAGCAGCTGATATGAGAAGACCCACATGTGGTGAGAGTGGCTGATGATAATGATGAGGAAGATGCAGATGATGAGCAGGAGGACGAGGACGAGGAAGCCATGCAAGTGCCTGAACCCGAAGCACGACGACGGAGGAGGGCGGGCCATCGTACCCCTTTAACGATTGCTCGAGCCTTGCGCCAGCAGCTCATCCATGAATGCTTTGTTGCTGCCTGAGGGCTCAGCGACAACTATTCCACATCGACCATATTTACTCTTTAGACCTGTTCCGTAATGTTGTGTTGTGTTACTGGAACAAATAATGGAAATTATAATTGTTTACTTCAAAAGTTCAATAATGGAACAAATATTGGAATTAATTCAGGTTTAATGTAAAATATATTTTATTCAAATGTTTAACAAACAGTCCTTTGTACTTAACTTAACTTTAATAAAATTATTCGTGTATCAACTTTAAAATTTTCAGTTACGTTCACTTACAAACTAAGATCATTTACAAACTCTAAGATCACTTACAAACTAAGATCATTTACAAACTCTAAGATCACTTACAAACTAAGATCATTTACAAACTCTAAGATCACTTACTAACTTTTAAACTTGTAAATTTACATAACTAACAAAAATCTTTTAATTTGAGAACAACAATTGCAACAATAACAACAACAACAACAGCAGCAGCAGCATATAAAGGCAGCACCCATCTCTCCTCCACTTTATTCTAAGACCGCCCGCCACGCTTGTTCTTGGTGACTCCACCACCCCTGCCCACAGGCGGTGGCACAGTGTTTCTAGGGTTGGTGCCAAACTTATTCTTTCTAAATTCTTGGGTAATGCGCACCTGTTGGCAGGGGGGGGGGGAGGCAGGGGGGCGACGCCAGGCGGTAATGTGGAGGGCCCGCCTTGGGGCTCTTCAGAGGCTGGTCTGGGGATTGGAGTGGGAGTGGCAGTTGATTCTGTCAATGGGCGCGGGATCTGGGCATGTTCCCTTATTGCAACAGCTAACTCCAACATGCCGTCCCTCATGCACCCTGACAGTGTCTCAACGACCTGCAACATTCCCTTCCTCATGTTCAGTGATTGTGTTTGCACCATCTCTGACATTCCCTCCCTGATGTTCACAGCTACCTGTGACATTTCCTCCCTCATGGTCACTGACATAGTTTCAGCTGACTGGTATATTCCTTCACTCATGGTTCCAGATATCATTCCCATTTCTCGTGAGATTCCAGACAGTTCCGTTACCTCATTGCCCACCCCACTGATGGTGTCCAGGAGTGATTGCATAAGGTCAATGCTCTCCCCACTCATTGCCATCACCTGAACCACATCTGTTAGATCCTGCATCTCAGGAGAGAATGGTCGAGTTCCCCTTTCCCTTCTCCCCATGGGTATGGCTCACAACCCACCACTGGGAACCGCAGCCTCGGAAGGTGGGGCCCTGGGTGTGCCTCGCTGCACCACACCACTGGAATTCCCAGCCTCGGACGGAGGGAAACCATGGAATGTCCCACCAACACTCAAACCACTAGTCAGGGAAGGGGCTAGCAACTCAATGGGTGGCACCTGCACCTCCTGCAAAGTGAGTACAAGAGATGGGGCTTCATCCATCTCCTCCCCCTCCCCCTCACCTCCATGCTCTTGGTCAGGAAGGTGGGATTGGAAGATGTTCTCTTCAGGCTCGTCCTTGTCTGAATATTCTTCTGTATCGTCAGGGTTGGCCTCAAGTTCTGCAAAATATAACAGAACACAGAATAATGGTTAGCAGCAGAGGAGGGGACAGGGTGGGTGGCATGAGTAGGCTCACACAGCGCAGGCAGCAGGCTGATTTGAAGGACCACAATGAATGATAGCACATTGCATCAACCGAAGCCCTCGAGTGTGGGCCCAGCTTGTGCAGTGGTGGTTGCTTTTCTTCAAGCAGGACCCATCAAAGTAGCGACCCTCTCTTCCAAAGGTGTCAGTGGGTGCAGATTTGCCGGGCCTCCTCCTGTTCAAGTTTTTTCCCTTTTATTATGTGCCATCTTCCTCTGCAAAGATGAAAATGCAACTTTTTAGAGAGGGTGTCTTTCTGCTGGATGCGACATAAATAGCTGGTCATATCTACAATTGCAATTCCATTAAATAAATGAAAATATTACTTACACTAACTACTTGACCAACGTCCTGCCACTTCTTTTTACACTGGCCTCGAGATCTCGTGGTATTCACCATTACGCAGTAATCTTCTGCAACTTAGTTCCAGCGTTTCTTAATTTCTTTGGGTGAAACTTTTATGTGACCTCTGCTGGTGTCCAGCTCTTGCCATCTGGCCTCAATCACAGTAACTAGTGCTTCAACATCATCCTATAATAGATTCTTGGCCCATCACCGCGTTGCATCTTGTATTGCTACAGCTCCGATTTTGTCAATGCTCTCACACAGCACTCAACGTTGTTATACACACAACTGGCTCTTTAAAAATGGCCAATTGCCAACCAGGAGCTGTACTGTGCATGCGCGTCCATTGAAATAATGTCAAAAATGTCACTTTTTTCCGCGCATGCGCAGAAGGTGCGGCATCATTTTTTCGGCGCAGACAGCAGGCTCCACTCCCCGAGGCGACTGGATACACTGAGTGGCACCAAATTTGAATTATACAATGGGGAAACTTTGGAAAAATATTTCTGGGGCATTTCTGGCCGAGAAAAACAGGCGTAACTCTGGCAATATGCCAGAAAGCGGGCTTGGGAAAATTGAGCCCATAGTGTTTATAGAGTTGTTTTTATAAAGCTAAGGCTAAGTAATCCGTGTCTCCTGTATCACCAATCCATAGAAACATAGAAAATAGGAGCAGTAGTAGGCCATTCAGCCCTTTGAGCCTGCACCGTCATTCAATATGATCATGGCTGATTCTCTATCTCAACACCATATTCCCGCTTTCTCCCCATACCCCTTGATGCCTTTTGTGTTGAGAAATCTATCTATCTCCTTCTTAAATATATTCAGTGACTTGGCCTCCACAGCCTTCTGTGGTAGAGAATTCCACAGGTTCACCACCCTCTGAGTGAAGAAATTTCTCCTCATCTCAGTTCTAAATTTCCTATTCCGTATCTTGAGACTATGACCCCTTGTTCTAGACTTCACAGCCAGGGGAAACATCCTCCCTGCCTCCAGTCTGTTCAACCATGTCAGAATTTTATACGTTTCAATACGTTTTATACCTCTCATCCTTCTAAACTCTCGTGAATACAGCCCTGCCATCTCAGGAATCAATCTGGTGAACCTTCGCTGCAGTCCCTCTATGGCAAGTATATCCTGTCTTAGGTAAGGAGACCAAAACTGCACACAATACTCCAGGTGTGATCTCACCAAGGCCCTGTATAACTGTAGTAAGATATCCTTGCTCCTATACTCAAATCCTCTTGCAATGAATACTCAAATCCTCTTGTAATCCAATCCTACCTCACTTGGGAAAAGGAAACAAGAAGGATTGCGAAGATACAGCAAGCAGAGTAGGAAGGAATGAACAAAGGGGTTGGGATTTAGAAAGGTAGCTGGAAGAAATGAGCAGAAACCAGACACAAAGGAGAGTAAAAGTGGGCGAGCAGAATTTGGGGAGAGACAAGGCGAAGTGACCAGGGGCTGAGCACATAGAGAGGGAGCAAGTGGCAGAGAGCAGAGGTTGGGTACAGATGGAGTGGGACCAATTGGCCCAAGGCTGGGTACTTAAAGAGAGAGCAGGAGGGAATGTGCAGGAAGTACAAAGCACTGATTAATTCTTTACAGTACAAATGGAATGATAGAAAACAGCTAGAAGAAACACCAACACATAGGAGGACACATTCACCAGGAGAATAGCATTCTGGACCACTCCAGCTCTACTTAATGACGGATTTCATTGTAAATCTTTCCCTATTACCTTAAACCGTGTGACTTCCAACCTTTGACATAAAAACATCACCAGTTATGTTGTTTCACAAAAAATACTTTGAAGATAACTGTTTGAACTGAAAAGAGATTTTGTTGCAGAAATGAAAGCCAATCTAATCTGTTACTCAGGAGAGTGTGATATTGACTTGTTTGGTCAATACACTATCAGTATGTTGTAATGAATGTGTAGATTGGAAAACATCCTTTCACAATGTTTTTTTTTGAAGGTTGCTTACTTCAAAAAAAAAGAACAAGCAAAATTTCCATTCACCAGAACGTTGAACCTTGCTGAGAGAGAAAAAGAAACAAAAAGAAAGAAAGAAAGAAAGAAAGAAAGAAAGAAAGAAAGAAAGAAAGAAAGAAAGAAAGAAAGAAAGAAAGAACTAACTTGAAATGATATTGGCCCAAAAATTCCTGTATTTGGTGCCTGCCATTGCCCGTTTAATCTCCATGATATTTTGCGCGGTAAGTTCTGGAAGTGCAAAATGGAACAGTGCAGTATCCTCTACAGGGCATCTGGGATCTGAATGAACAAGACAAGCAACTGTCTATCTCCTTAACCAATCAGATGTAAAGATTATGAAAATGAACAGTGCAGGGTCTGAACAAGGAAGTGTAAGTTAGAATAATGAATTCAATGTCAAATCAGGTACAGAAAGTGAAATAAAGAGAGGGAACGAAAGATTGGATTAAGAGAGAGAGAAAAAAGAGACAGAAAGAAAAAGTAATGAAAAGTTATTTTAATTTTAATCTCCAACAACAATTAAAAGCTGAAGGAATGAGACTCCATACTAGTTACTTAACAAAAACTAATTTTCAGTGCCAGAGGGGTTGACTGGCAGTAATTAACACAACACATCATTAAAAGGATACTTAGACTTGATTTAGCTTTCTGCAACAAGTTTACTTCATATCTACAGTGCAAGTACAGCAACTTCTTGCCACTCAATGCATTTGAATGAGGAGCAATGTGGCAAGATGCCATTTTCACTAAGCTAATGATGGAGCGGCACATCTTGGATAGCAACTTTTTGATTTTCTAGTTTAGTCATACATCTGCCCTCACCTAAAGTTGCCATGGCAAGTTGGCAAGTTGGAGAGTGTTATTATTTTGTTGCTGTTATTTTGACAGCGCTTTTTGGACCATGGTGTTTTTCATGACCTCAGGACATCCCAAGATGCTTTACAACCAATTAAGTACTTTTGAAGTGTAGTCACGGTTGTAATGTAGGAAAGATGGTAGCCAACTTGTGCATAGCAAGGTTTGAAAAACAACAATGGAATAAATGACTAGATCATCGGTGTTAGGTGTTGGTTGAAGGGAAAATGTTGGCCTGGACACTGGGAGAACTCCCCTGTTCTTCTTCGAATAGTGCCATGGGTGTTTTTACATCTACCTGAGAAAGCAGGCGGGGTCTTGGTTTAACCAAAAGATGAGACTAACACTCCCTCAGTACTGCATTGAAGTGTCAGTCGAGATTATGTGCTCAAGTGTCTGGAGTGCAACTTGAACCCATGACCTTTTAATTCTGAGATGAGAGTGCAACCGCTGAGCCAAGACTAACATCTAAATCACCTGCATTCCCTAATTTTAGTACAATGATTTACAACTTATCTAAAATATCATACCATTTAATATTTTACTGGAATATAAATTACGCTTAGAAGAGCAATTGATCTGGAACTTGTTACATAAATGGACAACTCTTTTAAAGAGCCGGTAGAGGCATGATTGGCTGCCTGGTCGCCTTTTGTGCTGTAAGATTGATTTACTCTATACACACATCAAACAGATGTAATGTGGCTTAGCTTTCTATTCCTCTTAATGGAAACGGAATGAATTGTGTTGAAGTTCTACTAAAGTTACAACCACCATTCGATAGTTCCAAGGTAATTCGTGTCAGATGTACCTAATACTGGCTAACTTTCTATGAACGATTGCATGAAGTATAGTCAAGTTAAGCTAATATTGTCCCTTTAAATCAAATGCATTTTATGATGCAATCAAAATTTATTTTTGAAAAATCATCCATTGCTTATGATACTTTAAAAGCATCAGAAATTGAATCAAAATGCAGCTTTATACTTGCAGAACTTATTAAATATTTATGTCACGAAAATAAGATACCTGTGAGTAAGAAACAATATAAACCAGGAGGACAGAATGCCTACTTACACAACACATTTTAACAGCGCTCAAAAGACAGGATGATACTTGTGTGATTTATTCAAATGAGATCATGGTTCTAATAATAATTTTTTTAACTGAATAGCTGCCTTTGAAAGGAAATAAAATTTAAACAGGAATTATCACACTAGATTTACCTTGTATCATTGGAAAAATATTTTGCTGGAATATATATTATGTTTAGAAGAACAATTGATCTGAAATTAGCTACATAGGGCTCAATTTTGTCCAAGCCTGTTTTCTGGCGTATTGCCAGTTACGCCCGTTTTTCTCCACCAGAAATGCACTAGAGATATTTTGCCAAAGTTTCCCCAGTGCAAAATTCAAATTTGGCGTCGCGCAGCGTGTCCAGTCGCCTCAGGCGGTGGAGCCTGCTGTCTGCGCCGAAAAAACGATGCCACACCTTCTTCATTGGAAAAATCAGAGCTGCAATACAAGATGCAACACGGTACAAGGACCAAGAATTTCTTACAGGATGAAGTGGAGAACTAGTTACTGTGATTGAGAACAGATGGCAGGAGTTGGACACCAGCAGAAGCCACATAAAAGTTCCACCCAAAGAAATGAAGAAACGCTGGAACCAAGTTGCAGAAGATTACTGCGCAATGGTGACCACCATGAGATCTGGAAGCCAGTGCAAAAAGAAATGGCAGGACCTTGGTCAAGTAGTTAGTGTAAGTAATATTTTCATTTATTCGATGCAATTGCAATTGTAAATATGACCAGCTTTATATGTCGCACCCAGCAAAAAGAGACCCTCTCTAAAAAGTTGCATTTTCATCTTTGCAGAGGAAGGTGGCACATAATAAAAGGGAAAGCACTTGAACAGGAGGAGGCCCGGCAAATCTGCACCCACTGACACCCTTGGAAGAGAGGGTCACTGCTTTGATGTGTCCTGCTTGGAGAAAAGCAATCACCACTGCACAAACTGGGCCCACACTCAAGGGAGAGGGTAAGTCCTGCAAATTCCACAGTCTGGATTTGCTAAATGTTGATTACTGCGCGGGCTATCCATGCTTTGGTTCATGGGAATGTCTCCGTCCGCTATACTTCGGTTGATGCAATGTGCTATCATTCATCTTGGTCCTTCAAATGAGCCGGCTGCCTGCGCTGTGTGAGCCTACTCATGCCACCCACCCTGCCCCCTCCTCTGCTGCTAACCATTTGTCTGTGTTCGATTATATTTTGCAGAACTTGAGGCCAACCCTGACGATGCAGAAGGAGATTCAGATGAGGACGAGCCTGAAGAGGGGAACATCTTCCAATCCCACCCTCCAGACCAAGAGCATGGGGGTAAGGGGGAGGGGGAGGGGATGGAGCTGGATGAAGCCCCCACTGTTTTACTGACTTTGGTGGAGATGCACGTGCCGCCCATTGAGGTGCCAGCCCCTTCCGTGACTAGTGGTTGAGTGTTAGTGGGACATTCCATGATTTCCTAATGTCAGAGACTGTGGGTTCCAGTAATGTGGCGCAGTGAGGCACACCCAGAGCCCCACCTTCCAAGGTCACGGTTTCCAGTGGTGGGGTGCGAGCCACACCCAAGGGGAGGAGGTAAAGGAGCTTAACCGCGTTCTCCTGAGGTGCAGGATCTAACAGATGTGGTTCAGATAATGACAATGAGTGCGGAGAGCATTGACCTTACGTGATCACTCCTGGACACCATCAGCGGGGTGGGTGATGAGGTAGCGGGACTGTCGGGAAAATTAACAGCAATCTCACGAGAAATGGGAACGATGTCAGTGACCATGAGGGAGGGAAAGTCACAGGTAGCTGATGCACTGACAGTGAACATCAGGGAGGGAATGTCAGAGATGGTGTGAACACTATCACTGAATATGAGGGAGGGAATGTCACAGGTAGTTGAGACAGTTTTGCTTAACACGAGGGAGGGAATGTTGCAGGTCGTTGAGACACTGTCGGGGCGCATGAGGGACGGCATGTTGGAGTTAGCTGTTGCAATAAGGGAACACGCCCAGACCCTGCGCCCATTGATAGAATCAGCTGCCACTCTGACTCCAATCCCCACACCAGCCTCCGAAGAGCCCCAAGCCAGGCCCTCCACATTGCCGCCTGGGCCCTCCACATTGTCACCCCCCCTCAACAGTTGCACACTACCCAAGTTTTAAGAAAGAATAAGCTTGGTAGCAACCCCAGAAACACTGTGCCATCGCCTGTGGGCAGAGTTGGCAGAGTCACTAAGATCAAGCGCGGCGGGCGGTCTCAGAATAAGGTGGAGGAGAGATGGGTGCAGCCTTTCTTTGGTTTATGCTGCTGTTGTTGTTGTTGTTATTATTATTGTTATTGCTGTAACTGTTGTTCACAAATTAAAAGATTTTTGTTAGTTATGTAAATTTACAAATTTAAAAGTTAGTAAGTGATCTTAAAGTTTTTAAGTGATCTTAGAGTTTGTAAGTGATCGTAACTGAAAACTTTAAAGTTTGATACAAGAATAATTTTATTAAAGTTAAGTTAAATACAAAGAACCATTTGTTAAACTTTTGAATAAAATATATTTTAAATTAAACCTGAATCATTTTCGTTATTTTGTTCCTTATTAACACAGCAGGCAGGACAGGTTCTTTGTTCTCTCTCCCCAAGGTCTGTACGGATGGACCACACTCAGGTCTTGTGACTTTTCCCCTTCTCCCCCCACTCCGCCAAACTCATTGCAGTCTTGCACCTAGTGCAGAAGTCTTCCAATGGGCACCTCCCTCCCCTGGGACACTGTATGAATTAGTGATATGTTTTGAGACATTAAGGCACTGAATAACCTACAACCATTTGTAAATGCCTAAGTGCCACCCCAGAACTCCATCGTCTGTCGAAGCTGTGAAGTTCACCACGTTGGTCCTTTGAAGCTGGCTGCAGTTTTTTACATCACAGGAAACAAGGATATAACTGATCTCGGAACAAATACTCTGAGCCTTATTTTATCAGGGAGCAGCAAAGGTCAGTGATGTAGGTATAGTCTGCACTGTGTTATACAGAAATTATCCCCAACACGTCAAAAATTCACAGCTCTGTAAAATACTGATACAAGGTTTTAAAAGACTTTTATAAAACATTATTATAAGCTGGATAAGGATTGTCAAAACCACTAATGAGATAACTACCGAATGCCAGATGTCTAATTGCCATTGTAACCTGTTTTAAGCTGTATTAGTCCTACTTATAAGCAATGAGTCTTAAAAAAAACTTTCACAATCTATACACTTGACCAACCCAATCCACTTGGTTTGAATGAAGTGTGACCTCTAAAGTGCCAAAGATCAGCATCTATAGAAAGACACATCTGTTCAGTTTTACTCCTCTCACTGACCATTTAATTTTACCCTCCAGACTGATATTCCACTTCATTTAGTCGTATTGAGCCACTGACCAAAAGACATATAGCCACACTAACAACAAGAAATAAAAGTAGAACATCAGATGACTCATTTGTCAAATTAACGACAACTCATCAAACAGTGGTCACATTTTCATAGACAGCCTTCACCTCAGGTCACCAATAATAACCCCATCCTGTGTAAGCAATCCCTTGTTGTTACTGATACCACTAAGATTACAAGCTGTTGCAGCATTCATTTAACACATGAATGCTTGAAAATGTCTTATGTATTGTCACAATATAAAACAAGGGGGGAAAAATTGTGTTCAGAGGCTTCCTGCGGGCAAAAGCCTCCCACCGAAAAAAAAGTTACGAAAATACCCGGTGGTCCCGGAGGAATGTAGGATTGTGCTCCGAGGCCTAGCTTCGCTGTCCAGCGTATGGGAACATGTCTTCCACAATCGTATGTGTATCCTGGCATCACGTGGGCCTGGACCACCAATCACAATGTAGTATTCTCATTCATAGTAATGGGACTTCCAAGCTCCGAGCTCCCATTACTATCAATGCGAATACCCCTAAAATCAAATAAAGCACAAACATAAATTTAAAAAACACTTCACTTTTTTAAAATTAATAGAAATTGCATTATATTAAATGATTTCGAGAAAAACTTATTTTTTTGGGTTTTTTTAATGTTTTAATACTGTTAAAAATAAACTTACCTTCATAGGCAGAATTTTTAATATAAAAATGAGTAACATTTAATTTTTCTATGTTTTAAAACTCTTACGCTGGTAAAAGTAGACCATACGCCTGTTTTTACCAGGTATAAGAGTTTGAAGGACATTCGCTGGGCAGGAGTTGGGCAAATAGCCCAAATCTCCGCCAGCGATGTTCTTCTCCCGGGATACATGCGATCTGTCCAAAGAAATTTTGAAAGATCGCAAAAGCTGGTTCTTGGCACATGTGCTTCGTGCGGCAAGAACTGGCATTTGCGAGGCCTCTTCGGGAGCATGTGCACATCGTATGCACCCGGAGAGGCCGCAATTTTCGGGTCATTAAGATCAAAACTAACAGATTTACATGTCTGAATTAAACACTCTCTTACACGCAAAAAGGTCAGGTCAGCCAAACCTGCAGATTTGGTCTTGGTCTTAGAAATCATAACATTTAGACATTCATGGAGCTGAAACCAAAGAGCAGAGAGTGATTCTATCACCAATTAAATCTTCCTATATCACCAAGCAAGATCACTGAAGGGCTGGATGTACGCAGCTGCCTTTCGATTGATCTACCTCTCAAAATGCTAGAAGGATTTAGACAAATGCTTGCCCTCAAAGATTGAATGCCCCCCAATTATTCTGCTAATAAAGTAGAGTTGTGGGATGGACTGGCAAGTGTCAAATGGCCCCATCTCAGCGATAAATGGTCAGGGATTAGGCTATCACTAGGCTATCAGAAAAAAATGCCAGGGACTAAGTCAGATGCGGAATACTTGACCACGAAGTGAATTGTAACAATCGATTTAATAAATTTAAAGAAGAACACATAATAATATTAAATTAAAATGGTACCACGCGACATTTTTATTGCATTTTCCTTTGTAGATGTTGACCACAATTAGCTTAGTTCAGCAACTAATTTAGCCTGCTATGGCAGACAGTATACCATGACATGTGGTTGGAGCCACAGCAACACTGATTGCGACTTTTACTTACTCAGACAGATGGTACCTGATTGCTGGTTGCCTGGTGAGCAGAGAGGCAGGCAATCCCAAGTACATGTCCATTTTTGGGTTGAGGGTCCGACAAACAGCAGAGGACCATTATTTAAATATTTTAATAAAGCCTGTTTCGGGCAGGAGCTCTTGCCGCCCCCTTTGATGTCCACTCGATAATTGAGTGAGGTGGGCCTCAGGCCTCAGGCCTCCAGTATGTGGTAGGTTATTTTTAAATGTTCGTCAAATGTTCATCAAATGTTTTTCAGCTTGAATGGGGCCAGTAGGCAGACAAAATGCCCCCCAACATAATGGTTGGAATAAGGAGAAACAGTGGAAGAGAAATAAGCCTAGACCACTTTCTCTAAGTTGACTGAACCAAAGCTGGGATTTGATTTATTTTCTAATTATTAAAAAACTGTACAACAAGAATGCTGTTTGTAGGCTTGCAAAAATATTTCAAAGTGTTAAAAAAAAATTGCTGTTATGTATTTCGAGTTCAGCCAAACATCATTTCAAGTTATGCGCCAATCACTGTAAATTACAAATGCTGAAATGGTGCTACTGATATAATCTTATATGAAACTGAACCTAAACCATAAATATTTACTTTTATAAATTTAATAAAATCTTTTTGTTCAACTCTTAATTTGGCCAGTGCTAAAGAGGCAGTGATTGTTGCGTCTTTTGCTGATGCAGACACAAGCAATGAAGGGTGAAGTACTGAAGGTGAACTCTCACCAGAGATTGGCTGAGCTTTTGGCTCTGAGTGGGATGCTCTTGGTGGTCAGCAACAACATCAGGAGGCAAAACAGAGAGACACAGGATTAAGGTACTGATCAGTCAACTTAGAATCATAGGCCCCAAACTTGGTGCACTCACCGCCCACTGTCGCTGGCTGCCGCTGAGTTTTCTGGGCGGTCTCCCTTTGGTGCCAGTTTCCTCTAGGCCTCCTGCCGATGAGAGGGGAGTACCACTCGGAACCGCCCACTGATGTCCGCTAGCCCGCAAAGCGTGTAAGTGTCCTCCCGCCCGCCGAGCTGCCAGTTTGCTCCAGGCGAGAGTCGGCGGTAGTAGGGAAAAGGACTGCTGCGTGGAGGCAGGTCTAACCCCAATGGTAAGTATGAAGACCTGCAAAAAAAGGTTAGTAAACTTCTTTTATTTAATTTTT
Organism: Pristiophorus japonicus; assembly: GCF_044704955.1. Taxonomy (NCBI): domain Eukaryota; kingdom Metazoa; phylum Chordata; class Chondrichthyes; family Pristiophoridae; genus Pristiophorus; species Pristiophorus japonicus. The sequence continues at coordinate 39,663,929 of NC_091989.1, read as the reverse complement.
TTTAACAATTCAAGTGGATGGGGTTCCCTGAAGGTTTTCCAGTGTTTTTTTTTGTGTAAATTTTTATTTTTCAGTGTTCTGCCCTCCTTAGTCCCGACTCAATCCTCGGCGGCACTTTGGCAAGGATTGCATTTGCTGCCGAGATTGGGAGCTCCCTCCTGCAGCCCCCCAGATTCAGGGCATAAGTCGTTTTTTGCTGCCGGGCGGTCTTTGCAGATCTTTTTGAGGAATCTCCCTGCCAAAGTATCGCCAGGTCTCTCGGACATCCTTTGGGCGACACTTGGGCGGGCATGAGCATTGACCAAGTTCGGGCCCATAGAACCTTACAGCACAGAAGGAGGGCTGTCATGCTTGTACTGGCTTTTTGAAAGAGCTGTCCAATTTAGTCCCACACCCCAGATTTTTGCCCATAACCCTGCAAATTAGTCCTCTTCAAGTACATGTCCAATTGCCTTTTGTGCCAGATTTCACCTGTGTAAAGCCTCAGAAAAATAAATCAGGGGAGAATTGCTTAATATAGATGGCAAAATATGAGCAGCTATGGGTGAAAAAAATTCAGAATCAGTTTGGACAAAGTCAGAGAAGAAACAGAGAAGAAAACTAAGTTCATGTTTAACAAGAAAAATATAATGGCACTTAATGTAAACTTGTCAAAATAGCCAGTAACGGTCTCCAAATAACATTGGTAGACATAATGCACCTTTAACAATGACAATCAGCCCGCTGCCACATTAACAGCAGATAGTCTGATCACTTTATTAAAAAGAAATTCTGCTTTTCTATTCTTCCTACTGAAGTGGATAATTTCTCATTTACGCACATTATACTCCATCTGCCACCTACTTGCCCATTCACTGTCTATAACCCATTGCAACCACTTTGCATCCTCCTCACTGCTTACTTTCCCACCTAGCTTTGTATCGTCAGAAAACTTGGATACGTTGCACTCGGTCCCCTCATTTAAGTCATTGATATAGATTGTAAATGGCTGATGCCCAAGCACTGATACTTGTGGCACTCCACTCAGAGGGTTGTAAATCTATGGAATTCTCTGCCCCAGAGAGATGTGGAGGCTGGGTTATTGAATATAGTTAAGGTGGATATAGACAGATTTTTGAGTGATAAGGGATTAAAGGGTTACAGGGAGCGGGCAGGGAAGTGGAGCTGAGTCCATGATCAGATCAGCCATGATCTTATTAAATGGCAGAGCAGACTCAAGGGGCCAAATGGTCTGCTCATGTTCCTATTTCTTATGTTTCTTATGTTCTAAACAGCCAGCTTCCATGCTGAGATCTTTGTGATATGACTTTGCGAGAGACTGTGGAGGGATATGATCGGGGCCCAGGAGATGCATGAGTTCGGGGCCAGGGGTCCATGCAGCAGAGCAGGTCTCCGGTCGTCTTGGATAACCCTTGCCACTGGACCAAGACCTAGCTCCGTCAAGCCCGTGTGGTGGCTGGTGTGCAACGGTCACACATTAAAAAAAATCCACACACAGGCATCTTCCACCTTTCAAGATGAAGTTCAGGACCTGGAATATTAGGTCCTTCATTGAAACACCTGTGAAGTCATCCTTTTTTTGGTGTGGAAGCAAGTCATCCTCATTTGGAGGTACTGCCTATAATGATGACATTAACAGGAGCCTACTGCCGGGCAGGTGTAACACCAACCTGTTTCAGGCAGTAGGACCCTTTTAATATGCAAATCATGGCCATGTGATGTATTTAGGACCCCGATTGCCACTTTAGGACAGAACTGGTTAGAATGAGCGCCATGCACTCTCTGAGCTTCAACGGTACCGAAACGGGTGGCCTGCTGGACCACTCCACTGCTCAACCATCTAAAAGTTAAAATCGACTCCATGGATTGTGTGTGTAATTTGGAGGTGAGTGTAAATAACAAAACATTTGACAGTTTTTAAACAAGTTCTAAATGCTGTATTTACTGGTGGTCATTTGCGGAAATGTTAAACTGCCTTAAGGTGAGCTATGCATTTCTCCAGCTAACTTCACGTCAGTGAGCAGCACGCTAATTATCACCTTGCTGTGAGCCCCTCCTGTTGCCTACTCTAGTGCTTCTACAAGTCGCCCAGTGGCTGCAGCATGGTGATGGAAGGCTGCTGAGGCTCAATCAAGAGTTTGTGTGATGCTCTCAGAGCTCAGACTAGAGAAGGCCCAGCTGCAGAGTGCAGCGACATTCAATTTTCACTACAAAATGGATTTTCAGCCACTTTAAATGAATTTCCTCTGCTTTGTTTTCTGGACTTCTTTTTAAATCATATCTACCTTGTAGTGAATACAGCTTGTACACAAATGTATAAGAGAAAAGCTTGCACATTTGCTCCTGAAATAGCTACAAGTTTGTGGCCTAATTCAAAACTTGCTGTTAGTTGGCACGAGACTAGTTTGTTTCTACACTGCCATTCTGTTCCATTTTATTGTTTGAGTTATTACAATGTTTATGTCATATATTCATGCTGAAAATGCTTCAAGTCTGTGACCAAAAGTTTATGAGAAAATCTTACCAGCAAATTGGACTTCCTTTAATGTGTGAGGTCATCCACATTTAAGAATAATTTTCCCCTGATGAACTAGGATGTAGAATTTTCCAGTTTTGATTAACCTGAATATTTTAACAACAAACAGCCAAAGCAAAGGCTCCTGTGAGATTCTATTGTACTCCTATAGTTGACGTTTGGAACAATTCCTGCAGGGTAAATTGTAAGTCTCCTAAGACATTAACTTAAGCAATAATTTCCATTTGTGAGGAATGTATGAGCCAATAAATGGTTCCCATGATGCAGCCTTGACATTTAGTTAGAGGAGCCATATATTGCTGAGAACACTTGAAAGATTAAAGTTATTACTATTACACAACAGACTGGTTAACTTTACAACATCTATAGTACGATCTAAGTTTAAAATGGGTCTGTTGGAGAGTATTATGGATGTGATATTGAATGTTACACAATTACTGTGTAGTGATAGGACAGTGGTATACCGGCCATAAAATTACTGTCATACTGCAGCAAATGTGTATCGCAAATTCACCTTGCAGCCTTGAGATTTAGTTAAACCGCATATTGATGAGGACACTTTGTAAAGTAAAGTTACTTAATCTGGCTGATCATTCGAGTCTTTTCAGCAATGTTCTTCTGGGACATAGACGCTGGCATTTCCCTTGGGGGTGGGGTTCTCCTCATAGGTCGTGAGGCTCACATTGTGTACTACGAATTCCACATAGAGAGAGGTCCTGTGGGAAGGAGGACAGTAGGAGTATGTTTGAGTTTGTGTGTATGTATTGGCACATGTGGCAGAGCCTGGTTTCCAGTCGTCTTGGATGCCCTTGCAACTAGACCAATACCTTGCTCCATCAAGCCCGTGTGGTGGCTAGTGTGCAAAGGCCACCCCACGTTAAAAGAATTCACGCACAGGCATCTTCCACCATTTAAAATGAGTTCATCAATCATCTGAGTACTCATTTTTAGTGTGGAAGCAAGTCACCTTCGACCCCAAGGGACTGCCTATAGAAACATAGAAACATAGAAAATAGGTGCAGGAGTAGGCCATTCGGCCCTTCGAGCCTGCACCACCATTCAATATGATCATGGATCATATTGATCATGCAACTTCAGTACCCCATTCCTGCTTTCTCTCCATACCCTTTGATCCCTTTAGCCGTAAGGGTCACATCTAACTCCCTTTTGAATATATCTAACAAACTGGCCTCAACAACTTTCTGTGGTGGAGAATTCCACAAGTTCACAATTCTCTGAGTGAAGAAGTTTTTCCTCATCTCGGTCCAAAATGGCTTACCTCTTATCCTTAGACTGTGACCCCTGGTTCTGGACTTCCCCAACATCAGGAACATTTCATGCATCTAACCTGTCCAATCCCGTCAGAATTTGACATGTTTCTATGAGATCCCCTCTCATTCTTCTAAATTCCAGTGAATATAAGCCTAGTTGATCCAGTTTTTCTTCATATGTCAGTCCTGCCATCCCGGGAATCAGTCTGGTGAACCTTCGCTACACTCCCTCAATAGCAAGAATGCCCTTCCTCAGATTAGGAGACCAAAACTGTACACAATATTCAAGGTGTGGCCTCACCAAGGCCCTATACAACTGCAGTAAGACCTCCCTGCCCCATACTCAAATCCTCTCGCTATGAAGGCCAACATGCCATTTGCCTTCTTCACCGCCTGCTGTACCTGCATGCCAACTTTCAATGACTGATGTACCATGACACCCAGGTCTCGTTGCACCTCCCCTTTTCCTAATCTGTCACCATTCAGATAATATTCTGCCTTTCTGTTTTTTCCACCAAAGTGAATAACCTCACATTTATCTACATTATACTGCATCTGCCATGCATTTGCCCACTCACCTAACCTGTTCAAGTCACCCTGCAGCCTCTTAGCGTCCTCCTCACAGCTCACACCACTACCCAGTTTTGTGTCATCTGCAAACTTGGAGATATTACATTCAATTCCTTTGCCTAAATCATTAATGTATATTGTAAATAGCTGGGGTCCCAGCACTGAACCTTGCGGTACCCCACTAGTCAGTGAATGCCATTAAGAAAAGGACCCATTTATTCCTACTCTTTGCCTATGATGATGATGGGGTCTCCATGTCGTCTGCCGTAACTTTGGCAGAAGATCGGAGGGAACCCTGTTTGCGCACATAAGTGGGGTTTCTACTGAGGTTACGCCGGCAATCGGGAGAACCCTCTGAGTAAATTCCTGGCGAGACACTCAGATCTCCTTAGCGATAGCTGAAGGCCTTTATGTAGAGTTGGTGGTATTAGAACCTGTGGAGAACAGACAATGGACAAGTCCTCCTCTAGTCTGACAACTGGTTTCCCTTCGATTTGAAAATAGAAATGGGAATCCATGTTTTAGATTTTTTACTCATGTAAATACATTTGACACAATAATGGGATATATGCCATTTCTCAAATATATATTTCTATACAAATTGCAATGTTAAGGCAGACATTGCACTGAGATATATATTTAATTGTTTTTTACAAATCATCTTTTGAGTTGGACAGATTGCTTTAAATTATAATGGAGATAGCTACAATTATTATCTTATTTTCTATTGAATGATAATACTGTATTATATTTACCAGCAATATTCTTCCAGCTGTTGAAGTAAGAGATGTAGGGCTGGAACCTCCACTTTTCAGTTTATCACCCAAAAAAGGGCGATATTTCTGGCATGGGTGGTAAAAAAGGGTTTTCAGATCGCCAGCTTCTCGTCCATTCTCAAAACACATCGTTTACATTTTTGAAAATGAGCGTTACCGTGAGCGATATCAAATTCGCGGCAGCGTTAAATTTTTCTGACCTTCTGCCATAAAGTGTGGCCGTCCTTAGCAATGGCATGGCAATGCTCGATTCCCGTGATTCAAAAGGTCAAGGGTCACCATGACATGCGCAGAAGAGAAGACACAGAGAGAGGGAGATCAAAGGGACTGAAGGCGTGGCTGGGTCTGGTGTGGCTGCTTTGGGAGGAAGGAGGGAGACGTTAGAGCTTCACAGCAAGTAGGCAAACAAAAAGTAGCTGTTACCAGCCACATATTTGACTGAATTTGCCCTATAATGGAGGGAGAGGAGGAGGCAGCACAGCACGTTGTAGAGACTGATGCTGGAGAGAGCAGTGAGGTGGGAGAGGAGCACATTGGAGGTCGCAAAAGAGCCAGGAGGTTCTCGGACAAGGCAGATGCCTCTCTCCTGCAGGAGGTCGAGTTAGGTTGGGGTGATTTGACACAGGGAGGGCGTGGGAAGCCCACCCTAAAGGCCTACCAGAGCATATGGACCGAGATAGCAGAGGTGGTTTCGTCGGCGACCAACGAAGTGCGTGAGGGCAACCAATGCCACAAACGATGGAACGACCTTGTGGGATCCACAAGAGTAAGTATTACATTGATTTACATGTACTTATGTATTTATATAATTTGATTTGTAACAGTCATGAGTGACTATCAGCAGATGTGAGGTCTTGCACTTTTACCGGGAATGTTTTACTCAAAGCCTGCGGTCACGGTGTATGTCTTTAGGTAAAGAATGATAATAATCATAATAATCATGATTACATCTGTTGGTTATGTGTTGTATCGGTGTCTGTGACAGTACCTAGCAATGATATCACATAATGATCTCATGCCATGTCGTCCTGTCACCTTTTACAGAAGAAGCTATAGACGATGAGGTCCGTGCAGAGGCGAACGGGTGGGGGGGCCACCAGTCCCCAGCGACATCACTGACATGGAGGAGCGAGTGCTCGCACTCGTGGGGAAGCACCCCTGGACACATCTGCAAACCCTGAAATGATGCCATGTGAGTAAAGCTTATACCATCGCGTGATATAAAGTCAATAAATGCCACACCAACTCACATCCGACCAATCATATATGATAGATGATTTCTAAAAGCGTCATCGAAATAATGAAAATAATGGCCAAATGAAAATCATTGCAATCCACAATGTGTTGACAGTCATGAAATATGATGTCTGTGATGATTTTGATAGTGGTGGTGCTTTTGTCGTGCATCTGCTGTGTGTAGCGCTGGACTCGCCTTGTCAGCTAGCACCGCCTTCTCCTCTAACAGCCTCATTTTTGTCTTGCAGCTCAGCCAGCAGTGCAGCCCCAGGCAAGGCCACAGAGGCCTAAAGGCAGGGGCACGGGGCAGGAGTCGGCGGACGATCCTACTACATCTAGTGCTGAGGAGCTCCGATTCTCACCCGTCAATCCACTGGGCCTGTTCTCGATGGATGAGAGCGCGGACTTCGAAGAACCTGCTTCGCCACACTCCGGAACCCATTCCACCCCAAAGCCATCTAGTGGTCCTCCGGTCATTCCCGCCTCCACTCTGGAGGTGCCCTCCCCAAGCACCTCACCACAGGGCACCCCATTTGTCCCCAGGATGGCGTCAACCCCACGGAGGCCTTGTGGATGCGTCAGGTCTGTTCCACGAGCGTGACATGACAGCGGAGAGATGGTTCAGTTGTCCAGGAGGACTGTAGACGTTGGTGACCAGCTCATCGAAGCTTTGGGGGACATATTCCGACACCTGGCCACCATGTCCGAGTACATTCCACGCATTGCAGAGTCCCTGAATGCGACAGTGAGGAACACTGCTGCCACAGCCCTCCCAGTGGTCCCAGAGCATGGCACTCCACCCCTAGGTTCCGCACCACCACTGCGAATGACAGATGCGAGCAAGGACCAAATCCTGCTTCTGCATCAGAGAATGTTGTCCCCTCAGCATCCCCCCACTCTCGTACCCATTCAACCAACGCATCTGCCTTCATCCCCCCCAAAGAGGCACCACGTGAGGAGCTCCTCGGCCAGGCACCATGGAGCGAGGAGGGGAAAGGATAGAGTAGGGAGAAGAAAGAGAGGGGGGAAGGAAAGTGAGGTGCATGTGTGCAGGTGATGGCTGTGTTATATGTCCATCTGGGTGTATGCAATTTGTTGCAATGTATGGGGGCTGGGGACCATGCTCCTGCTTTGTCTTTGTATTCTGTGTTGCTGAACATGTTGACCATGCGATTTATGTCAATGGTGAAAAAAGTGGGATGTGGGCAGAGGTTAGGTGTTATTGGCTGTGTTACTTATGATTTCAGACCAATGTTGGTATTAAACTTTTATTATTGAACATAACCTTGTTGCGCATTGTCTCAGATAGCTGGACCGTTACACACTGGTGATTCCTTACCGTGAAAGGGTTAAATACAACTTAACATCAATCAACATAAACTTTAACTGGCATCAAGGTGATGGGCACCATTGATGTCTGAGCTGCACACACACAGCAGTGTGTCAGCATTGTCACTTACATCAGCGCTCTTTCAGGCAAATCTTTCCAATATCGGCTCCTCACGTAAGAGTGGGATTTAACAAATGCCAGCCATATCGTTGGGGTCCATCCCGATTAGTTCCACTTTTTGTGGGCGGTTTTTTGAGCGGGCGATATTCTGGGCGATATGTGTGCGAGATGGTGAAATTGACGGTGGCCGATCTCCACGGCCGCTAGTTTGGGTAAATATGCTCTTTACGACAAAAAACAGTTGCCGGGCGATTTTATTGAATCTCGGCGTTAAGTCCATGCGGAAAGTAACGCTGGACGATAATATGGGGGTTGAAATCGCCCATTCTGCTGATTCCACCCAAAAATAGTGGGCGGGCGGTAATATTTTTTCTCGCCGTTAAGCACACGGGTAAAATAACGCTCAGCGATAAGTCTCCTCAAAAGACCCGTCAAAATGGGCGCTATCTGGGCATTATACGTCATTTCAGCAGTTCAATGGGCGTTAAGTGGGCGTTAAGCAGGTTCTAGCCCATTGGTTCTTTTCACTTCTGTCTCCAGTGTTGTGTCTCCTTTTGCTATCAGTCTTTCAAAGCTCATTCATATATAGGAAGGAAGCCTCCAACATGGCCACTGTCATCCCTCCGGTGTCAAACTATTTCTTGAATATTAGTCAGATTGGCCCTTTTCCATCCTGGGTACCTAGCAATTTTGCTTTTTCATGTAAACAGCAGCCTGCCTGATGCTAGCAGCAAAAGCTCAACCATTTCCTCCATGCAAACGTTGCAACACTTTTCCAATTTTGCTTGTGCTCTAGCAGGATTACAACAACAACAACTGGTATTTATATAGTGTCTTTAACATAGTAAAACATCCCAAGGCACTTCACGGAAGCGCTATAAAACAACATTTGACACCGAGCCATATAAAGAGATATTAGGGCAGATGAAAAGAGGTAGGTTTTAAAGAGTATCTTAAACGAGGAAAGAGAGGTAGAGAGGCGGAGAGCTTTAGGGAGGGATTTCCAGAGCTTCGATCCTTGGCAGCTGAAGGCACGGCCATGATTGGTTGAGCGATTATAATCAGGGATGCTCAAAGGTCCAGAATTTGAGGAACGCAGACATCTCGGGGTGGGAGGAGGGACGTTGTGGGCTGGAGAGATTACAGAGCTAGGGAGGGGCGAGGCCATGGAGGGATTTGAAAACAAGGATGAGAATTTTGAAATCAAGATGTTGCTTAACCTGGAGCCAGCAGTACAATGTATGCAGAGGTTTGTTACATATAAAGTAATGTATAATAATGTGTGTGCCACTCCTCTGTATTAAGACACAAGGCTGGATGATTTATTTATAATGGCACTTTTCACATAATAACACTGACATTCAACCTCTGGCATTAAGCTGAGGCCTAGTCACTTCTAGATGGATATGTCGCATAGGGAGATGATTTCCGCTATTTATAATGAAATCATAAACATGTATGAAGAATGCATTTATGATACTGGAATTAATAGTGAATAGCAAAAGTCTACCCCATAACGATACAACATTACAGAATTTAATGGGAGCCAGTCATCTCTCTTCTCGCCCATAATAATTGGTTTAATTGCTATTTTTAGTGCAGCAGTATAAAAGATTCACCACCTTATTAAATCTATATTGCCAATTGTGAACCACTTTTACTAGCACCCAAATGTATCCATATACTTAGTCAGCCAATTTCCTCATTTCAAAAATTACTGACAGGGAAAGATCCCTTCTACCCAATAACCTTTGAAAAATATATTTTGGTGTGAATTGTATGGATATGTGGATTATTCTTTTACAGCATAATGATTTCTCAAAACGTTAGTGCTTTCTTATTATTTTGCATTATGCATTCCTTAAAATACATGAACCAGACAGATATGCAAAAAATATCCAGCACATTGAACAGCTGTTTATAGCAGGGATGTACCCTGCTCTTTTAAATTATAAAGGGCAACGGTTTTTACTTTCTACAGCTGAATTTACTGTGTGTCGTACTTATTCTCAATCAGAAATATGTCATCCAAGATATATGAGTAGATAGCATTCAAATGTGTCTTCAGTTCTCTGTGGTATTGTAAGTAGTTTCAGGACAGATGTGAAAATAAATGACCTATTTCCTGTTTTTTATACCCCTCTGAGACCTACATAGAATATTGATAGATGCTTATGTTAAATTAGCAGCTAATTAGCTGCAACGCTATTACCAGCATCTGCTACTATAGGAGCCGTATCTTTTTTTACCTTCTAAAATAGATTTTGAATCCTCAGGAGTCTTTCTTATAGAAGACAATTTTGAAAATCTTTGTGAATGAAATAAATCACCCAGATGTTGAGCTCAGACAAGAAAGGTTTGTTAAAATGTTCCCGCCTGTTACCACTGTCCCCTTTAATTTTGTTTGGTGCCACGTGGCCCCTTTATTGGGCTGCACGGGTTCCCTGGACATTGCTTGTCACAGACTCCCACCAACAATCCAGAATAGTGCCACTTGAAACATTAATGACACACAATTTCTCAGAACTTTCCAGCTTAACCACAGCATGAGAGCGGTATTGCGCCATTTATTTCTGAGGAAATTTACGTGCAATTAATTTACACCAGTTTTACATCAAGACATTGGCTTGTGCAAATTTACTCGATCCTTTGAGAGCTGTCTGCTGAAACCCTTTGCCACTCATTTACATAGCTCCCTCCCATGCAAAAGAGCAGCTCCCGCGAGTTTCCTGCAGTTAGTGGTGTAGATTTCCGCCCAAAAATGTAGGTGCAACACAGTCACAATCACTCGATATCGGTGTAATGTGGATTTCTGGAGTTTGATTGTGGAGATTTTTAAAACGTTTCTCACTGACACCTGAACTATACTTAACCAATGTGCTGTCAGTCTCAGAGCAGCTGGAATTCTTTGGTCCCCCTCCCCCAAAAAAACACATTCAAATGGACTAAGCAGCTGGAATGGCCTTCCCAATGGCCATACCCCTGTTCCGCATAATTATCATCATCATCATAGGCGGTCCCTCGAATGAGAATGACTTGCTTCCACAAGAGTTCACGGATGTTTCAATAAAGGATCCGATGTTCCAGTCCTGAACTCCAATTGAGGGGGTGGAAGATGCCTGTGCGTGAATTTTTTTAACGTGTTAATGGGAGAGGAGCAGCAGAGGCAAAAGGCTCTGAGAGTAAGGCACCATGGCAGAAGACAGCAGCCCACTCACTATTATCACTATTGGTGCTTGTTTTTATGTAAGTTTTTATGTTCCGGCATAGGCAAATGAACCCGGTAGTAATTCTTGACATAAGAACCAATGTCCTAGGGGGAGTGTTTGCTAGTGCTGTTGGGGAGGATTTAAACTAATATGGCAGGGGGATGGGAACCAATGCAGGGAGACAGAGGGAAACAAAAAGGAGACAAAAGCAAAAGACAGAATGGAGATGAGGAAAGGTGGAGGGCAGAGAAACCCAAGGCAAAGAACAAAAAGGGCCAATGTACAGCAAAATTCTAAAAGGACAAAGGGTGTTAATAAAACAAGCCTGAAGGCTTTGTGTCTTAATGCAAGGAGTATCCGCAATAAGGTGGATGAATTAATTGTGCAAATAGATGTTAACAAATATGATGTGATTGGGATTACGGAGACGTGGCTCCAGGATGATCAGGGCTGGGAACTCAACATTCAGGGGTATTCAACATTCAGGAAGGATAGAATAAAAGGAAAAGGAGGTGGGGTAGCATTGCTGGTTAAAGAAGAGATTAATGCAATAGTTAGGAAAGACATTAGCTTGGATGATGTGGAATCTATATGGGTAGAGCTGCAGAACACCAAAGGGCAAAAAACGTTAGTAGGAGCTGTGTACAGACCTCCAAACAGTAATAGGGATGTTGGGGAGGGCATCAAACAGGAAATTAGGGGTGCATGCAATAAAGGTGTAGCAGTTATAATGGGTGACTTTAATATGCACATAGATTGGGCTAGCCAAACTGGAAGCAATACGGTGGAGGAGGATTTCCTGGAGTGCATAAGGGATGGTTTTCTAGACCAATATGTTGAGAAACCAACTAGGGGGGAGGCCATCTTAGACTGGGTGTTGTGTAATGAGAGAGGATTAATTAGCAATCTCATTGTGCGAGGCCCCTTGGGGAAGAGTGACCATAATATGGTGGAATTCTGCATTAGGATGGAGAATGAAACAGTAATTTCAGAGACCATGGTCCAGAACTTAAAGAAGGGTAACTTTGAAGGTATGAGGCGTGAATTGGCTAGGAGAGATTGGCGAATGATACTTAGGGGGTTGACTGTGGATGGGCAATGGCAGACAATTGTACATTCCTGTCTGGCGTAAAAATAAAAAAGGGAAGGTGGCTCAACCGTGGCTATCTAGGGAAATCAGGGATAGTATTAAAGCCAAGGAAGTGGCATACAAATTGGCCAGAAATAGCAGCGAACCTGGGGACTGGGAGAAATTTAGAACTCAGCAGAGGAGGACAAAGGGTTTGATTAGGGCAGGGAAAATGGAGTACGAGAAGAAGCTTGCAGGGAACATTAAGGCGGATTGCAAAAGTTTCTATAGGTATGTAAAGAGAAAAAGGTTGGTGAAGACAAACGTAGGTCCCCTGCAGTCAGAATCAGGGGAAGTCATAACGGGGAACAAAGAAATGGCAGACCAATTGAACAAGTACTTTGGTTCGGTATTCACTAAGGAGGATACAAACAACCTTCCGGATATAAAAGGGGTCAGAGGGTCTAGTAAGGAGGGGGAACTGAGGGAAATCTTTATTAGTCGGGAAATTGTGTTGGGGAAATTGATGGGATTGAAGGCCGATAAATCCCCAGGGCCTGATGGACTGCATCCTAGAGTACTTAAGGAGGTGGCCTTGGAAATAGCGGATGCATTGACAGTCATTTTCCAACATTCCATTGACTCTGGATCAGTTCCTATCGAGTGGAGGGTAGCCAATGTAACCCCACTTTTTAAAAAAGGAGGGAGAGAGAAAACAGGGAATTATAGACCGGTCAGCCTGACCTCAGTCGTGGGTAAAATGATGGAATCAATTATTAAGGATGTCATAGCAGTGCATCTGGAAAATGGTGACATGATAGGTCCAAGTCAGCATGGATTTGTGAAAGGGAAATCATGCTTGACAAATCTTCTGGAATTTCTTGAGGATGTTTCCAGTAAAGTGGACAAAGGAGAACCAGTTGATGTGGTATATTTGGACTTTCAGAAGGCTTTCGACAAGGTCCCACACAAGAGATTAATGTGCAAAGTTAAAGCACATGGGATTGGGGGTAGTGTGCTGACGTGGATTGAGAACTGGTTGTCAGACAGGAAGCAAAGAGTAGGAGTAAACGGGTACTTTTCAGAATGGCAGGCAGTGACTAGTGGAGTGCCGCAAGGTTCTGTGCTGGGGCCCCAGCTGTTTACATTGTACATTAATGATTTAGACGAGGGGATTAAATGCAGTATCTCCAAATTTGCGGATGATACTAAGTTGGGTGGCAGTGTGAGCTGCGAGGAGGATGCTATTAGGCTGCAGAGTGACTTGGATAGGTTAGGTGAGTGGGCAAATGCATGGCAGATGAAGTATAATGTGGATAAATGTGAGGTTATCCACTTTGGTGGTAAAAACAGAGAGACAGACTATTATCTGAATGGTGACAGATTAGGAAAAGGGAAGGTGCAACGAGACCTGGGTGTCATGGTACATCAGTCATTGAAGGTTAGCATGCAGGTACAGCAGGCGGTTAAGAAAGCAAATGGCATGTTGGCCTTCATAGCGAGGGGATTTGAATACAGGGGCAGGGAGGTGTTGCTACAGTTGTACAGGGCCTTGGTGAGGCCACACCTGGAGTATTGTGTACAGTTTTGGTCTCCTAACTTGAGGAAGGACATTCTTGCTATTGAGGGAGTGCAGCGAAGGTTCACCAGACTGATTCCCGGGATGGCGGGACTGACCTATCAAGAAAGATTGGATCAACTGGGCTTGTATTCACTGGAGTTCAGAAGAATGAGAGGGGACCTCATAGAAACGTTTAAAATTCTGACGGGTTTAGACAGGTTAGATGCAGAAAGAATGTTCCCAATGTTGGGGAAGTCCAGAACCAGGGGTCACAGTCTGAGGATAAGGGGTAAGCCATTTAGGACCGAGATGAGGAGAAACTTCTTCACCCAGAGAGTGGTGCACCTGTGGAATTCTCTACCACAGAAAGTAGTTGAGGCCAATTCACTAAATATATTCAAAAGGGAGTTAGATGAAGTCCTTACTACTCGGGGGATCAAGGGTTATGGCGAGAAAGCAGGAAGGGGGTACTGAAGTTTCTTGTTCAGCCATGAACTCATTGAATGGCGGTGAAGGCTAGAAGGGCTGAATGGCCTGCTCCTGCACCTATTTTCTATGTTTCTATGTTTCTATGTTTCTAAGTTCCCATCGGCAAGATCGACATTTAAACCGTTGTAAATTTCGCTGTAATTTCTGCATAAATGCAACACAGCAAATTCTGGACCATTGTTGTTTTCTCCTCGGTTTCTTTATTAGCCTGCTCTTTTTGCAATGTGATCAATTGCCCATAATGGCATTGACTGCGGTGTTGTCGCAATGTATTATACATATGTCGTTTAGGGAAGGAAAGTCCTTTCGGGAAGGAAATCTGCCGTCCTGACCTGGTCTGGCCTGCATGTGACGCCAGACCCACAGCAATGTGGTTGACTCTTAATTGCCCTCTGATATGGCAAGTTAAGGGCAATTAGGGATGGGCAATAAATGCTGGCCATCGACGCGCACATACCGTGAATGAATAAAAATAAATATTTTGCTGCTGTCTGTATTTTGTATTTTCTTGCTCTTTATATTTCAACCACCTTGTGAAACAGTACATAATCAAACTGAGTAAGCCCGCCAAGAGTCTCCCATATTTCGTTGTGTACCTGTCACTCTGTGTCTCTATCTGTCTCACTCACTTTCTTATTGTTTCTGTGTACTTATTTCTACCTTACTTATTCTATGTCCCTGTCACTTTAACTCTCTGGCATGCCCTCGGACTCTGGGTTTGTGAGTCTCTCTCTTACTTTCACTGCTTCTGATTATCTTTCTGACTTTCTTTGTTAGCTAGGGTTGTCAACATCATTGTTCAACAGTCAGGGCCTGGGAATCGGCAAGCAAAATTCAGCAAGCCTTATTCAGTGGCCATTGTCAGTTACAATTGAAAAAGTTAAGCTTGCTCCTCTAATTAAGTACACAATATGAAGCAGGTGTATAAAGACCTGCGCATGCTTACTATTCAATCTGTCTCAAAGGCCTTGGGCTGAATCTTGACAGTGGCGGGCTGCGTAGGCAAGGGCGGGGAGTTTCTGTTGGGAAACCCGTTCATTCGGGATTGCCCACATGCCGGAGAGTTTTGACTTCACAGCGTGTGTAGCTTTACTTTGATGGGTTTCCCACCCAGAAGTCGGCCTGATTGATAGGGCTGGCATCCAGTCGAGCAGGAAGCACTCTGGAAGAGGCTGCAGCTGCAGGTAAGTCACCTATTACTGTTAGTGGGAGCAAGGGGAGGAGGGGCTGCAATCGCCGACCCAGGTAAGGGGGGCTGTATGGAAGGGCGGGACAGGGGGTATGGGGGGGGGAAGGCCGCATTTATCTTCTCCCCAAACCTGTCCTCGCCTCCCTTCAGCTGTTGGGTTAAATCATTAAAATACTTAATTGGTCAACCCGTCTCCTGGGAACAGGTTGGCTGCCTGCCCCTTGCCCTGACTTCGTTAAACCTGGAAATGGGCGGGTTCGGGACAGGTTTGAGATTGTTAAAGTTTTAACATCTTTCCCAACCGCAACCCACCCACTTTGGGCCCTTGTTTCTCTGCGCAGAGTAAACTATCCCAAATACGAGACAAAACAAAATACTTGAAATAAGAGATTATGGGGAAGAAATTCGGGGTGTTTGCGCCTCCCGTCAGCCCGGGCATGTTGCCGCTAGCGATTCCCACGGGTGTTTCGAACAGCGGTAACCAGTAGCGCCCCGCTCCGCTGCACCGGCGATGATGACATCATCGCCATGGGCAGTGAGCCGTTTTCACCCCGGATTGAAAATTCGGTAGTGCCGCCTGAAGCTGTGCCGGGTGACGCCAGCGATAGTTTCAGGGGGCGCTGTCATGTATCTCACACCACTGTATATAACTGCATCTTACCATGCTATACATGACTGTAACTGGATATGACCTGTAACAATAAGCATACCTTACCACCAAGGGTGCACTTGCAGGAGACACTCCATACCTGTCCCACTGTGGTATATAAAGTGAGGTCTCAGGCAAATGCAGCACTGGAGAGCTGGAATTAAAGGTGCAGGTCCTGAGTGACCTTGACTTCAGCATGTGTCTCGTGGAAGTCAGTACATTAGAGTCAGGACTTAACAGTGGCGACGAGTTAAGTGATCACAAAATCCACAGAATGGCTACCAACAGCTCAGATGAGAAATACAATGCTGGAGACAATTGGGATGACTTTATAGAAAGGCTCCAGCAAAGCTTTGTGACCAAAGACTGGCTGGGTGATGATAAGGCAGACAAGAGAAGAGCCCATCTCTTGACCAGCTGTAGCTCAAAAACATACGCTTTAATGAAAGACCTGCTGGCACACGAGAAACCAGCAAGCAAGCCGTTTGAGGAGTTGAGCACACTAGTGCGAGACCACCTGAAGCCAGCGAGCAGCCTACACATGGCCAGACACAGGTTCTACAACTACAGACGCTGTGTGGGCCAAAGCATACCTGACTTCGTGGCGGAACTTCGGAGGCTGGCTAGTTCATGCGAGTTCCCTGATGAACGAAGGAAAGAAATACTGAGAGACTTTTTTATTGCAGGAATAGGCCACGCCGGCATATTCCGAAAGCTTATAGAGACTAAGAGCATGAACTCTCACTACAGACAGACTGCCTGATATGGGGCAGCCGAGTAGTTATGCCCTTACGAGGCAGGGTGGCGTTTGTCTCGGAGCTCCATCGCGAGCACCCGGGGATCGTCCTTATGAAGGCCATAGCCAGATCTCATGTCTGGTGGCCTGGCATTGACGCGGACTTGGAGCTCTGCATCCATAGCTGCACCATTTGTGCCCAACTCAGTAATGGCCCCAGTGAATCCCCCCTAAGCCCCTGGCCCTGGCCCACCAAACCGTGGTCGTGGGTGCATGTAGACTATGTGGGCCCATTCATGGGCAAAATGTTCCTCGTAGTCGTTGATGCATTTTCAAAATGCATCGAGTGCACCATTTTAAACTCGCGCACCACCTTCACCTCTGTGGAGAGCCTTAGAACCATGTTTGCAACGCACGGCATTCCTGACATATTGGTCAGTGATAATGGTCCGTGCTTCACCAGCGCAGAATTTCACGATTTTATAGTTGACCACGGTATAAATCACGTTAAGACAGCACCTTTCAAGCCGGCCTTCAATGGCTAGGCGGAGCGAGCAGTGCAGATCATTAAACAAGACATGCTCAGAATCCAAGGTCCCACACTTGCAGAGCCGCCTGTCGTGACTGCTGCTGGCATACAGATCTCGTCCGCATTCGTTGACTGGGGTTCCCCCTGCGCAACTATTGATGAAACGGACTTTAAAGACTAGGCGCTCGTTAATCCTCCCAGACATGCATGAAATTGTTGAGGCTAAGCGTCAAAAGCTAACTGAGTACCATGACCGAAATTCGAGGGGGAGGTGGAATGAGATAGGGGACAAAGTGTTTGTACAAAACTATGGCCGGGGTCCCAAATGGCTTGCAGGGACAGTAACAGACAAAGAGGAAAACAGGCTACTGGTTGTACAAATGGACAATGGCCAAACAACCGGAGGCATGTAGACCAAGTAAATAGTAGATTCACTGATAACACTGAAGAACCAGAGGCAGACTACAATGTGAAACTCACACCACATCTGGTGGACAGACAGGTGGAACAACCTGAGGAAACAGACTATTATCTGAATGGTGACAGATTAGGAAAAGGGGAGGTGCAACGAGACCTGGGTGTCATGGTACATCAGTCATTGAAGGTTGGCATACAGGTACAGCTGGCGGTTAAGAAAGCAAATAGCATGTTGGCCTTCATAGCCATTTGAGGGAGTGCAGCGAAGGTTCACCAGACTGATTCCCGGGATGGCGGGACTAACATATCAAGAAAGATTGAATCAACTGGGCTTGTATTCACTGGAGTTCAGAAGAATGAGAGGGGATCTCATAGAAACATTTAAAATTCTGACGGGTTTAGACAGGTTAGATGCAGGAAGAATGTTCCCAATGTTGGGGAAGTCCAGAACCAGGGGTCACAGTCTAAGGATAACGGGTAAGCCATTTAGGACCGAGATGAGGAGAAACTTCTTCACCAAAAGAGTGGTGAACCTGTGGAATTCTCTACCACAGAAAGTTGTTGAGGCCAATTCACTAAATATATTCAAAAATGAGTTAGATGCAGTCCTTACGACTCGGGGGAATCAAGGGGTATAAGAACATAAGAACATAAGAATTAGGAACAGGAGTAGGCCATCTAGCCCCTCGAGCCTGCTCCGCCATTCAACAAGATCATGGCTGATCTGGTCGTGGACTCAGCTCCACTTACCCGCCCTCTCCCCGTAACCCTTAATTCCCTTATTGGTTAAAAATCTATCTATCTTGAATTGAATACATTCAATGAGCTAGCCTCAACTGCTTCCATGGGCAGAGAATTCCACAGATTCACAATCCTCTGGGAGAAGAAATTCCTTCTCAACTCGGTTTTAAATTGGCTCCCCCGTATTTTGAGGCTGTGCCCCCTAGTTCTAGTCTCCCCGACCAGTGGAAACAACCTCTCTGCCTCTACCTTGTCTATCCCTTTCATTATTTTAAATGATTCTATAAGATCACCCCTCATCCTTCTGAACTCCAATGAGTAAAGACCCAGTCTACTCAATCTATCATCATAAGGTAACCCCCTCATCTCCGGAATCAGCCTAGTGAATCGTCTCTGTACCCCCTCCAAAGCTAGTATATCCTTCCTTAAGTAAGGTGATCAAAACTGCACACAGTACTCCAGGTGCGGCCTCACCAATACCCTATATAATTGCAGAAGAACCTCCCTGCTTTTGTACTCTATCCCTCTCGCAATGAAGGCCAACATTCCATTTGCCTTCCTGATTACCTGCTGCATCTGCAAACTAACTTTTTGGGATTCATGCACAAGGACCCCCAGGTCCCTCTGCACCACAGCATGTTGTAATTTCTCCCCATTCAAATAATATTCCTTTTTACTGTTTTTTTTTTCCCAAGGTGGATGACCTCACACTTTCCGACATTGTATTCCATCTGCCAAACCTTAGCCCATTCACTTAACCTATCTAAATCTCTTTGCAGCCTTTCTGTGTCCTCTACACAACCCGCTTTCCCACTAATCTTTGTGGTCATCTGCAAATTTTGTTACACTACACTCTGTCCCCTCTTCCAGGTCATCTATGTATATTGTACACAGTTGTGGTCCCAGCACCGATCCCTGTGGCACACCACTAACCACCGATTTCCAACCTGAAAAGGACCCATTTATCCCAACTCTCTGCTTTCTGTTCGCCAGCCAATTCTCTATCCATGCTAATGCATTTCCTCTGACTCCGCGTACCCTTATCTCCTGTAGTAACCTTTTGTGTGGCACCTTATCGAATGCCTTTTGAAAATCTAAATACACCACATCCATCGGTACACCTCTATCCACCATGCTCGTTATATCCTCAAAGAATTCCAGTAAATTAGTTAAACATGATTTCCCCTTCATGAATCCATGCTGCATCTGCTTGATTGCACTATTCCTATCTAGATGTCCCGCTATTTCTTCCTTAATGATAGCTTCAAGCATTTTCCCCACTACAGATGTTAAACTAACCAGCCTATAGTTACCTGCCTTTTGTCTGCCCCCTTTTTTAAATAGAGGCGTTACATTAGCTGCTTTCCAATCCGCTAGTACCTCCCCAGAGTCCAGAGAATTTTGGTAGATTATAACGAATGCATCTGCTGTAACTTCCGCCATCTCTTTTAATACCCTGGGATGCATTTCATCAGGACCAGGGAACTTGTCTACTTTGAGTCCCATTAGCCTGTCCAGCACTACCCCCCTAGTGATAATGATTGTCTCAAGGTCCTCCCTTCCCACATTCCTGTGACCAGCAATTTTTGGCATGGTTTTTGTGTCTTCCACTGTGAAGACCGAAGCAAAATAATTGTTTAAGGTCTCAGCGATTTCCACATTTCCCATTATTAAATCCCCCTTCTCATCATCTAAGTGACCAACATTTACTCTCGTCACTCTTGTCCATTTTATATATCTGTAAATGTTTTTACTATCCGTTTTTATGTTTTGCGCAAGTTTACCTTCTTTATCTATCTTTCCTTTCTTTATTGCTTTCTTAGTCATTCTTTGCTGTCGTTTAAAATTTTCCCAATCTTCTAGTTTCCCACTAACCTTGGCCACCTTATACGCATTGGTTTTTAATTTGATACTCTCCTTTATTTCCTTGGTTATCCACGGCTGGTTATCCCTTCTCTGACCGCCCTTCTTTTTCACTGGAATATATTTTTGTTGAGCACTATGAAAGAGCTCTTTAAAAGTCCTCCACTGTTCCTCAATTGTGCCACCGTTTAGTCTGTGTTTCCAGTCTACTTTAGCCAACTCTGCCCTCATCCCACTGTAGTCCCCTTTGTTTAAGCATAATACGCTCGTTTGAGACACTACTTCCTCACCCTCAATCTGTATTACAAATTCAACCATACTGTGATCACTCATTCCGAGAGGAACTTTTACTTGGAGATTGTTTATTATTCCTGTCTCATTACACAGGACCAGATCTAAGATAGCTTGCTCCCTTGTAGGTTCTGTAACATACTGTTCTAAGAAACAATCCCGTATACATTCTATGAATTCCTCCTCCAGGCTACCCCGTGCAATTTGATTTGACCAATCGATATGTAGGTTAAAATCCCCCATGATTACTGCCGTTCCTTTTTCACATGCCTCCATTATTCCCTTGATTATTGCCCGCCCCACCGTGAAGTTATTATTTGGGGGCCTATAAACTATGCCCACCAGTGATTTTTTTCCCCTTACTATCTCTAATCTCCACCCACAATGATTCAACATTTTATTCATTAGAGCCAATATCGTCTCTCACAACTGCCTTGATATCATCCTTTATTAACAGAGCTACCCCACCTCCTTTCCCTTCTTGTCTATCTTTCCGAATCGTCAGATACCCCTGTATGTTTAATTCCCAGTCTTGGCCACCCTGCAACCACGTTTCTGTAATGGCCACCAAATCATTCCCATTTATTATGATTTGTGCCGTCAACTCATTTACTTTATTTCGAATGCTACGTGCGTTTAGGTAGAGTGTTTTAATACGAGTTTTTAAACCATGATTTTGAGTTTTGACCCCTCCTGCAGCCCCTTTATATTCAGTGGCCCTTTTTGTTTTTTGCCTTGGGTTTCTCTGCCCTCCACTTTTACTCATCTCCTTTCTGTCTTTTGCTTTTGTCTCCTTTTTGTTTCCCTCTGTCTCCCTGCATTGGTTCCCATCCCCCTGCCATATTAGTTTAACTCCTGCCCAACAGCACAAGCAAACACTCCCCCTAAGACATTGGTTCCGGTCCTGCCTAGGTGCAGACCGTCCGGTTTGTACTGGTCCCACCTTCCCCAGAACCGGTTCCAATGCCCCAGGAATTTGAATCCCTCCCTGCTGCACCACTGCTCAAGCCACGTATTCATCTGAGCTATCCTGCGATTCCTACTCTGACTAGCACGTGGCACTGGTAGCAATCCCGAGATTACTACTTTTGAGGTCCTACGTTTTAATTTAACTCCTAGCTCCTTAAATTTGTCTCGTAGGACCTCATCCCTTTTTTTACCTATATCGTTGGTTCCAATGTGCACCACGACAACTGTATGGCGAGAAAGCAGGAATGGGGTACTGAAGTTGCATGTTCAGCCATGAACTTATTGAATGGCGGTGCAGGCTCGAAGGGTCGAATGGCCTACTCCTGCACCTATTTTCTATGTTTCTATGAAAGGACAGTCTCAACAGACAGCCCAGGCGAGATATCAGCAATCACACCGAATGAAAAACAGGCACCAAGGCAAACAACTGAACCACAACTAAGACGCTCCACGCGAGAGCGCAGACTACCTGAGAGAC
This sequence comes from Pristiophorus japonicus, assembly GCF_044704955.1. Classification (NCBI taxonomy): domain Eukaryota; kingdom Metazoa; phylum Chordata; class Chondrichthyes; family Pristiophoridae; genus Pristiophorus; species Pristiophorus japonicus. Next base: position 39,641,900 of record NC_091989.1, on the reverse strand, counting down.
TGAATTTATAAAGGCAATAAGACCTTGGGGGAGGGTGATGTCATGTATCTCACATTACTGTATATAACTGTATCTTACCATGCTATACATGATTGTAACTGGATATGACCTGTAACAATAAGCATACCTTACCACCAGGGGTGCACTTGCAGCAGACACTCCATACCTGTCCCACTGAGGTATATAAAGGGAGGTCTCAGGCAAGTGCAGCACTGGAGAGCTGGAATTAAAGGTGCAGGTCCTGAGTGACCTTAACTTCAGCATGTGTCTCGTGTAAGTCAGTACATTAGAGTCAGGATTTAACAGGCGCGTACTGGGCTGTAGGCCGCTCGCGAGGTGAAATTTAAAGGGGAGGTGGTGATTTCAAAATTTAAAAATTGTCCGACTTACCGGTTGCAGCTTGCTGGATGTTGAATCGCAGGGTCTGTGCTGCGATCTTCCAGCCCGGCACTCCGCTTGTGTGCTGGGCTGATGCCACGGCACTGCGCTCCCTGGTGGTCCAGGGATGGCCCCGTTTCTCCCCCGCTGAGTTAGCAGCTTGGCCCTCCTCTTCAATGAAGGGGAGGGTCCTGTCTACGCGGCACCGCTACGCATCCCACCCCATAGCGCTGCGCCCTTCACTGATCCCTTCTGTCCTGCTCGCACCCCACAGAGAAAGTGGAGTGCGACATTTGCTCTCATGGGCGGTAATCCAAATTTAGGTCACGGGGAGGGACGTCTGCGCCTGGGACAGGAAATCCCACCTGGCGACTGTTATCACCTCCAAACGGGGTGCTACACAATTCCCCCCCCTCCCCCCACTCCAAGTTTTCACTTATATACCAGTACATGCCCTACACATGAAGTGTAATACTTGCTGAACACTAATTTTTATACATTTTTAGTATTCAAAACTGTTCAAATTATGTACAGACACATCTGGTGATTTTCCAAATGAGCCTCCATCAATGGATACTGACTGGAAACAAATCTGAAATCATTAAGGAAATAATAAATTAAGGCTGCTGTCCAAAAGATTTTAGGTATACTACAAGCTTCCTATAAATAGAAATTTGCAGATGTTACCAGCGAAGAGAGCCATTTACAGAGAAGTGCATTTTAGTGCATCAGCAAAAGATTTGTGATTCTTAGTCACGCAGCATCTAATCACTGAAAGTCTCATTCATCTTGATGTGCATTTACTGTCATTCCATAAAATCCCATCTTTTGGTTTCTATTTATCTTCAGTGCCAAACACTATGTGGTGATCAGTTCAAAACATTATGCATAATGTATAAAGTTATTCTGAGTCTGAGATCATGATTGAAATGGGATTTATTACAAAATGATAGAAATTGCTGGTGTAACTTCAGTTTTCTGGAAATGGCTTATGTGTTTCTTGCGTGCATCAAGGCTTTATGGTAATGCATCAACTTATCAGTAGACCTAAAATATGCAATAAAGAGCAGGACTTCCATATGCCTGTTGAAGGGGTTAAAAATCATTAGTATTTCTAAAATGTTTGTTGCTAAGCTTATATTGAGCATGGGACTATAACGTATAACTCTCGAGAATGGAGTATTCGGCAGATGTCCTAGCATAGACAGAATTACACGAGATAATCACCCCAGAAGATTTAGTCAAGGACAAATAGATCTGGGAAAAAGTACTTTCACAGGAATTGCTTAACCGTAGAAAAATAATGATGTAGCACGTAACTGATCAGATAAAAGGCGCACAGGGGAGGTAATGAAGCTTGCTGTCAATATAATTGTATTAACCAATTACTATTTGTAATCATGGTAATTAGGCTAAACTTTGTGACACGGCAGGGAAACAACAAATGGAAAGCTTCTGTGCAGAACTTCATGATTTTGTATGTATTTTGACTGTATAAAAACAGTAACCTGATGATTGTTCGAAGAGAATAGCTGGTTTGGGTCACCGAGTTACTGAACTCATATAAAAGCTGTCTCCCCCTTGATCAAGTACTTTTATAATAAACGATTCTTTTCTCCAAAACAGACTTGTGTTGAGTATCTTTGTAATACTCCACTACATTTGTCTATAATTAAAGATTGTAAAACAGATAAATACTGAATAAAATGAAGGTTATGAAGGAGAAGTAATTCAAAGGGTGGATGACAGTGATTAAAATGCTGTATGGTAGAGAATTGGAAAAGGCAAGGGCACTGTAGGTGAAGGAGTGAAAAAAGACAACTTTGATGTATTTACATATCATAAATGCTGTTCATGTAGGCCAATAACTGACACACAGGTATAGATTAATGTTCGCCCCACAATGTGTCTTTTTACAGCATAATTGTGTTTTGAATATCAGGAAGCCGTATCATTGTACAGCTTCATTCTTTTTACCACTAATGGGCCCAATTTCTTATATCTTTATATTGTTTAAATGATACTTACAGTGGATCCCAGAACATGCTTTTATTCAAAACTGGCTGTGTTGTGAACATTGATCCAAAATTATTTACCACATTCACAATATTAAAGCAAGATTATAAAATGGCTTCTGATAGACAAAGTAAAGGATTGTTGAAAGTGATAAGAATAAAGTGGGCCAGTTGATTAAGTTTGAGAGGTTTTTAATGTGTCTTATTATTGACACTTGGAGGTATTTTAAGCAGCCTATGATATGACTGTGGCAAAATGTTACACCAGTAGATAAAGATGGAATACATGACTCTTTCCTGAAACCCTTTCTCTAAACATCCTTGCGAGTGCTTCCTGAAATTCATTCTACTTTCCTTACACCTTTTAAAAGCTTTCTTAATACCTAGTTTTTTGACCAAGCTTTCACTTACCTCTTCTCACTGTCCCACCATGGATCACTGATATTTCACTTATTATTTTTCCTTCTATGAAACACCATGGGACATTTATTAATGTTAAAGGTGTAATATTATTCAAGTTGTTTTTGGAAGTCCATATCTTCTTCCTGGTGTGTATTAGCAATAAATCTGTTGGAAATCTATAAAATTATTATCAAAATGTGTTACCGTTTAGTCAATTGGTTTATCTTTTAGCAGTATACCCTCCCAACCCCATTTCCTTCTGTGTCAGTCCTTGAATAAACTCCCTCACCTGTCATTTACAATTGCACTTTCAAATTCCCAACTTGCCACCCTTTGACCATCCATTCAATCCTTCTGCAGCTGTTGATTTACTCAACCAGTCTCTTACCTCCACATTCAATGCCATTGGCACCTTTAGCATAGTTCCCATCTTCACTCCCTCAAGTCCAGGAGGTGCAGATATGAATGTATCTAGTGTACAACTCATTTACCCACCCATCACCAGATCTGGCTCCACCACATCAAGTGCTATAGGGCCTCACCTACCTTTATCGAAGTCACCCACTATTGAAAGATCATCCTGTAATGCAAAGATAACCCCCGGCTTATGTTCGCCACCACCAGATTACTCCTTAAACCCCTCTGCTCTGCCGCTTCCACCCTCACCTCCAACAAAAAGTGTAAAGAGTTCACGGACTTCTCTGTCACTAAGTTTGTGACCATCTGTTCAGCCACCTCTGCTGCTTTCACCTCTTCCCCTTGCCCACCAAGCAAAGTCTCTCCCCAGGCTCCCCCAGTTCTAGTCCTTAACTCACATCTGTCTCTAATTTCTCGCTCATCCTATCTGAGCTCGTCTTGGCCATGAGAATAACCACTTTCTCCTTTGACTCCATTCCCACTAAACTATTGATCTTTCCTTCCTGGCCCCCATGCTAACTGACATTGTACATGTTTCCCCTTTTTCAGGCACTGTCTTTCTCCATTTCAAAACTACTATTATCCCCCTCATCGTCAAAAAACCCACCCTTGACATCACTTTTTGAAAATGACTGTCCTATCTCTAATCTCCCTTTCCTCTCCAAAGTGTTGTCCATCTGTGCCCATTTTCCCTCAACTTCCTGTTTGAATCAGGTTTACACCCATACCACAGCACTGAAAGGGCCTAACCAAACTCGCAAATGGCATCCTCTGACTATAACCATTGTGGCTGCCATTTTCCTGCTGAACCCAGCTTAAAATCCAAGCATGAAGAGGGGGAATTTCACAGCCAATATGCTGAACTAAATGCATTGATACACTATACGGGGCCGAAATTGAGCTCGGTAACATCCATTTTTTGGGTGCTATGAGGCTCTTTACAGTTTAAAAATGGCACCCACAGCACATGTACACCACTTTGGGTACTGTTGAGGGGGATGATTTCATCAGGGGAGAGTAGCAGCAGCCAGGTTCATGGCACTGTGGCGGGCTCTGCTGTACAGGAGGGCAGGAAAAAGAGTGGGACAGCAATAGTGATAGGGGATTCGATTGTAAGGGGAATAGATAGGTGTTTCTGCGGCCGCAACCGAGACTCCAGGATGGTATGTTGCCTCCCTGGTGCAAGAGTCAAGGATGTCTCAGAGCGGGTCCAAGACATTCTGACAAGGGAGGGTGAACAGCCAGTTGTCATGGTGCATATAGGTACCAACGACATAGGTAAAAAAATGGGATGAGGTCCTACGAGACGAATTTAGGGAGCTAGGAGTTAAATGAAAAAGTAAATTCAAAAGTAGTAATCTCAGGATTGCTACCAGTGCCACATGGAAGTCAGAGTAGGAATCGCAGGATAGCTCAAATGAATACATGGCTTGAGCAGTGGTGCAGCAGGGAGGGATTCAAATTCCTGGAGCATTGGAACCAGTTCTGGGGGAGGTGGGACCAGTACAAACTGCACCTGGGCAGGACCGGAACCAATGTCCTTGGGGGAGTGTTTGCTAGTGCTCTTGGGGAGGAGTTAAACTAATATGGCAGGGGAATGGAAACCAATGCAGGGAGACAGAGGGAAATAAAATGGAGACAGAAGCAAAAGACAGAAAGGAGAAGAGTAAAAGTGGAGGACAGAGAAATCCAAGGCAAAAAACAAAAAGGGCCACTTTACAGCAAAATTCTAAAGGTTCAAAGTGTGTTAAAAAGGCAAGCCTGAAGGCTCTGTGCCTCAATGCGAGGAGTATTCGGAATAAGGTGGACGAATTAATTGTGCAGATAACAGTTAACGGATACGATGTGGTTGGCATCACGGAGACATGGCTCCAGGGTGACCAAGCCTGGGAACTCAACATCTAAGGGTATTCAAAATTTAGGAAGGATAGACAGAAAGGAAAAGGAGGCGGGGTGGTGTTGCTGGCTAAAGAGGAAATTAATGCAATTGTAAAGAAAGACATTAGCTTGGATGATGTGGAATCGGTATGGGTGGAGCTACGGAATACCAAAGGGCAGAAAACACTAGTGGGAGTTGTGTACAGACCTCCAAACAGTAGTAGTGATGTTGGGGAGGGGATCAAACAGGAAATTAGGCGTGCATGCAATAAAGGTGCAGCAGTTATCATGGGTGACTTTAATATGCATATAGATTGGACTAACCAAACTGGAAACAATACGGTGGAGGAGGATTTCCTGGAGTGCATAAGGGATGGTTTTCTAGACCAATATGTCGAGGAAACAACTAGGGGGGAGGCCATCTTAGATTGGGTGTTGTGTAATGAGAGAGGATTAATTAGCAATCTTGTTGTGCGAGGCCCCTTGGGAAAGAGTGACCGTAATATGGTGGAATTCTACATTAGGATGGAGAATGAAACAGTTAATTCAGAGACCATGATCCAGAACTTAAAGAAGGGTAACTTTGAAGGTATGAGGCGTGAATTGGCTAGGATAGATTGGCGAATGATACTTAAGGGGTTGACAGTGGCTGGGCAATGGCAGACATTTAGAGACCGCATGGATGAACTACAACAATTATACATTCCTGTCTGGCGTAAAAATAAAAAAGGGATGGGGTGGCTCAACCGTGGCTATCAAGGGAAATCAGGGATAGTATTAAAGCCAAGAAAGTGGCATACAAATTGGCCAGAAATAGCAGCGAACCCAGGGACTGGGAGAAATTTATAACTCAGTAGAGGAGGACAAAGGATGTGATTAGGCAGGGGTTATAGAGTACGAGAGGAAGCTTGCAGGGAACATTAAAACGGACTGCAAAAGCTTCTATAGATATGTAAAGAGAAAAAGGTTAGTAAAGACAAACGTAGGTCCCCTGCAGTCCGAATCAGGGGAAGTCATAATGGGGAACAAAGAAATGGCAGACCAATTGAACAAGTACTTTGGTTCGGTATTCACTAAGGAGGACACAAACAACCTTCCGGATATAAAAGGGGTCAGAGGGTCTAGTAAGAAGGAGGAACTGAGGGAAATCCTTATTAGTCGGGAAATTATGTTGGGGAAATTGATGGGATTGAAGGCTGATAAATCCCCAGGGCCTAATGGTCTGCATCCTAGAGTACTTAAGGAGGTGGCCTTGGAAATAGCGGATGCATTGACAGTCATTTTCCAACATTCCATAGACTCTGGATCAGTTCCTATGGAGTGGAGGGTAGCCAATGTAACTCCACTTTTTAAAAAAGGAGGGAGAGAGAAAACAGGGAATTATAGACCGATCAGCCTGACATCGGTAGTGGGTAAAAGATGGAATCAATTATTAAGGATATCATAGCAGCGCATTTGGAAAGAGGTGACATGATAGGTCCAAGTCAGCATGGATTTGTGAAAGGGAAATCATGCTTAACAAATCTTCTGGAATTTTTTGAGGATGTTTCCAGTAGAGTGGACAAGGGAGAACCAGTTGATGTGGTGTATTTAGACTTTCAGAAGGCTTTTGACAAGGTCCCACACAAGAGATTAATGTGCAAAGTAAAAGCACATGGGATTGGGGGTAGTGTGCTGACGTGGATTGAGAACTGGTTGGCAGACAGGAAGCAAAGGGTAGGAGTAAATGGGTACTTTTCAGAATGGCAGGCAGTGTCTAGTGGGGTACCGCAAGATTCTGTGCTGGGGCCCCAGCTGTATACATTGTACATTAATGATTTAGACGAGGGGATTAAATGTAGTATCTCCAAATTTGCAGATGACACTAAGTTGGGTGGCAGTGTGAGCTGCGAGGAGGATGCTATGAGGCTGCAGAGTGACTTGGATAGGTTAGGTGAGTGGGCAAATGCATGGCAGATGAAGTATAATGTGGATAAATGTGAGGTTATCCACTTTGGTGGTAAAAACAGAGAGACAGACTATTATCTGAATGGTGACAAATTGGGAAAAGGGGAGGTGCAACGAGATCTGGGTGTCAGGGTACATCAGTCATTGAAGGTTGGCATGCAGGTACAGCAGGCGGTTAAGAAAGCAAATGGCATGTTGGCCTTCATAGCGAGGGGATTTGCATACAGGGGCAGGGAGGTGTTGCTACAGTTATTCAGGGCTTTAGTGAGGCCACACCTGGAGTATTGTGTACAGTTTTGGTCTCCTAACTTGAGGAAGGACATTCTTGCTATTGAGGGAGTGCAGCGAAGGTTCACCAGACTGATTCCCGGGATGGCAGGACTGACCTATCAAGAAAGACTGGATCAACTGGGCTTGTATTCACTGGAGTTCAGAAGAATGAGAGGGGATCTCATAGAAACGTTTAAAATTCTGACAGGTTTAGACAAGTTAGATGCAGGAAGAATGTTCCCAATGTTGGGGAAGTCCAGAACCAGGGGTCACAGTCTAAGGATAAGGGGTAAGCCATTTAGGACCGAGATGAGGAGAAACTTCTTCACCCAGAGAGTGGTGAACCTGTGAAATTCTCTACCACAGAAAGTTGTTGAGGCCAATTCATTAAATATATTCAAAAAGGAGTTAGATGTAGTCCTTACTACTAGGGGAATCAAGGGGTATGGCGAGAATGCAGGAATGGGGTACTGAAGTTGCATGTTCAGCCATGAACTCATTGAATGGCAGTGCAGGCTCGAAGGGCCGAATGGCCTACTCCTGCCCCTATTTTCGATGTTTCTATGTTTCTATGTTTCTGATGGGAAGTTCGCTGGATGCCATATTGTTAAAGGGATTAGCGCACATGCCCACTGGCAGTATGTAGAGCAGGCAGATCATAATATAAATCAGCATGCAAAGCTGATTTGATGCCACACTGCCATTCTGGAGTTCAGTGCTCCAGCCTACACACACTCTTAACCTCCCACAGCTAGATACAAGTTCAAGGGCATGAAGGACCCCGACCAGTGCAATTTAAAGAAATCATCAACTACTTACAGGTTAGTTGCTGGTTTACTTATTTTGGCTGTTGCTGCAATTCTATGCATTTTGGATGCTTTTCCATTGATTAATCTACAGGGAGTAGTCTGGCTGGTGCTGAAGTACTTTTTTCGTGACTTAAAGGCTTGTACAGAAACCAGTTGCTTCTAGACATGGGTGGCCTAGTAGACCTTCCTCTTGGCATTGAGCATGACTGGGAGAATGAGTTGTGGCCATGCAGAGCAGGACAAGAAGAGGGAGGAGGAGGAGGAGGAGGAGGTGTCCCAGCAGGAGGCCATATCCGCAGAGGGTGTTCAGGGAGCAGATCTGTTGGAGAACAGATTGCTGGAGTGCTGTGATGTCCTGGAAGCCCCTTTTCACACTGGTATCCAGAGCCATGATGACAGCAATCTGTGCTTCCATGCAGCAAGCTGAAATTGCATGACAGTTGTCTGAGCTTCCACTGCAGCACTCGGATACTGGATGGATGCTGCAATGCTGGAATAGAAGCAGAGACATCGACCATCAGACACTGTCATGGTTGTCTCCAGAGGTATGTTGATGGAGGTGGCCACCCCATCCATGTCGGAAAGGATGGGTTCCAAGCTCTGCGCAAAGCACTGTGCCAAGTTGGTGCTGGCTCCTCCATGTTTCTTGCCAGGCTTTCTAGAAGACATCCCAGTGTACCAATCATTTGGGTGTGTACACCCATCAGCTTTCATCTGGTCCATTTGAAGTCCTCATCTGAGTCCTCTGCAGCAGAACTGGTGTGCGATCTCACCCTGTGGCAAGCTGGCACCTGTGCTATCCTTTCTCCCTGCCATGGCTCCAGACCACTTGTGTCCAGTGTCTCACCACATGCAGATCCCCCCTCCATCCTATCCTCAAAATGACATGCAGTGTCAGTATCTGAGCTGGTGGCTGTGACTGTGAAATCAAGTGATAGTGTGTCTTCATCATCACTCTCTCCTTGCTCTTCCACCACTGCCTGGGCAGGTTGCAATTCATGTGTATCTGAAATGAAAAAGGGACAAATGTTGGGTTGTGGTGAGGGGAGAGGAGAAAGTAAGAAGTGCATTCTTACACCCTGTACAGTGTCTCAGTCAGAAAAGATTGAAGGATGAGGGAGAAGTGAGATGTGCGAAGGAGGATTGGGTATGAGGATGCTGAGATATCATCATCTTCCAGTGGCCATGGCATCAGCGATGCCCATTCCCATAATTGCCAGCATAGTCTCCTCCGTGGATTAGTTCCTGCTGCCTCCTGTTTTGAATCACCTTCTCCTGCAAGAGAGGGGGAAGTGTGTCAGTAAGCGTCATGCAATATGTTTGGGTGCTGTACCTGTCATGGTTGAATAGCTGCTAGTTTGTGCAAGCTGTGTGATTATGGATGTGAGACTTGCAACAGTGTTAAGTGTATGAGGTAAAGTGTATGGCCCCGAACTTGGTGGAAGCCAAGTTCCGCCCAAGTGCCGCTCAAAGGACTGAGATCCCGACGGTACTTTGGGCAGAACTTTCATGAAAAAGTCCTGCAAAGACCGCCCGGCGGCAAAAAAAATGACTTACGCCATGAATCTGGGCAGAGTGGGCGGGAGCTCCCAGTCTCAGCGCCAAATGCAATTCTCGGCAAAGTACCACCGAGGATTGAGTCGGGCCCAGGGAGGGTGGAGCAGATAAAAATTAAAATTTCCAAAAAATAAAAGAAAAACACAGGAAAACCTTCAGGGGACCCCATCCACCTGAATCACCCAGAAAAAAAATAAAAATAAGTTTACTAACCTTTTTTTGCAGGTCTTCATACTTACCGTTGAGGTTAGACCTGCCTCCAGGCGGCAGTCCTTTCCCCTGATGCAGCGGACTCCTGCCCGGACCAAACTGGCAGCTCGGCGGGCGGGAGGACACTTGCGCGCCAGCGACCGTCAGCGGGTGGTCCCCAGCGGTTTTCCCTCCCCGCAGCTGGGGGCCTCCACCAAACTCGCTCGGAGGAGAGACTGCCCAGAAAACTCGGCGGCAGAGGACGCCAGCGGGTGGTAAGTCCACCAAGTTCGGCCCCATACAATGTTAGGATTGAGTGCCAATCGGTAGAGATTGTTGGTAGATAGGTGATGGAAATGTGGTGAATTGAGCAACGGCTGAGGCTGGTGGTACAGTTGGTAGGATATGCCATTTGAAGATGCATTCATTAACCTTGACCACTTATGTGAGATCATGAAACTTCTTTCTGCATTGCTTCCAGGACGTTGTGGCTATATTCCTGGCATTGACCTCCATGGCTATTCCTTTCCACTGCCTTCTGAGCAAATGCCTGGAGGGCCTCCTGGCCCCCTGAGGATACAGGACTTCTCTCCTCCTTTCCATCTCTTCCACCAAGACCTCCAGTACTGCATCCATGAACCTGGGTGCCCACTCTCTCCCATGGTCAGGCATTGTTGATTGTTGCACAGCACAATTTCCAGAAAGATGTTCACACCCATTCCAGCCACAATGCACCTCTCCTTTAAGAGGTACAGGCTGGCTTTAAGTCATGCTAGGCACTGACGGCATTGGGCTCCCTGCTGCTGCATGCAGCCATTGAACAGCACGGGGAGTGGTGGCTGAACAGAGAGCATGAAGTTGGCATGCTGCTCCATTGTATGAGCATGCCAATTGTCTGTTCAATGTGGTCCCTGGTCTCTTGAATGTGCTTTGTTGAATGCTCTTTTCCAGCGGTTATCGTAGTTGTGTAGAATATCATGAGTCATGGTTCAAGCAGGTAACACACATCTCTGAGGCATCACCACACAACTTGTTTTAACTGTGAAATTAGGTCTTGAAGTATGAAGAAAAGATTTAGCAGATTAACGGTTTTCATTAGAAGACAGGAACAGTTATGTGCAGAGTCTGTGATGGTGTATCTTAGCAGAAACAAATTCCAACTTCCACCTTCCTAGTTCCTCTCTCACATGAGGTTATAAACACTGCAAAGTTGAATGTAATGATAATAATTGTTCATCAGTGTTATTACAATGACATTATGTGAAATAAATGTAATTATGTTATGCAAAGAAATGATATATTTGACACAATTGACAAACAAGCTTTCCCAAACAATACTCTAAAATCAAGGTGACAATTTTCCTGTAAAGATTTAAAAACCGGACTTATTTTTTTATCAAACAAGAGAAAAATGTGCTATGAGTAACCCATTGTATTACAGTTTCAAAATCTACAAATACCTATTAGGATTTTGCACATAGTTTCTTTAAATTAATCATATACTATATTTTATTAATGAACAATACATGCAGTACATTCCTATTAATTGGGACATGCATTACCAGGAAATATTTGCTGATCCATCCATTAATTTGCTTCACATTCTACACTGCTTGCCTGATAGGAATGATTGGATAAATGGATCGTTTTGCTTTGCCGTGGAGGTGTTTTCATTAAGATGCATTGCATTTTTCACATTTTAATTGCATAGTAGACAGCACGATTGCTTCAAACTGATTAGTATACGTTTCTTTTTTCATCATTTTGACGTTTGATCATAAACGATTGATGCCAGGAGTACAAATGTGCAGGTTTTATTTGCATCTTCCAACATGTATCTTATTTAAGCACAGCAGATGCCGTACATGTGATTTATTTAATTTCAGTTGCTACTGTGAGCTTCTTGTTCTGTACAGGTATTTACACAAGCAAGCATGAGGCGTAGCAATGTGACTTGTTTCAGCCAGTCATAGCTTTTAATGCACAATTCTTTTTGTGCTTATGCACATGTGATGAAACTGCTGTCGCACACGAGTATTCTGTGAATACAGATATCAGATGAAATAATAGATGAGGTAAAAATGTGATTACAGTTCCAGATGTGTCCCAACAGGCAAGCTTATTCTTCCCAGTGATGCCTTATCCTGTTAGACTAATGTCTACTTCCTGCAATTAGAGGTTAAAGGTCATCAATGAATTTTTTGTTTAATTAAGACCAAAGAACAATAGCATATACGTTTAAACAACAATATATGTGCAAGAGTCCCATTCTGCATATAATTTATTCAGCATATTCTCTGTGGTTCATCTGCAGGTTAAGAGTTTCTGTATTGATTGGATTGAAATCCTGCTTTGTGAGGCAGTTATGTTCTGTACACTGTCATTATTTTTCACATTGCATCTGAAGGGAAGCCGCAATTATGTGAAATTGTGGTTAATTAATCTTCTCTTATGATTGATTTTTTAATTGATTAATTGTTGCTTATGCTTGCCCAAGAGCATTTTTTGGATTATGTGTATTCTTGCCTGACCTCCTTTCCAACAGCAATTAGAACAATTCAAAATGAGTCTACAGTTAGAGGTAGACCCTGTCACCTTCTACAAAATACATTGACACACACCAGTAATGAAAAACTGAAGCGGCAGTAAATTATTGCATTTTTATTATCAATTAATTCTATTTAGCATTCAGTTAAAAAGCAATTCATTGGTACTTTAGTAATTGTTTTCTTTCACCCATCATTGGCACAGTTTCCATCATGGTTTGGAGGTGTGACAGTGATAGTCGCAGTCTGTAGGGTTTTTTTGCCTGTCTTCCCACTCAATAGAATCTCTATTGCAGCAGCTAACACTGTTCAAGGGATTAGAGACAGTCAGTGGAGCTGTGGAGCAATTTAGTCGATCCTTCATGATGCAATGCTTGATTTTGGGGATGTATTTGTTCATAGTTTAATAAACATTTTTATTATCTTTTAACATGTTTCAGGGCCATGCATTTTTATATCAGGAATAGCCTGCTTCTGATCTGATTCGGAAACATTCAAGATGACAACTGACATCACAATGTAACGTGAGAACATAAGAAAGCACAGAGAAGGAAAAGGCCATTTGACCCTTTGTGCACCGCTCCCCCTTCTGATCATAGACTCTCTGCGATTTATTTATATACTGAAAAAAGGTCCTACAAAATAGTTCTACAAAATGTCTTCCTGACCCTCACCGTCCCCCCTCCCTGTCCGCCCCCTCCCCAGGCAATGAGGTACAAGTCAACACTAAAAACAAATAATAACTGCTAAGTTTTCAGTTTATATTTTCTCATTAGAGTTTCATTTTGAGTGTCATTTGCTAAAACCGAGTTAAGGACTGTGCACTACATAGGCACAACTGTGTGAAGTTTATTCAAATCATTCCAGTTTATGAAAGACATCAAAAAAAATTCTGTGAATTACACCAGATAAATACTTGGAAGATGGTCTTTTGATCTGTAAAAATCAGACAGCCTACACTTACAATGGAATAGCAGTTGCATTCCATACAAATTACTAACAAAATGCTGTAGTGTATGTTATAATAAGGCTACAAATGAAATAATAAAAAGCAAACTTTATTTTATTAATATAAAACAATGTTAACAGGAAATACTGTAATGTGCTTCAACCATATTTTATACATTTAATATGGGATACTATAACACTTGTCCTTCTGTGTGAAAATAGTTAATGTTGTGCAGGATGAATTTTTCATTTTAATTTGGATTTGTCTCAATGATGGTTTTGGAATCCAACACAAAATGTTTTGTATCAGGTTAGAGTCCTCAGTAAATGTTGTCCACTGAACAAAAATGCCTCTCATTTCCTACCAAATTCAACAGACTTGGAATGTTCAATTTTCCTGATGTTGAGTCTGGGACTACATTGACAACAACAGAGCCTTTAGTTAAATCTGGAATATTTATTTCTGCTGTTAGATGCAAACTGGAAAAATGCTTCACTTTAGCTTTCTTTATTATAAATGTGTTTTTATAACAAATATTTTCAGATTTTGTTCATTCCACAAGTTTTTTTTCCCCATTAACAGTCCAGCACACAGTGAAACTATTATATACAGACACACCCAAGGGGCCAGTATTGCTCAATATGCTTTCAGTTATGTATAAAATCTCAAGGATGAATGGCTAAGGTTCTGCATAAAAGAATAGACGATATATCTTTTGTTAAAAGGGCGATGGTTACTGCTAAGATTCAAACTTTCTTCCAACATTCTGAACTTGTGTTTGCAGCAAAGAGGCAGTTCCATGAGCAGACCAGCTCTTGCAGGACCAGACATTTGCACTGTTACATGCACCACAACATTAACAATTACCTTATTAATATGGTAATATGCACAAGAGACTATGAGACGTCCATCATGCTGTCCTGTTCATTCCAAAACATGCTAAGTCCTACATTGTCAATCAATTAGGTTGAAGCTAAAACAAGTAATCAGAAAAACACATCAAGACCACCATACTTGCTTTACAACATACATAAGTTATTTCAAAAACTGTCGGCGATGCCACCTTTCAGATGTGACGTTAAATTCAGGCCCCGTCTGCTCTCTCAGGTGACGGTAAAAGATCCCATGGCACTATTTTTTCAAAGAAGAGCAGAGGCATTATCTCCGCGTCTTGGTCAATATTTATTCCTCTATCAACATCACTAAAACGGATTGGGGGAGAAATTCACTGTCGCCCCGTTTGGGGCGTTAACTTTTAAAAGATTGAAGGAAGGACTAACAAATTCAAACTTTAAAAAAATCTGCCGTTTGCGTGCCAAGAAGGAAGTGAAGCACTAATTCAGGCGTCCACTTCCTTCTTGGAGCGCAGTCGGCAGCAGGTGGGCGGCGAGTTCAGCAGCGCAGCACACTGGGCCGTGCAGCGTTGAAAAACTCCTTCCCTCCCTTAAAGGTAAAGGCCATCGCTGCAGGCTCTGCAAAATGAAAACATTACCTGGACCATGACTCAGCCGCGATTCCCCCGTGATCAGCCCGGCACTCGAGCGGAGTGCTGTGCTGATCAATTGCGGGCAAGAAATTGCAAAAAAAGCCAGAAGAAAAAAAGTATGAGATATGGGTGTAGGAGATTGGGGCGCAACGCCATAGCGCTGCCGCAAAACTCCCACCAAATATCGCCTTTCCCAGTTGCAAAGCCATTTGCGCAAAGGCACCCAACTTTGTCCCCATTATCTGGTCATTATATTGCTATTTGTGGGAGCTTGATGTGTGTAAATTGGCTGCTGCGTTTCGTACATTACAACAGTGACTACACTCCAAAAAACACTATATTGGCTGGTGGTCATAAAGGCGCTATATAAATGCAAGTCTTTTTTTAAAGAGACTGAGATCTTAATACTACTTCTGACTGAGTTTCTGTTGAGACATTATGGCCACGATTTTGACTATTGAGGCGATCTCAGTGCGGCCAAGGTAGGTGGCAGGTTGGAACCCTGCTCGCAGCTCCATCCCACTCTATAAAAATAATTTTCCATTGATTGGGCTTGTTAAGGCTGCCATGCAATGTTTCAGGCCAATTAAAAGGAAGCGGGTCTGATGACATAATTTTATGAGACGTCATCAGCCGGGTTCCTTAAAGAGACCATGTTCACAATCATTTTGACAGTTGTGCTGTCAGTGTTCTGCAGCATCGAGGTGCTGCAAACACTGCACAAAGGTGCACGGCTGCACCCAGGCTCTCTCATGACACCACAGCATGCAGGGAGGTTCTCTTCCCTTCCAATAGGTAGAATAGACCTCCCCAGGAGATCAGCACAGCCTGGTTGCACATTGCACAGGAGGGCACAAGCAGGGATGTCATCAGGAGGACATGGCTGCAATGGCACAAACCTTTCAATGATCTCAGTAGATCACCAAATGTTACTGCAAAGCCACACTCAACCTCATCCTGCTGTGCCACCCGTCACATCCCCATCACTCTAGCTTCCTTAGCCTACTCCTGCACATCCTTACTCACATCAACTTACCTTGCACCTCCACTCATCTCTCTCTCTATCTACATTATCACATCCCCATCTCACTAGCCACTCCTCACATTCACCTTCATCCTTGTCCAATTATACCAACTAACAACACACAAGGGTAGGCACTTGGGTCTTTTAGCCAATGTCATGTAAAGTTTCTGTTAATATCTTGCCAAACGATGAAATCTTTATTTTTCACACTTTACCTTCTTGGCTAGATTAGTGTGCAACTTTGGAAGTAGCTTAGTGAGTTGCAGTGAACTGTGAGACATAATGGTACTTTACGCAATAGTGATGAATGTGAAAGGAATGGCTTGGGGATTGTAGGGATGCTTTATTGTGCTGGTGTGGGGTGGTGCTAACCTGGTACATCATGTGGCAGCCAGGGTGTACAGCATCGAGTGAAGTAAATTTGGCCATGGTGAGGCCATCCCTAGCCTCCCTGGCAGCAATGTGGTCAAGTGCTGATGCCCTCTGTCCTGTGCAGCATCAGATGATTGTGGAGAAGGTTGGTGGTGTTGTTGGTTTTGCAGTGTGCCTGGTGCTGCTGGTGTTGGGGCTGATTGTGGTGGAATTCTGAGGACCAAGGCGAGACCTCTTCAAGGGTACTGATGCTGCTGGAATAGATGGCAGCTGAAGTTGAGATGACAGAAGCGATCTATCAATAGTGAGATAGGTTGTTCCAAGGTGATGACAGTGGATAGAGAGTTTACTCCAAATACTTCCACCCTGCATAAAGCTGAAAAGTGTATTCCAAATCCTGAAGGCTCCAGCTTCTAAGATTGGAAAGGGAACAGTTGTGAAATGGTAGTTTTTATACCAGCTGTCAACTAATCAGAGGAATGGAGAGTTATTGAAAAACCAACCTACTTACCTGATGTGATCCCTGAGCACCGGGAACCTCGTGAAAAAGCTGGAAAAATGATAAGTACATGGTAAAATGCTGCTTAAATACCTTTTAACAAGCTTTAAGCTATGTGAATTGGCTTCCCCGCCTCTTGGTGTCAGGTCTGTAAAGTGCAAGCAGACCCCAGCACATGGGAAACTGATATGGAGGTGGTTTGACAGCGGGCTGGCCATCCGCTATCAATCTTTTATATTTTGACAGCGGACCCGTCTCCGACCCCATCCTCTGAGCATCGGCAACATTCCGGCCTGCATGTGCGATGACTGCTCCGAGCTCCCCTCAGTCGCCTCACGTGGAATAAGCAGTGTGAATTCGGGAACTGAGGACCCTAGGACTGTCATCCAATGATATGCCTGTCTTTATGTTGATGTTAAAGCATGTTATTTAACAACCAAACAGATTCTTCTCAAATGTCAGACAATTAGGATAATAACTATTTAAGATGTGAACAGTAGACAAATGGTTTACGTGCTTTTGACACCTGACCATAATCGTATTCATTGTGAATTTCTGATTCGAACCTAGAAATAAAGGCCTAGGTTACGCTGGTATTTCCAGTGAAATTCGCCCCAAATCGGCCAAACCAGCACAAAAGATTGCAAAATTTCAGGTGTAAATTAGCTCCAGCACAAAACGTGTTTTTGCTATCTTTTCTGCTGGTTTAGAAAACATTGTGTTGGAAATTGGCCCCGCCCACAAAGCTGGCCACACCCCCAGGATCGAATTGATCATCGTGGCGAATTTCCACTAATTGTACCTGTTTGGGGGTCTTCGAAGAGTCTCTTAAAATTAAGCTGCCTTTTTAGTCCCAATAGCACTATTAGGCACCTTTTTTAAAAGCTAATTCAAAAGCACCCACCTGATTACACTTTGTCGCTGCCATTACACAAAACCCAAATCTGGAGTGGTGAGATATTTTTCATTTTAAAAGTCACTTTGACTACCATTTTATTCCTTTTTGCAGCCTTCCAATATCTACACTCACTTCGGCAGCCAAAAATAAAAGCCTATAATCTTTCATTGGTGCTGCCAATGGTGGAAAATATTAGCTGACAGGAAATAAATTTAGTCAATCATTATAGGCGGCTGCAGGTGCAGAATAATCCACCCTACCAATTTATGCTCTTCTCCACAAAATAAAGTGCTCCAATTGTTGGCCAAAGATCAGCATAAGAGCTGTAGAAAATAGCTGAATTGGAATTGTTGTTGAACTTGTGATTCAAATCCAGATGGTCCAAACGAAAGCCCGACTACCAACAGTATTATCTCTCCATGTAGGAAGATTGTGTTTTCACACTCCTATGCCCACGGGCGATGTCATTTAAAAAGATTAAAGTTGTCAAATGCAATCTAGAGTTCTATACACATTAGATTTAAGCTCGAATGAACCTGATAGCAACCAGGTAAATTTTATTTATTTTATTGTAATGTCAATCATTTTTCCTTCTCTAATTATTCCATTCCAGTCATTCATTGAGCCTGCTGTTTTCTGGTTTAAAATGGTAAAAGGTGTTCTCCTCATCAAAGATTTGTTAGAATCCAACAGTGAGATACAAGAAGTAAGTTTATAAAAATGTATACTGTTCTCATTGTAAGTCTTATTACAACCCTGAAATAGCCCGGTGAGATGTTGTATACTCCAAAGAACACCATTAGGTGCAAATAATTTCCCTGCAGTGTCCAACTAATACACATATTGAGATATAAAATGGGCCCTTCCTCATCTGCTTAGCTCAGCTGCTCACTGTGTTAACCTGTTTAGCCAAGGAACAAGGAAATAGGAGCAGGAGCAGGCTATCCGGCCCCTTCAGTGACTTGTGCATTTGACTGAACTAGAAATTTATGATACTTAATAATTGTGCATCTAACAAGATAATGGATTATTCACAAAAGAATCCATTTCTCAGCATTGATGACATCTGTTTCAATAATTTGCATTAAGGCCAGGATCAGTTTTCCTCACTGGTCAGCCAAAATCAGAAAATGCTGATTTGTAAACATAGCAGATGTTTTTTTCCATCAAACAAGTATCCTCATTTGACCCTGGCAGGAATGCCATGAAAGTGTATCAGTATTAACCTATGGAACAAAGTATAGTGCACGTAAGTTTGACAATCTGACAAAATGCCATCAGAAATCATCAACTGTCACAAAAATAGTCAATCTAAAGTAGTGATTTTTGCTACTCTATAAATTTCTCTGTTTTGCTGTAAGATAGCACTTCACTGCAACAATTTCACACAACAAGAATGATTTTTTAATTAACATTTTGTACATGTTATCTTATCAACTGTGCTTTAACTTGGTTATTTTAAGTTTCAAAGAATCTTTTCAAGTGATGCATAATTCAAATTAATCTCGATCACTTAAATGATAATTCCACTGTTGTGCAAACGGTCAGGAATGTCAGGCCTATCCAAACTGATAGGTTAGAAGAGAGGTTTGGATGTAGAAGGCCCTGAGGCCCCTTGTGTCTCTCAGTTCCAGAACACCAACCCCACTTCCCATTCCAGCATTGAGCCCTTTCTTAAATGAGCCGAATGACCTGAGCTCTGCCATTCTTCAGGACAACCTGTTCTAGCTGCTGATCACTTTCCATGTAAAGAAATTTAAAAAAATGTTGGTCATGAAAAAAAGTCAGTACTCATTGTATATTCAAAAGCATTGCAACTTCAAAATAATGTGTCTTTTATATAGCAGCCTTATCTAAATCCAACATTTTTGGAATGTAGCTTGTAAAAGCAAAGTATCATAGGCTAAGAATTCCCATTGTGGGTATGAGTTCCAAAAGGTTTCTAACAATCTAAAGGGCATATAAACTTATTTATTTTTCCCCTTTCCCCTGTATTTGCAGGGCAGCAAAGGATGTTTGGGGACTGAAATATATTACACCTCCTAAGGAACTGTACTGCTGTTTTTCAGATGAATGACCTTCCATGAAAGAGAAGAATGATACTGATAATTTGATTGAAAGATTAGTTCTACTGAAAAATTTCCTGAATTGATTCCAGTCTGCTTAAATATTCAGAAGAAACCAAATTACAAATGTGTTGACTGGGCAGATTTGAAATGATTCAGAAATAGTAGCGTGTGGTTTATGTAATGCGGCTGAACTTTTCTAACAAGTAATGAGAAGTAATTCACTAAACCTTAACTAAAGTGGATATTCGACTTGTTAAGTGCATGGGTTCCCTCCAAAGAATTATCATAACAGCAGTGTGTTAACACAGAGCAAAACTAATTGCCATCATCCATTGGCCTGATTGCTACAAGTAACGGTTCTGCTGCCACATTGCTCACGTTCTCCACTTTCATCATGTTCTATATTATTGGCATCATCATTCTGACAGATTGCCTTAGGATGAGACTTATGTGGGGGTCTGATTAATGTGTTTCATCCCAAATGAGTTTTCTGTCTACCACTGCTAATGCATCTCTTGCAGTGTTTTCAGTTCATCATCAGGATGTACGGTAAAATGATTTCAGACAATTGATTTGTTTTTCAAACCTGACAAGAGACTCATATTCTTTGTAGAAGTTAACGTGGTACTGCTTAGGAGTTTCCTTTTCCTTTGTGCCAATGATTGAGCTGGCTTAACAATAGCAAAACTAATGTTCGCCATAGTGGAATCAGTAAATAGATAAAGCTCTGCTGGTCCATTATAAACTGTCATTACAGTGAGATTCAGACCAGGCAAGGCCAGATGTAGCTTTTGAAGATGGCAATAATAGGAGTAGCTATTATGTTGGCAAGGGAAGCCAGTAATTCCGGCAGAGGGTGCACCCCCACTCCCACAGAAACATGCTTCAAAAGAATCTTCAAAAATGTTTTAAAATCTATGGAGGGTTCAGGTCAAAGCCCAGTTCCACCCTTGCAGTTCGCAGTACACCTTTCATTTGGCTGCTGTTTCACCCCCAACAGGATCCTGTGGAACTTGTCGGGGAAGGTCGGGACCAGGCATATTAGGTCTAACTCCCAGCCCTTCCAATGCACTCCCACTAGTCTTGAGTATATTAGGTACATTGGTATGGTCGTAGATTTTCAACCCCATTTTCTCTAGTTTACCTTTCCAGTCTTCATGTTTTGATTAACACAAAAAACACTTTTTACATTCATCATAGAAGTTTACAGTACAGTAGGAGGCCAGCCG
The DNA here is from genome assembly GCF_044704955.1 of Pristiophorus japonicus. NCBI lineage: Eukaryota > Metazoa > Chordata > Chondrichthyes > Pristiophoridae > Pristiophorus > Pristiophorus japonicus. The sequence continues at coordinate 39,620,966 of NC_091989.1, read as the reverse complement.
GCCTATCGTGTCTGTGCTGGACGAAAAAGAGCTACACTGCCTAATCCCACTTTCCAGCTCTTGGTCCGTAGTCTTGTAGGTTATGGCACTTCAAGTGCATATCCAAATACTTTTTAAATGCAATAAGGGTTTCTGCCTCTACCACCTTTTCAGGCAATAAGTTCCAGACCCCCACCACCCTCTGGGTGAAAAAGTTTTTCCTCAACTCCCCTCTAATCCTTCTACCAATTACTTCAAATCTATGCCCCATGATTATTGACCTCTCCGCTAAGGGAAACGGGTCCTTCCTATCTGTTGTGTATGGAGAAAGAGTCAGACTGAACACGGTGAGCTCAAAGTAAAGTGTGACCTTAGTCTTCTATTGCAGTCTCCAGAGTGCCTCTCCAACCTGTGAAGCCTCCTTAAATACCTGTGCTCCCAAGGGATTATAGGATTCCTTGGGACTCTGGGGAATGAGCCCTCTGGTGGCTGTACAGAGTAAATACAAGTTTACATATATAACAACACTCCCCCCTCCCCTCCCCCTCCAAAGTCAATAGTGTAACTATTTACAATATGAGTCGATCTGGGGTTTTTCTTGCCCTGGTTGATCGTCTCGGTGTGAAAGCTGGTGTTGTTGAATTATTTGTTGGGCCGTTGCTGGTCTGCTGTGCAGTTGGCCTTGCTGGGCTGCCTGGTGTGTTGGGCCCTGCTGGGCTGCTGTGGATGATGGGTTCTGCTTCGTGGTCAACCGTGGTGCCAGTTGCCACTGGTGTGTATGTTGGGGGATCAAAAAAGGTAGGGTCCAAGGTGGATTGCTCAGGATAGTCCATGAATCTGAGTTTGATTTGGTCCAAGTGTTTCCGGTGAATGAGTTCATTTGAAAGTTTGATTGAAACACCCTGCTCCCCTCTTTAGCCACGACAGTACCGGGAAGCCACTTGGAATCTTGTCCATAATTTAATACAAACACAGGATCATTGATTTCAATCTCGCGTAACACATTTGCGCTATCATGGTATGCGCTTTGTTGAAGCCGCCTGCTCTCTACCTGTTCATATAGATCAGGGTGAACTAACGAGAGCCTTGTCTTAAGTGCTCTTTTCATGAGCAGTTCAGCAGGTGGGATCCCAGTGAGTGAGTGGGGTCTCATGCGGTAGCTAAGCAGGACTCGGGATAGGTGAGTCTGCAGTGAGCCTTCAGTTACCCTCTTCAAACTTTGCTTGATGGTTTGCACTGCTCTCTCTGCCTGACCATTGGACGCTGGTTTGAACAGGGCAGATGTGACATGTTTGATCCCATTACGGGTCATGAATTCTTTGAACTCAGCACTGGCAAAACATGGCTCGTTGTCAATCACCAGGACATTGGGTAGACCGTGCGTGGCAAACATGGCCTGCAGGCTTTCAGTTGTGGCAGCGGACATGCTAGCCAACATTATCTCACATTCAATCCACTTGGAGTACGCGTCTACAACCACCAGTAACATTTTACTCAAGAACGGACCTGCATAGTCGACGTGTCCCTAGACCACGGTTTGGAGGGCCAAGACCATAAACTTAGCGGCGCCTCCCTGGGTGCATGTATTACATCTGTGAATGCAGGACTCTAAGTCCGCATTGAGACTGGGCCACCACACGTGGGATCTGGCTATTGCTTTCATCATTACGATGCCTGGGTGGGTACTGTGGAGGTCATTGATGAAGGTGTCTCTGCCCTTCTTGGAAACCACAACTCGATTGCCCCACAGAAGGCAGTCTGCCTGTATAGACATTTCATCTTTGCGCCGCTGGAACGGTTTTATCTCTTCCTGCATTTCAACTGGCACACAGGATCAGCTCCCGTGAAGCACATAGTTTTTGACTAGAGATAATAAGGGGTCCTGGCTTGTCCAGGTTTTGGTCTGCTGGGTAGTGACGGATGATGGCTCACTCTCAAATGCTTCCATAACCATGGCTAGATCTGCGGGCTGCGCCATTTCCAGCCCGTGGTGGGCAATGGCAGCCTACTGAGAACATCGGCGCAATTTTCTGTGCCTGGCCTGTGGCGGACGGCGTAGTTGTATGCGGATAACGTGAGCGCCCATCTCTGGATGCGGGCCAATGCGTTGGTATTTATCCCTTTACTCTTGGAAAACAGGGATATAAGTGACTTATGGTCAGTTTCCAATTCGAATTTTAGCCCAAACAGGTATTGATGCATTTTCTTTACCCCATAGACACACGCTAACGCTTCTTTCTCAATCATGCTGTAGGCTCTCTCAGCCTTAGACAGACTCCTGGATGGATAAGCAACCGGTTGCAGTTTCCCGAAATCATTCGCTTGTTGCAATTCACACCCGACACCATATGACGATGCATCACATGCTAGTACCAAACACTTACATAGATCATACAACACAGGCAATTTGTTTGAGCATAACAATTTTCTCGCTTTTACAAAGGCATTTTCTTGGCTTTTGCCCCAAACCCATTAGTCTCCTTTTTGTAGTAAGACATGCAGTGGTTCTAACAGTGTGCTGAGACCTGGCAAGAAGTTACCAAACTTGTTCAGGAATCCCAGAAACGACCGCAGCTCCGTCAAGTTCTGTGGCCTCGGTGCGTTCTCGATTGCCTCCGTCTTTGCGTTGGTGGGCCTGATGCCGTCCGCCACAATCTACCTTCCCAGGAACTCCACTTCAAGCACCAGGAAAATGCCCTTCGAGCGTTTTAACCTGAGCCCCACGCGGTTGAGTCGACTAAGAACCTCCTCCAGGTTCTGCAGATGCTCGACTGTGTTCCGACCTGTGACCAAGATGTCGTCCTGGAAGTCCACGGTGTGCAGGACTGAATTCAGTAAACTTTCCATGTTTCTCTGGAATATTGCCGCCGCCGATCGGATTCCAAATGGGCATCTGTTATAAACAAAAAGACCTTTGTGTGTGTTGATGCAGGTGAGGGCCTTCGATGATTCCTCCAGTTGCAGCGTCATTTAGGCTGAAGTCAGATCCAGCTTCGTGAATGTCTTTCCTTCCACCAGCGTTGCAAAGAGGCCGTCGGCTTTTGGTAGTGAGTATTGGTCCTGCAGGGAGAAACGATTGATAGTTACTTTGTAATCGCTACAGATTCTGATGGTGCCGTCTCCCTTGAGGACTGCCCCACATGTTGAACTGGATCGGGGAAATGATGCCCTCTCTTTGCAGCCGGTCTAGCTCGATCTCTACCCTTTCTCTCATCATGTACGGTACTGCTCACTCCTTGTGATGGATGGGTCGCGCCCCCGGAATTAGGTGGATCTGCACTTTTGCTACTTGGAATTTCTCGATTCCTGGTTCGAACAGTGAAGGAAATATGTTTAAGATCTGGGCACACGAAGTGTCGTCAGCGGGTGATGGCGTTCGGACGTTGTCCCAGTTCCAGCATATCTTTCACAGCCAGCTCCTGCCGAGCAGCGTGGGACCATTGCCCAGTATGACCCAGAGTGGTAGCTTGTGCACTGCTCCATCGTAGGAGACCTTTACGGTAGCACTGCCGATTACAGGAATCAGTTCTTTCATGTAAGTTCTTCGTTTCGTGCAAACTGGAGTTAAGACTGGCCTTGAGGCCTTGTTGCACCACAACCTTTCGAAAGTCTTTTTGCCCATGATGGACTGGCTCGCGCCCGTGTCCAGCTCCATTGACACCAGGAGTCCATTTAGTTCAACATTCAGCATTATCGGGGGACAATTCGTGGTGAATGTGTGCACCCCATATACCACTGCCCCCTCGATCTGAGGCTCTGGTTCGTCATGATCCTCCGTGGATCTGCCCTCCTCTGCAACATGGTGGTTTGCAGGTTTAACAGGCTTTGCAGCTCGCCTGCACACTCGTTGGAGGTGTCCCATTGTTCCACAGCCCTTCCAAACGTACCCTTTGAATCGGCATAAATGGAAACAATGATCACCCCCACTGCGCCAACAAGGTGTTAATGGCCTTGCATTCATCGCCCTTGATGGTGGGCTCACACATCTGCGGATGTGTAGCTGCAGGTATGTGTGACCTGTCCTGTACATTACAATTCGAAAACAACATCACTTTGTTCACAGTACTTGTAGCAGCACTTGTGTGCTGAGAGATTTGCTTCGTATTGTCACTGATGGCAATGAACGCCTGGGCTATCGCTATGGCCTTACTCAATGTTGGGGTCTCTACAGTCAAAAGTTTGCGAAGTATGGTTTCGTGGCCAATGCCAAGTACGAAAAAGTCTCAGCATGTGCTCCAAATGTCCTTCAAATTCGTAATGTCCTGCAAGTCGTCTTAAGTCGGCAACATAACTCGCCACTTCCTGGTCTTCAGACCTTTTGTCGGTGTAGAACCAGTACCTCGCCATCAGAATGCTTTCCTTCGGATTCAAATGCTCTCGGACCAGTGTGCACAAATCGTCGTGCGATTTCTCTGTGTGTTTCGCTGGAGTGAGCAGATTCTTCATGAGGCCATACGTTGGTGCCCCACAGATGGTGAGGAGGATCGCCCTTCATTTGGCAGCGCTCTCTTACCCATCTAGCTCGTTGTCCATGAAGTATTGGTCGAGTCGCTCCACAAAAGTTTCCCAATCATCTCCCTCCTGAAAATTTCTCCAGGATGCCCACTGTTCTCTGCATCTTTGGGTTCGCTGTCTGTATCTCATCGCCAGTTGTTGTGTATGGAGAAAGAGTCAGACGAAACACTGTGAGCTCAAAGTAAAGTGAAACTTTTATTGCAGGTCTCCAGAGTGCCTCTCCAACCTGTGAAGCCTGCTTAAATAACTGTGCTCCCAAGGGATTATGGGATCCCTTGGGACTCCAGGGGATGAGCCCTCTGGTGGCTGTACAGAGTAAATACAAGTTTACATATATAAAACTATCCACTATGTTTAGGACCCTCATAATTTTGAACACTTCAATTAAATCTCCCCTCGGCCTCCTCTGTTCCAAAGAAAACAATCCCAGCCGATCCAATCTTTCATAGAAACATAGAAAATAGGTGCAGGAGTAGGCCATTCGGCCCTTCTAGCCTGCACCGCCATTCAATGAGTTCATGGCTGAACATGCAACTTCAGTACCCCATTCCTGCTTTCTCACCATACCCCTTGATCCCCCTAGTAGTAAGGACTTCATCTAACTACTTTTTGAATATATTTAGTGAATTGGCCTCAACAACTTTCTGTGGTAGAGAATTCCACAGGTTCACCACTCTCTTGGTGAAGAAATTCCTTCTCATCTCGGTCCTAAATGGCTTACCCCTTATCCTTAGACTGTGTCTCCTGGTTCTGGACTTCCCCAACATTGGGAACATTCTGCATCTAACCTGTCTAACCCCGTCAGAATTTTAAATGTTTCTATGAAGTCCCCTCTCATTCTTCTGAACTCCAGTGAATACAAGCCCAGTTGATCCAATCTTTCTTGATAGGTCAGTCCCGCCATCCCGGAAATCAGTCTGGTGAACCTTCGCTGCACTCCCTCAATAGCAAGAATGTCCTTCCTCAGGTTAGGAGACCAAAACTGTACACAATACTCCAGGTGTGGCCTCACCAAGGCCCTGTACAACTGTAGCAACACCTCCCTGCCCCTGTACTCAAATCCCCTCGCTATGAAGGCCAACATGCCATTTGCTTTCTTAACCACCTGCTGTACCTGCATGCCAACCTTCAATGACTGATGTACCATGACACCCAGGTCTCTTTGCACCTCCCCTTTTCCTAATCTGTCACCATTCAGATAATAGTCTGTCTTTCTGTTTTAACCACCAAAGTGGATAACCTCACATTTATCCACATTATACTTCATCTGCCATGCATTTGCCCACTCTCCTAACCTATCCAAGTCACTCTGCAGCCTCATAGCATCCTCCTCGCAGCTCACACTGCCACCCAACTTAGTGTCATCCGCAAATTTGGAGATACTACATTTAATCCCCTCGTCTAAACCATTAATGTACAGTGTAAACAGCTGGGGCCCCAGCACAGAACCTTGCGGTATCCCACTAGTCACTGCCTGCCATTCTGAAAAGTCCCCATTTACTCCTACTCTTTTCTTCCTGTCTGACAACCAGTTCTCAATCCATGTCAGCACACTACCCCCAATCCCATGTTCTTTTACTTTGCATATTAATCTCTTGTGTGGGACCTTGTCGAAAGCCTTCTGAAAGTCCAAATATACCACATCAACTGGTTCTCCCTTGTCCACTCTACTGGAAACATCCTCAAAAAATTCCAGAAGATTTGTCAAGCATGATTTCCCTTTCACAAATCCATGCTGACTTGGACCTATCATGTCACCTCTTTCCAAATGCACTGCTATGACATCCTTAATAATTGATTCCATCATTTTACCCACTACCGATGTCAGGCTGACCGGTCTATAATTCCCTGTTATCTCTCTCCCTCCTTTTTTAAAAAGTGGGGTTACATTGGCTACCCTCCACTCGATAGGAACTGATCCAGAGTCAATGGAATGTTGGAAAATGACTGTCAATGCATCCACTATTTCCAAGGCCACCTCCTTAAGTACTCTGGGATGCAGTCCATCAGGCCCTGGGGATTTATCGGCCTTCAATCCCATCAATTTCCCCAACACAATTTCCCGACTAATAAGGATTTCCCTCAGTTCCTCTTCCTCACTAGACCCTCCAACCCCTTTTATATCCGGAAGGTTGTTTGTGTCCTCCTTAGTGAATACCGAACCAAAGTACTTGTTCAATTGGTCCGCCATTTCTTTGTTCCCCGTTATGACTTCCCCTGATTCTGACTGCAGGGGACTTATGTTTGTCTTTACTAACCTTTTTCTCTTTACATATCTATAGAAACTTTTGCAATCCGTCTTAATGTTCTCTGCAAGCTTCTTCGCGTACTCCATTTTCCCTACCCTAATCAAACCCTTTGTCCTCCTCTGCTGAGTTCTAAATTTCTCCCAGTCCCCGGGTTCGCTGCTATTTCTGGCCAATTTGTATGCCACTTCCTTGGCTTTAATACTATCCCTGATTTCCCTTGATAGCCATGGTTGAGCCACCTTCCCTTTCTTATTTTTATGCCAGACAGGAATGTACAATTGTTGTAGTTCATCCATGCGGTCTCTAAATGTCTGCCATTGCCCATCCACAGTCAACCCCTTCAGTATCATTCGCCAATCTATCCTAGCCAATTCACGCCTCATACCTTCAAAGTTACCCTTCTTTAAGTTCTGGACCATGGTCTCTGAATTAACTGTTTCATTCTCCATCCTAATGCAGAATTCCACCATATTATGGTCACTCTTCCCCAAGGGGCCTCGCACAATGAGATTGCTAATTAATCCTCTCATTACACAACACCCAGTCTAAGATGGCCTCCCCCCTAGTTGGTTCCTCGACATATTGGTCTAAAAAACCATCACTTATGCACTCCAGGAAATCCTCCTCCACCGTATTGCTTCCAGTTTGGTTAGCCCAATCTATGTGCATATTAAAGTCACCCATTATAACTGCTGCACCTTTATTGCACGCACCCCTAATTTCATGTTTGATACCCTCCCCAACATCACTACTACTGATTGGAGGTCTGTACACAACTCCCACTAACGTTTTTTGCCCTTTGGTGTTCTGCAGCTCTACCCATATAGATTCCACATCATCCAAGCTAATGTCCTTCCGAACTATTGTCTTAATTTCCTCCTTAACCAGTAATGCTACCCCACCTCCTTTTCCTTTTATTCTATCTTTCCTGAATGTTGAATACCCCTGGATGTTGAGTTCCCAGCCCTCATCATCCTGGAGCCACGTCTCCATAATCCCAATCACATCATATTTGTTGACATCTATTTGCACAGTTAATTCATCCACCTTATTGCGGATACTCCTTGCATTAAGACACAAAGCCTTCAGGCTTGTTTTTTTAACACCCTTTGTCCTTTTAGAATTTTGCTGTACAATGGCCCTTTTTGTTCTTTGCCTTGGGTTTCTCTGCCCTCCACTTTTCCTCATCTCCTTTCTATCTTTTGCTTTTGCCTCCTTTTTGTTTCCCTCTGTCTCCCTGCATTGGTTCCCATCCCCCTGCCATATTAGTTTAACTCCTCCCCAACAGCACTAGCAAACACTCCCCCGAGGACATTGGTTCTGGTCCTGCCCAGGTGCAAACCGTCGGTTTGTACTGGTCCCACCTCCCCCAGAACCGGTTCCAATGCCCCAGGAATTTGAATCCCTCCCTGCTGCACCACTGCTCAAGCCACGTATTCATCTGCGCTATCCTGTGATTCCTACTCTGACTAGCACGTGGCACTGGTAGCAATCCCGAGATTACTACTTTTGAGGTCCTACTTTTTAATTTAGCTCCTAACTTCTTAAATTCGTTTCGTAGGACCTCATCCCTTTTTTTACCTAGGTCGTTGGTACCAATGTGCACCACGACAACTGGCTGATCTCCCTCCCTTTTTAGAATGTCCTGCACCCGCTCCGAGACATCCTTGACCCTTGCACCAGGGAGGCAACATACCATCCTGGAGTCTCGGTTGCGGCCGCGAAACGCCTATCTATTCCCCTTACAATTGAATCCCCTATCACTATCGCTCTCCCACTCTTTTTCCTGCCCTCCTGTGCAACAGAGCCAGCCACGGTGCCATAAACTTGGCTGCTGCTGCCCTCCCCTGATGAGTCATCCCCCTCAACAGTACCCAAAGCAGTGTATCTGTTTTGCAGGGGGATGGCCACAGGGGGCTCCTGCACTACCTTCCTTGCACTGCTCTTCCTGTTGGTCTTCCATTCCCTATCTGGCTGTGGACCCTTTCCCTGCGGTATGACCAACTCGCTACACGTGATACTCACGTCATTCTCAGCATCGTGGATGCTCCAGAGTGAATCCACCCTCAGCTCCAACTCCGCAACGCGATCCGTCAGGAGCTGGAGGTGGATACACTTCCTGCACACATAGTCGTCAGGGACACTGGAGTCGTCCCTGAGTTCCCACATGGTACAGGAGGAGCATAACACCTGACCAAGCTCTCCTGCCATGACTTAACCCTTAGATACACTTAAATTGGCAATAACAATGTTAAAGTTTACTCACTGTTATAGAAGAGAAAAAAGAAAAACTACTCACCAATCACCAGCCAATCACTTACCCTCTTGGCTGTGACGTCACCTTTTGATTTCTTTCTACTTCTTTTTTGCCTTCTCTCCCCGCTGCAGCTGCACAGGTACGCCTCTCGGACTGCCGCCGCCTTTCGCTGCCGCTGAGCCTTTATAGGCCTCACCAACGCCAGGAACTCCCGCCTCTCGGACTGCCGCCGCCTTTCGCTGCCGCTGAGCCTTTATAGGCCTCACCAACGCCAGGAACTCCCGCCTCTCGGACTGCCGCCGCCTCTCGCTGCCGCTGGGCCTTTATAGGCCTCACCAACGCCAGGAACTCCCACCTCTCGGACTGCCTCCGCCTTTCGCTGCCGCTGAGCCTTTATAGGCCTCACCAACGCCAGGAACTCCCGCCTCTCGGACTGCCGCCGCCTCTCGCTGCCGCTGAGCCTCATAGGTAAAATTCTCCAGTCCTGCCAACATCCTCGTAAATCTCCTCCAACCTCCTGGAGTCACATCTTCAGCCACAGAAATGCCTCTCTGTTCCCTAACTACTGAATCCCCTATCACTATTGCCTTCCTGACCTTTCTCCTCCCTGCTGTACAGCGAAGGCACCCATGGTGCCATGGACTTGACTCTGGCTGTTCTCCCCAGAGGAACCATCACCCTCACCAGTAAATATCAGTTAGATAGTGAAAGACACTAAGGTGACTCCTGCACTATTTGTCTGAAAAGCTTTAAGGCATAAACAAAAAGACGGGAACTTTGGTCGCACCTAATTTGGGTGGTAACGCAGGTGGAGAGGTCATTTTAGCGCCTTGAAAAAGTTTGCAGCCTCCGACCAGAAATTCATCAGAATTGGGCGAGGAACTGACGGGGCGCTAAATCACCGGTTGCATACCAGAGCTGGGGGGACGATAACGAAAATTTGGTTGGTAAATTTGGTGGACCCATTGCACATGCACGGAACTTTAAGTCAGATCCCGGCAACAGCCGAGTCTTAAAGGCACAGCATAGTACTGCACCCATTAAAATGTTCAAAATCACTTGTTTTCAAGCTGTACTGTTATGTCTGTCTGCTGCTACAAACTCGGAGGCTCACGCACCGTGCTCTGTATAAACGTTGCACTGACTGTGACCTCCGAGTGAAGCGCTTCCTCGTCCCTTTAAGTCGGCACCAGTTAATGACTCTGCAATCCTGGACCGATTGGTTTTCCAGATGTTGTTTGTGGTGGCTGCTAAATGAGACGGCCGCATCGAATATTCCGACTGGGGCGCAAGTGTGGGCATTGCACCAGGAATAGGTCATGATCAGAGTGAACATCAGCAGCCAGGCTCTACCGGTTTGTGCCCCGGTGAGCCTCTAATGAAATTTCGGTCGTGGCGTGGAACGTTGTGCTCCTGGTCGGGAACCTCTTACGCTCCAATTAATGCCTCCTCTGGCCGCTAGCTAAGGTGTTAGGCAACCGAAAATCCAGCCCTTAGAAAGGATGCAAAAAGAAAAAGCTCAAAAGGAATGCAAAAAAAGATTGGTGTTCAATATAAATGGGAAACAGAAAGTTCTGTCTTGTTGGGCTCCATTATCAGATTTTACATAAAACCAAAGAAATCTACCATATAAATGTGAATCTGTAACAAAAAAAAATCCTCCATTTAAACAGTGGCTTCAGCCCTTTAAACTGGCACTGTGACACCAAGCATACTCCTCCTGGAACAGTGAGATGCCCTCTGAGTGAGAATTACATGCCAGGAGTTTACTTAAAATTAGCAATGAGGCAAGTGTAATAAATCTCTGCATCTGTGAGCATACTTAGAGGTGCATATGCTCACAGGTACATACATTACAGCAAGAATCTAGAATGAGCCTGGGAAAGCTATGTGCAACATGGACAGACACAAAGCCTGCTACACACTGTTCCTGCCACCAGGTGTGGCTGATGCAAAATCCACCGTAATATTTAAAAATAAAATTATAACAATCATTAAAGTCAAACTATATAACATCATAGGACTTAGAACCTCCGCTTTTGAGCTATCGCCCAAAATTGGGCGTTATTTCCAGCTTGGGCGATAAAAAAGGGTTTTCAGATCGCCAGCTTCTCGCCCATTCTCAAAACACCTAGTTTACATTTTTGAAAATGGGCGTTACCGCGAGCGATATCAAATGGGAGGTAGCGTTAAATTTTTCTGACCTTCTGCCATAAAGTGTGGCCATCCTTAGCAATGGCATTGCAACGCTCGATTCCCGCGATTCAGGAGGTCAACGGTCACCATGACATGCGCAGAAGAGGGGACAGAGAGAGAGGGAGCTCAGAGGCACTGAAAGTGTGGCTGTTGCTTGTCTGGCTGTTGTGGGAGGAATGATGGAGATTCACCAGCAGCAAAAAGCCTATCAAGCACCAAGAACATAGTTAGCACCGAGATTTGTCTAACAACTAACATATAAAATGGATGGAGGAGGCCCTGGAGCTGGTAGCCAGGAACACTGGTGACAGAGGGTTCCAAGTGGTTCCGGAGCACCGCACTGCACCCCAAGGTGACGCACCCCCCTCGCCAAGCACACATGAGAGCCAGCAGCAACAACTTGCTTATGGCTCGGGGCATGCTCCCACCTCGGGACCGTCCTCTCCCGTATCCGTCCAAGCAGCGATAGGGCCATCAACACTTCCCCCCTCGCCCCCCCAATGAAGCATCGCCTGAGGACCTCCTCGGCTAGGTGGCTAGGAGTCAGGAGGGGAAGGGGTAGAGGTAGGGAGGAGAAGCGTCAGCGGGGCCGGGGGGGGGGGAGGGGAGGGTGGGGTTTGTACAGAAATACTGATGATTTCAGACTAATGTTCGGTTTAAATGTTTTTTATTAGATAGCTGCACCATTACACGTCAGTGATTCCTTAACATGAAAGGGTATAATTGCACTTAACTTCAATCAACGTAAACTTTAACTGTCACCAAGGTGACACCCACCATTGATGTTTGACCTGCACACCCAGCAGTGTGTCAGCCTTGTAAATAACACCAACGTTCTTTCAAGAAAAGCGCTCATTGATGAGCTCCTGATGTAAGGCTCTTGCAGCTATCATGTCACCATGGGCCCTTTCATGTGGTCTATAGGGGGGGCAGATGCATGGCTTCAGCTTCAGCATCAGCCTGATTGTCTGGCCCGATGTCAGCGTCCACCTCCTCGTCCTCCTCGTCCTCCTCTTCCTCTCTCTGGTGAGGTGGACTATCAGACTCATCAGGCAATTCTTGTCCCCTCCTGATAGCCAAGTTGTGCAGCATGGAGCACACCACCACGAATTGAGCTACCTGCTCAGGGTGGTATTGGAGCTCGCCTCCTGAGTGGTCCAATGGTTTTCTCCACGATATTACGAGTTGCTCTGTGGCTCTCATTGTATTGCTTCTCGGCCTTCGTGTGGGTGTCACATAAGGGGGGGTGGGGGGCGGTCATCAGCCAGGTGGCGAGGCCATATCCTTTGTCCCCAAGCATCCTGCATTGACCTTGCAGCTGATTGTTAAACAAGTCAGATACAGTGCTCTCACGCAGGATGTCCGCATCATGGATGCTGCCCGGAAATTGAGCATTCACTGCCAGTATAATTTGCTGGTGGTTGATAACCAGCTGGACATTCAGGGAGTGGAATCCCTTGCAGTTCCTGAAAACCTCAGCTTCCTGAAAAGGTGCCCGCATCACGATGTGCGAACAGTCTACTGCTCCCTGCACCTTGGAGAAGTTTGTAATTCTGGAAAAACCTAGAGCCCTCTCACTCTGTGCCTCCCTGGTCATAGGGAAGCTGATCAAGTCCCTCCTGCGTGCGTACAGGGCTTCAGTGACCTATCTAATGCAGTGATGTGTGGCATGCTATGAAAGTCCACAAATGTCGGCAGCTGTGGCGTGAAAAGAACCCGAGGCATAGAACAACAGTGCCGCGGTGACTTTGACCTCGACGAACAGTGCAGTTCTGATGGTGCTGGCAGGCTGCACCATCTGCCCATATCAGCTGGCATACCTCAGTGATAACCTCTTTGTGGAAACGCAGTCTCCAAAGGCAGGTGGTGTCAGGCAAATCGAGGTAAGAATGCTTCGACTTGCGGGGGGTGTAACATCTGGTCCTGCTCATCTGTCTGTCACTTTGTACATTGGGCACATGATGCAGTGCAGCGTTCCTTCGGCGATGTATTTGGTCACCAAGAGAGGGTGAGAAAGGACAGGCCCCATTGCAGTAGTTCTCTATTTTCCACCGATTGCACACAAACAAGGAATGTCCTGACGAGCACACCTCTTCGATTCCAGTCGGTCACAGTATGGTCAAGATGTTTTTAGAGATGTTTACATCAACAACGACCTGCAGAGTACATCCGAACTCCGCCGAGGTTGAAGCTCAGCAGCCTTTTAAAGGACATGACATGTGATCTACAACATGGTGTCCATAACACTGTGATTTGTTCTGGTTAGTTCCACTTTTTGTGGGCGTTTTTTTGAGTGAGCGATATTGTGGATGAAATGTGTGCGAGGTGGTGAAATTGACGATGGGCGATCTCCATGGCCGCTAGTTTGGGTAAATATGCTCTTTATGACAAAAAACAGTTGCTGGGCATTAATATTGAATCTCGACGTTAATTTCGTGTGGAAAGTAACGCTGGGCAATATTATGGGCATTGAATTCGTCCATTCTGCTGATTCCGCCCAAAAAAAGTGGGCAGGCAGTGATATTTTTTCTCAGCGTTAAGCCCATTGGGAAAATAACACTCACCGATAAGGCTCCTAAAAAAGCCCGCCAGTGTCCATTTTGTGCCAAAATGGATGATATATGGGCTTTATATGTCATTTCAGCGGTAAAATGGGTGCAAAGTGGGTGTTAAGCAGTCAAAAAAAGATTTTAGCCCATAGAGTTGTGTTTCTTTTCTTGTTTAATAACAACAACCCTGGCTCGCCAAGTATGCTTTATTTTCTCATTAACTTTCTCCCATTTTCCCCTCCGTTCTTAATCCTCCCTGGGGTATGGTTACATGAGTGCCCTCTGGCATCTTACCCAACTGACTATTACTCATATGTAAGCCTTAATAGTGAGAACAAGGGTGCATGAGTATAAGTTACGTAAACTTAGTGCTAGATTAGATGTCAAGAGGTTTCACTTTTCTCAGAGGGTCATTGCCCTTTAGAATAAGTTGGTTGCTCATCCATTGGATACAGATTCACAACAAATATTCAGAATAGTGCTAAACAAGCTCCTGGAGGAGGCTGATATTGTTGAGTGCAAAATGTGGGTAGGATGTTATGTTTGTTCCTCATGGCTATTGTTATCTTCTGGAACTCATTTTTGATCACCATCGAGGGTCAGAAGAATTTTCCAGAATTCTTTTTTTCCTTAACTTGGCCTAAAGTGTTTGTTTTATTCCTGTTTTTTTGCCGATCCCGATAGATTACATGGCTGTTGATGGGGAAAATTGGGGGGATTATGCTGCCTATGGCTGAATATGGCTGAATAGAAACAGACTCGATGGACCAGCTAGTCTTTTTCAGTCCATCTTTTTCATCTGTGCATATTAATTTTAAGAAGCAAACAAATTATCCTGATAAGCTTTAAGGCAAAAACAAAAAGACAGGAACTGGTTGACCATGAGGAAAGTGGAAGGGGGTTAAAAAGGAACTGCAGATGTATCGGGAAAGGTCGATGGGCAGAAATACATTGAGGGGGTTGGGGCTTAATGGATCAGAAAAGGGCCAAGGACAGTATGGATCCCATTCTCCTGGAACCCATTCCCCCTAAGCCTGTTAGATCCTGCGTTTCCCCCCATATTGCTAGAACCCAGCAACCCCCAACACTGCTATGTTCTGACCCCTCCTCAGTACTGCTGGAGCCTAGTACTACCCACGCCTGACTTCTCCCCCAACTCTCAGATCCTGGGACCCCTAAAGAGCATTCCCAGAACTCGACCTCAAAATGATCATAGACCCACCTGCAATGTTCCTAGTTCCTGAAACCACTGTCGCACAGTGTCGCACCGAAATACCAAGAATGATCCAGTGATCCCAGAATGCAAAACCTGTTTCAGTGGTCCCAGAATGTAGGGCCTGTTTCAGTGATCCCAGAACTACTGTCTCCAGTGTTTGCAGAACCTCAGCATGCTCTCTCAGTGCTCTCAGAGCACGGGACCCCCTCAAAATACTGCTAGACTCTGAGACCCCCCCATCCCACTACTGTCAGATTCCAGGTCACACCCAATGCTGATAACAGAGTGTCCCTAGTAACATTATTTGACATAACACCCACCCTAATAAAACTCACCGTGAACAGTGCCACAAGAGATATGCGAGTAACGTTGTCACATTCCTATTTATATCCACTGAGTAACTCTGATTATTGCTCATGTTCCATTACTAGGTTGTAAAACCCAGGCTCCAGGAAGCTGAGACATCAAACCTTGCACTCACTACTGCAGAATAAATATTTGAAAATGAATTCATAAACATAACTTGGTTTTTCTCTAGCATTAAACTAGAGAACAGCAGCACTCTGCAGTCTGTCAATCAAACTTTGCAGTAAATCATACATCTTCTGCTTTAACTATGACAATGAAGATAATGAACCATTACACACCCTTCCATGACGCCAATTCTTTTGCCCTAAATTACCCATCCTCTAGATACTATTTTGCAGAATAGTAAACATCAGTCTAGAGCGAAATTAACCCTTACTTTTCTGGATCCACAGGCATCTTCAGGATAAAGTATAGAAACTTGACAATTGAAATATTATTGTATCTATGATGTTATCATCTTCATTGATTCTAGGACATTTCAAACGTGGTGGACAACTTTTATATGTCAATTTGGCTAAATGGTAGCACTCCAAATCAGAAGGTTGTAGGTTCAAGCCCCATTCCAGAAAGCTTGGGTGCGTTACCTCGGCTGACACTTCAATGCAGTACTGAGGCAATGCTAAAGCCCCAAGAAAGACCACAAAATCTTGGCAGCCAAAGCTGCGCAATCCTGGAGGAAATTAA
Source organism: Pristiophorus japonicus (assembly GCF_044704955.1). Classification (NCBI taxonomy): domain Eukaryota; kingdom Metazoa; phylum Chordata; class Chondrichthyes; family Pristiophoridae; genus Pristiophorus; species Pristiophorus japonicus. The sequence goes on along the minus strand of NC_091989.1, from coordinate 39,604,952 downwards.
TGACCTTGAGAAAGTCTCCAGATAGCTCCATTGGGTGCACATGATGAATTCTTTGCTGGACCCTTCCCAGGCCTCGCATCTGCCCTCAGAATAGTACGCCGATGCTCTAATTTTCTGAGCTGAAGTCAGGGTGGGCACTCAGACACCAATACTCTCCTGTTACCATGCAAATAATGCTGCTACAATTTCAGATGGGATCCATGTCTTCAGTCCTGGGCAGCTCGGACTTTTGCTCTACCAAACTTCCGCCGGTGGCATGGGATTCCAGGAATTTCAGGCCCCATGGGTTTCAGTGATAGGTCATAGCTATAAGGGTATATATGGTAAGCATTCAAAGGGCTGAAAAATTATGTGTTTTGCATGGGGCAGCACACACTCATGCTTTACTCATTTATCTGGTATAAGGTACTGATGGGTAATGTTATTTTAGGTCTGAAAACCTCTTATATTGGCTGCACTGCCTCTGGGTGCCCAAAATCATACTTGTGTATTCTTCCAGTTGCTGTCAAAAAGTATCTTCCCTTTTAAAGACAAGTGTGGCCCTTTAAATAGCCACAGCTGCATCAGTATCTTGCTCCTCATTCTGCGAGCTCCCAGCAGGTGGTAGATTGCACACTGGGACCTGACCCCAGAAGGTTTGTCAGGGTTGGCCGTGTGCTACATGGGCAGGTGCAATGTGCCAGCAGCGACCAAGCAACACCGCATCAAATCTATCCCATTGGCTTTTGGATTCATAAAGTTCCGATCACATTTGAACACAAAATTCAGTACTGGTCAAGCCTGGAAGCACTAACCAAATTCAGATTGGCTCATACTTCTTGTATGGTTTGCCTTTATCCTCACCTTCCATTACAAGTACAAAATGATTCTCTTCCAAATAAATTAGTTGTGCATTTTAAGCGATTTTTATAGGCGCACTTCTTCCTGGGTAAGTATATAAAACATTCTCTGCAATCTGTTAAAACACTTTCAAGGCATCGCACTGCACCTTTCTTCAGGATGATTGAAAATACATCACTCATCACATTATTACCCATCCATCAGTGAAGACAGGTGTAATAAAGTACTGTTGCACTGGATTATACTTTGCATCACAGCACAATCTTTGTCTCAAGTGAAGCTTTGAGGAAAAGGCAGATTGCAAGAATGAATGTAACAAAAAGGAGACTCAGAGAACTCAGCTGCACTTTAATTAATTAAAGGCAAATTCGCTGTAGGTATCAGTAGCAGACCTGACACATTTCAGAGTGTATTAATTCACTTTTTCTTTAAGGAGATATGAAATATTTTACTTTAAGCTGCTGATACCAAAAAGCAGAGCACAATAATTACCAATAAAGAAGAAAACTGGGTGGTTGACTTTATTTCAATTCTGTGCATTCATTTCTATTGCATCAACTCTTAACCCAACATTACTTACGACCTGAAAAATAACAAAAATATATAACTGAAACTTCTAACTCCCTCTAAGTGGCTGTGTGAAGCCTATGGAGGAGTCACATTCTGATGCACACTGTGCATTAATATGTGTCTACATGATAAAAGGTTCACTGAGTTCAATTTCTTGAGTATGCTTAAAAAGGTTTCTTTCCATTTTCATTTATTTTGTAATATGGTTCCAAGCAGGGATCAGCATTGAACGGACCAGTCCAACTTCTGTTTTACTCTCCCCTCACACCGTTTGTGAGGACAACCTCGAGAAGGATACGTTTATTCTCATTTTAGGGGTGGGCCTGATAATAGGATATTGACAAGATCTTTTGACCTATAGAGGTTTCCCTAAAAAACTTGCCATATCAAGTTCTTTGTTTCGATTCTGAATTAAGAACCCTCACTGAAGATTTTGACCACATGTCTTGTTGTTTATATTTTCCCAGAGTTTCTTCCTATGGAAATCGTTTTACCTCTCATGTCCCTATTCTCACAGGTACAATCCTGAAGCTCAAACTAGAAAACTGCTCGCTTCAGAGTCATTATCTCCTTTACAATGTAGCAACTTGTTTACATTAACTCCTAAAACTGCCATCCATTCTAAGTCTTTCGATAACAAATTGTCTTAAAGATATATTAACAAAGTTGAAGTCATAGTACAGAATGCTATAACATCTCAGCAGGATACCAAAGCATTAGCATTTCTAAGTATCTAATACCAGTCTGAGGAGACATTTCGTCTCTTCAAAACAACGATTTAATCACAGTATCCTTCGTGTCAGATTTATACATTTTGAACCCCTGATTTCTAACAGTGCCTTCTGTTTCCGAGGTCCCAAGCTCTGGAGCTCCCTGCCTAAACCTCTCCGCCTCTGTATCTCTCTTTCCTCCTTCAAGACGCTCCCTAAAACCTACCTCTTTGACCAAGCTTTTGGTCACCTGCTCTAATTTCTACTTATGTGGCTCAATGTCAAATATTTTATCTCATAACACTTAATCTGGCTAGAATTTGATATTGATAGAGCCTGTTTCAAAGTTTAAATCTATCCCTTTTCCCAAATTCGCTTCCACAAACTCGGTTCACCCCCAAGAAAACCATAAAAGTATAAAATTTTAATAGTAAATGTATTATCACTTTGGTAAATAGATGTAACTATTTCTGTTGGATTGTGAGCAATATCACCATGGCAGCTGGGGAAGTTAAATTGAATTAATTAAATAAACCTGGAATAAATAACTAGAGCTAGAAATTGCATTGCGCCCCATTTGGCAGCGATAAATTTTGAAGGAGCGCAAAAGCGTTGCCAGACAAAAATGATTTGTGACTCCTGGGAACTTCAGCTTTAGTGCTCCAAGAGGGAAGTGGAGCGCTAAATCAAGCGCTGTCATTTCCCTTAGAGCGCTAAAGTGTGTGAGAGGAGCGGTAGCAGCAGAGCATTGAGCAATGTTTAGTGCAGCACTGCCGTCTTTAGAAGCTCCTTTCCTTGCTTAAAGGGAAGGGTCAATGATATGTTCAATCATTTTTCATGCTCCATTTGTTGGGCCATAGAACCTGCGCTATGTGCATAACAGCCCCAAAAACTCTGAGAGAGTGCAGGGCTGAGGAATCACGGGGTCAAAAGAAATCAGGAGGCACAAGACTGGGGAGAGAAATAAATTTTGCCTCACCTGACCACCACTGCCTTTACATATCGCTCCCCAAGCAGCCAGCCGAGGTGACAACGCCTCCTGCAGCTGTTTTTGCTGATACCCAGTGATGCTGTAGGGGGCGGGAGCAAATATCACACCCGGGGCGCTAACGAGGCACTGCGCATCGGATGGCGTCATATTCTACGGGGCGCAAGTGAGTGAGGCGATAAGTGTTGGCGCAGTGCAAAACTGCCAGGGAAGTTCGCGGGCATCAGTGAATTCGCCGCAGTAACCCTAAGTGTTCCACTGCCGCTCCCCCGCAGGCACTAACGAGAGGTGCAAATCAGGCAAATTTCTCCCCCCAGTATCAGTAATGGTGACCATGAAAGTACTGGATTATTGTAAAAACCCATCAGGTTCATTAATGTCCTTTTAGGGAAGGAAATCCGCTGTCCTTACCTGGTCTGGCCTATTGTGATTCCAGACCCACAGCAATGTGGTTGACTCTTAATTGACCTCTGAAATGGCCAAGTAAGTCACTTATTCAAGAAGACAGCTCACCTCCACCATCTCGAGGGCAATTTAGAATGGGCAATAAATGCTGGCCTTGCCAGCAATACCCACATCCTGTGAATGAATTTTTAAAAAAATACAAGAACCAACAGTCAACTAAAAGGGTCGGGAATAGAAGCAATGCTGTAGTATCAACAATAAAGGCTTTTCATTTTTGTTCAGATTATTCACAGCACGTTAGGCCTTTGCCATAATTCCACTGAGATACTTTTGAAGTGACAACTAATTTAAGTATTCCTTTTTGTGCTATGTGATGGTTAAAAACATATTCTTGCTGAAGAATCTCACTATTCCCCCGACACCCTGCTCTACACATGATGATGCATGCAATATGCATTTTTGCCTTTTGAGTTGTTAAATACAATTTTAAAACTCTTGTAATTATGCATGACCCACTCTCACTAAATTAAACTGACAGGTAAAATGCCACTTTAGTAATGCGCAGTACTCAAAGGCCAATTATCCTGACAACTGATATAATTTGACAACTGAGTGGAAAGGCAAATCTCTCATCATACTGCTGATTAATCCTCAACACTCACTTCCTTAAGGTATGAATGCTAATTTTGGAAAGTTTCAAAACAACTTTTCCCTCATTGAAGAGGCTCAAGTCTTACAACAGTTGCTACCATCTGATGGGCAAAGGGAACGGTGATTCACAAGAGGCCAGAGTTAAAGGAACCATTTGTTCAAAGAGGGATGTAGGGCTGGAGGAGGTTACAGAGATAGGAAGGGGCAACGGGGATGAGAATTTTAAAATTAAGGTATTGGGTGATCAGCAGCCAATATAGGTCAGCAAGAACAGGAGTAATGGGTGAGTGAAACCTGGTGCAGGATAGGATATGGGCAGCAGATGTTTTGAATCAACTGATAATCACAGAGTATGCAGGATGGGAGAATATTGGAATAGTCGACTCTGGAGGTGAGAAAGTTATGGGTAAGAGTATCAGATGTGAAGAAACGGGTCGAGGTGAGTGATGTTATGGAGATGGAAGTAGGCGGTCTTTGTGATGGAGGGGATATGGGGTCAGAAGCTCAGCTCAGGGTTGAATATGACACTGAGGTTGAAAATAACCTGCTTCAATCTGAAACGTTGACCAGGGAGAGGGGATGGAATCGATGGCCAGGGTACTGAGTATGTGGCAGGAACAGAAAACAATGACTTTGATCTTCCCAATGCTTAACTGGAGGAAATTGTAGGTCATCCACGAATGCACATCAAAGAGGAAGTCTGACGACACAGAAGCAGTGGAGAGTTCGAGGGAAGTTGTGGAGCGATAGAGCTGGATGTCATCAATGTACACTGACGACCCCATGTCTGCAGATGATGTCGCCAAAGAGCAGCATGTGGGAGGAAGAGGAGGAGGCCAAGGATAGATCCTCAGGGAAATCTAGAGGTAACAGTGTGGGGGCAGGAAGAGAAGCGATTGCTGGATATTCCATGGTGGTCAGATAGGTGAGATCAGAACCAAGCGAAAGTAATGCCACTGTCCCGGACAAAGGAGGAAAGGGGTTGGAGGAACATGATGTGTTTGATCATGTCAAAGACTACAGAGAGGAACAGGAGAAATAATGTTGGCCGCATCGCATGTGATGTCCTTTGTGATTTGGTTTGTGCTGTTTTGGTACACTATAAGGGGCAGAAACATGATTGGAGAGATTTATTATAATTGATCAATTTATTTATTGTGGTAAAGATGGGCACGGATTTGTGAGGCGACAACAAGCACAATGACTTTGAAAAAGAAAACGAGGTTGGAGATGTGACGATAGTTTGCGAGGACAGAGAGGTCAAGGGTTTGAGGCAGGCATGATGACAACAGTTTGAAAGGGAGCGAGCAGTCCCTGAAGAGATGGCATGATTTACAATGTTAGCTAATATGGGGGCCAGGTAGGGAAGCTGGATGATCAGCAGATTAGTGGGAAAGGAATAAAGAGAGCAGGCAGTGGGTTTCATGGGCAAGATGAGCTTGGAGAAGGCATATAGGGAGATGGGAGATAAAATGGACATAACGTAATGATATATACCCATCCCCTTAGTATAAATGAAAAAACTGCAATTTTGTGTACACAAATGAGCATGGGTAAGAACTGCCACCATTTTGATTAAGCACCAGAGTCATAAAAACCTGGACTTCAATTTTAGATTCAGAGTACTTGAATTCATTAAGTCCAGTTCACTCTATCATTTATGTCCTGTTTCAACACTTGATCTGACCATTATTTAACCATGATTAGTTACATTCCTTGAATAACATTTCCATTCTTCCAGGAACATACGAACATTGTGCTCCACAGAATATCTGAATAGTATCAACATATTTAAGTGTAGGTTCCTCTGGGGCACCTGCAGGTTATTTATGTGAATGTGGTGGTTGGGTGATGTTGCAGAATTTGAGATTATTTTGATTAAAAAGGTCCTGTTTGTATGAGGCCTACCTTACCTCTGCAGCCTCCTTCAGTCCCAAATTTCAGCCCATGTTCTTCATTCCTTCAATTCTGGCCTCCTGTGCATTTCATTCACCCTCCGCTCCCCCAGCCATCTTGACTCTGTTCTTTGAAACTCTATCACAAATCCTTGCTGATTCTCTCCCTGATTTTAAAAATCTTTTCAACCATGCTTTCGGCCATCTCTACTAACTGTTCAGTTACTGCCCGGCATCCTTTTCTTCTTAAACTGCTTACTTTGCTACATTTTCTAGGTTAAAGACGCCATATAAAAATGGTGGTTACTATTGCTCCCATTTGTACAGACATATAATCCATCTTTCATAGTTAAAGTGTACATTATTATTCCCCTAGACTGTGTGACTTTGGACATAGAAATTTGGAGCCTGCATATTTCTGCACTGAATAAAGTGATTTAATCAATTCAATTATAAAGCTTTTATCTATTAAGAGAAAGTGCTTTCTACTTTCCAATCCCTTATTGTGCTGAAAGCCAGCATAACATCTATTATTTGATATTTAGAATTTGAAACTTTAGAATGAAAGAGCTTTTTCCCATAGAGATGGCAATGCTTGTGTTAATATTTCATATCTTATAGTTCAATCAGCAACTATGTTGATTTTAAAAAACCAAGGGCCTGAACTTGGTCAGAGTACCACCCATAGCTGCTGAGGTACCGCCCGAAAAAAATGTTTTTTTGAAAGATTCCTCACGTACCGCCCACCTGCTGCCCAGGTCCCGCCCGGCAGGAGATTCCTTGGTGAAATACCGGCGGCGCAACTTCCTGCTGCCCGTCCACGCTGGAGGCTCAAAAACAGGGATTTTCCTCGTGCACGATTCTCTAAGATCGTGCTCCCATCAGAACGACCGCTGGCAAAAAGGTGGTGTGAGCTGACTGTAAATCAAGCGGCAGGGAGAATCGCTCAGAGTGCTGCAGCGCTGCACATCCCGGGTAGCGTCCATATGCTGCACCATTATCACAGGCTCAGAATGAGTTCTCAGATTGACCTTAACCTGCACAGAATGAGTTCACAGATGTAAATAAAAGTGCTCTGTTGAAGGGCAGGTGTGGTATATGAAGCGGCAATGAGTTCCGAAACACAGTAAAGACTCCATTGAGATGCGCTATAAGGGTTTTTAGACCATTGCAGGCAGAACAGAGTTATTGAGAGAATGTGAGTGCACAGATGGTATGAACTTATGTCACAGTATATAGAAATCATGAAATCATGTAATGCTCTGTCAGGTGGCAGGATGTGATAGCGAGAACAGCATGAGCTCAAGTATATAAGATAGGAAAAGATATATAATGGACTGCAAGGTCACTGAGGAACATGTCATATCAGGGTTTCGACTCCGCGATGGTGGACCTAAGAAAATGTGAACTGAAGCGCAAGCCTTAATGTGTGCCCTCTAAATTGTGCAACTGTCTCTCATTCAATGGCAGCCTCCCTGCATTGATGACCCTTACTTGTCGTAGCGCAATTGCCTGATGACAGGACCCATGAAAGAGTCGATCATGTGTGGACGGCAAGATATTCCTCAGACAGCAGTACACCTGAAGGAGATTTATCTGTTTCTCAGCAAGTACCCCAGATGATGTAAAAGTGAGACACTGACCAAGAGTAGGTGAACAATGTGACTGAATTGAATAGTGCAGCATGCGAAAGAGACAGAACATGCAAACAATTGAATCCAACATATGTACATTATCTCAGAAATCAGTCAAATCACATTCACAATGAACCATGTGAAACAACAGCGACAACTTAATGAAGGGTAAACAACATCTCCACCACCAACACCCAACCCTTTACCCATTACCATCACCTCTCTTTCCCCCTGCCCCCTCAATGTGAGGCCCATTGTTCTCTTCATGACTCCGCGTTCACCACGGCGAGCCGCACCCCTGCCCCCCACCGTCTCTGCTCCATCACGTTGTGCAGAAGGGCAGTCGAAGCAGCGTTCGTCTTGGAGAGAATGTAAGGGACGAGATGGAAGCTGCTGGCATCTCCGCTTCCTCTGGATCTGTCGGCCTCGATGGTGTGGGCTCGGGGGGGTTGCATGACATGTCCCGAAAGCATCGATTGCAGCATGGCCTCTACAGAGTCGATGTTGCGCTCCACCGCACTGATGAGCCACGACATACTGGCAGTATGCTGCTCAGCAAAGGTGTCGATTCTGACAGCTATCCCAGCCATGGTCTGCAGCAGATCTTGAGCTAGGTCAATGCTCGTCCTCGACAGCTGGACCATTTCCTGAATTGCTGCAAGCCGTCCTGCATCCTCATCGGATTGGTGCATCATCCTGGGTACTTGCAGCTTGGTGGCTTTTCCAGCACGGCCTCTGCGCCTCCCAACACTTGTTCCTGCTTCATCTGATTCGAATCCCAAAAAGTCCGACCCCGACACCAATGTTGGCCGGACAGGTGGCACACATGTCAGGAGGCTGGAGTCCTCCTCTTGTGGCTCCTCGAATTCAAGTGTTTCGAAGACTGGCACTCCCTCCTCTCCCTCCTGGTCTTCATGTCACTGGGTGGCGGAGGTGGATGCGGTGAACATGGGTGATCTTGGGGAGGGGTGGAGGAAGGAGTTGGTGTGTTGGGCTGCTGACAACGTCGAGGTGGGAGACGTTGGTGTTGCACTCGGCCTTTGGGTGACAGAGGTGGATGGGGTGCATTGCTTGGTGCTGTCTGAATCAACATCTGCAAGTAGAGGACAATGTTTCAGTGTACAGCTGGGGGGTGGGGTTGCTCAAATTGACTTGTGAGCCGTAACATTTTACATTCTTACTTCAAGGACTTCCATCGCTACATGAGCACACCATTAATGGCCGACACACAGTGCGTTAAAAGGCATTTGACTTAACATTGCATGACATGAGCGTAACACAAACCGGAGATTAGTATAAGCTTACCATGCTCTAGCACGGGATCTGCAGCACCCTTTGTGGTGGCACGGGGGGGTCAGCGTTCCTCTAGGCTGGTCACCTCGATGACATCTGGTGGGCCCCCTCCTGTGCCACTCAGGCTTGATGCATTGGCTGATCTTTTCTTCTGCAGAAAGAAAAGTTGCAGCCTTTACCCATTTTTCGCATGCAACACACACACACACACACACAGACACAACTGCCACAGAACCTTTTGGAGTAGTACGGGAGTGCAACAATACATGGCTCAACAATATCGTTCCATTGTTTCCTTCATTGGCCTTCATCCCGCACAATTTTGTCCAATCTCCCTCCAAATGTGCCTATATTGGGGTGGTGGAGGCTTGCCAGAACCATCCCAGGTGAGGTCCACCTCACATACAAGTTCCTCCAGTTCCGCCTCATTAAACCAGGGAGCTCTGGGCTTCCCTCCATCAGACTTCTTGGAAGCTTTTTTTGCACTCACTATAACTTTCCTAGATGGATGGCTGATGAGGATTTTGTTTCTCTCTCTCTCCAAATATGACCCCTCTGCAACTGGCAGGTACAAGTGAGTGCACAGCTTTTATGAGCATGCGCAGCTGTGTCATCAGCCACAATCACGGCAAAAGTGATGTCATCGCCCACAAGAAACTACAAAATAAAAATCGCAAGTCTCGCGCATGCGCGGTGCATGGCCTCCGAAGTTTTCCGAATCGAGGGGCCTGCACCTACTGCCCACTGCTGCTGTCGCCTGCTCACACCTGCTCCCGGCCGCCGACTCCCACTGTCTGCCACTGCTGCCAACAGAACCGCGGCGAAACTTGCTCCCGACTGGCCCCAGCGGCAGCGTGCGGCAAAAGCTGAAGTTCTGCCCGGGGACAGCCAAGAAATGGGCAGGCCTTAGCTTTGACCAAGTTCGGGCCCCAAGAATTGTGTAAACATGCAATAGGAGCTATTTCATCCCTCACCTAAGGATCCCTTCAGGTAAATCAGAAAGAGACAATTTTGCCTGTTTGGATATACAAAAGGATACACTTGCTTTGAAGGCAGTTCAGAGAAGGTTCACTAGGTTGATTCCGAGGAAGAGGGAGTTGACTTATGAGAAAAGCTTGAGTAGATTGGGCCTCTACTCAATGTAATTCAGAAGAATGAGAGGTAATCTTATCAAAACGTATAAGATTATGAGGGAGCTTTACAGGGTGGATGCCGAGAGGATGTTTCCACTGATGGGGGAGACTAGAACTAGAGGGCATGAGCTTAGAATAAGGGGCCACCCATTTAAAACAGAGATGAGGAGAAATTTCTTCTCCCAGAGGGTTGTAAATCTGTGGAATTTGCTGCCTCAGAGAGCTGTGGATGCTGGGACATTGAATAAATTTAAGAAAGAAATAGACAGTTTCTTAAACGATAAGGGGATATGGGGAGCAGGCGGGGAAGTGAAGCTGAGTCCATGATCAGAGCAGTCATGATCTTATTGACTGGCGGAGCAGGCTCGAGGGGCCATATGGCCTACTCCTGCACCTATTTTTTATGTTCTTATGTTATAATTCTATCTGCCTGGTAAAATTGCCTGGGTTACTTGCCGCCTATGGAGCTGCTCGGAGCTGACTGTTCCCGATTTTAAGTACACTGGGACAAATGACCCAAATTTCTAGGCCTTATAAAATTTCAGTTTTACCCAATTCTCTCACTCCTCCATGTCGCAATTCTGTTCTAAGAGATCACAGGTTTTCCACTAACATTGGGACCTTGAGCTCTGTCAACTTGCTGCTTATATTAGGTTCCAGAAGAATATTGTAAGTACCTCAAAATACACTAGTTGGCACCGACCCATGCCGCCAGCTCACCTTTGAGCTACAACCAACTTATACGTTAGGAACATTGGAACAGAAGTAGACCATTCATCCACTTGAGCTTGTTCCGCCATTCAATTAGATCACAGCCGATCTGCGTTTTAATCCCATCTATCTGCTTTAGTTCCGTAACCTTTAATACCCATGCCTAACAAAAATCTAACAATTTCAGTTTTAGGGAAATTTTCAGTTGACCTTACTGCAACAGATTTTTGGAGGGATCAGTTCCAGATTTCTACAACTTGTGTGTGAAGAAGTGCTTTATACCATCTCCCCTAAGCAGCCTAGCTCTAATTTTAAGGTTATGCCCCCTTGTTCTGGATTTTTCCACCTTCAATCATCTTAAACGCCTCAATTAGATCACCCCTTAATCTCCTGTACTAAAGGGATTACAAGCATAGTCTATGTATTCTCTCCTCATATTTTAACCGTTTTAGCTCCAGTATCATTCTGGGGAATCTGTGCTGCACCCCTCCAAGGCCAATATATCCTCCCTGAGGTGCAGTGCCCAGAGCTGAACGCAGTATCCAGATGGAGTTTAAGTAGAGCTCTGTACAGCTGTAATATAACTACCACCCCTTTGTATTCCAGGTGCAATTGCATAAATTACACAAAGTATAGTGAAATGAAAGACGATGCAAATATTTTAAAAAGTAATTAATGTAATTTATATCAACTGCTGCTCAAAATGTTGATTTAATCCTCAACTTTGTTCACATAATCACAAGATTTGACAAAATCAGCTTTGTGTGGCAAGTTTGTTAGCTACAAGGTCATACACTGCTCTGGTGAAGTTTGGATTGCATCTTTCATGGATTACATGATCGATTAAGACCATTGTATTAAACGCATGTGAATTTTGCCCAATTAGACATTCACATGAATAGTCTGATGGGGTAATTTAATATGTTTTAACGTTACATAATAAGTATAAGCAAGGTATAGCTAATGTCCTGAACCCAATGCATTTACTAGCATCTAATTAAATGCATCTTTTAACCACACCCACTTTATCCCTTCTTTTATTTTATTGCATTTACTTAAAATCAGGCGGAAGAATCCAGTTGTACAGTTGCCTTCATGTGCTAACATCTGTTCACGTCAATTCTGCTCAAACTGCAGGATTTAGCTCCGACAGGAAATGCCTCGAGCATTTTCTTTGCCAGTGACAACGTCTATACATCAACATCACCTATTTTTTTTTCTGCCTGCACAACATTTGACTGGATCAACAAGAGCTGTACTGGATAATCTTGGCATCAGCCAATCAATCATAGAAAACAACCCTGATAAAACATTGTCTGTCTGCCAAACATTTTCACAGGTTTTCACTTATTATTAAGCGTCTGCTTCATCTTAACATATTTATTATGATTCCTGTATTCTCATCATTCATCTCCTTACCTTACATTTCAACACCCACAAGACTGTTGATTTTTTGTTACTCCTTACCACTTCAAGCCTTCAATGTAAAATATTTTTCACTACTCACTGAAACAATGGGAAAGGACTTGCTTTAGTCTTTCAGCTGTGTGATATGTGGAACAGCCTGGAATATTAAGTGGTGCTTTCTAATGTCTTACAGGGCAATAGTTCTGGATGACACAGCCCCTTTTAACAGATAGGACAAAAGGTTATCTTCAAGAAATAAGAGAAAATGAACATTGAAAACACCCACAGTCACAACAGCAGCTCTATGCCTGATGGGAATTACAGGCTTGCATAGTATTGAAATTGTTTCATACTATGTATTATTATAGAAATAATTTATTTCAGAAAATCTGAATAATGAAATCCACATATAACAAAGAGAGAAAATGTTGGAAATAAAAGAAGGTCAGTCCGCATTAGTGAAGAGAAAAGATAAGTTGGATGGAGAACTTTTCCACATTTTAACAGCCCATTTCTAGCATGTTCCATTATTTTCTTTAAAGTTGGTAGTATACAAGTGATATAATTTATTGCCTGATCAGCTGGAACATGTCTTCTCTTCCACATATGTATATTAATTGGTTACAACTTCATGACATCACACGGAAGAGATCTTCAATTCTATTGTAGTCAATTGACACAATTAACGCTATGACTAAATACGACAGCTGTGAAATTCGACATCTTAGCACTGGTAGTTATGCCCCTTTTTGAAAAGAAAATGGTGCCCGCCTCGCTTCCGCTCACTTCCGGCATAGCCCTCGCTGTTCGTCAGCTTGGCGAGGGTGGTAGCGAGGGCGGTACGTGTGTGTGCCGGCAGTATGCAGTATAGGCACATTGTGACGTCAGCCGGCATGTAACACTGATTTGGAGCATGACCTTCCACTTTTGACATCACCGCTCCATTCAAAGGCCTCTCCTAAACGTGCACAGCTGAACGTGCACTCAGCTGCATGAGGCCCCCACCCGCACCCCACCAGCGCTATTTAAAGGGATACATCAAAGGGATGCAGGTAACAACAAAAACAACTTATATTTATATAGCGCCTTTAACATTATAAAACGTCACAAGGCATTTCACAGGAGTGTTATCAAAAAAAAAGTTGGTTATTGCTTTTGTATTGGCTCTTGCAGAGTTTGTAGGAATACTGGGTTGTTGGAAGTCATTTAAAAAGTTGTTAAAGTGTGCAGGGAGTGCTGCTGGACATTGGGAAGGTGTTGGCTTCTACTAGAAGGCCTTTGACGACATCATTTGTTCCCAGTCAGGAAGTTCTAGTTGCAGTCCCCTTTGTGCTGCAGCATGACAGGGAGATTCAGCAGAGGCAGCAAAGAAGACAAGCTGCACGCAGGAGGAGTCGGAGGGAGAGGAGGGCTTCAGGGAGAACTTCTCCTAACTGCATCTAAGCCAGGAGCAGTGTATTGTTAGCTCCGCGTCACCAAGGAGGAGGTCACAGAACTCTGCCACCTTTTAGAAGCAGACCTGCAGCCTCAGAGCAGGGCGCTGCCAGTGGCCCGCAGGGTGTCAGTGGCCCTGAATTTTTTCACCAGCAGATCCTGTCAGGCTGGAGCAGCCGACATAGCAAATATCTCGCAGTTTGCCGTCGATCGCTGCACTCGGGAGGTCAAAAGGCTCTGTACACTATGAGAAGGGAATTCATTGTCTTCCCTCTAATCAGAGAAAAGCAGGAGGAATGTGCACATGGCTTTGCCGGGATATTGGACTTCCTTATGATGCGGGGTGGATTGACTGCAAGCGAGGCTTTGCGGGCGCCGCTTCCAAATGGTGAGCTGCTCCATAACTGCAAAGGGTATTCCTCACTTAATGTGTAGTCCATGTGCGACCAAGCCCAGCACATCATGAGGGTGAATGACCGGTGTCCTGGCAGCAGTCATGATGTCTTCATCCTGCGCCAGTCCGCTGTGCCAGCAATCTTCCGGCCACCATGTTGAGCCCGAGTGTGGCTGCTCGGAGACAAGGGCTATCCACTCTACACCTGGCTGATGACTTCCGTCCACAACCCCAGCACTAGTGGCCAGCACTCATATAATGACAGCCATGCTGCCACGAGGAACGTCATCGAGCAGACCATCAGGGTGCTAAAGCAATGGTTCCGATGCCTTGCCACTCGGGAGGAGCCCTCCAGTACTTGCTGGAGCTGGTGTCCCAATTCCTGGTGGTCTGCTGCATCCTCCACAACTTGGCCATCATGACAGTGTAGACACTGCCACCATCGGTTCCGCAACCAGCTCAGGAGGCGAAGGAGGAGAAGTCTGCAAATCCACGTTCCAGACGAGCTGTCCGTGAGCACATCGTCAGACTCCGGTTCCCGTGAATAAAACCCTAGATCTCCGTTGCTCAACATTTTCCCACCTTACCATCGCTCTGTCACAGAACATCAATGCATCCTCTTGGCCACAGTGCTGAAATTAAAGCCATCACAAAACAAACATTCCAAATCAAATTTATAAATCATTTAGTCCAATACTACATAACAAAGTCACTCAATCACCCTTGTGCATTCCCTTAGTGCCTGTCTTCCCTGTGCCTTTGCCCGTCCTATGCGGTGGCACCTCAGTGGCTGCAGGATAACTGCTGGAGGCTGCTGACTTTCAGTGGGGGGGAACTGCAGATGGCCTTACAGGATGACCTTGGACAGTTCTGGGGCTGGAAGGCCCGGCTGTAGACTGCACGCCCTCGGCATGGGAGGCAGCAGTCTGGGCTGGCTGGCTGACAGGCAACAGCAAGGCCATGGCGGAGTGGCAGTCATGGAAGTACGAATGCTGTCATCTTGAGAACAGGTTCATGCTCCACGGACCCAATACCACTCCTCCGGGGCAGTGCCTCAGCAATCCTCGTAATCTGTTGGAGGACAGAATGCTGGACTGCTGTCACATCCTGCAAGCCCCTTTCCACATGGGTAAACGCATGTCACGTGCTGCCTGCACTACTTTCAACGGTCACCGGCCAATTGCGCGTCCCGATCCCCATGCCCGTTTTCGGGCCTACTCCAATCTTTAGCCGAGCAACTAGTTCTCATGACATCCGTGTAAAGTATACATATAAATATACAATAATCTTGCAGGATTTATTCAGGAAGACAACAGAGAAAGATTTAAGTTTTCATTACAGTACTTTTAAATTCACAGCTGTATTTTTGTATGACTATGTCATGTATGTAACCACAATGTAACACCACTGTATTACTGTATATACTCAACTGAGATGCACACCTTGACCACAAGGGGTGAACTTGTGGGAGACACTTCTTACCTGATCACACAGGTATAAAAAGGGAGGTTTCATGCAGGGTCATCGTCTTTGGAGTCCGGTGAATAAAGAGTTGTCACAGAGTGACCTTGTCCCCAGAATGTGCCTCGTGTGGTTTCATACTGTAGAGTAAGGACTTTACATTGGCAACAAGAAATGGGAATTCACGATCCACTGGTAGTACAGAGGAACGTTACTGTGTTGGGGAAGATTGGGAAGATTTTGTCGAGAGGCTTCAGCAAAGCTTCGTTACGAAAGAATGGCTGGGGGATGCAGTTGCCGACAAGCTTTTGACCAGCTGCGGACTTAAGACTTACGCACTCATGAAGGACTTACTAGAATCCGAAAAGCCGGCGGACAAAACCTTTGAAGAACTTAGCAAATTGATTGGGGAGCACCTCAAACCGGCGAGTATCATACATATGGCCCGACACAGATTCTACATCCACCGACGTCATGAAGTACAGAGCATACCAGACTTCGTAGCGGACCTCCGGCATTTGGCCAGCCTCTGTAAGTTCACAGACGCTTGCAGGGGGGAGATGCTCAGGGACTTCTTTATCGAGGGCATTGGTCATGCGGGAATTTTCAGCAAATTAATTGAGACCAAGGATTTGACCTTGGAAGCGGCGACGTTGATGGCTCAAACTTTCATGGCGGGGGAGGAAGAGACGAAAATAATATAAGCGCGCAATTCTGCCTCTAACGCGGCGATGGATCAGGGAGTCAACATCTTCAATGCGACTCAGAGCCCGGCAGGCAGGCAGGGGCAGTCCGACACTCCCCAGGCAGCAATAGACCCCAGAGTAGGACTTCAACAGACAAGGGCAGGCTGAACGGACATTCACGCCATCACAGTGGACAATGCGGCCCGGGATGGGGCCATTGACACCCACTAATAGGGTACTTAAGAGCAGTCAAAGGGACAGTCAGCGCGGAATGCCTGACCATAGTCCCTTTGTTCCCAACAATGGAAACTTTAACTCATGCTGGAGGTGTGGGGGAAACACTCAGCTAGATCTTGCAGATTTCAACAGTTTGTCCGCAGAAACTGAAATCTCTGTGGCCACTTAGCTCAAATGTGCAGGAAGCCTGCAACCAGACTAATATATGAGGCGGATGAACCAGAAGAGGGTTCTTTGAGGTAGGATGACATTTGGGGAAAATCGATGGACGCCGAGGTTCAGCGGGTCCATGTGGCAAATATTCACAATTCATACACCAAAACGCCACCAATGATGATGAGGGTTTTATTAAACGGTATCCCAGTATGCATGGAGCTGGACACTGGGGCCAGCCAGTCACTCATGGGCGTTCAGCAATTTGAGAAGCTATGGCCACGTAAAGCCAGTAGACCCAAATTAGCACGTATTGAGACACAATTACGGACTTACAATAAAGAAATCATTCCGGTGCGAGGCAGTGCAATGTTGACTGTCACACACAATGGGTTAGTGAAGCGGCTGCTGCTCTGGATTGTCCCAGGCAATGGTCCCGCATTGTTGGGGAGTAACTAGTTAGCCGAGATGAACTGGAAATGGGGGGATGTTCATACAATGTCATCTGTAGAGCGAAGTTCGTGCTCACAAGTCCTACAATGATTCGATTCACTATTCCAACCTGGCGTCGGGACTTTCAAAGGCACTAAAGTAGTGATACACATCACCCCGGACGCCAGGCCAGTGCACCACAAAGCCAGAGCAGTGCCGTATGTGATGTGGGAAAAGGTCAAGAGCGAATTAGACCTGTTGAGAGAGGGCATCATCTCGCCTGTTGAATTCAGCGACTGGGCGAGCCCCATTGTTCCCGTCCTAAAAGCGGATGGCTGTCAGGATCTGTGGCGACTACAAGGCCACAATCAATCGGCTGTCCCTACAAGATCAATACCCGCTCCCGAGAGCGGAGGACCTCTTCGCCACGCTGGCAGGCGGCAAGCTGTTCACCAAGTTGGACCTCACTTCAGCCTATATGAGCCAGGAACTGGCCGACGAATCTAAACTACTGACCACCATCACCACGCACAAGGGACTGTTCGTTTACAACAGGTGCCCGTTTGACATTCGATCAGCGACTGCGATTTTTCAACGTAACATGGAAAGCCTGCTTAAATCCATTCCGGGAACGATCATATTCCAGGACGACATCCTCATCACAGGTTGAGACACCGAGGAACACATGCACAACTTAGAGGAGGTGCTACACCGACTGGACCGGGTAGGCCTGAGACTCAAGAAGTCTAAATGTGTGTTCTTAGCTCCTGAGGTTGAGTTTCTGGGCAGGAGGGTTGCTGCAGATGGGATTCGGCCCACCAAATCCAAAACAGAGGCGATTCGACAGGCACCCAGGCCCTGCAACACATCGGAGTTGCGTTCATTCTGGGACTGTTGAACTATTTCGGGAACTTTCTGCCGAACCTGAGCACGTTGTTGGAGCCGCTACACGTGCTCCTGTGTAAGGGTTGCGATTGGTTTTGGGGGGACTGTCAGGAACGGGCTTTTGATCAGGCGCGAAACCTATTTTGTTCAAACAAGTTGTTGGCCTTGTACAACGCCTGTAAAAAAATTGGTTCTGACATGTGATGCATCATCCTATGGGGTTGGGTGCGTGTTGCAGCAGGGCAATGCTGAGAGTCAACTACAACCTGTGGCTTATGCCGCTAGGTCGCTCTCTCAAGCAGAACGGGGATATGGGATGGTCGAGAAGGAAGTGCTTGCATGTGTCTATGGTATAAAAAAAATGCATCAGTACCTCTTTGGTAGGAAGTTTGAATTAGAGACGGACCACAAGCCATTAACATCCCTGTTGCCAGACAGCAAGGCTATTAATGCCAACGCATCAGCTTGCATACAGCGATGAGCTCTCACGCTGGCTGCTTATGACTACTCCATCTGGCACCGGCCTGGCACTGAAAATTGCGCTGACGCGCTCAGCAGGCTTCCACTGGCCACCACCGATGGGGCAGCGGAGCAAAGCGCCGAGATGGTCATGGCTGTCGATGCCTTTGACAGCGCAGGCTCCCCCATCACAACCCGCCAGATCAAAATCTGGACAAACAGAGATCCCCTCCTATCCCTGATTAAGAAATGTGTCCTGACTGGGGATTGGGCGCCCGCACTTGGAGAATGCCCTGAGGAGGTCAGACCGTTCCACAGACGGATGGATGAGCTCTCCATCCAAACCGACTGCCTACTATGGGGCAGCCGGGTAGTTATGCCCCAGAAGGGCAGGGAGGCATTCATCAGGGATCTCCACAGCGAGCACCCAGGCATTGTGCTGATGAAGGCCATTGCCTGGTCACACGTTTGGTGGCCTGGAATTGATTCAGACCTGGAACACTGTGTTCGCAGGTGCACGACGTGTGCCCAGCTGGGTAATGTCCCTAGGGAGGCCCCGCTCAGCCCGTGGCCCTGGCCCACCAGGCCATGGTCACGCATTCATGGTGACTATGCAGGCCCATTCATGAGAAAGATGCTCCTTATTGTGGTAGATGCGTACTCGAAATGGATCGAGTGCATCATTCTGAATTCAAGCACGTCATCCACCACAGTGGCAAGCCTACGTGCGATCTTTGCAACCCATGGCTTGCTGAACATACTGGTTAGTGATAATGGCCCATGTTTCACAAGCTACGAATTCCGAGAGTTTATGTCGGGCAATGGCACCAACCACGTCAAGACTGCGCCGTTCAAGCCGGCCTCCAATGGCCAGGCGGAACGTGTGGTCCAAATCATTAAGCAAGGTATGCTCAGGATTCAAGGACCCTCCCTACAATGCCACCTATCGCGCCTCCTGCTGGCCTATAGATCCCGACTGCACTCGCCCACCCGCAGAGCTACTAATGAAACTAGTGAAAAAACTTGGTTGTCCCTCATTCACCCAGTCCTGACCGACATAGTTGAGGGCAAGCGCAAGTCATAATTCGAGGGGGAGATGTATAGAAATAAATGATCCTGTATTCGTCCTCAATCATGCCATGGGGCCCAAATGGCTTGAGGGCACTGTAATTGACAAAGAGGGGAATAGGGTCATCATGGTAAAACTCAACAATGGTCAGATCTGCTGTAAGCATCTGAACCAAGTGAAAAAAAAGGTTCAGCATTGACATGGAGGAACCTGAAGACCATGAGATGGAGCTCACAACACCACCAGTGAACGAGCAACAAGAGCAATCAGAAGAATCAGACAGGCCGGAATCACCACAGGTGACAGACACTCATGTCAGTGTCCAACAACCAGAGCCCCAACTGCAGCGCTCCACGAGGGAGCATAGACCACCTGAAAGACTAAACCTATGATCCCAATAAGACTTTGGGGGGGGAGGTGATGTCATGTATGTAACCATAATGTAACACCACTGTATTACTGTATACACTCAACTGAGATGCACACCATGACCACAAGGGGTGAACTTGTGGGAGACACTCCTTACCTGATCACACAGGTATAAAAAGGGAGTCCCACGCAGGGTCTTTGGAATCTGGTGAATAAAGAGTTAAGGTCACAGAGTGACCTTGTCCCCAGAATGTGCCTCGTGTGGTTTCATGCTGTAGAGTAGAGACTTTACAGACTACAAGCTCAGACCTAAGTAATTTCAGTTTCAAGGCCTTTAGTAATTCTCACTGCTATTTGGCACCTGCACACATTACGTGAGTTTTTTATATAGTCTGCAGTTATGGACGGACTTTCCAGCAGGGATGCCCGTACTGAGCCACATAATTATACTTGGAAGCCCATAGTTGTCATGGAGGGCCAATTAACAAGAACATTCTGTAATTAAAAGAAATATCTAATGAGCATCTCTGACCAAAAGTGCGGCTAACATTTTACTTAAATGCACTACACAACTTTCATAACACACGAGTTATTACAATATAATGAAATTGTTGTTAAATAAGTTTTTGGGGGCCAATATAATAAACGTAGATACTGCTACTGTTAATTAGTGGAGTTAGTTTGAAGAGTTCATGTGTGCTATAATCTCTGATTTATTACCATTTTCCAAAGAATATTTAAAAAATATTTATTTGATTTTCAGCATTAAGGGATGCAAATTTATTGGCTATAATCAGTTCCTGAAGATGTGCAGTTCCCAGGTTTTTGAATTCTAAAGATTTCTACATAGCTGCTCAAGCCCAAGAATTTCTGCTCAACTGTTTCTCAACTTGGTGGTAATGCACTTATCAAGTGGTCTCCTGTATTATGCCATGTTATACTTTAGACAGTTGAATGGTATTAATATTTTGCCTTTTTTAATTTTACGTAGATTTACATAGAGTTACATAGAATATACAGCACAGAAACAGGCCATTCGGTCCAACCAGTCCATGCCGTTTATGCTCCACTCGAACCTCCTCTCATCCTTCCTCATCTAACTCTCAGCATAACCCTCTATTCCCCTCTCCCTCATATGCTTGTCTGTTAAAAGCAGCTATCCTATTCGCCTCAACCATTCCCTTTGATAGCGAGTTCCACATTCTCACCACTCTCTGGATAAGGACATTTTTTCTGAATTCCCTATTTGATTTCTTGGTGACTATCTTATATTGATGGCCTCTAGTTTTGCTCTACCCCACAAATGGAAACACTGGCCCCAAGATTCAAAGGGGACGGGTTTGGTAAGCAGTGGGGAAGATTGGAGTTTTGGTCGGGAAACCCGGAAGCCCAGGTTTCCCTGCATGTTGTGGAGTTTTGACCCCATAGCGAGCATATTTTTTTTACGGCAGAATCCCCACTAGAAATGCCAGCTGGATTGACAGGCTTGGCTTCCAGTCGGGTGGGGAGCACTCCGGAGCAGGCCGCAGCCCCAGGTAAGGAACCTGCAGCTGCTAGTGGGAATGTGGGGGTAGTCCGAACCCCGACCCCAGGAGGGGGTCCGCTCACTGATCAGGGGTCTTTGTCTGGGGGGTGTTCTGATGGGGAGGGATACGATCGAAGGGTAGAAGGTAAGCTTGGGGGGGTCGCAAGAAAGCACTCATGCTCCTCTTAGCCCTCAAACAGTGCTGTATAGGCACTTCTTCTCAAAACTGTCTTCGCTTCCCTTGAGCTGTCGGGTTTCCTGAGGCCTAGGAAGCCCGGCCGGCCATGGATAAGCCTGTGCAACATGTTAAATCTGAGGCTGCTAGCCTCATTAAAATATTTAAATGGCTGACCTGCCTCCTGGGAGTGGGTTGGCTGCCCACCCCTTGTCCCGCCTCAGTTAAACCTGGAAATGGGCAGATTGGGGTCAGGTTTGAGATTTTTACAATTTAAACATCTCATCCGACCCAATGCATCCATTTTTGTGGGTTAAAATTCCCCCCTCTCTCTCTCTCTCTCTCTGTTTCTCTCTGTCTCTCTGGCTCTCTGTCTACTCTATCAAAACCTTTCATAAATTTTAAAGACATCCATAAGGTCACCTCTCCACCTCTTTTCAAGAAAAATAAACCAGCCTGTTCATCCTTTCCTGATAGGTATCACCTCACATTTCTGTTATCATCCTTGTCAATCATGTTGGGACCCTTTCCAGTGCCTCTATATCCTTTTTGTAATATGGCGACCCGAACTGTACACAGTACTCCAAGTGTGGTCTAACCAAGGCGCAACACAAGTTTAGCATAGCGTCTTTACTTTTCAATTCTATCCCTCTAGAAATAAACCCTAGTGCTTGATTTCTTTTTTATGGCCTCATTAACCTGCATCGTAACTTTTGGTGATTTGTGTATTTGTGCTCCCAGATCTCTCTGCTCCTCTACCCCATTGAGATTCTTATTTTCCAAATGACATGTGTCCTCCTTATTTTTCTTACCAGAATATAATACCTTCCCCATACCTGTGTTGGAATTCATTTGCCAAATATATACCCATTCTGCAAGTTTATTAATGTCTTCTTGTAATTTGTTGCAGTCCTCCTCAGTATTGACTATTACCACGCCCGCCCCACCCCATCGCCTCCTCCAAATTTGATGCCATTCGCAAATTTAGAAATTGTATTTTCGATTTCTAAATCTAAATCATAATATAAATTGTGAACAATAGTGGTCCCAGCACTGTTCCTTGTGGAACCTCACTTTCCATCTTCTGTCCCTCTGAGTAGCTACCCTTTACCCTTACTCTCTGCATTGTGTCTTGCAGACAGCAAGCTATCCACTCTGCCACTGTTCCCCTGACTCCGCATCCTCTGACCTTATTCATTAGTCTAGTTTTACTTTTAATGCTCTTTATGTTTCGTGGGTAATGTTTAAACCTTTTGAGTGACTGTGAATAAGCCAGGTCAGACCAACAATTAGCTCTGCTACACCAATAAAAGTAGCTTCCACCTCTTCACATCCTATTAGATACAAGTTTAAACTGGTGCCATTCAGTGCAATTCTCATCTCAGTATAAACTCCGTATCCCGGATAGAACAATAAGAAAATAATATTTTTCTCTAAGTAATTGTTTTATCATTTCGGACCTATTTCTGTCACATGTGTGATTTTGGATCTTTTGAGGTTATTGGTATTGCTGCCTTTTTTTATTCATTCATTACCAATATGTGCATTGAGAAGCATTGCTTACAATTATATACATTGAGTTTGTGTGGATTTTTTTCTGGGCAATTGGATTTTGAAGTAATTGTTGTACGGCAAATAATATTGCTATTATCATTCATTATTTAATTATATGGAGATTGGCCAAAATAGTCATATTTAGATAGACTGTTTGAAGAATGGTTTTTCAGTAATTAGACCAGTCATCAATGGTTATTATAATAATATCAATTTCTAAGGATAGTATTTGTTTAACCAGTAACAGTTTCTGTAGACTTCCTGTCTTATCCTAGTAATTCAAAACATAATATTTTTTGACGGATAAGAACTCACAATATGTCATAAGGATAGTAAGCAGAAGGACATTGCTTTAATTAATTTTCCTTAGATATTATCATAAAGTTTTCTATTGTCCCTTATTTAATTTAACACAACAAATAACCAAGTACATTACAGCTGTACTCTTCAAGCAATCACTTTCCTGTCAACCACTCAAATGAAGAACAATATTAAACAAACTAGATTGACTGAACCACATCATTTCTCTAATAGCACTGCTTTAAAGATCTCATGGTGTATTTTCACAAGTAATTCAATACACTATTGAATGTTGTAAAAGAGTTCCTCAGCTGCATGTTGTATCTTATGGCTGCTCCTCCATTATTGGTGAGATTCAAAGGACCATCATGCACAAGAAAAATAGTGAATCTCAAGATCCCAAGGAATCCCAGCAGATATCTACAAATGTGGCTGTGGCAACTAAGTCATTTTCTCCACCAGGTTCAAGAAGGAATTGTGTCAAGTATCTCATTGTCACCATCTTGAAGTGCAAAGGTGGAAAATGTGACTGCAACAATCTTAGCTTGTGCGATTCTAATAGAGAACATAACAGAGAATGACCTCCCAAGGAACGATGTGGGTTCTGAGCACAGTACAGAAAGAAATAACACAAAAGCAAAATACTGCGGATGCTGAAATCTGAAATAAAAACAGAGGGCTCAATTTTCCCCAAAGCATTTTTTTGGCATACTTAAAGAGTTACGCCCGATTTTTGGGGGCCCAAGTATGCCAAAAAAAAGGTGTTGTAAGTTTCCCTGTTGGATGTGTTCATTTTGGCGCGGCCGAACCTGATCTTTAGTCTTGGGGGTGGAGTCTTGATCTGCGCCAAAAAGATCGGACTGCCACGGTAACCAGGGCCACAATGCGAGCTGAAGCATACAACCAGCTCCCAACACATTAAAATAATTGAAAAACACATAGCACCAACTTACCTCCAACCCCGCACAAAGGCTGTGCGGTTCAGGTCTCTCTCTCTCCCTCTCTCTCTCCGGGGACCGAGAATGGGACCAGACTGTATGGAAATCTCAGTGGGTCAGGCAGCATCTGTGGAGAGAACAAAGTTAATGTTTCGAGTTAATGACCCTTCGTCAGAACAGGCGAATGTTCGAAAAGAACAGATTCTTAACAAGCACTGAAAGGGCGAGGAAAGAAAAAACAAAAGCGGAGGTCTGTGACAGGGTGGAAGGCAGGAGAGATTAGAGAGACAAAAGGGATGATGGGCCGAATTGAAATTATAATGACAGAAGTTAGAAAAAGGTTAACCTGGATAGGGTGTGAATGACAGAGTGGTGACCAACTGCCATTAGAGACAAAGAGAAAAAAAAAGAAAAAACATAAATTTGGGGTGGGGGGGCGAAGGGAGCCAATGATGGCCAGAGGTTATGCTCTGAAATTCTTGAACTCAATATTGAGTCCAGAAGGCTGTAAAATGCCTAAATGAAAGATGAGGTGCTGTTCCTCAAGCTTGTGTTGAGTTTCATTGGAACAGTGAACAGAAAGAAATAACTTGCATTTATATAGCGCCTTTCACGATCTCTTGACGTCCCAAATTACAGATAATGAAGTACTTTTTGAAGTATAGTCACTGTTGTGATGTAGGAAACGTGACAGCATGATGGGGCCTAATGAAAGTCAGTGAGGATGCAATGATGGGAAAGGAGGATTAAGTGTGGATGAGGACATAGACAGTTATGTTTTGAACAAGCTGAAGTTTGTGGAAGGTGGAACATAGGAGGCTGATAAGAGGATATTAGGGGAATTAAGCCTACCAATGACAAGAGCAGGATAAGGGTAAGTACTGGTACAGTAAGGGTGGAGATGAACGATGTTGCGGAGGTGGAAGTAAACAATCTTGCTGATGAATATTATGCTGGGGTGGGCAGGATGCCAAGCATCTTCACAGCATGGTTCAATTTGAGTGAGTGGCTGGGAGGAGGATAGAGTTAGGGGCGAGAGATTGACGAGGGCCATAAACAATAGCTTTGTTCTTCCCAATGTTCAGTTAGAAGAAATTTTTGTCATCCATGCCTTGATATCAGATAAGCACACTCATAGCCAGGATTAGTCATGTGATGAGGGAGAGAAAGAGCGGTGTCCTTGAGCATCATCAGCACACATTTGGAAACGGATCCTGTGCCTGCAGATGATGTGACTGAGGAGTGACACGTTGAGGTGACACATGGAAGCACCTGAGAAATGCCTGATGATCCAATTATCCTCTATGAGCGATATGGATTGTAATGGTTCAAGAAGAAGGCTTAACACTACCTTCTCAGGGCATCTAGGGATGAGCAACAAATGTCAGCCTTGCTGGCAACACCCACATCACATCCCGAGAATGAAAAAAAAGGAAAAGTTATTTACTTGCTGTGTTTATAAGATTTTCATATTGCGACATTTTATGATCATTTCTAAATTTTAATTAACTAAACCAAAATCTGAACTAAAATGTGTTGTCCAATTTATAGAAAATAATTTTATGAACTAATTAGTTTGCCATCCTCTAATTGATTTAAACTCATTTGAAAATTGATCAGTTGAAAATGTTAGCTAGTTTCTATAAATCGAATCATTTCTAGAGCGTTTGTGGTTCATTGGCATCTGTCAAGTAGCAGTTTGATTTGCTTCAGTTGGATTCTTGATTCAGGGTTGCACAGCCCAACAGAACACGTTTTGTAATAATAGAATATTATAGCTTAAAAATTGCCTTACAGCAAAGGTCAATTGTTGTACAGCACCAATCCAGATTTATAAATACTTTTAAGTATCAGTGGTCGAATTACACGAATAGCCTAGCTGTTCATGAATGGGCTGATACAAGTTAAAACCACAACCTTGTGATTTTTATGAATCTGTGTCATAATGAGGTTTAAATGGAGACGCAGTGTCTCCACAGAATCCCTGAGGTAAGGGTATCCCCCATATAGAGGGAGCAGTGCCTCCCTTTACAGCAGTGCTCAGCACAGAATGTAAACAGAAACGAGCTCTTAACTGAAGACATGAATTCAGTCTGACCTGGTTGTCATGGAACTTCATTCTAAGTCACCACATTTTGACAAGGGTACCTTTCACCACACAGCTTTTATGTCAAAACTTTTAAGAAAGGTTCATATCATTAAAAAAACACTATTCCTGAAAATACAAACAAAGTGGTGATTGTTAACTACCAGAAAAGCTGCATTTGATGAATGGACATTCAAGAGTTAAAAATAATAAACTTTCGAATCATCTGTAGCTGCCATTGAAGAGTTCTTTGAGTCAATTGTTTTTATAACTCTGAAAATAAAGCAAAAGGATTGAGCTGGCCTTCCCATCTATTGCAGAATAGAAACCACATTGAATTCTAGAAAATGAAGAAATAAGTTGCATTTACATCGTGCCTTCCACGTCCTGCCAAAGAACTTCATAGCCAATTAACTACTTTTGAAGTGTGGTCACTCTTATTATGTAGACAAACACAGTTAATTTCCACAAACAGCAAATAATCTGTTTCAGGTTGAGGGAAGAATTTTGGCTAGGACATAAGGAGAATTCCTTACACTTCTTCAAACAGTTTCACCTAAATAAGGAGGCAGGGCCCCAATTTAAAATCTCAAAAGAAAGACAAGACTTCTAGCAACGCAGCACTCCCTCAGTGCTAGAGTGGAGTATCAGCCGAGGTTATATGCTCATTCTAGCATGAGGCTTGAACCTACAATCCTGACTCAAGAGACAAGCATGATATCAGCTGAGCTAAACTCATATTCATGAAGCCAAGAAAGAAGCTCTCAAAAACCATTAATATTACCAGAGAATCATTAGCTGCGCAAATAAAATGTCTTCTTTAATTAATCATGCTCCATAATAGCCCCGGATTTGACACTTCGCTATCATCTGAGGGGGGAAATTAAACCCATACAAGTGTGTCCCTGTTATGAAATAACCTCTGCCAGGCCCCATTCCTTCTGGTCCCCGGCAGCAGCCTCCTGCCACCCAAAATCCCACTCCCACCCAGTCAGCTGGGTTTGGATCAGAGACTGACGGGTCTCGTGCAGACCAGGTTTGGGAGTCAACATCTCTCGAGCCTCAGACTGTGGAGGAGCGGACAATGTCCCATCTGTCTCGGCCCCATCGAGAGTTAAAAACGGACCATTTTCACTGGGACAGCAAAGGCTGAGAGGAGATTTAAAAGAAATGTTTCAAAATTATGACGGGTTTTGATAGAATAAGTAGGGAAACATTATTCCTCTGGTTGGGGAGGAAGTGACGAAGGGTCATTAATTTAAAATTGTCACTAAGTATCTTTCAGTTCAGACGTTAAACCGAGGTCCCATCTGCCCTCTCAGATGGACGTAAAAAAATCCCATGGCACTATTTTGAAGAAAAGCAGGGGTGTTATCCCCGGTGTCCTGGCCAATATTTATCCCTCAATCAACAGAACAAAAACAGATTATCTGATTATTATCACATAGCTGTTTGTGAGAGCTTACTGTGCACAAATTAGCTGCTGCGTTTCCTACATTACAACAGTGACTTCACTTCAAAAGTACTTCATTGGCTGTAAAGTGCTTTGGGACATCCTGAGATCGTGAAAGGTACTATATAAAGGCAAGTCTTTCTTTCTAAGTGACTGAGGAGAGAGACTAGGAGAAATGTCTTTATGCAAAGTTCGTTCATTAGAGCATTGAATGTTTTGCCACAAGGAGGCAAAGATTGTTGCAACTTTTAAGGGAAAATTAGATTAAATATTTGAAGCAGAGGAAGATAAAAGGCAATGCAGAGATAACAGAGCTGTGGGATTAGTTTTGCATTGCTTCAGTAAAGAGCTGGCAAAGACACAATGGCCAGAATGGCCTTCTGTGCTGTAAATCTCTATGAGCTCCAACAGTTAACCCTTTGAATTTTCTAATCAGAAAGAGATACCCTACCCCCAATTAAAGGGCAAATAGGCTGTCACCAGCTTCAAAGAAGTCTGCAAGGGAATGCCAGATTTCCAGGTAGTCGTTATGATATCTTTATGCTCAGTAATTCCTGCCTCCTTGATCTATTCAGGGAAGAGTGTCAAGTGGCCAGATGGCTTTTGTCTGACAAGGCTTACCCCATACTTCCGTGGATCATGACCCCTCTGCAAATGGCAAGAATAGAAGCTGAAGAGCACTATAATGAGGCCCATTCATCAACTTGAGTGGTCATTGAGAGAACGCTAGGGATACTGAAGGATAGATTTTGCTCCCTGCACAGATTAGTAAGGACACTGCAACATGCTCTTGCATGCATTTCCCACATTGTAGCAGCTTTCTGCACCCTTTACAACTTTGCAACTCAAAAAGGCCTGGACATGGGGATCCCAGAGGAGGTGTCTCCCAGCAGAGCAGAGTAGCCTCATGAGGAGCACCACTTGGAAAATGTTTCCCTGCCATTTGCAAGGGGCATTCACTTCCAGATTATTACTGCTTATTATTATAATTAAAAATCTCCCTTTATCAGGATTATCATTGTTACATTTCCCCTCCTTCAGGAGATGTCCAATCATTCAATGTAGAATACTGTTTGGAGCCTCACTACACATCATACGTCTTTACATCTGCCAAACCTGTGCAAGACATTTGGAGCTCTATGAATAACTGAACAAAAAGAGAGCGCTGCTTATCTGTTATTACATAATTCTTATACACCTACTCTATATAGGCTATTCCTTCTTCATACTGTGTCTACTCTGGATGCTAAATGTATTTTGCTTTCCTATATTCTCGTGCTTCTCCTAGCCTTGCCCCTCAGTAGCCACCCGTTTATATGGTTTTCTTCCCTGAAGGGATAAATGCCAGAAAAGAAAAAAAAGACTTGCATTTACGGAGCACCTTTCATGACCTCAGTTCATCCCAATGGCCCAATAATCTGTTTTTAGTGATGCTGATTGAGGGATAAATATTGGCCAGGACACCGGGGATAACTCCCCTGCTTATCTTCGAAATAGTGCGACCCGACCTGGGTGGGAACACCAAGAGCTAGCCACCACAGAGAGCAACGCGAGCCGTCCTGAGAAGGCGATTAAATCAAAGAGGGCGACAAATTGGCATCACAGAAATCCAGGTAGTGGGTGGTGGCATATCTTGGAGCGAGGTCGAGCCCAGCAGTGGGGTCGGGACCCAGGAGCGGGAGGCCCGGAGGTCGGCGACATGCGGGAGGCCTGGAGGTCAGCGAGGAGCAGGTGGCCTGGAGGTCGGCGAGGTGCAGGAGGCCTGGAGGTCAGCGAGGAGTGGAGGTCGGCAAGGAGCGGGAGGCCTGGAGATCAGCGAGGAGCGGGAGGCCCGGAGATCAGCGAGGAGTGGAGGTCAGCGAGGAGCAGGTGGCCTGGAGATCAGCGAGGAGTGGAGGTCAGCGAGGAGCAGGTGGCCCGGAGATCAGCGAGGAGTGGAGGTCGACAAGGAGCGGGAGGCCCGGAGATCAGCGAGTAGTGGAGGTCGGCGAGGAGCGGGAGGCCCGGAGATCAGCGAGGAGTGGAGGTCAGCGAGGAGCGGGAGGCCCGGAGATCAGCGAGGAGTGGAGGTCGGCGAGGAGCGGGAGGCCCGGAGATCAGCGAGGAGTGGAGGTCGGCGAGGAGCGGGAGGCCTGGAGATCAGCGAGGAGTGGAGGTCAGCGAGGAGCGGGAGGCCCGGAGATCAGCGAGGAGTGGAGGTCGGCGAGGAGCGGGAGGCCCGGAGGTCTTCAAGGAATGGAGGACGGCGAGGAACTGAGGACGGCAAGATGTCGGAGGCCTGGAGATGGGCGAGGTGCATGAGGCCCGGAGGTCAGCGAGGAGCAGGTGGCCTGGAGGTCAGCGAGGAGCAGGTGGCCTGGAGGTCAGCGAGGAGCAGGTGGCCTGGAGATGGGCGAGGTGCATGAGGCCCGGAGGTCAGCGAGGAGCAGGTGGCCTGGAGGTCGGCGAGGAGCAGGAGGTCCGGAGGTCAACGAGGAACAGGTGGCCTGGAGGTCAGCGAGGAGCGGGAGGCCCGGAGGTCTTCAAGGAATGGAGGACGGCGAGGAACTGAGGACGGCAAGATGTGGGAGGCCTGGAGATCGGCGAGGTGCAGGAGGCCCGGAGGTCAGCGACGAGCGGAGATCGGCGAGGAGCGGGGGGCCTGGAGGTCAGCGAGGAGCGGAGGTCGGCGAGGAGCGGGAGACCTGGAGATCGGCGAGGAGCGGGGGGCCCGGAGGTCTGTGAGGAACAGGAGACCCAAAGGTCGGCAAGGCCTGGAGGTCGGTGAGGAGCGGGGGGCCCGGAGGTCGGCGAGGCTGGAGGTGGGAAACGGTGAGGAACAGAGGTCAGGGCCAGCGAGATCAAGGCCCAGGAGCGATGAGGTCGGGGCCCAGGAGCAGCGAGATTGGGGCCCAGGAGTGGTGCAGCGTGGACCAGCCGTGGGGTCGGGGCCCAGGGAAGGAGCAGCACCGGCCAACAGCAAGGTCATGAGGTCTACAATGCATCCTACAAATCCCAGGGAGAGAGGACCTGCATGAAGGAGAAAGGAGGACAACAGGAGTATGTGTGTGTGTGTGTGTGTGTATGTACTAGACCCATGCAGCGGAGCCTGGTCTCTAGTCATCTTGGCTCCCCTTGCCACTGTACCAAGACCTTGCTCTGCCAAGCCCGTGTGGTAGCTGGTGTGCAACAGCCACCCCACGTTAAAAGAATTCTCGTACAGGCATCTTCCATCCTTCAGAATGAAGTTTGGGATCTGGAACGTCAGGACCCTCATGGCCAACCCCAGCAGCGACAGACTGGAACATCGCACTGCTATCGTTGCCCGGGAACTGAGATGTTTCGACATAGACATCGCCGCTCCAAGCGAGACCCGGTGGGCAGGGGAATGCCAGCTCAAGGAACAAAGTGGTGGTTACACCTTCTTCTGGAAGGGTAAATCTGAAGAAGAACACTGCCTCCATGGGGTGGGCTTCGCCTTAAAAAATGAGCTAGTGGGCCGTCTCAGAGACTCCCCTTGCGGAATAGATGAACACTTGATGACTCTTTGGCTCACGCTAGCCCTGAACCAGTGTGCTACGGTCATCAGTGCGTATGCTCCAACACTGGAAGCTACAGATGAGACCAAAGAGGAATTCTATTCCAACCTTGAACAAACTCTGTCCCGAGTCCCAACGGATGACAAGCTGATCCTCCTTGGCGACTTTAACGCCAGAGTTGGAAAGGACACAGGCCTCTGGGGAGATGTGATCGACAGATAGGGGGTAGGGAAAACCAACTCCAACAGTACCTTCCTTCTGGCGAAATGCTTAGAACACGGCCTTCTCATAATCAACACCTTGTTCCGTCAGAAAGACAAGTATAAGGCTTCATGGCAACACACTCGCTCCAAGCACTGACATCTACGTCATTGTTCGAGCGAGGGACTGCAAGAACATGTGCATCACCCACACCATGACAGGAGCTGACAACTGCTAGACGGACCATGCCTAATCCGCTCTGTCATCACCATCAACGTAGGCCCAAAACAGCGATGGCAACAGAAACAATGCCCCAGGAAAATCAACGCTGGAGCATTCAAAGACCCTGCTAAAAAAGCCTTAGACGGCCAGTGCCTCACAACCAACCTGATGACTTCCAGTGACCCAGAGATGCAGAATGTCCACAGTGCCTGGCCTGCCCTCAAGGCCTCCATAATTAGCACCTGTGAAGAGATGCTTGTTCACTCGACCAGGAAATACCAAGACTGGTTCGACAAGAAAAACAAAGAGATCCAGGAGCTAATAAGCCGCAAGCGCAAGGCATTCTTGAACTGGGAACAACAACATAACTCGAGAGCAAGAAAGCAGACATTTGAAGGCCGAGGTCAAACAAAAAATTTGCAACTTAAAGAACAGATGGTGGGT
The DNA here is from genome assembly GCF_044704955.1 of Pristiophorus japonicus. Taxonomy (NCBI): domain Eukaryota; kingdom Metazoa; phylum Chordata; class Chondrichthyes; family Pristiophoridae; genus Pristiophorus; species Pristiophorus japonicus. The sequence goes on along the minus strand of NC_091989.1, from coordinate 39,572,720 downwards.
GGAGAAAGCACAGGAGATCCAGCAACGAGCCAACAACCACGACGTGTGTGGATTCTTTAGTGCAGTCAAGATCATCTACAGCCCAAGCACCCAAGGTCCTATTCCACTGCTGGCCAAGAACGGAGAGGCAGTCAGTGCCTACTGGAAGGAGCACTTCAAAGATCTGCTTAACTGAGACTCTGTCTTCGACATGAGTGTCCTCAACTCCATCCCAAAGCATGCCACCCATCACCATCTCAACACAACCTCAGCCTGGCATGAGGTAGAAAAGGCCATCTGACAACTGAAGAACAACAAGGCCTCAGGAGCAGATGGCATCCTCGTCAAAGCACTAAAGTATGGTGAAGAAGCACTATTGGCGCAAATACATGATCTCATCTCTCTTATCTAGAAGGAGGAGAGCATGCCAGGGGATCTCAGAAAAGCCATAATGGTGACCATCTTCAAGAAAGGCGACAAGTCTAATTGCGGTAATTACAGAGGAGTTTCCCTGCTGTCTGCCACAGGGAAAGTCATCGCAAGAATCCTCCTCAATCGCCTTGTCCCTGTCGCTGAAGAGCTCCTCCCAGAGTCACAATGCAGATTCCACCCACTAAGGGGCACAATAGACATGATCTTCACCACGCGGCAAATTCAAGAGAAATGCAGGGAACAACATCAACCCCTGTACATGGCCTTCTTTGACCTCACAAAGACCTTCAACACTGTCAACCATGAGGGATTATGGAGCATCCTCATCAAATTCGGCTGCCCTCAAAATTTTGTCACCATCCTTCGCCTGTTGCACGATGACATGCAAGCCATGATCCTGATCAATGGATCCACCACAGGCTCAATTCACATTCGGACCTGGGTCAAGCAAGGCTGTATCATTGCACCAACGCACTTCTCGATCTTCCTTGCTGCAATGCTCTATCTCACCTCAGTAAGCTTCCTGCTGGGGTGGAGCTAATCTACAGAACAAATGGGAAACTGTTCAACCTCCGCCGCCCCCAGGCCCGATCCAAGACCATCCCATCCTCTGTCATTGAATTACGGTACGAAGACGACGCTTGCTTCTGCGCACACTCGGAGGCCAAACTCCAAGCCATCGTCAACACCTTCACCGATGCGTACGAGAGAATGGGCCTTACAGTAAACATCCGTAAGACAAAGGTCCTCTACCAACCTAACCCCGCCACATAGCATTGCCCCCCGGTTATCAAAATCCACGATGAGGCCTTGGACAACGTGGACCTACTGTCATCAAGGGCAGACATCGATGACGAAGTCCAACACCGCCTTCAGTGTGCCAGTGCAGCCTTCGGTTGCCTGAGGAAGGGAGAGTTTGTAGACCAGGACCTAAAACCCGGCACCAAGATTGTAAAGTCCTGTCCCCTCAGTACAGATTCACACGAGGCATGTAGTGAAGTCAAGGTCACTCTGGACCTGCACCTTTATTTCACAGCTCTGGAATGCTGCCCTTGCCTGAGACCTGTCCTTATATACCTCTCTCTTGCAAGTGCACCCCTGGTGGTAAGGTATGCTGGTGGTTACAGGTCATATCTTATTACAGTCATGTATAGCATGTTAGGATACAGTTATATATAATAATGTAAGATACATGACATCACCCTCCCCCAAGGTCTTATTGTCTTCATAGGTTCAGTCTCTCAGGTGGTCTACGCTCTTGCGTGGAGTGTCTGAGTTGTGGTTCAGTTGTTTGCCTTGGTGTCTGTTTTTCTTTGGGTGTGGTTGCTGGTATCTCGCCTGGGCTGTCTGTTTCGATTGGTGTGATTGTTGTTGACTCGCTTGGGCTGTCTGTTGGGGTTGCCCTTTCCTCAAGTTGTTCCCTCTGTCTGTCCACCAGGTGTGGTGCGAGTTCCACATTGTAGTCTGCCTCTGGTTCCGCAGTGTTGTTGGTAAATCTGCTTTTGACTTGGTCTACATGCCTCCGGCAGGTTTTGCCATAGTCCATTTGTACTACCAGTAGCCTGTTTTCTTCCTTGCCCGTTACTGTCCCTGCAAGCCATTTGGGACCCCTGCCATAGTTTAGTACAAACACTTTGTCCCCTATCTCATTCCATCACCCCCTCGAATTTCTGTCATGGTACTCAGTCAGCTTACGGCGCTTTGCCTCAACGATTTTGTGCATGTCTGGGAGGATTAATGACAGCCTTGTTTTTAAAGTCCTTTTCATCAACAGTTGCGCGGGGGGGATCCCAGTCAGTGAGCGCGGACAAGATCTGTATGCCAACAGCAGTCGCGACAGGCAACCTTGCAGCGTGGGATCTTGGATTTTAAGCATGCCTTGTTTAATGATTTGCACTGCTCTCTCCGCCTGGCCGTTGGAGGCCGGCTTGAACGGTGCCGTCTTGACGTGATTTATGCCATGGTCAATTATAAAGTCTTGGAATTCTGCGCTGGTGAAGCACGGACCATTGTCACTGACCAATATGTCAGGGATTCCGTGCGTTGCAAACATGGTTGCGAGGCTCTCTACAGTGGTGGAGGTTGTGCTCGAGTTTAAAATGGTGCATTCGATCCACTTTGAAAATGCATCTACAACTACGAGGAACATTTTGCCCATGAATGGGCCCGCATAGTCTACGTGCACCCGCGACCACGGTTTGGTAGGCCAGGGCCAGGGGCTCAGTGAAGCCTCCCTGGGGGCATTGCTGAGTTGAGCACAAATGGTGCACCTTCGGACGCAGAGCTCCAAGTCCGCATCAATACCAGGCCACCAGACGTGGGATCTGGCTATGGCCTTCATGAGAACGATCCCCAGGTGCTCGCGGTGGAGCTCCCGGACAAATGCCTCTCTGCCTCGCAGAGGCATGACTACTCGGTTGCCCCACATCAGGCAGTCTGCTTGTAGTGATAGCTCATGCATGCGCCTGTGAAAGGGTTTTAATTCCTCGGGGCAGGCATCGCGAGCCTCTGCCCAGTCACCGGTTAGGACACATCTTTTTACTAAGGATAATGTGGGGTCGCTGGCCGTCCAGGCTCTCATTTGGCGAGCCGTCATGGGCGAACCTGCGGACTCAAAGACATTGATTGCCATGACTATCTCACAGTCCTGTTCATCAGACCCTTCCGTGGTCGCCAGGGGTAGCCTGCTGAGCGCGTTGGCACAGTTGCCTGTGCCTGGTCTGTGCCTTATGGTATAGTCGGAGGATGCCAGCATGAGTGCCTACCGTTGAATTCGCGCCGAGGCATTGGCGTTTATTGCCTTGCTCTCGGATAGGAGGGACGTGAGGGGCTTGTGGTCGGTTTCTAATGCGAACTTGGCCCCGAAAAGTTATTGGTGCATCTTTTTGACACCGTACACGCACGCGAGCGCCTCCTTCTCTACCATTCCGTACCCGCGCTCCGCCCGCGAAAGTAACCTGGAGGCATAAGCTATGGGCTGTAATTTGCCCGCGCTATTGACATGTTGTAAAACGCACCCGACCCCATACGCTGACGCATCGCATGTGAGAACTAGCTTTTTACCTGGATCAAAGAAAGTCAAAACACTGTTGGAACACAGAAGGTTGCGTGCCTTATGGAAGGCGCGTTCCTGGGCGTCCCTCCAAAACCAATCACACCCCTTCCTGAGTAGCACATGGAGAGGCTCCAGCAGTGTGCTTAAGTTCTGCATAATGTTCCCAAAGTAATTGAGTAGCCCGAGAAAGGCGCGCAGTTCTGAGACATTCCGGGGCCTGGGTGCCAAGCGAATTGCTTTTGTTTTGGACTCTGTTGGACGGATTCCATCAGCGGCAATCCTTTTGCCCAAAAATTCAACCTCGGGTGCGAGAAACAGGCACTTGGATTTCTTGACTCGTAGGCCTACCCAATCCAACCGCTTTAGTACTTCCTCCAAATTATGGAGATGGGAGTCGGTGTCCCTGCCCGTGATAAGTATGTCGTCTTGAAATACAACCGTCCCCGGAATGGACTTGAGCAGACTCTCCATGTTGCGCTGGAATATGGCAGCTGCCGACCTGATGCCGAATGGGCATCGATTGTACATGAAAAGGCCTCGATGTGGGTTGACAGTGGTGAATAGCTTGGATTCCTCGGTTAATTCTTGCGTCATATACGCAGATGTGAGGTCTAATTTTGAGAAAAGTTTACCTCCAGCCAATGTGGCAAATAAGTCCTCCGCTCTGGGCAGCGGGTACTGGTCCTGTAGGGAGACTGTGTTTATGGTAGATTTGTAGTCCCCACAGATTCGTACGGATCCATCATGCTTCATGACTGGGACGATGGGACTTGCCCTGTTGCTAAATTCCACAGGTGATATAATGCCTTCCTGCAGAAGCTTGTCTAGTTCGTGTTCAATCTTTTCCCTCATCACATAGGGAACAGCTCTGGTCTTGTGATGGACCGGTCTAGCATCCTGTGTGATGTAGATTTTGACTTTGGCCCCTTTGAAAGTGCCCACACCTGGCTGAAAGAGATGTTCAAATCGTTTTATAACTGTTGAGCAGGAGGTCCGTTCCTCTAATGACATGGCATGGACATCATCCCATTTCCGGTTTAGTTTTGCCAGCCAGCTTCTCCCCAGCAGTGCTGGGAGGTGTCCGGGGACAATCCACAGGGGAAGTCGGTTCACTGTCCCTTTGTGTGTGACAGAGAGCATGGCGCTGCTGAGGACTGGTACGATTTCTTTGGTATAGCTCCTTAGTTTGGTGTCGACCCTTGTGAGTTTTGGTCTGTCTCTCTTATGTGGCCACAGTTGTTCAAATTGTTGAGCACCCATGAGAGATTGACTCGCTCCCGTATCCAGCTGCATGTTTGCAGATATCCCGTTGAGTAGGACCCTCATCGTTATGGGAGGCATCCTGCTGTAGGAGCAGCAGCCATTGATCGTGTTGACCCGCTGTACATCGGTGTCCCGGGTACTGTCCCCACCATCTTCTGGTCCGCTTTCCGACCCATCCGATTCGTATACCAGCCGAGCTGCCATTTTTTTGCACATGCGGGCCAAATGCCCTGTATGTTCACAATTTCTGCAAACAGCCTGCTGAAATCGACATCCCCTTGACGAGTGCCCACCCCCACACCTCCAGCACAGACCTGTTCCATTGTTCAAAGTGTTCCCAAAGAATGAGCTGCATCTGGCTGATCTCTCTTGAGCTTCTCTCAGTTTGTAGTTGATTGCTCGCATTGTGGGTTGATGAGGTGTGACCGGCCGTTCCTGTGGCCCTTGATGGCTTCTGCCTGCTGTCGCGAGCCTGTTCTCCCGGTTTTGTCTTATGTGTGGGGGTAGCAGTTTGTTTAGTGCTGTGAACTTCTTGTTCCGATATTTCGTTAGTTGTCGTACCTGCATTGTAAATCAACCTCGTTTCTTCTTCCCCTACCAAGAATGTCTGTGCAACCAGTGCTGCTGCCTCTCAGGTCAGGTTCTTGGTCTCTATGAGCTTTCGGAATATGCCTGCGTGGCCTATTCCTTCAATGAAAAAGTTGCTCAGCATTTCTCTCCTCAGTTCATCGGAGAACTCACATAAACTAGCCAATCTCCGAAGTTCCGCCACGAAGTCAGGTATGCTCTTGCCCACACAGCGTCTGTAGTTGTAGAACCTGTGTCTGGCCATGTGTAGGCTGCTCGCTGGCTTCAGGTGGTCTCTTACCAATGTGTTCAATTCTTCAAACGACTTGCTTGCTGGTTTCTCGGGTGGCAACAGATCCTTCATTAAAGCGTATGTTTTCGAGCCACAGCTGGTCAAGAGATGGGCTCTTCTCTTGTCTGCCTTATCGTCGCCTAACCAGTCTTTGGTTACAAAGCTTTGCTGGAGCCTTTCTATAAAGTCCTCCCAATTGTCTCCCGCATTGTACTTTTCATCTGATCCATTGTTCGCCATTCTGTGGATTCTGTAATCCCATAACCCGTCGCCACTGTAAAGTCCTGTCCCCTCAGTACAGATTCACACGAGGCATGTAGTGAAGTCAACGTCACTCTGGACCTGCACCTTTATTTCACAGCTCTGGAATGCTGCACTTGCCTGAGACCTGTCCTTAGAGACCTGTCTCTTGCAAGTGCACCCCTGGTGGTAAGGTATGCTGGTGGTTACAGGTCATATCTTATTACAATCATGTATAGCATGTTAGGATACAGTTATATATAATAATGTAAGATACATGACAAAGATCATGGTCTACAGAGCAATAGTGATACCCGCCCTCCTATATGCTTCAGAGACATGGACTATGTACAGCAGGCACCTCAAAGAACTGGAGAAGTACCACCAAAGCTGCCTCCGCAAGATCCTACAAATCCATTGGCAGGATAGGCACACCAACGTCAGTGTTCTCGCTCAGGCCAACATCTCCAGCCTCACGCTCAATCAGCTCCATTGGACGGGTCACATCATCCGCATGTCCGATACGAGACTCCCAAAACAAGCGTTCTATTCAGAGCTTCAACATGGCAAGCGAGCCCCAGGTGGACAGAGGGAACGCTTCAAGGACACCCTCAAAACCTCCTTGAAAAAGTGCAACATCCCCACTGAAATCTGGGAATCATGAGCCCAAGACCGCTCAAAGTGGAGGAAAAGCATCCAGGAAGGTGCCGAACACCTTGAGTCTCTTCGCCGGGAGCAAGCTGAAGCCAAACATAAAGAGCGGAAGGAGCGCACGGCAACCCAAGCACCCCACCCACCCGTTCCTTCAACCACCATCTGCTCCACCTGTGACAGAGACTGTAGGTCCTACATTGGACTCATCAGTCATCTGAGAACTCATTTTTAGTGTGGAAGCAAGTCATCCTCGACTCCGAGGGACTGCCTAAGAAGAAGAAGAGAAGTGCCGTGAGATCTTTTATGTCCATCTGAGAGCAGATGGGGCCTCGGTTTAACATCTCATCCGAAAGACACAGGGTGAAGGTGAAGGCAATTCCCAAATAGTGGATGTTGACATGAAGGATCCTCTGACTGGCATCACAAACTATCTACACAGTCATAGAGTGGAATCCCTTTCCTGACCACAACCCACCCAACTATTTTGCACCCCCCACCCCCCCACTCCCCGCCCCCAGCAGGCAAATGAACTCAGCAGCCAGTATCACTTTCCCCATCTGGAGCACAAAAATGGTGTAAATAGCCCTTAGATTTTCAAGGCCTGTCTAAGATGTGCGTGGACATTGAGTGAGGTCAGGGTCAAGCTTAGCAGTCAAATCAGCTGCTGCCACTCACGGTCTGTGTTCAGAGATGAAGAGTGGGTTCTTGGGCAAAGTACTGGAGGATGAATAGCACTAATAGACCTTTATTCTCAGATGAATCACAAGCTGTAAAAAAAAATGTGTGGGTTTATGATTGAGAATGTCTGAGTTAATCCTTAAAATCATTTAGTGTAATCACAAACTATCTCAGCTTAAACTATTATTACAAAGCGTTGCTAATTATTTCTGAACTATAGTACTAATGAGATCCTTATTAGCCCCATTTAATTGTTTTGATTTGAAAGCTCTCCAAGAGTTACAAAGCCTCAATTGAACAATTTCAATGAAAAGTCCAGCAGAAGAAAAGTGTAAAATTATTAATTGAAAATCCTTATAGTTAAGATTATTATGGCTATCCACTGTGGTTTTCAACCAGTCATGAGCCAAAAGTGACCCAGAGAGAGGATATTTTTGGTCAATCTTTGTAAATCGCTTTATCAAACCACATATAAAATGTACAAATAAGTAATCACAAATAAGCATATATACTTGCATATGCAATAAATTATTTTCATTGCTATACTACAGGATGAGTATTTTAAATGCGTGTAATATTATAAACCTGTCCTGTATGTAGTGCAAAGTTAAAACATCTTGGATTACAACTTCCATTTTTTTGAAGTATACAGGATTGAAGATTGAAACTGCATTGCCTATTTGGTGACCAGTTATGAATTGGTCTGGATTTTAGAGCAATTTAGTCCAAGGCAATTCTATATTCTGGTATCAACATTTAGGGCTGGATTTTACAAGTGCTCAGAATGCTGGATCGGAGGCGGGTCCGCTGTCAAAATCGAAAAGATTGACAGTGGAGCGCGATCCCGCTCTGAACCCACCTCCTTGTAAGTTTCCCAAATGCTGGCTCTGCCTGCGCTTTGCAGACCCGGCACTAAGCAACATTCAAATACTTAAGAGGGTGTTTAAAGATATTTATGCAACATTTTACCAGCTACTAACCATTTTCCAACTTTTTCACGAGGTCCCGTCGCTCGGGGATCATGTCGGGTAAGTATGTTGGGTTTTCAACAAATCTCCATTGCTTTAAATAGGTGACAGCTGCAAAACTGGTATAAAAGCTACCATTTCACAGCTGTTCACTTTACGATGTTAGAAGCTGGCACCTTCAGGATTTGGAATACTCTTTTGAGCTTTATGCAGTTTGGAAGTGTTTGGAGTAAACTCTCTATCCACAGTCACCACCTTGAAACAACCTTATCATCATCATAGGCAGTCCCTCGAAATCGAGGAAGACTTGCTTCCACTCTAAAAGTGAGTTCTCAGGTGACTGAACAGTCCAATATGGGAATTACAATCTCTGTCACAGGTGGGAGAGACAGTGGTTGAAGGAAGGGTGGTGGATCCGCACGCTGCTTCCGCTGTCTGCGTTTGGTTTCTGCATGCTCTCGGCAATAAGACCCGAGGTGCTCAGAGCCCTCCCAGATGCTCTTCCTCCACTTAGGATAGTCTTGGGCCAGGGATTCCCAGGTGCCGGTGGTAATGTTGCACTTTATCAATGAGGCTCTGAGGGTGTCTTTGAAATGTTTCCTCTGCCCACCTAGAGCTCGCTTGCCATGTGAAACATGTGAAACAACCTAGTTCACCATTGACTGATCGTTTCTGTCATCTCAACTTCACTTGCCATCCATTCCATCGGCATCGGAGCCCTTGAAACTATTGCACCTTGGTCCACGATCAGCCCCAACACCAACATCACCAGGCATACCAGTAAAGCCAACCTTCTCCGCAATCACCTGATCTCGGACTGGACACAGGCCATCAGCACATGACCACATTGCTGCCCAGGGATGTCCTTACCATAGCCAGATTTACTTCACTTGACGCTGCACACCCTGGCTACCACATGATATGCCAGATTAGCACCACCACACCAACACCATTAAGCATCCCCACAATGCCCAAACCATTTCTTTCACAGTCACCACAATTACAGGGAGTACTTTTATCTCACCATTCACTACCACTTGCTAATCCACTTCCAAAGGACACAAATCTGTCCAAGAAGGCAAAGTGGTGAAAATAAAGATTTCAATGTTTGACAGCACATTAACAGATGTGATGAGTGACACAGCAGGATGAGGTTGAGTGAGGATTTGCAGTAACATTTCATGATCTACTGAGATTATTGAAAGGTTTGCGCCACTGCAGCCAGGACCTCCTGAGGACATCCCTGCTTGTGTCCTCCTGCACATTGTGCAACCAAGCTGCATTGGTCTCCTGGGGAGGTCTCTTCCGCCCATTGGAAAGAAAGAGAACCTCCCTGTGTGCTGTCACTCCCTCCATAGGCATATGGAGGGAGTCATGAGAGAGCCTGGGTGCAGCCATGCACCTCTGGGCAGTTTCAGTGTTTGCAGCAGCTCATTACTGTAGAACACTGACAGCATAACTGTCAAAATCAATGTGTTCATGGTCCCTTTAAGGAAACCTGCTGATGATGAATCATCCAATGATGTCATCAGACCCAATTCCTTTTAATAGGCTGGGAACCTTGCAGGTGGCTTAACAAGCCTAATAAGGACAAAATCACTTCAACAGAGCTCGATAGAACCGGGAGTGGGGTCTCAGTCCGCCACCTACCTCGGCCGCACTGAGGTAAGTAAAATCACAGCCTTAGTGTTCCAACTAGACATCACATCCAATCTACACCCTCTTTCTTTCCATCACAACCTGTTTCTTTTTTGTATTGACACTACTATGTCCAATGCTACTCTGAACTTCCTTTTCTAGTTTTTTCCCAAATTAAAATGTGCCATATTCCTCCTCCTTGTGTTAAAATCAAGACTCATCACATGCTCAGTTATACTAAGTTTTGCCCATCCCAGGAGATCACATCATTTCGGATGGGCTGGGGTGGAGTGTATATACAGGTGCGGCGTCCGAGTTCCAGAATCAGGAATGCTCTGGAATCCGGACACCAGGCCGATCCATGGCAGGGTCGTCCGGAAACCGGAAAATATTCTGAAATCCCGACCTCCGGCCGCCTGACCTCACCTCGGCCCGACCTCCAGCGGCCCGACCAACCCACCCGGCCTCAGCCCGACCGACACCCCCGATCTCCAGCGGACCGATCAACCCCCCCATCAGGCCCAACCGACCCCCCCACCTACCTCCCTCGGCCGAGGCAAAGACGTTCCGAAATCCGGAAATTGACGGAATCCGGAACGGCCTCGGTCCCGAGGTTTACGGATTTCGGTTGTCACACCTGTATTGTGATACACAAGGTTTTGCTATTGTGTGGGACGGCTCGATGGACCAGAGGGTCTTTACCTATCTGTCATTGTTTGTATGTTCATATCGCAACTCATCATTTCCAGCACATCAAAACTGTCGTACCTTTTACCTCCTTCAGTTTTCTTTTCCTCCTAGAACTCTCAGGCTTTTAAAAGCCAAGCATGACATCAGCTAATCACTACTTCCTGATTCACCTCATCTTCTCTATTACTCTTTTCAGCCTTGTTCTCCTGAATTATGGGCATTGGCCCTGCACGTTGGTTTCTCAATGAAAACAAATTCATATTTGTCAGAACTAACATGTAAATTTAACAACCATTCGTCGCTATAAACATTGACCAGAACTCCTGTAAATAACATCCGCAAATAATAATCAATCTGCCTTATTTTGGTGTCCCAATAATCTGTGAATTGTTTAGTATATATTTAGCTGAATATAGAATATAGAATAATGAATAATATTTTGCTTCCCTTGTCACCTGGAAAAAGGACCTCTTACAATCTGCAAGAAAATCAAATCTAGTCCTCTTAAACTATTTGTGTTAAGCTCTCTGCTTTAATGCTAATATTTGCACAATAGAACATATGTTGGTACAAAGTTAGAAAGAATGCTCAACAGTGGTCCTTTCCTAACACAAAGAACAATACAGGATCAAAACCAGAAGACTTTGAGGGGGGGGGGGGGGGTGGGGAAATTGGGTGAATTTGCGCATCCCGATAGCACGGGGCACAAATGACTTTGTGATCGGGCGTGGTGCCGCTAACAACTCCCGTTAAATTCGGCGGGAGTTTAGCGGTGACGCTACAGCGTTGCATTCCGATCTCCTGCACTCGGAGATCATGACGTCATCGTGCACATCACCCTGTTAGTGCCCCAGCCCCTAAATTTGGTGTCGCCCCCTGAAGCTGCGTCGGGGGATAACAGCGATAGCTTCAGGGGACACGTACCAGGCAGATGGGCGCTACCGGGCGAAATTTCAAGGGGAGCTGGCCGGCCACTGTGGAAAAAATATGTGCCATTTTCGTTGCCGCTCTGGTTGCGGTTTGTTGGCGGCGTCAGTGCTGCGATCGCTCAGCCCGTGATCTGCTTGAGTGCCGGGCTGATCACGTGGAACCCCCGCTCCCCCGTGGTCCAAGTAGGTGGGTTCCTCTTATGTAGCGTATGCAGCTAGGGCCCTTCCCTATAATTCAGGGAAGAGCCTTTCGTACGTGGCAGTGCTACGCGGCCCAGAGCATAGCAGTGTTGAGGCGTGCGCTCCATTACTGTCCTTCATTCTGGGGGCGGTAACCCGAATTTAGCAAGCAGGGTGGGACTCCCGTGCCTGACGCAAAATGTCCCCCCTTCCGGATGCTACCACCCCAAACGGGACGATAATGAATTTCTCGCCCTCTATTTTGCTTTCTACCAGCACGATATCATTTTTATTTCCGCCTGATAACATGACAAACCAATATCTGAGAAGCAATTGATGAACCAAACAATTAAAGCATCCTGCCCAAGGAAATAGTTGAATAATCAGTACTGTAGTAGTGACTCTAGTTAAACTGGTCATTCTAATAAATTATGATAGGATAATCACACATTGGGGTTATAAATGTCACACACTACAACCCTCAGCTCCAGAAGATTTACATATACAAAACCTGACAAGAGCATTCTAAGATTCCACAAATATTCTTGCTATTTTACAGCTAGTGTGTCCCATAACATGTTACTCATTGTTAGTTATTCATTACCACACAAACACAGACATATTTGAGCTACATGTGTTTCATTACCGGTTCAGGAAAACAAACTTTAAAAACAAAATCACTTACTGAATGAAGGACAAAACTGATGCTGCACAACATGCCACTTTAACAAATAAGGAATTTGGATCAGACTAGATTGATTAAAGTGTTGTGCTGCAAGGCCTTTTCTCTCCATTCTGTCCTCTAAAGTAATTAAACTGTCACCTATAAGTGGATTAAAGGCCACAGTGTCAAAGGGAAGACTCTCCTTATAAGCAGATGTTTTGGTGGAACCTGAATGCCTTTTTTCATTGCTCTCTGCTAATTACCATAGTTCCATTCTGTCCACCACACTGACTGTCAATAGGGCAATAGGACTGTAGATGCCATCTGTTCAGATTCTATTCTTTGCCCTTTTCAAGGCCTCTTAAGATTTAATCTTTTTTTCCTCTCCACAATGCAGCTCAAAGGTACGTTGCTAGGTTATGCAGCCTTTATTAAGGCAGTGGCACGTGCCAGACCCCTCAGGAAACTGCTCGAGAGTTACTTGCAGATCAGACACGTGTTATCAAAACAATACATCTCTTTATTATTCTGTAACTCCTGATACTGCTGTGGACAGCTTAACTGATATTCATTGCAGAACCATGAAACATTCATTTCAAACCACTTTAAAGATAACCAGCTGCAGTGACTTGTGTAAGCAAAATAAGAAAGATCATGCATTTATATAGCACCTTTCATGGCCTCAGGACGTCCCAAGCATTTTACAACAAATGAAGTGCTTTTGAAGTGTACTCACAGTTGTAATATAGAGAAAGGCGGCAGCCAAGTTTGCGTACAGCATGGTTCCACAGACAGCAATGAGACCATAAATAAATGACCAGATAATCTGTTTTGGTGATAAATATTCTTCCCTGCTCAACTTTGAATAGTCCTTTGAGATTGTTCATGCCCACCTGAGAGGATAGACAGGACCTCGGTTTAATGTCTCATCCGAAAGACGGCATCTCTGACAGTGCAGCACTTCCTTGGTACTGCACTGGAGTGTCTGCCTAGATTGATGCTCAAGATTCTGGAGTGGGACTTGAACCCACAACCTTCTGACTCAGAGGCAAGGGTACTACCCACTGAGCCACAGCTGACACCTTCTCGATAACTACCTAACCTTCACTTACTTTACATCGCAACATTTTGCTGTCATATCGGTGGATATGATCTTTCACTGATCATTTTTAAATCCAGTTTAATTCAATATTAAATGTGTTTTTTGGGCCCAGAATATTTATTATATGTTATAACTGAACAAAGCTGATCTCATCTGGAGCAGCAGACTCCATGCTGCAATTGGCCTCAGCACTAGCCAGGATTGCTGTCCAGCGACTGTGGTTATAATGTGGAATTGTTTAGAGATCAGGGGCAGACAGGATCAAGCTCGTCTGAAGATCCTCCTATGACCAAGTAGCCTGCCAACACACACAATGTAGGCTTCTACATGAAGAATAGTCACTTGGATCAGCTAACAGAGGGGAGCTAGCATCTGTTGGTGTACTCTAGCATGAGTCAGTGTCTGCAGGAGGGGAGAAAATTAGAAGGCAAAACAAAAAAAGAAAGCCTATCATATAATTTACAAACAAGTAACCGCACTTTAAAGGTCAGTCAGTCAGTCACTTGTTGTTTCTGGGGCTTTGTTGTGTGCACATTGACTGCCACGTCTGCCTATATAACTTTAAAATTAACACATAGTTGTAAAGTACTCTGGGACATACTGAGAATGTGAAAATGCATGATATAAATGCAAGTTCTTTCTCTAAATGACAACAATAGCGATAAGAATATTCCCTCACCAAATGGCAACAATCAAGTGCAAGGTAAATCTTTAAGGGAAAAGGGAAGCCTTCCATCTTTTAAAAGGGACCGTGTCATTAGGTATTTCATGTTTACAAGCTACAAACCCCTGTGTATGGAACATTCAGATGTGGCACAGCATTAACATGACGACCGTTTTTCACCAGTACTAATGTTACTCAGAGAGTAATAGTTTGGTTTCATTTAGCAAAGTACTTTGGTAGATTAGAGTGTTACTTTAAATACAAATGATGATGGTTATGCACTAGAGGCTTTTTGACAACTAAAAGCTTTTAAATGAAGATCACAATTCTAAAACAGGCAAAAATATACATTTCTTATGACTCAATATGTTCCACAGACGACACTAATTCTTTGAAGGAGTCAGACATATGTAGCCATGGTAACGTGGTTACACTGTAAACTGTTGCTATAAATCACTCCCCATCTCATATGGGGAATATAGTACCTTTGTCATCCTTTTCACCTTCATCTCCAAAGTAAAACCCACATTATAATGGGCCACTCGGAATAGTATGTGCCCCTTCAGGCAAAACAAGCCGACTGATTATTTTCAGCATATTGCAAGAAATTACACCGAATCTAATAATGTTTTGATCATCATTACAATATCTATCAGATTTGTAGCTTTTAGAATCATTAATTGAGCAATTTTGTTTAGTCAAATTAGAATTATTTTATGGCACTATTTTCATAATTGAACATAGATTATTTAACCACAGCAATCGTTGGAATTCCAGCATGAAATAAACTCTAACTGGTTTGATGAAAAGCTCACATAAACTGTAAGAAAGTTCAGCCCACTGGCATTCTTGTGTTTTTGTATGACGCTAACATTAACATAACATGTTACACTTTTTAAAAAAAGATTGAAAATTATTTTAAAAGTTGTGCTAAAATTAAGAGTTATCCTGAATACATCTGCTTGTACTTTCACAAATAAAGATTATTTATGTTTTTTGCACAATAATTTGGCATTAGTTATGCTACAGATTTTATGTGGTGCATTTTGTTCCAACTCTCTGTTGGAAAAATCAACAATATTGGGAGATAAATGTAGCATTTTAAATATAAATCAACTCTTTCATCATCATCTGAAGTTTGTTTTGGGGGGGGGGGGCGGGTGACAGCAGTTAGTGATGAGATGTTCTTTTATGTCACTTTTATACTGGCGCTCATTTAAGTTGGATTGTGGGAGACCGGCATCATGAGTCGGTTCCTGGCATTTACATTGCTAAATCCAGCTCCCTGATCACAGCGGGAGACAAACTGGACCTACAACTTTGCTGCTGGGATAAGGGAGCTGGATGTAGTAGCCGGTTCCTGGACGTCAGTCTCTTGGAATCCGATCCAAAGAAGTTGCAGTATAAAAGCGGCTTTATATTTACAGTTCCCAAAAATCATGTATTCCCCTGAACGTCTCAGCTGTTTACTGACGATTCCCTTTATTAGTTTCGGAGTCATGCTGATGCCTAGAGGCTGTGAAAAAAAGAATAGAAATAGCTTTACACTGTCACAGGAGAGTACATTCAGGCCAGCTCTTAATGACAAAGGTTAACATTCATAAAATCTATGACAGATGGCCACCTTGTAACCCATCCTCCAATTGCCTGGTGGTTTTATAGAACCATTTGTGATTCACTCCTTCTGTGACAATAAATATGTCAACATGTAATTGTAACTGTTCCAAGTTACTAAAGCTGTAGTATCCATTCTGTTGACCCATCTAAGCAGTCAAAATTGTCAAAAAGAAATTACATTATACCAACTTAATATTAATCACTGTTTTCTTATTATTTTTACAAGTTGAGGTTTTGTTAGTGGAAAACAATTGTGTCTCATAGAATATATAACACATATTAAAGTGTTCTGAAATCATAGGCATAGGTATTTAAATTGTTAATGGTTGTTTAATGGAAATAAATACTGCATTGCTCTTTATCATCAAACTGTGATACTTTCTTTGTAATTCATTTGTGCGTTTGGTTCACAGAAATCACGATAAAGCACTCATATTATTGTGTGGAATCATTTACAGATCCCGCATGGGAGCCGACATGCTAGTTCTAGAATTATGTGGTAGGTCCCTTTACCAGTTCACCTGACACATCTCAAATTGGCAGTTCAGATCACTTAATAAAATGCCACAACTACATGTTTTTTATATACACATACCATAGATTTTCTTTTAAAAATTATATTTTGCATAACTTGATATCAAATATCTTTGAGAAATTTTGATCCAAAACATTGTTTACAAAGATAACTTACAAGGTTAAGAACCAGAGAATAGTTTGATGGCACAATTATTGTTAACATAACACTGATAAATTATGAGGAATAGAAGTTGTGTCATAATTCAAATCATAAGCAAATCCATATATTTTGATTATCTATTTGTGAAATGCGGCTTGTCACTTTAAGTTTGATTATGACTAACATATTTTTATGCTTGTTGGAGAGGACATAAATTAAGGTCTGGTGTATGAAATATCACTTCAAGGTCATTATTCCCATGCAAGTATGCTCTGATTACAAATCATGTAAAAATCCCTTAACACCGACTACTTCAAATCAATCAAATCAAGGTAAAGTTCTGGATTACACATTAAAAATGGCTGGCAGGAGGTTTAATAAATTTAATATGTTAATTTGATAAACTTGCTTAAACACTGCAAGACACATTGGGGCCGAAATTGCCCCCTTTTTTAAGGCTCATTACCGCCTCTAAGAGGTGGTAACAGGGCGGTGAGGCCTTTCCGATTGCGGGAAGGCGGAGGGGCGAACCCATATGCAATTGACCCTGGGCCAGGGGCATCGAAAACGTGTTTCTGCCGCGCCCCATGTTTCTGCCCCACACAACACTCCGACCCCTTGTTGGCTGCACGTTGACCCCGTACTGCCCGGCAGTGACCCCTTTACCCCGCGGGAGAATGGCCGCCGCTGATCAGTGCCTCCGACAGTTTTGTGAGGCGGGAAGCTGCCAGTGTCTGGGTGGTACAGCCGTCCTTAAAGGGGAGGGTGCATCGCCACGACCACCATTTAGTTTTAATTGTCGGCCGACTTCTGAGTCCGCCAATAGGCAGCCGGGCATCCCCTCTTGGATACCAGGCCGCTGCCCTGCCAAAACCCCTCCCTGGTGGTCCAGTGGGCTCCACGAAAGCCTCACTAGGCCTCACAGTGTCCCTTCCCTTTAAGTGAATGGGAGGGATGTTTCGACGTGTCAGCGCGATGCAGCACGTCCACGTCATGCTAACGTTATCATTTCCGCGCTGACGTGATTAGCACGGCGGTGATGGACACCGCCCCAGTACCATCCCAATACCGCCTCCAACAGTGCCCGAAAGTACTGGGATGCGGTTTCTTGAAGTAATTTCCCATCTCTTCCCTCCGACTCCCGTCAGGCAGTAATAATTCAGATAATTCGAATTAACCGTTCCAAACAGGGCAGAGGGCAATTTCCAGCTCCTTTTGTTTTCCTACAACTTAGTTCTCAATTTCAAATGATACAAGAGGTATATCCAAGATATTGTGCTCCAATTTCTTCAATTGTTCTTGCGTTAATGTACCACAGCTCGTAAAACAGAGACATTGGACAGAGAAAGAGAGAGAGAGAGAGAGTACACAAAAGGCTTAATTCTAAGGGGCTGTGCTGATGCAGACTTAAAAAAATTCACAATCACTAACCTTTTAGATGGTCAGCACATGTTGTATGCACTCATTCATCCATTTCAAATTGATACGGTCTTGCTAGAAAGTCATCTTCAGGGTGCTAAATAGAGATGACAACCAATCTGTTCATGCAACTGATAGCTCATAGGAACTATGTGGAACATTACTGAGAAGAGTGAGACGTGTGCAAGATGATTATGTACAGACATGATTGATTTTGAGTTTTAACCCCTTGGCCTCTGGAAAATCAGCACTTTTATTGAAACAGCTGTTATTTCAGTGGAAAAAAATGGGCCAATAAAGGCAAAGGTTAGACAGTGTAATCAAACATTGAGATATTGATCACTGTTTGTTTGCTCAGTATCAAAGCTACCATAGCTTAGACTACTCTATTCTTTGCCTCATATCTTTCTGATCATATATCAATGTCAGTTTATGATAAGTGGAGTTGTCAATGCTAACATATTTTGAAGAACAGTTTTATTCTGTTATTCACGCAAGCTTTAAGGCTTCATTCTAGTTTATAATTAGGATGGCATATACTTTCTTGAAAATGGTTGACATGTTTCCCAACGGAGTCAGTTTCAAGCTGTGGCAGTTCACTTTATTACGCTGCAATGTTCATATATCATTGTTTTCTGTCTAACACCTTCTTCAGTAACAGATCTCATAGACAGAAACTTTTCCTGGCTTGGTATGGTTTTAAGTAGAAAAAACAAAATCAGAAAACTGCAGCAAGTGAACTCAACTTCATACATTTCAAACTTATTCTGTGAATGAGATCCTTTTGAAAAAATAGATTATAACATAAATGAGCCTGAGGTAACTGATCTTATTCTGGTTATTGGGACGTTTTACTACAACAACAACAACTTGTATTTATACAGCACCTTCAATGTAGCAAAACATCCCAAAGCGCTTCACAAGAGTATTATAAGACAAAAAATTTGACACCGAGCCACATAAGTAGAAATTAGGGCAGGTGACTAAAAGCTTAGTCAAAGAGGTAGGTTTTAAGAAGCGTCTTGAAGGAGGAAAGAGAGGTAGAGAGGTTTAGGCAGGGAATTCCAGAACTTAGGGCCAAAGCAACAGAAGGCATGGCCACCAATGGCTGAGCGATTATAATCAGGGATGCTCAAGAGGGCAGAATTAGAGTGTTATGTATGCAACACCTTGTAACCAGCATTCTACCGCCACCAGAGGGCACATCTGTTGGAGTCCCAAGGGATCCCAGCATCCCTTGGGAGCACTGTATATAAGCAGGCCTCCAATGCTGTGCCAGCACTCTGGAGTCAGAATAAGGAGACTAAGGTCACACTTACTCAAGTCTACAATACTTAGTCACATTGCTTTATTTGAGACATAACAACTGGTGATGAGTAATAGATAACGAATCATCCCGCGAAAATGCAGTGAACTGTTGGTATCCTGGAGAAATTCTCAGAAGGTGATGACTGGAAAGCCTTCGTGGAGCGACTCGACCAATACTTCGTGGCCAATGAGCTGGAAGGGAATGAGAACACTGCCAAATGAAGGGCGATCCTCCTCACCGTCTACGGGGCAACAACTTATGGCATCGTGAAGAATCTTCTTGCTCCTGTGAAACCAATAACCAAATCGTATGAAGAACTGTGTACGCTGGTCCGGGAGCACCTAAATCCAAAGGAGAACATTCTGATGGCAAGATATCGATTTTATACATGTCAACGGTCTGAAGGCCAGTAAGTGGTGAACTACATTGCCGAACTAAGGTGCCTTGCAGGACATTGCGAATTTGATGGATTCCTGGAGCAAATGCTAAGAGACTTTTTTTGCTTGGCATTGGCCATGAGGTTATCCTTCGCAAACTATTGACTGTTGAAATACCGAACCTGAGCAAAGCCATAATGATAGCCCAGGCATTTATGTCCACCAGCGATAACACCAAACAGATTTTGCAGCATAAAGATGCACGGCAAGTACTGTACACAAAGTAACGTCGCTTTCAGGCAGGAATGCATAAAGCAGAATGTACATGCCTGCAGCTGCACGACCTCAGATGACTCAGAGTCCGCCATCAAGCGTGAATGCAAGGCAATTAACACCTTGTTGGCGCTGCGGAAGTGATCATCGAGCCCATCAATGCCACTTCAAACACTATGCATGTAAAGGCTGTGGAACAATGGGACACCTCCAGCGAATGTGCAGACGAGCTGCAAACCCTGCAAACCACCATGTTGCAGAGGAAGACCGATCCATGGCGGATCAAACTGGACTAGAAATTCGAACCGAAGAGGCAGAAGTGTATGGGGTACGCATCTTCACCACGAAATGTCCACCAATCATGTTAAAAGTTGAACTGAAAGGAATTCCAGTATCCATGGAAAAGGGCTTCGAGAGACTGTCGTGCAACAAGGCACAAAGGCCCAAACTGAGCCTTATTCATACCAAGCTGAGAACTTACACTAAAGAGCTGATCCCTGTAATTGGCAGTGCAGCAGTAAAAGTCTCTGATGATGGAGTGTTGCATGTACTACCACTATGGATTGTACCAGGAGATGGCCCCACACTGTTCGGCAGAAGCTGGCTGGGAAAAATCCGCTGGAACTGGGATGACATCCGAGTGCTTTCGTCCGTCGACGACGCCTCGTGTGCTCAGGTTTTGAGCGAGTGCCCGTCGTTATTTGAGCCAGGCATCGGAAATTTCTCTGGAGCGAAGGTGCAGATCCACTTGGTTCCCGGTACATGACCCATCCATCACAAGGCACTTGCGGTGCCATACATGATGCGAGAGAAAGTGGAGATCGAGCTGGACAAGCTGCAACGAGAGGGCATCATCGCGCTGGTTGAGTTCAATGAGTGGGTCGGTCCAATTGTTCCGGTTCTCAAGGGCGATGGCACAGTCAGAATTTGTGGGGATTAACCATTTTTCGCTGCAGGACCAATACCCGTAACCCAAAGCGGACGACCTATTTGTGACGCTGGCAGGAGGGAAGACGTTCACCAAGTTGGACCTGACCTCGGCCTACTTGACACAGGAGCTGGCGGAATTTTCGAAAAGCCTCACCTGCATCAACACGCACAAAGGTCTGTTCATCTACAATAGATGCCCGTTTGGGATTCGATCGACCACAGCTATTTTTCAAAGGAACATAGAGAGTCTGCTAAATTTGGTTCCATGCACCGCGGTTTTCCAGGGCGACATATTGATCACAGGTCGGGACACCATCGAACACTTGCAGAACCTGGAAGAGGTTCTAAGTCGGCTAGATCATGTGGGACTCAGGTTGAAACGCTCGAAGTGTGTTTTCCTGGTGCCAGAGGTCGAGTTCTTAGGGAGAAGAATCGCAGCAGACGGCATCAGACCCACCGACGCCAAGACGGAGGCCATCAAGAATGCGCTGAGATCACAGAACGTGACGGAGCTGCAGTCGCTCCTGGGACTCCTCAATTATTTTGGTAATTTCCTACCCGGATTAAGCACCTTGCTAGAACCTCTACACATGTTGCTACGCAAGGGAGATGACTGGGTATGGGGGAAATCACAAGAGACTGCTTTTGAGAAAGCCAGAAATCTATTATGTTCCAACAAACTGCTTGTTCTGTATGACCCATGTAAATGTTTAGTGCTAGCTTGCGATAAATCTTTGTACGGGGTCGGGTGCATGTTACAACAAGCAAACGAATCGGGAACATTGCAACCGGTCGCTTATGCGTCCAGGAGTTTGTCCAAGGCCGAAAGGGCCCACAGCATGATTGAAAAAGAAGCTCTGGCATGTGTTTTCGGGGTGAAAAAAATGCACCAGTATCTGTTTGGGCTTAAGTTTGAGTTAGAAACTGACCATAAGCTGCTCATATCCCTATTCTCAGAGAGCAAAGGTATTAATACCAATGCCTCTGCTCGCATCCAAAGATGGGCGCTCACGCTGTCTGCATATAACTATGTAATTCGCCACAGGCCAGGCACAGAGAACTGCGCTGATACTCAGTCGGCTACCATTGCACACCACCGGGGTGGAAATGGCACAGCCTGCAGACTTGCTCTTGGTGATGGATGCATTTGAAAACGAGAAGACATCCATTACAGCCCGTCAGATCAGGACCTGGACCAGTCAGGATCCTTTACTGTCCCTTGTAAAAAAACTGTGTCCTCCATAGGAGCTGGTCCAGTGTCCCAGCGGAGATGCATGAAGAGATCAAGCCATTCCAGTGGCGCAAAGACAAAATGTCCATACAGGCGGACTGTCTTTAGTGGGGTAATCGCGTGGTTTTGCCTAAGAAAGGCAGCAAAACGTTTATACGCGACCTATACAGTACCCACCCATGCATAGTAATGATGAAAGCTCTAGCCAGATCCCATGTGTGGTGGCCCGGCATTGACTCGGATTTGGAGTCTTGTGTGCGCCAATGCAACACTTGCTCTCAACTGAGCAAAGCACCCAGGGAGGCACCGCTAAGTTTGTGGTCATGGCCCTCCAAACCGTGGTCTAGGATCCACTTCGCTGGCCTGTTTCTAGGCAAAATGTTCTTGGTTGTTGCGGATGCTTATTCAAAATGGAATGAGTGTGTAATAATGTTTGTAAGCACATCCACTGCCACCATCGAAAACCTACAAGCCATGTTTGCCATGCACGGCCTGCCTGATGTCCTTGTCAGCGACAATAGACCGTGCTTCACCAGCGCTGAATTCAAGGAATTCATGACCCACAATGGGATCAAGCATGTCACATCTGTCCCGTTCAAGCCCGCATCTAATGGCCAGGCAGAAGGGGCAGTCCAAACCATCAAGCAAAGCTTGAAACGCACGTTGGAAGGCTCCCTGCAGTCCCGCCTCTCCCGAGTCTTGCTCAGCCACCGCACAAGACCCCACTTGCTCATCGGGGTTCCCCCTGCCAAACTGCTCATGAAAAGGGCACTCAAAACAAGGCTCTCTCTAGTCCACACTGATCTCCATGATGATGTCGAGGGCAGGCGGCATCAACAAAGCATGTAACATGATCGCGCAAATTTGTCACGCAATATTGAAGTCAATGACCCTGTATATGTACTCAACTATGGACATGGTCCCAAATGGCATGCTGGCACTGTCGTAGCCAAAGAAAGGAGTAGGGTGTTTGAGGTCAAACTTGCAAATGGACTAACTTGCAGAAAGCATTTGGACCAAACCAAACTGCGATTCACAGACAGCCACGAGCAACCTGAAGAGGACACCACCAACTCCGACCCTCCGACACACACACAAGTGGCAACCGACATCACGGTTGACCACAAGCTGAACTCATCATCCCCAGCAGCCCGGCAAGGCCAGCTGTGCAGCAGCCCAGTGAAGGCCCAACCAACTCACCTGCACCTGTGATAGTACCGAGACGATTGACTAGGGAACGGAAAGCCCCAGATCGTCTCATCTTGTAAATAAGTGTACTATTGACTTTGGTGGGGAGTGATATTATGTATACAACACCTTGTACTGCCACCAGAGGGTGCATCTGTTGGAGTCCCAAGGGATCACAGCATCCCTTGGGAGCACTGTATATAAGCAGGTCTCCCATGCTGTGCCAGCACTCTGGAGTCAGAATAAAGAGACTAAGGTCACACTTACTCAAGTCTACAATACTTAGTCACATTGCTTTATTTGAGAAATAACAACTGGTGACGAGTAATAGATAACGAATCATCACGCGAAAATGCAGAGAACTGTCGGTATCCTGGAGAAATTCTCAGAAGGTGATGACTGGAAAGCCTTCATGGAGAATAAAGAGTCTAAGGTCACACTTACTCAAGTCTACAGTACTCAATCACATTGCTTTATTTGAGATATAACATAGAGGAGTGCAGACATCTTGGGGGGTGAGGGTGGTGGTTATAGGACTGAAGGAGATTACAGAGATACATTTAAGGCACTATATAAATACAAGTTGTTCTTGGTATTTGTTCTACAGTTGATTGAATTTAATTTGAAAGATGTTTTTAAAAGGAACAATTCATAGCAGGAATACCTAAAAGCTACTGAAAGCTAATAAAACAGAGTTAATGCACAGTGAGATCTTTAGTTAACTAAAATGCCCTGCTATTTTCCTCTGTGCATTAGTTTGAATAAATACTTAAATGTATTATTTGTAAATGTATTCATGGATTTATTAAAACTAAATGCACAGACAAAATAATCCATTGTCTTCAAACAGGGACAATAATATTTAAAATGTTTTTTAAAACTTCAATTACTTTTTTGGGCCACATTTCTCCATTCTTATCCTACATACATTGTGTCTTTCTGGACTAAATGTCCATGCTCATCCTCCAGTGTCTTGCCCCAATGGCCAGTTTTTATGTTTGTGCCTAGACTGAGTGCTGTCAAGCTATTCAACAAAGAGGGTATCACAGCCAAGATTGAGCTTGTCTTCAGCCCAATGTTCCCATGTTTTTTTTCCAGCAGGGATCATAGGATAGCAATGAGGAGTGGCTGAATTTCTTCTTCATTGTCCAGAGGTACTAAGGCCAGTTACAGCAACTCTTCTATCACAATAGCTGAAATCAACATACTTAGCAGCCATCAAGGGTCAAACCTGGGGCATTATGGTCTATATGGCTCAGTGACACAGTGGTTTTATTAAGCAAGCCATCAAGCAGACTCCTTGAATTGCTTCGAAACACATTCAGAATCAAAGAACATTATACGACAAAAACAAACCATTTACCCAATAAGTCTGTGCTTTTACCCCCACATAAGCTACTTTGTCTAATCTTATTTGTTTTGTTCCTCATTGCTTATTATATTCCTCTTTTTCAAGTCACTATCTATTCTATTTCATAAGAATTTATGGACTCTGCTTCAAGAACAGTTTGTGGTATAGATTTCCACATTCTAACCATTGCATATGTGAAATTTATTTTTTCTAACTTCCCCTGTAATTCATTTTCTGATTATCTTAATTTTGTGCCATCACATTGCCAGCATATTAACCAGTGAAAACACAGCGACTATTTCTCCTATCATACACTATCTTGAAGACCTCTATCAGGTTACCCACTGACCTTTTGAGTTCTAGTGGAAAATAATCCCTAACTTCTCGAGCATGATCCTAAACCCTCATCCATGGCATCATCTGAACTAATCTACACTCCACCTTTTCCACTGCTTTTATATCCTTACAATAATGGGGTGTTTAAAACTGTACACAAGGCTCCAATGCAGCCTAACTTAGATCTTGTACAAGTTCAACACTTCCTCTTTTGAATTTGAATTATACACCTCAAGAATTCCATTTGCTTTTACATAGCCTTATCAACTATCACCGCCACCTTTAATGACCTATGCATCTGCACATCAAAGTCTCTCTGCTCCTCGACTTCATTTAAAATCTACCATTTAAGGTATCTTTTCTTCACCTATTCTTACTTTCAAAATGTATTACTTTACAATTTCTACATTGAACTGGACCTGTCCACCCTACTAGCCTATCAATGTCCTCCTGCAGCCTTTTAGAATCATAGTTACAATTTGCCATACCAACCAGTTTGGTACTATCAGTAATTTATGATTTTGTTCTCTCAATACCCAAGTTCAGATAATTTATTTATGTTATATATAATATTATATGTACACATATTTTTTATATATATGCAGACCTCTGTGGAATACCATTCACCATATCTTTCTAGTCTTGTCTAATGTATATCTTCTGAGAATGTTTCTTTCCAGCCAGAAAACTAAAATGATCAATTTTTCAACTGCACTACTTCAGATGTTGTCAATATCATAGATGTTAGTTGTTATATCTGTCTCTTTATGTATCGGAATTAATTACCCTGGTGGGTCTCTTTAAAAAAGGCTACTGCTTCTTTAACTAAGGTTAGGGGAACCCGTGCTCACACCCAGCAGAAATAATCTCTAAAGACACGATAAATTAAACTAATGGATTTGGAGTGCAAGACCACCCAATGTTGGAAGGAAAATGCCTTCAGAGAGGGAGTCATTTAAGTTTTTATCATAGAACATCCAATGTTACCAGTGGCATTAACTTAAATTTAAAGTGTTCAAATTCTTATTAAAACAAGGTTATGAATAGTAGGTTTTGTATTCAACTGAACAAACAATACCCAGGAGCATTTTCGGAGCCTAGCTGAACATAGTAAGGCACTGTATCAGTCTTAGAGCATGGGTAAAGCTTTCTAGGAACTGTGCCAAGCTAAATAAAAGCTGCTCTCAGTGTAATTGTATGCATTTAGTTAGTGGAAAAAAGGGGAATCAAATTCTCTTTCCATATCAAACAGTTTTACTTGTTTCTGAAATTAGAACAATAATATGAACACGTGAGCTAAAAGCGGTGGGTTCAACTACCCAGCTCATCTGACTGTATTATATCAACTTATCTAAATGTTAATTTAGATCCAAACTATATGAATTGCCATCATTTCAGGTATGAGTCAATCTCACATGCCATGAAATAAAGTTTAAAAAAATTACG
Organism: Pristiophorus japonicus; assembly: GCF_044704955.1. NCBI lineage: Eukaryota > Metazoa > Chordata > Chondrichthyes > Pristiophoridae > Pristiophorus > Pristiophorus japonicus. The sequence continues at coordinate 39,546,572 of NC_091989.1, read as the reverse complement.
GTCAATAATTGTGATAAGATTCATCCATTTATGAGAATGCTGATATGTCAAAGCAATAAATAATTTTCTGTACACTTTCTTCAATATGTTTTTGCTATACTACAGTCCATACTCTTTGCTTTACCCATCACTTCATTAAGACCATCTTCTTTGTTGCTGTTTTCTAAATCCCCTTCAGTCAAACCTCATGAGTGCTGCTGTCTCCTTTTATTGAAAGTAAATGTTAGAAAATATAAAAAGCAAGAGTAATTCCCTACAGTGGGGCTGAGAGCAAGCTCTGTGTGTTCATCTAAGTAAATGGCCTTTATCCTCTTAAAACACGTGCCCAATACATTAATCTAGACTTGTTTGTTTGGTTGGGATGATACACTGTCACATGTAATCATCAGGAAAAGTATTTAACATTACCATTTAATATTTTCCTCCCCTTCCCTGTTCTGTAAATTCCTCACTCCAACTCTATAATGTATCACTCCCCGAGCAAAAGGGCAGACAGGTGTTCTGTTCTCAGACTTCTACCATTAATACTCTGAATTAGCCACTAGGGAATAAATAAGAGCTGTGTGGAATGGCTTTTCCAATCATTTTCCCTCCCTTCTCTAAAGAGCCCTGTTTCTTATCCTTTTCAAGCTACTCAATCTTCTAAACTAAAGGAAACAGGCTTCATAATAAGGTCACTGTTATATTTTGGAGTTTTTACTCTAGGTATTTTTCTTGTTCAGCATCTCCGACTACTCCTGTAGTCCTTGCTCTCTGTAGCCGAAATGTGCCTTTACCTGCCCAATATCTAGGTACTATGTAGTATACCAGGGGATCATTACTATTTCACATTGCTGGTTAAATGACAGACTGTCACTTGATCTTCCTTGACCTCAGATGGTGGTAGAATAAATATTTCATCAAACTATGATTTATGCTAAACAGATTTATTAAACCATCAATGGGTAAGTGAACAGCAACAATAGATTTACAATGACACACCAGATTTTACAGTAATTATAAGTGTAACTATTTCTCCCTGAATTGGTAAACAAAAACAGTCGCATTTACTATGTGAAACTGAAAATGTAAATATTAACCTCATGTGGCTGTTCTTTTGCTGGTCATCCATTGAATCCAAGTGCAGCTTGGCCACGTGTGGGACTATTACAGTTATAGCAGTGATCAGAAGCAGCTTAATCGTAAATATGATGCCACTCCTGGAACCTCTTTTAGAGTAAGAGGCATAGCCAGACAAAATAACTACTTGTGCCACAAGTCTTTGCTTGTGTTGCACAGAAGATCGGTCTGTCATTGCTGAATGCTCGGTGAGGTCGCTGGTAAGGTGCTACTTCCCAGTTCTTCCTTTTATCCATCACTTTCTGTCATCTCACTCTCCCATGTGTCCTAACAGATCAGCCAAGTGGCATTCTTTGCACCCATTGGTTTTATTCCCAACCATTCTTTGAATCTGGAATTTATCCATCAGTTGCAGTCTAGACATAGGTATTTTCCTCATTCAATAAGGAAAAACCCTTCAGATGAAAACCAAATTCAAGAAGAGATGAAGTCAAACTACTTTGTAGCTTTGGAGAAAAATGGTTCAAAACAATGAAAATATTCTCTTCCCGTTGTTTCCTACTTAACTACAAGCTGCCCCCTTCATTAACATGTAAAATTATGTCTAAACACAGTTAAAAATAACCATAAAAATGATGTCTGGCAAATCTATATATCTTATCCTCAAAGGTCTACACACAAGTAAAGTAAATTGCAAACTACTTTCAGTAGAAATGGAACCCTAATCTTTAAATTTCACTTTTTTTCCTTTCCATAATCTATTAAACTGCAGCTCAGCGTCATACAATGTAGAGTAACTCAAGTGAACGAATGTCTACAGCAGGCTAGGTTTCATTTAATATAACCACTATATTGTACGTATTAAAATCTGCCTTTTGCCAAAAAGTGTGAAAGAATACTTTTCTTTCATACTTACTCATTTCTGGCCATTAACAGATCTTAATCAGTTGATTTATTATGTGGATGAAATAGTCTCAGTGACTGGAGGTACGTTTAATTTCACATGTACGCATATCCTGCTTCAATTTTCTTGCTGCCAACAACTGTTAAAAGTTGTGCTTTTTGTTGGTTGACAGCCCAGAAGCAGTGGAAAGCTTGTAAACTTTCTCAGAGATTAACTATTGGATCTGAAGTTTTCAAAAACATTTGAGTTTTAGCTTTAAACAATCTGAAGCTTGAATTTAAGCTTGTTTATTCCATCCCCGCAATGAGTTTTATGTAAGGAAATTAGCTTCAGGGGATTCGGTATCTCAGTGACAAAAACATAGTCATTTCACCTCTAGGACCTGGGTTCAAATCAAGCTCAAGCAAATAGGATTAACTTTGACTCTTTCTAATGGTTATTGACAGACCTGGATAAAATGAGTTTAATCTTAATTCAGTTCTCAGTGAACGTGAACCCTCACCCTGAAACTCTCCATTAATTCAGCAGTTCACTCAGAATATTTGTAAGATAGACTGCAATGAAAAGGAAAATAAGAAAGAATGAATGAGAAAGGCCTTTAAATCCACCAAACTCAATCTGTCTGTCACCCATGTGTTCTTACTATCATGGACACTACCCTATTTACCATCATTTCTTGAGAGAACACTTCCTCATTTATACTCGCATCTTTTTTTGTTGCTAATATTAGCGAATAAAAGAAAGTATGATCTTAAAAACATTAAATAAAAGCCCTGCAAACATTTTAATGATATAGTTGAAAGGAGCAATATAAGAAACAGAAAATTTCATACTGCTTGATTGCTAGAGAGTAAATCTGAACACTTGATGGAGAGGCTAATGGTATTCATTGCAAGAATGCCAATAGTTCCATTGTCGGATATTAAAAAATGATTTGGAGCTTTAAAAAAACAAGAATTGAATAGGGCTCATAGGACCCATGGGGGGTTAAATGTGCTAATCCCTGAAAACAAGCGTGCGGATTGCAGTAGGCAATTAACCCGCCCCATTCATTGCGATGGAGGCAGCACATTAAATTGGTGCTGCTTTCTCTTTTAAATGATTCCTGCGTGCAGCCAGCACTACCCGCGCTGTTCACAGGCTGCATGCATCAAGCAGGGAGCCTGATATCATGGGTGGCTAGCGCTACTTAAAGGCAGTCTGCACCTCTTAAAGGGGAGGTGAATTGTGGCTGGAAGAAGTGGTGGGAGGTTTCTGAAAAGTGAATCTGAGCTGTGATAATTTGAGGGTTGGCTGAACATGCAAGAGAGCGAGCACCAAGGTTTTCTGACAATGCCCTGGAGGTCTTGGGGCAAGAAGTGGAAAGGAGGAGAGACATCCTTTTTCCGCCAGGGACAGGGGGCCTCCCAGACAAATGCTCAGGAGGCCATAGGAAGAAGTAACGGCCGAGGGCAATGCCAAGAACGTGGACATTGTGCAGGAAGAAGTTTAATTATCTCACATGAGTTGTCAACGTCAGTGAGTTCATCTTCAAATTGTACATTCTACCCAACTGCACCACTAACCTCATCCACTACTTAATTTACTACACCCCCATCACTCACCTACCAACGATCTCTATCAATCAGTACTCAATCCTTCAATTCATGTCCTTTGCCTCACCCTCACATACTTAACACTGTTGTAAGCCTCGCACCCACAACTCACAGCTCATACATACTGGCAGCTATTCAACCATGACAGCCGCAGCATCCAAACACATTACAGTGCACTCACTGACATACTTCCATTTTTCTTGCAGGAGAAGGTGACCCATAACAGCAGGCATCAGGAAAGAAGTGAAGTATGCCTGCACGTTTTAATCCACATGGTGGAGCCTGTGCTGGCCATCATGGGAAGCGGCATCACTGAGGCCTTGGCCACTGGCAGGATTGTTGATGAGGGCATCTGCCTACATAATCCTCCTTCGCTCATCCCACTTCTCTCTCACACCACAATCTCTTCTGACTCACAAGCTGCAGATGGTGTAAGCAGACATTTTTACTTTCTCTCTTCTCCCCTCACCGCAACCCAATCCTTGTCCCGTTTTCATTTCAGATACTCAAGAACTGGAATTTTCCCAGTCAGTGGAAGAAGAGACAGAAGACAATGATGATGAAGAGACACCATCACTCGATCTTATACTCCCAGCCATCAGCTCAGAGACTGCACATATTTAGAGACTAGGATAGAGGCAGGATCTGCATGTGGCACAGGGCACAAGTGCACAGGAACCAAGGTGGGGGGAAGGATAGTGCAAGTGCCAGCTTGCTGGAGGACGAGGTCACACACTAGTTCTGCTGCAGAGGAGTCAGTTGAGGACTTTGATGGGCCAGGCTGCAGAAGATGGCTGATGGGTGTACATAACCAAATGCTTGGTTCACTGGAAAGCCTGCCAGAAAGCTAACACTCACTATCAAGGAGCATGGAAGAGTCCAGCACCAACTTTGCACAGTGCTATGCCCAGAGCTTGGAAACCATCCTTTCCAACATGAAATGGGTGGTCGCTTCCATCAACACACTTGTGGAACCCACCATGGTGCAGCATCTGATAGCCAATGTCACAGCTTGTATTACACTACAAATAGCTTCCATCAAAGGTCTGAGTGCCTTGCAAGCTCAGACTGCTGCCATCTTGGTTCTAGATACCTCTGTTCAAAGGGCTTCCAGGCCACCACATCCTCTCTCAGGATGAAATAATTCCTTTTTTTTAATTCATTCACGGAATGCGGGTGTCGCTGGCAACGATTGCATTTATTGCCCATCCCTAATTGCCCTTGATGAAGTGGTGGTGAGCCACCTTCTTGAACCACTGCAGTCTATTGAGTGACATTGGCTTGGCGGTTTGGTACAACTGGCTTGCTAGACCATTTCAGAGGGCAGTTAAGAGGCAACCACATTGCTGTAGGCCAGACCCAGGTAAGGATGGCAGATTTGCTTTCCTAAAGGGCATTAGTGAACCAGATGGGTTCCAGCAGTTTCATGGTCACCATACTATTATATTGAACTAACCGGAACATTGGACCAGACCTCTCGATTACAGGTCCAGTAACATAACCACTATGCTACCATTCCTGCTCCCACCCATGCCACACCGTCAGTGCCCTTGCTGTTGCTTGTAAGCCAGCCAGCTCAGACTACTGCAGCCTAGGCCAAGATGGTGCAGTCTGAAGCCGGGTCTTCTTGGCCCAGAGCTAGTCGAGGTCACCCTCCAAGGCCAGTTGCAGCCTCCTCAATTGGAGGTCAGCAGCCTTCGACCACCCATGCTGCAGCCACTAGAGAAGCACCTCCTAGGAGAGGCACAGGTAGATGGAAGATAGGCACTAAGGGAATGCACAGGGGTGCTTAGTTTATTTTTTTATGCATTATGTAATGATTTAATTTATAAAATTGGATTACAAAGTCCATTTTCTGCTTTTTTTTGTGTTGTCGGAAAGAGGGCAATGTGATGATCACGGATAGATGCAAGGTAAAGAACGTGGGACTGTTGGTAAATGGAGAGGTGTGGTTAAGGTTACTGGTATTATTTGATCACGTAGAGCCTGGGCAGAAAGAGGCAGTCTAACTTGTAGCTTCCCTTCCTCTTTGTGTTGCTTCACTTCCTCCTCTTCCACTTTCTCCTTCTCTTTCTTGTGCTCCTGCTCCTCAGCTTCTCACCTAATAGGTGATGGCAAGGGTTATTCCCTCGATTGTGCCGCATGCAGCATAATACCACAAATAATGATACCCATTCAGCTGAGTGCTGCAGAGCTCTTCCAGAGCAGTCTAGTATGGAAGCAGTGCTTAAGGGTCTGCTCTATAATGTTCCTTGTGACAGCATGGCTCTCATTGTAGGCCTGCTATACACATGTGCATGGGTAGAGAGTGACTAAAGTAAATGTTGGTCCCTTAGAAGATGAGAAGGGGGATTTAATAATGGGAAATGTGGAAATGGCTGAGACCTTAAACAATTATTTTGCTTCGGTCTTCACAGTGGAAGACACAAAAACCATGCCAAAAATTGCTGGTCACGGGAATGTGGGAAGGGAGGACCTTGAGACAATCACTATCACTAGGGGGGTAGTGCTGGACAGGCTAATGGGACTCAAGGTAGACAAGTCCCCTGGTCCTGATGAAATGCATCCCAGGGTATTAAAAGAGATGGCGGAAGTTATAGCAGATGCATTCGTTATAATCAACCAAAATTCTCTGGACTCTGGGGAGGTACCAGCGGATTGGAAAGCAGCTAATGTAACGCCTCTGTTTAAAAAAGGGGGCAGACAAAAGAAAGGTAACTATAGGCTGGTTAGTTTAACATCTGTAGTGGGGAAAATGCTTGAAACTATCATTAAGGAAGAAATAGCGGGACATCTAGATAGGAATAGTGCAATCAAGCAGACGCAACATGGATTCATGAAGGGGAAATCATGTTTAACTAATTTACTGGAATTCTTTGAGGATATAACGAGCATGGTGGATAGAGGTGTGCCGATGGATGTGGTGTATTTAGATTTCCAAAAGGCATTCGATAAGGTGCCACACAAAAGGTTATTGCAGAAGATAAAGGTACGCGGAGTCAGAGGAAATGTATTAGCATGGATCAAGAATTGGCTGGCTAACAGAAAGCAGAGAGTCGGGATAAATGGGTCCTTTTCGGGTTGGAAATCGGTGGTTAGTGGTGTGCCACAGGGATCGGTGCTGGGACTACAACTGTTTATAATATGCATAGATGACTTGGAAGAGGGGACAGAGTGTAGTGTAACAAAATTTGCAGATGACACAAAGATTAGTGGGAAAGCGGGTTATGTAGAGGACACAGAGAGGCTGCAAATAGATTTAGATACGTTAAGCGAATGGGCTAAGGTTTGGCAGATGGAATACAATGTCGGAAAATGTGAGGTCATCCACCTTGGAAAAAAAAACAGTAAAAGGGAATATTATTTGAATGGGGAGAAATTACAACATGCTGCAGTGCAGAGGGACCTGGGGGTCCTTGTGCATGAATCCCAAAAAGTTAGTTTGCAGGTGCAACACGTAATCAAGAAGGCGAATGGAATGTTGGCCTTCATTGCGAGAGGGATAGAGTACAAAAGCAGGGAGGTCCTGCTGCAACTGTACAGGGTATTGGTGAGGCCGCACCTGGAGTACTGCGTGCAGTTTTAGTCACCTTACTTAAGGAAGGATATACTAGCCTTGGAGGGGGTACAGAGACGATTCACTAGGCTGATTCCGGAGATGAGGGGGTTACCTTATGATGATAGATTGAGTAGACTGGGTCTTTACTCGTTGGAGTTCAGAAGGATGAGGGGTGATCTTATAGAAACATTTAAAATAATGAAAGGGATAGACAAGATAGAGGAAGAGAGGTTGTTTCCACTGGTCGGGGAGACTAGAACTAGGGGGCACAGCCTCAAAATACGGGGTAGCCAATTTAAAACCGAGTTGAGAAGGAATTTCTTCTCCCAGAGGGTTGTGAATCTGTGGAATTCTCTGCCCAAGGAAGCAGTTGAGGCTAGCTCATTGAATGTATTCAAATCACAGATAGATAGATTTTTAACCAATAAGGGAATTAAGGGTTATGGGGAGTGGGCAGGTAAGTGGAGCTGAGTCCACAGCCAGATCAGCCATGATCTTGTTGAATGGCGGAGCAGGCTCGAGAGGCTAGGTGGCCTACTCCTGTTCCTAATTCTTATGTTCTTATGTTCTTATGTTCTTATGTTCTTATGTTCTTATGTTCTTATGTTCCGGACCAGAGTCATGAGCCATGTCATGAGTGGATAAAATTTGTCGCCCAGCAGCCAGCCTTTGACCCGCTGTGGTTGGTCAAAATACAATTGGCACAGAGGACTGCCACAGAATGAAGGAATTGTGACTGCTACAAGGATAACAGGCATACACCTGCATGATGCACTGCCTGTGGTCGCACGCCAGCTGCACTTTGAGAGAGTGGAATCCATTTTGCTTCGTAAAAATGGTGAAGTTCATGTAAGACCCTTTTGCAACAGCGCACTGCAAACTGTGAGATGTTGCTTATATCTCTAGCAGCAGTCTGGAAGGAGCTAGATGCATAAAAGTTAAGAGCCACGGTAACATTGGCAGCCACAGGCAATGTTGCCCTGCTTTGAGGTTGCAGTTGCGGCTGCAGCAGTTGAAGATTTCAGTCATGACCCCTTTTGTGAAGTGAAGACGTCTCATGCAATGCTTCCTAAAGACCCTCGGCAAATATGGCCTCCTGATGAGAGCTCTCCTGCCCCCCCACCCCGCTCCTCCTCCTCCTCCCACTTCTAGCAGCTTGTCCTGCTCTGTGTGGCCTCTCTTCATCTGCCCAGTCATGTTCAATTCCCAGAAGAAAGCTTACCAGGCCACCCATGTCTGGAAGCAACTTGTTTCAGCACAAGCTTTTAAATCAACGGAAAAGTACTTCAGCACCAGCCAGACCACTCCCTGTAGACTATTCAAACTTTAGCCAAGTATAGGAAAGCTCAAAAATATGTACAATTGCACCAGCAGCCAGAAGAAATAATCCAGCAACTAACCTGTAGGTAGTTTGTGATCCCTTTAAATAGCACTGGTGGGGATCCTTCATATTATTTAATGTTGTGTTGATCCGTGCAAGGTTAAGACAGGGCATTGGTTGGGGCGTGGAATTCAAAATGGCAGTGCTTGCATCAAACCAGTGTTACACACTGCTTGAGGTCATAATCTGTCTGCTTTGCATGCTGCCGGCAGTCATTAGGTGCATGGGCCTAAACCCCTTTACCAAGATGGCGTCCTGCGAACTTCGTGTCCGAAGTGTACGTGCGCATCTTGGACCACATTTTCGAGCATTAGGGTGCCGTGTAGTGCCTAAAAAAACAGGTGCTACAGAGCCCAATTTAGTCTTCATTGTTTTTGGCCTAAATGAAAGCGTTATTGGTTGTTTCATTCCCAAGCAACCCATTTTATTCCCACAGCAATGAATTGGGAGAAGAAGTTATAAAGGACAAAAGTCACCTCAGAGGTGTTGTCCTGCTACAGTTTGACTGGAAATTTGCAAGATAGCTAAATGGGCATAATTAGACTTGGATTTGTAAATCTTTGTCTCAGATTCTGAGTTAAGTGGTCCTTTTGTTTCCTGCCTTACTGGTTCTAGCTTCTAGCATTTGTTGAAAGAATGTGGTCTGAGATGTAGATTCTGGCTGGATAAGTTGTGTTGAGATTGTTATGTTCAGAATAACTCCACAAGACTGTATATCGTAAGCTCAAACTGTTGTGACCTTGGTCTCTTTGGTCCCACTCTGTCCAGTCGCTTGGGAACCCCTTCCAGGTTGTGCAAGTGTTCCGTGGTGTTGCGGCCAGTGATCAAGATGTCGTCTTGAAACACCACGGTGCGCGGAACTGATGTTCCTCTGGAAGATGGCCGCAGCTGAGCGAATCCCAAAGGGGCATCTGTGGTATATGAACAGTCCTCTGTGCGTGTTGATGCACGTCAATTTTTTCGAAGGTTCCGCCAGCTCCTGTGTCATGTAAGTAGAGGTTAGATCCAGCTTGGTGAACAACTTCCCCCCCTGCTAGCATTGCAAACAGGTCTTCCACTTTGGGTAGTGGCTACTGGTCCTGTAACGAGACTCGGTTGATCGTTACCTTGTAGTCCCCGCAGATTCTGACCGTCCCGTCGGTTTTTATCACCGGAACAATTGGACTTTCCCATTCGTTGAACTCGACTTGCGATATGATCCCCTCTCGTCGAAGTCTGTCCAACTCGATCTCGACTTTCTCTCGCATCATGTATGGAACCGTTCAGGCCCTGTGATGAATGGACCTGCACTTAGGTGCCTGTGAAGTTGCCGATGCCTGGCTCGAATAACGACAGGAATTTGTTTAGCACTTTGGCGTCATCCACCAAAGACAGTGCTTTGATGTCGTCCTAGTTCCATTGGATCTTTCCGAGCCAGTTTCTGCTGAACAGCGTTGGGCCATCGCCTGGTACAATCCATAGTGGTAAATCGTGCACAGTTCCATCATATGATACCTTCACTGCTGCACTGCCAATGACTGGTATGAGCTCTTTGGTGTAAGTGCGCAGCTTGGTGTGGATCGGGCTTAGTTTTGGCCTTTGTGCCTTGTTGCCCTACAGTTTCTCAAAAGCCTTTTGGCTCATAATTGACTGACTCGCCCCCATGTCCAATTCCATGGAAACTGGAATGCCATTTAATTTGACACTTAACATTATCGAGGGCTTTTGGTGGTGAAGGTGTGTACCCCATACACTTCCTCTTCGGCCTCGGGTTGAGTTGCCTCTCTTACTCCTTCAGCGTGATCTGCGCCGGATCGGTCATCTTCTGCCAACTCTGCCACGTGGTGAGTCACAGTACGTCCGCACATTCGCTGGAGGTGCCCCATTGTTCCACAGCCCTTGCATACGTAGTGCTTGAATCGACATTGATGGGCTCAATGATTACACCACAGCGCCAACATGGTGCTAATGGATTTGCATTCACACCCCACGGCGGACTCTGAGTTATCCTAGGTCTGGCCTCTGCGGGCGTGTAGGCCTTGCCATGTACAGTTCTGCCTACTGAAGGCGTTATTTTATGCACAGTACTTGCCGGTGAGTTTCGATGCCGCAATGATATCTGTTTAGTGTTATCGTTCATGGACATAAAGCCTGGGCTATCGTGATGGCCTTGTTCAGATCTAGGGATTCGGCAGACAGCAGTTTGCGAAGAATGATCTCATGGCCGTTTCCAAGCACAAAAATGTCCCGCAACACTTCCCCCAAAATTCAAGCAAATATGCACGGTCCCGCAAGGCGTCTTAGGTCGGCGACATAGCTCTCCACATCCTGGCCCTCAGAGCAGTGGTGCATATATAAGCAATACCTGGCCATTAAGATGCTCTCCTTCAGCTTGAGGTGTTCCCGAACCAGCGTGCACAACTCTTTATATGTCTTCTCCATTGGTTTTGTCGGTGCTAACAGATTTTTGATGAGGCCATACATCGTGGGCCCGCAAATGGTGAGGAGAATCGCCCTGCACTTGACCGCAGTTTCTTCCTTTTCCAGCTCATTGGCCATGAAGTACTGGTCAAGACGCTCAACGAAGGCTTCCCAATCATCACCCTCAACAAATCTCTCAAGAATACCGGCAGCCATAACCGCGTGAAAGTTCAAGTTACTCGTCGCCAATTGTTATGTTCAGAATAACTCCACAAGACTGTATATCATAAGCTCAAACTGTAGTGCCCTTGGTCTCTTTAATGTAACTCCAGAGTGAGGAAGCAGCATGGTGGACTTCCTTTTATACCTGCTTGCCCAGGGTGTGCAGGTGACCCTTGGGTATCCCTCAGGTGCGCCCCCTGGTGGCAAGTCTTACACATTGGTAATGTTTACATACAGAACAGAGATGACTTCAGTGATCTGTAGTTTCTGTACCTTTCCATAACTTAAGATCTATTATGCATGAAACAGAGGTTCTTCTTTGATCCCAGTTACCTTCCTCTTCAGTACAAGTGAAGCCTCCTAAAATTGGCCTCGTTATCTGCATTTTCCAGGTTATTTCCAGAATTGGGTGTGATCTGACTATATAATAAACTCCTTAGGCTGGATTTTCGATTGTCTAATGCCTCGGTTAACGGCCAGAGGGGGCGTTAATTGGACTGTAAGAAGTTATCAACTGGGCACGCAGCTTTTAGCGTCCCGACAGGAAATTCATTAATGGCTCACCGGGGATGCAAACCATTAGCGCATGGCTGCTGATGATCAGTACGATCCTGACATCAATCCTGGTGCAACACCTACGCTTGGTCCCCGGTCGGTAAATTAGGTGGGGCCGTCTCATTTAGTGACCACCAAGAACAACGTCTGGAAAAACAGTCGGCACAGACTTGCAGAGTCATGCACTGGTGGCTACTTAAAGGGGTGAGGAAGCGCTTCCCTCGAAGATCACAGTCAGTGCAACGTTTACATACAGCATGGTGGTGAGCCTCCGAGTTTGTAGTGGTAGACAGACATACCAGTTGATATTGAGAAAAGTAATTTGTAAAACTTTAATAGGGGTGTTACTAATTCGGCAGCATCACATTCTACATGCTCTAGCAAGGCGTTATGAAGAGAGAAGGGCTGTTGGCCATGTCGGCAGCCGAAAGAGGAGAGCCCCTAGACATCGAGGCAGGAGGCCTTACCCCCCACTGCTTCACCAGCGGCAACGCTCGAACCTGGACCTGTCGGAGGAGCAGTGTATCAGAAGGCTGCGCTTCCAAATGGAGGACGTTATAGAGATATGCCATCTCCTGCACCATCACAATGAAGCTCATAGTGGCACTAACCTTCTATACCCCGGTTCCTTCCAGGCTGCATCAGGGGACATACGCAGCATCTCATAATTCTCAGCACATCGCTGCATCTGCAATGTCACACAGGCTTTCTACACCCGTCGAATGGACTTCATTACCTTCTCGGTGACCAGGGAGATACAGGATGAGCGCGCATGTGGGTTTGCCAGGATAGCGGCCTTCCTGAGGGTGCAAGGAGCAATTGACTGCACGCACGTGACTTTGCGAACGCCATTTCAGAAACAGAAAGGGATACCAGTCCCTAAAGGTGCAGCTGGTGTGCGACCACACGCCGGGCATCCTTGCAGTCAATGCTCGCTATCCTGGAAGCGCACATGATGCATTTATCCTCCGGGAGAGAATTGTGCCATGACTGTTTCATCACAGAAAGGTCGAGGCTGTCTGCTCGGGGACAAGGGATACCTGGCCACCTGGCTTATGACACCCTCCGCAACACCACCACAGACCGGGAGGAATGCTACAATGAGAGCCATGCCACCACCTGCAACATCATAGAGCAGACAATAGGGCTGCTGAAGCTGTGATTCCGATGCTTGGACCATTCTGGAGGCAGCCTTCAATACTCCCCTCAACAGATCTGACTATTCATTGTGGTGTGCTGCATGCTGCACAACTTTTCCATCATGAGGACCCAGGCCTTACCAATGGGGTCGCAGGCCCATCTCAGGAGGACAAGGAGGAGGAGGAAGAGGATCAGCAACATCCATGGAGGAGGCAGTGTGCCAATGTTGGCGGCAGCAGGGCTCTTCGGCAGCAGCTCGTAAGGGAACGCTTCGTTTAAATGGAGGGAGCTGAGGGATGCAGTTAATAATGACCGTGTATTATGGCACGATAATGCAACCTCTCTGTTACAAGTTAACAGTCAGCCAACTGGAGGAAACATTCAACGTTACATTATATTGGAAATACATCCCTCAAACAACCACAAAAACCCAACCCCTTAAACAAAACACAATGGGATATCTGTCCCTTCAAATAATACAACAGATGAATAACATTTACAATATATGTACACAAACCCCACCCCCTCAAGGGAAACAAAATGGGGCACTCGCCCCTTCAAATAATACAACGGATGTATAACATTTACACCTTTTCTACATAGGACCCATGTGTACACCTTTCATCAGTGGGTCTAGCGCAGGCATTTCCCACCCCTCTGCCTCACACCTCTCTCTCGCCTGCTGCTCCTTCTCAATGGGTCCTCCTGAGAGAGTACATCATGTTCCATCTCGACCGACAATCTGCCACTCCCCCGGGGCAGAGCCTCAACATCCGGAGCAATCTGGTGAAGCGCAGGTTGCTGGTCAACTTAAGCATTGTTAGCTGCCCGTTGGACTGATGGGGCCCCAGACACGATGGTGGCAGTCAGTGCTTGCATAGCATCAATTTGACCCTGCATCACAGCAGACAGTGCATTGATGCCAGCACGCACTGAAGACATAACAGAATGCAGGTGTTATGTGGTTTCGGCCTGCCGCTTAATGGCTATGCGCCATCATGTTTTGGACCCCATGATCACTTGTGGCCTCCATCATACATTGTAATCTATCAAGGATGAGTTCCATGGACCCTCGAAATGTAAATGTCATGGTTGAGGTGGCCTCCACCACATGCAACACAAATGCATCCACGCTCTGCGGGATCCTCGCCAATGCACCCATGAGCTCACGGTGCATGTACCTCCAAATCCAGGCCCTCATCTGTGAGCAGGACTCATGAGCCAACTTACCCTCCGGAGAGCTGGTCTCCGACCTTACCCTCGCACTGGCTGCTGCTGCAGGCCACTGGGGCCAGGAGCCTCAGGTTCAGCCAACCCCAGGAAGTTGGCCTCTTCCATCGAGGTGCTCTCCCCACTCGATGCAAATGTGGACATTTTGCCCTGTCCCGGCACACTGCTCTCCACCTCCACCTCCTCATCTTCCCCGGCGTCTGAAGACGTCGGCTAGCGCTCCTCTGGCTCATCATCTTTAAACACAAAGCAACAGAAGTGCGGTTATCAGCTGGGGACAGGAAGGCAAGAAAGAGTGGGGCATCGTTATTTTGGTTGCAACATCTTGCAAGGCATGTGGTCTCGAGGCTAAAGGGACTCACACAAAATGCCCATCTCATTCACATACCGTCACTGTTGAGCAGGGGCTCTGCCTTCCCACCTTCCACTGCCACGACTGCAGCGCCCATGAGGGCGGACACTCGCTCCTCCATGTCGGTCAGGTCCGGGAGGTAGGGCTGGTCCTCTCCCCATATTGTGCATAAGTTTGACCTGCAATGACAAAAACAAAAAGTTGTTAGTGGCTGTATCGGTGCTGGTTTGCCACATGTCTGCAGTAGGGTACTCTCGAGTAATATGGTGAAGTGTGCATATCTGCATTTCATCTTGTGTGGCATCGCACAGTGGATGTGTGAACAGTGGGTCTGGGGCACAAGCAACTACCAGTCAGTATGAGGCTCAGGACTGGAACCACATACGAAGAATTAAAAGGTGCTGGTAGGTGGCCTCCGGCTGAGTAAGGGTCTAGAAGATGAGAGACGCTTGGATGGGAAGGGCATATCTGATGAGGCGACGGGGAGGTCTCATGCTGGCTTCAGCAAGGAGGAGCATGCCCTGGTAGACATAAAGAAGGGGTAGGCACTGCAAAGTCTTTACATTGTGTGAGACAGTGAGGTTCACATGCAGGCATTGTAAAGTGAATGGAAAGGGTAGTCACGCTGACGACCATAATAAGGTTGTTGAATCTATTGCGACATTGCATCACTGTTGTGGGCACCGCACTCTGGTTGTAACGTGCTCAGCCACCTCCCAAATCCAAAGGCGCTGGCATTCGTGCCCCTCCAGGCTGAGGGGGACGCTCTCTAGCGACTCTCCACGGCCTCCAACAAGGCATCAAGGGCGGTGGTCAAGAAGTGGGTAGATAGCTGGCGTCCTCCTTGCTCCTCCATTTTTGCGCTCTGAAGACATTGCGGAGCTGGAACTGTGCATGCCGCGCCTTTAAGATTCGGCTATTGCCGGAGTCTGACTCTGAGTTCCGCGCATGCGCAATGGGTCCACCAAATTTACCGACCAAACTTTCGATATCACCTCCCGCCCGCCCCCACCCCCACGCCCCCCAACTGTAGTGTGCAACTGCTGATTTAGTGCCCCTGTCAGCTCTTTGACCGAATCTGCTGAATTTCTCGGCAGAAGCCGCAAACATTATCAAGGCGCTAAAATTACCGCTCTGCCTGGGTCGCCGTCCCAATTGAGGCATGACCGAATTTCTCCCCCCTTTTCTGTGTTTCAATAAACTGCTTTTGTTTCACTCAGCTGTGTGTCTAACGTCCCATTCAAACCTGCTAACCAAGCGAGTTAGGCCTTCCCTGCGGTAACATAGAAACATAGAAAATAGGTGCAGGAGTCGGCCATTCGGCCCTTCGAGCCTGCACTGCCATTCAATGAGTTCATGGCTGAACATGCAACCTCAGTACCCCATTCCTGCTTTCTCGCCATACCCCTTGATCCCCCTAGTAGTAAGGACTACATCTAACTCCTTTTTGAATATATTTAGTGAATTGGCCTCAACAACTTTCTGTGGTAGAGAATTCCACAGGTTCACCACTCTCTGGGTGAAGAAGTTTCTTCTCATCTTCTAAATGGCTTACCCCTTATCCTTAGACTGTGACCCCTGGTTCTGGACTTCCCCAACATTAATAAGAACATAAGAATTAGGAACAGGAGTAGGCCATCTAGCCCCTCGAGCCTGCTCCGCCACCCAACAAGATCACGGCTGATCTGGCCTTGGACTCAGCTCCACTTACCCGCCCGCTCCCCATAACCCTTAATTTCCTTATTGGTTAAAAATCTATCTATCTGTGATTTGAATATATTCAATGAGCTAGCCTCAACTGCTTCCTTGGGCAGAGAATTCCACAGGATGATGAAAGTGGAATTCCTGATTACCTGCTGCACCTGCAAATTAACTTTTTGGGATTCATGCACATTTCATGCACATGAAAAGTACTACTGCACATTGTTAGAATTTTTATATAAAGCTACAGAATACTTAATACTCTTCATAACACTTACCTAGCAATAGTTTTAACAAATGTATGGTAGATCATTTTATTTGGTTCCATTTCAGCCTTTCACATTCAGTTTTCCAAAATTCTAATTGCAAAATACTCTTAAAAACCATCCCAGTTAGACACGGATGCTTGTATTAAATGGAGCATAGTCAGTCAATCTCTCTTCTGTTTTCTATTAGGATTATTTATAGAATCTACCATTCACAGCAGATGGGATTGCCTTCAGCTTCATATGCATCTTGGGGATTTATGCTGAACCAAGTGAACAAATTTCACACAGATTCTGCCAAAGAATGCCAGTGGGAGCACTAGATAATAACAGTTTGACCCAAAATAATAGACACCACAAAACCTCATATTGACATTAAAAAGACGAGATGTAAATTCAAACTTATTCGGCTAGATTCCGAAATGCATTTGTCATTATTTTTTTCAATTGTATTTCTCTATCTTCTCATTACTAATAATCATTTTTCATGCAACCTTATTGTAAAAAATGTTCTTTGCCTTCTTGGTGTTAATGCAGAGATCTTCATCTTGTACCTTTGTTGTAAATATGTGGAAGTTATGGCAAGGATATTCGTGAATAGCTTTAACTATTAAAACATTGAGAATACTGGGGCCTTAGCAGCTCTCTCTGACTCTCTCTCTCTCTCTCTCTCTATCTATATCCATGTATGTATATATATATATATATATATATATTAGAGGGGGGAAGGGAAAGAAAGGGGTAAGAGGGTGGGAATTAGGGATCAAGGGCGATTAAGGATGGGCAATAAATGCTGGCCTTGCCAGCGACGCCCACAGCCTATGAATTAATAAAAAAAGAAAGGAAGATTGGGAGGAGGAAAGGGGAAGTGGGACAGGGGGAGATGTAGGAAGAGGAAGGAGAGAGAGAGGAGAGGAATTGCCAAAAAATATGAAATAGACTTAGACAGACATTTTAAACCTAGAATGTATATGAGCTGAGCACCTGTAAAATGAAGACAATTCAAGCACTAGAGTCATAATTGAGCACATTATTGGCATGTTTAAGGTGTGTATCAGGAGCCCAGATAGATCTGGGGGTTATCGTACAGTATAGTCCTGTTCGAGGTGATCTCTGCCCCAACAGGTTCAGCTCTCACTTGAAGGAATTCAGTGAATCAGTATTGCCCGCAAGGGCCGGCAACCTGTTCCACAGCTCCACTATTCTCTGGGAAAAGAGGGAAAATAATAGTCGTGATGATACGTGCATCCATCATCATCATCATAGGCAGTCCCTCGGGATCAAGGAAGACTTGCTTCCACTCTTAGCATGAGTTCTTAGGTGGCTGTACAGTCCAATACAAGAACCACAGTCTCTATCACAGGTGGGACTGATAGTCGTTGAGGGCAAGGGTGGGCAGGAAGCCTGGTTTGCCGCATGCTCCTTTCACTGCCTGCACTTGATTTCTGCATGCTCTCGGCGACGATACTCGAGGAGCTCAGCGCCTGCCCGAGTGCACTTCCTCCACTTAGGACAGTCTATGGCCAAGAACTCCCAGGTGTCAGTGGGGATGTCACACTTGATCAGGGAGGCTTTGAGGGTATCCTTGTAACGTTTCCTCTGCCTGCCTTTGGCTCGTTTGCCGTGGACGAGTTCCGAGTAGAGCGCTTACTTTGGGAGTCTCGTGTCTGGCATGCAAACTATGTGGCCTACCCAGCGGAGTTGATCAAGTGTGGTCAGTGCTTCAATGCTGGGGATGTTGACCTGGACGAGGACACTAATGTTTGTGCGTCTGTCCTCCCAGGGGATTTGCAAGACCTTGCGGAGACATCGTTGGTGATATTTCTCCAGCAACTTGAGGTGTCTACTGTACATGGTCCATGTCTCTGAGCCATACAGGAGGGTGGATATTACTACGGCCCTGTAGACCATGAGCTTGGTGACAGTTTTGAGGGACTGATCTTCAAACACTCTTTTCCTCAGGCGGCCGAAGGCTGCACTGGCACACTGGAGGCAGTGTTGGATCTCATCATCAATGCCTGCTCTTGTTGATAGGAGGCTCCCCAAGATAGGAAAAGTGGTCCACGTTGTCCGGGGCCACGCCATGGATCTTGATGTTTGGGGGGCAGTGCTGTGCGGCAAGGACAGGCTGGTGGAAGACTTTTGTCTTACTAATGTTTAGCGTATGGCCCATGCTTTCATACGCCTTGGTAAATACGTCAACTATGTCCTGGTTGAGGAGATCTTCGAAGTGTTCCTTCCAGCGGGCCCTGACTGCCTCGGTGTCCTTGATGAGCGTTTCCCTGTTCTTGGCCAGGATTGGGGTGGGGCCTTGGGAGTTTGGTCCGTATGTGGCCTTGACTGCAGTGTAGAATCCTCACACATCATGGCTGTCGGCCAGCTGCTGTATCTCCTGTGCTTTCTCCATCTATCACCTGTTCTTTAGGTCCCGGGTTTTTTGTTGGACCATAGCCTTTAGCCGTCTGTAATGCTGCTTTGCTGCTCCCGAGTTGGGTTGCTGTTTAAGGCTCAAAAATGCCCTGCGTTTGCAGTCTATTGGTTCTTGAATCTCCTGATCATTCTCATCAAACCAGTCCTGGTGTTTCCTGGTTGAGTGATCAAGCGCCTCCTTGTGACACTGGTTATGGCATCTACAAGGCAGCTAGATACCTTGCAATAGTTTTTTATGAAGTGAAAGCATGTAATGATGTGAATGAAGGGGCATTTGAAGGTGAAGGCTATGGGTGTAAACGGGATAGCACTAACTCATGGAAATCGATTGTAAGCAATTCAAGTAGTGAGGGAGAGGTCATTGTAAATAGCAGACGTTCTTACGAATATTCATTCTTCAAAGGTGCGGCTAGCTCCTCTTAACTTGCCCAACTTAATAAATTCATTAAAACTTTTCTGGCACTGAATGGGCACGAGTGAAATGTAGTTGGGTTTCACTGCCCTGGCCACCTCCCTCCACTACCTTGAAGCAGTTATCCTTGATGATCTATGATGCTTTGTTCCAAATAGGACCTCCTTCTTCTGCTTGATCTCCTGCCGCAGTACTTACATAACTGCATCAGAGAAGTTGGGCGGAGTGGGTGGGTGGGGGGAGCGGTGGCAGAGGCCGGTTATCTGCCTGCCTGCTGACTTTCGAGACATTTTTAGCAATATAAAAAAACGTATTTAGATGCATCCAAAAGTAATCAGAGAATGCCTTGCCCTTTAAGCTGCCGCAGTCCTTTAAATCCTACTGGAGGATGTTATTTCCCACTCCACAGTGAGCGAACTCCCAGTCAGAGGCATTTCTGATGCCTGGAACTTGTCCACAATATTTTAACAAGACTGATCTCGACAATGATGACAGGCTCATCACTCATGATGTTGAACAGACATCAAGAGAGCTTCACCAACTGGCTCAATCGGAAAATCTAGATTTTGGTCTGCTTCTGGTATTTACATGAGAAAATAGGTTGGAAGAAATGTTTCACCAGTAAGAATGACCTTTGGGTTAATCTTTTAAATGTCCAGACTTAATTTGACAAGCAAACATAGGCACACTTTGAGTACAGTTTAAGTATATCTGATTGCAGTCTTTTTCTACCTTAAATGCCAAGCTCAATCTGCATCCATGACAATCACAAGCTTGCAATTTGACTTAATGGTTAATTACAACAGTTCTGAATTCTCAGAACATTTTAGTTTACATAATACTTTCCCTGGCACCTCACCACCACGAAGTCCCCTTTAGACTGGATGGCACAAAAGGTTTAGGGCAGCCATCAATTCTGCTCTGTAATTGCTCAACAGAAGGTTCCAGGACAGGGTTGGTACTGCCAGTTTTTTCCTCTCCCTCTTCCCCAGTGGAGTGCAATGTTCCACATTATAATCCAGCCAAAAACTGCCAATGCTTGGCCACTGAAGGTAGCATTTTCAAATGTCAATGGCTGGAAATTTAACTCAACAGCTTGGCTTGGCTTTCTAACACTAATTCTAGACGTACTTAAAAACCCTGGAAAATCTCCTTGAATTTGAAGTGGATAATTTTGAAGTCCATCATTTTGATTTTTTTTAACAAGGCTATTTGTCAGTTAACTGAATAAAATAATAATGTCCCTTTGTGTGTGAAAATGTGTCATTATTTTAAAATTATGTGTTTATGTGCTCATAAATAATAATAGATAAACATGTGTGCTTTGGCAAATATTGTTGGTGACACAAACATTATTGTGGGCAAACATTTTTCTTTAATATTCCAGCTCCACAGTATTCTACATTAAATTATTTTGATCGTCAGAATTGGCTGGAGTGTCTGCAGTTCGAAGTGATGAAATGTCTAGTTGCAATACTACAGCGCCAGCACTTCACTGAAGAATTGCACCTTTGGTTTTATCCAGCCTTATTTACATTCAGTTTGGTTGTCATCCAGTTTTGTCACTGATTGAATATTTAGTACATTCCCATGAAAGGACAAAAATTCTCAAAGAAGATAATTGCTTATAATTTTGTTAGATTGCACTGCACAATGTTACAATGTGAGCCTCCGTGCAGTGGAAGAATTATTCAATCCAAATTCAATATTGAATTGCATTGCAAAGATTCCATTTTTACACAAACAGCAAACACATAACCGTGGAAAGTTACATTTTGCATACTAATGTTGTTAACCCACCTTAACATTTATATTTCCTGTGTCTGAAAATAAATTATTCTATTCCAAACAAATAATATACAAAGATATTTTATATAAAGATGGACTCCAATACAAATACTGTATAAATGGAAACACATTACAGTATTATAAATAAAATTCAACATTTCCAACATATTAAGGCAAAAACAAATATTCTAATTTCTTAAAAAAAAACTAATTGGAAACTTCAATTGCTTTAAACTCTTTTGCTGGATTGCGGTCTATTGCAAGCTTTTAGGTTCTAACCTTGGATTTTGGTGTAGTTCATTATATTTTGATGTCTACAGTGAGCTTCAAAGTTATTTCCAAGATCAAATTGCTGCCCCCCCACCGCCCCCCTCCCCAAATGTCCTAAATAGGATCAATTGGTACATCACACACCGCGTTGTGCCTGCTCCTGGTAAAGACACCAGGTGTTGAGACAGATAACACTTGAAGCTGCATCTATGACTGAATGAACACAAAGTTCATAATCAGAGATACGAAAAATAGAACTTTGAGTACTGAATTTGTATTAAGATTGCCTGACTTGTGAGATCCAGCTTACGTTTTGACCACTGAGTTAATTAACTCTGCTGCAGTCTTTCAATAAATGCATCTCTTCCGTGTGAACTCCATACAAATTCACAATTCACTAGTTAGACATAAAAGAGGTTGAAATGATGCAATCAACAGTGCATGTTATTGCATATGATCACGGCCGCAACTATCCTTTTATCTTAAATATAAACAGAAAATGCTGCAAACTCTCAGCAGGTCAGGCAGCATCTGTGGGGAGAGAAACAGAGCTAATGTTACAGGTCGACGACCTTTCATCAGAACTGGGAGAAGTTGGAGGTAAAACAGTTTTTAAGCAAAGTTGCAGGGAAAAAAGAGGGAGGAAAAGGGGAGACAAAAACAAAAGGGAAGGTCTGTGATAGGTGCGATCAGGAGTGATTAAATGACAAAAGGGATGATGGTGAAAGGCAAAAGTGGGTGGTAATGGGACAAGAAAGAAACAGAAGATGGGTCTTGAGGAGCTGTCCGGAAGAAGTTAGGGATGTAACAGTTTTTTAGTAAGTATAGCAGGGAAAGAAGGAGAGGAGGAGGTGAGGAAAGAATAAACTGGAAAAGGTCATCGACCCGAAACGTAAACGCTGCTTTCTCTCCACAGATACTGCCTGACCTGCTGAGATTTCCAGCATTTTCTGTTTTTATTCCAGATTTCAGCATCTGCAGTATTTTGCTTTTGTACCCTTTAATCTTATGTGCAGTTTTAATAAAAACTCAGATGGGTTGCTCAATGACTGAACAGTAATGTGTTGCCTTAATGCGGTACTGAGCTACACAAATCAGGGAGGTCCAGGCTTGATTATTTTCCTGTGCTGAGTTAGGTAAACACAACTGGGCCAGTATTGGAGTCCCTAGAATTAACGTCAGTGTTGCTGGGCTAGGAAGAGGATAAATCAGTCAGGTTCCCTAGTCCGCAGTACTTTCCAAAGATTTCCCCACTGAAAAATACTCCTGTGTGGATGTTGTGATAGCTCCACAGATGAATAACCTTTTGATATTCACGTTTCAGATTCACACATTGAGACTAACCACTTCAGCCAGGTACTGAAGGGCAGACAACATCTGCAAAAAATACACCTACATATGACCCTCTTGAAGCAGAAAAAGTGGAGAAAATGGGGCTGGGGAGTGAGAAGCGCAAGTAAGTATGAAAGTCACACTGAAAAAGCTTGTGATACAATGGATATGACAAGTGTTGTAGCGCAAGCTTGCTGCACTGTTCAGTATAAAGGCTATACAGAAGAATCTTGAGAACTAACTGTTCTAAAGGATGCATGGAAAGGTTCACTTGCGTAAATTCATCTTTTATTTTTCAAGGCAAGATTGTACTCACTTTTTGGCACTTGTACTGGAGGCCATGCTTGGGTCTACTGAGCAGAGACATTTGTCATTTCTGGAGACTAATCCTCCTTGAAAGGGAAGGCTTTAATTGAAGATTTTTTCAGACAAAACTATATAACGTCACTGAGATTTTTGATCTACCTCTAATTTTGATCAAAGGAGTTACAATGAACGGACAAAATAATTATGATATGATGAAGATTAAGATCAATTCTAGTATAAAAAAAATCATTCTCATCTCAAACATAGATAGTCTCAAGTTTTAAACCAGAACAGACCACCTTTTGAGATTCAAAGAACACACAACAGTTTCCACCTTCAAAAGCCCAAAACAAATGAAACAAGATCAAGGCAATAAGTGCAGCCATCTTCTGTTGTAGACCATAAGGCTCTGTGGTAGTTACCATAATGAAGAGCTATTTTTGTATTATTACATTATCATTGAAACCAAAATCTAGAATAATTTGCTTCTGGTGATACAGGTATTAGCAGACGAGTGGGTAACAACTTTGTACGGCATTTCTCTGTCCACCTTTTTAACAAAGGTATTAAAATACATGGTAGCTTTCAGGAAGTAGCAATTTTATTGAAGTACACAAAACTCCTAGGAAACATTTAACATTCATTTCAAAGTTATTTTCTCAAAACTGACTTGGTCTGTTCAGCTAAATAATCCATGCATTTTTTTAAAGCTGGCACCAAACAGTAAAACAACTATCCCTCTCGAGCGAAGAAATAAATAATGCAAACAGATGTGATGTCAATAAATTGTGACATTTGACATGTCAGGTCAAAGGTTGTCACTATACCCAGCTGGCCAGTTCTATCTGGTTAAGTTTTTGTACGCATTTGTTACGTTAAGCTAACGAGCACACATGACAACAAATGGTTTGTACAGAGGTTGAAAGTGTCAAACCAATTTCAATGTTTTGTAATCTGCAAAGTGATTGCCACAGAGGAATTCATAGGACACAAAAACTATGCTGTATCTTCATCATAAATACATTAGCTTTTACATTGTGGGTTCAATAATACAATCTTCAGTGGCCATATTAAGTGCAGGCTGCCCACATTACTGGGTGTTAAGGGCTGAGGCCTTTTCAGCATCTGATCTACAGTATACATAATAACCTGACCTGGAAATGCCTGAGGCTCTTGAAACCTATGCACCATTAACATCCCAATTAGAATACAAATTAGGAGAGCTCCCCAGAATACGATTAAAGCATCTGAACATTACTGATTCAGCTGCCTCTGCTGCTATAGGTTTCCTCCTGCCATAGCCCTGAAACCACAACTCTTTCTAGTTTCTCTCCTACCTCCTCTCATGCTTTCTCCGAGCTCATCTTGTCTAACTACTTCCGCCTCTATAACATCGCCCGCCTCCACCCCTGCCTCGGCCCAATCTTCTGTTGAAACTCTCATTCATGCCTTTGTCACCTTCAAACTCAGCTATTCCAATGCACTCCTCGCCAGTCTGCTATTCTTCACCCTTTGTAAACTTCAGCTCATCCAAACTCTGCTGCCCATATCCTATCCCACACAAAGTCCCACTCACCCATCACTCATGGCCTTGCTAGCCTACATTGGCTCCCAGGCCCCACGGGCCTCCAATTAAAAATTCTCATCCTGATGTTCAAATCACATCATGGACATGCCCTCCCCATCTCTGTAGCCTCTGCCAGCCCTACAACTTCCCACCTCAAACTCTACATTCCTCTGGACTATGGCCTTTTTATATCCCCTTCCTTGTCCCACTTTTGGTGGTGATGCATTCAGCTGGCTAGGCCCCACACTATGGAATTCTCTCCCTCAACTCTTCCACCTCTCCATCTCCCTTTCCTCCTTAAAATCCACATCTTTGTCTAAGGTTTTGGTCACCCACTTCTAATATCTCCTTCTTTGACTCAGCCAGATTTTTGTCTGATTACCCTTCCGTGAAGCACCTTGGGATCAATATTCCCTCTAAGCTGCGTGGCCGCACATCAATGGAAAAGGTCCCGCGGCGGCCCCTCACCGGCTTTTCCATTGTAAGTACCACACATACACAGAAGTTTAAAGGGACTGCGCAATAAAAGTAACAGGCTGCACAGAACAAAACACAGCTTACAGGGAACATTGCCATGGGATGTTTTTCTACATTAATATAAATGTGAGTTGTTGATGTTGTTCTTACTGAACAGCAGTCCATAGGCTTAATGACTGTATAAAATGGATACTGTATGAGAGGCCTCTTCTCTTTAGTTGTGCCTTGCTCTTAAAGGTACATCTGATCAGCTGTTTGCAATTTTCTGCTGTTGTGGAGGAGGAAGATAGTTACATTTCTTGTTGGATTCTTATTGACAGTTTCTTAAAGCTGTGTTGCATCTTTATCTTTTCCTATTTCACCAATAAATAGTACCTGTTTGTATCTTTGAGGGAAGCTTTGGTTATCCCTAAGGCCTACGTCTTTACTTATATTCTCTGGATACATGCAATTGAATCTACCCTATCCTCCTTCTTGTGTACAGGGCTGGATTATTGTGCCAAGACACTTGCATGCAGAACCTTACAGAATTGTGAAAATCCCCGGAGCTAAATCTGGGAACCACTTGCAGGACAGGTCGATTATCAGTTGTTGTATAAGTAATAGCAGCGTTGAACTTTTATGTAGCAGGCTCATTCCAAGTCACCGTGGAAGGTCTATGCCACATCTTCTAACCTTCAGTGCACATTTTTACAGTGCAGGTATCATTATCATCATAGTCAGTCCCTCAAAATCGAGGAAGACTTGCTCCCACTCTAAAAGTGAGTTCTTAGGTGACTGGTCCAATATGGGAATTACAGTCTCTGTCACAGGTGGGACAGGCAGTCGTTGAAGGAAAGGGTGGGTGGGGAGTCTGGTTTGCCGTACGCACCTTCCACTGCCTGCGCATGCTTTCTGCTTGCTCTCAGCGACAAGACCCGAGGTGCTCTTCCGCCACTTAGGGTGGTCTTTGGCATACAAGTGCAGGTGTTTGACAAGGCCAGTGCCCATCAGTTTTCTTTTGGAAAGCAGCCAGCACCATGAAACATGCCTCGACTTATATCATGTGCCGGAATACCTCAGAGTGCAGGGCATTACTGACTTCCTTCCTGTGGCCATGTGGTCGGTCTCCTATCACCGGTGTCACTCCATTTATGAACAGAAAAGGCCATCATTTCGTTAGTATAACCATAAGGAAATGAATTGTGTGCAAATTCCCATTACCCTGGTAGTTTCCAGGATTCTTTCATTCTGTGGCAATCCATGGTGCCACTACTATTTGAAGTGCAATAATACAGGAATGACTGCTGGGAGGACCAAAGATATGCACTGCAGTTATGCCTGATGACAAAACTGCATAACCATAGGCCAAGATCTGAGGAAAATTACAATGTAGTATACGTCACCCGGGTCTTAGTTGAGCACACTATCAGCAACCTTAAGAAGTGATTTAGATGCCTTGTCAGATCGGGGTGCTGTTGTACAAACTGGCCATGGTTTCAAAGTTTATTGTAGCCTAATGTGCCTTGCAAAGATTTGTCCTGCAAAGAGGCAGCAGCAAAGACACTGACCAGAAGAAAGAAGACTTGGCTGCACAACCACCAGCTCACTCAGCAAGAGTCAGTAGGGAGAGTCATGAAGCATTCAGTTAAGTACCTGAAGTCACATTGTCACCGCCGGCACAGTGGAGTGTGGCGCTACCTGTTACCAGCACCGCTAAACTCCCGCGGGATTTAGCGGGAGTCATTAGCTGGGTCGGGCCGGGCGAAAAGTCATTTGCACCCCTTAGCGCCCCTCGGGTTTGTTTAGTGTGTCTAGCTCAGGTACTTTCCGTTACTAGAAGTTTCTGTATGACTTTTACTTTCTAACTTAATGATCCTTCTAAGTGTTTCCCAACTGGGTATCAGTGTCTGTTTCTAAAGCTAAAGGTGGCCCAGTACCTGCTGATGCTCAGTCAGCAGATGGCCCCACTGCTATAGGCACTGTAGGGGCTGTATGCTATGTGATACAATGGTATTGATTGGAGTGCGGTGGCTGGTTTTGCAAATGTGACCTCCCCTTGAGAGACTTTCCCATCATCCTTGTCAGCTCCTGTCACTTTCTTAGCACTGGCTAGAGATTTGAGTGAGAACAGATCTTTGGTTGTTACAGCACTGTATTATGGCTCTCTTAATATGATTACCCAACATGATGATTCTAAATAAAAAGGCTGCTGTCGATTGGAAATCCTGTCTGTAGAAGCCCATGGCATTTGCTATTATAGCTGTACCTGAATTTATGTACTCAGTCATGGGGGACTCTGCTATTTGAGGGCCCTGAAGTGGTCATATCCACCACAGTGGTCACATTCTCCACAGTGGTTATGCAACACTGCATCTCCTGACTCTTCCATAGAAACCCCCAAACTGTATATTTTTTTTTATTTACTTGTTCTCAGGATGGGGGTGTCGCTGGCAAGGTTCGCATTTATTGCCCATCCCTAATTGCCCTTGAGAAGATGGTAGTGAGCCACCGTCTTGAACCACTGCAGTCCTTGTGGTGAAGTTACTCCCACTGTGTTGACTTTGTCACAGCAGTTTAGTACAACTGAGTGGCTTGTTAAGCCATTTCAG
The DNA here is from genome assembly GCF_044704955.1 of Pristiophorus japonicus. Lineage (NCBI taxonomy): Eukaryota > Metazoa > Chordata > Chondrichthyes > Pristiophoridae > Pristiophorus > Pristiophorus japonicus. Next base: position 39,519,035 of record NC_091989.1, on the reverse strand, counting down.
AGGGCAGTTAAGAGTCAACCACATTGGTGTGAGTCTGCAGTCACATATAGGCCAGACCGGGTAAGGACAGCAAATTTCCTTCCCTACAGGACAGTAGAGGACATACTGCTTGAAATATTCTCAAATGAAACCATGAAATGCTGATGCTGAACTACCAAATTACATTTGTAGGCACCCTCTCTGAGGCCTCAGTCCCTGGATCCGACGGCTGATGGAGCCTACAAGCGGGCCAGCTGCTTGCATCCGCTCCTCACCACTCGTATCTGTGCTTCACCAAGTGCTCCTTCCAGAAATTCACCAACTCATCCCTCTTGATTTGATGTATCTATGCTGCAGCTTGTATGATGGATGACATAGAGAGCTGTGAGCTGCTTACTTAGGGCTGATGGGGGGGCAGCAACAACTCTTCCTTCTGGACACTTAGAGGGACAGAAGAAAAACCTATTTTACAATGTCAATAGTAAGGCAACCATGAAGGAAATCTTGCAAAACATTACAGTTTGTTAGATTGAGAACAGGAGTAGGCTGGTCAGCCCCTCGATCTGTACTTCAACTCCATTTATCCACCTTGCCTCCATATCTCTTGTTACCCTTATCGAATAAAAATCTATCGATCTCAATCTAGAATGCTCCAGCATTCAGAGACTTTTGGGGGGAACAGAATTCCAGATTTCTACTACCCTTTATGTGGAAAAAGTGCTTCCTGATTTTCATTCTCAATATCCTAGCTCTAATTTTATGAATTCTGTCCCCCACTAGAGAAAATAGTTTCTCCGGGCCCAAGTTTCGGCCTGAGTTGCTCCTGTTTTTTTGGAGCAACTGGTTTAGAATGGAGTATCTTAGAAATTGCAATTCTCGGCATTTAGTTTGCTCCAGTTCTAGTCCGTTAGAACAGTTTCAGTTTGGAACAGATTTTTTTTCAAAAGGGGGCGTGTCCGGCCACTTACTCCCATTTTGAAAGTTTAGGCAGTGAAAACTTACTCAAAACTAACTTAGAATGGAGTAAATGTAGATTTTTGTACGCTCAGAAAAACCTGGTCTTCACTTAGAAAATCAGGCGTAGGTTACAAATCAGGCGTAGGGAATGGGGGGGTGGGGGGGGGAAGGGAAGTTTACAGACATTAAACACTTCAGTTTTACAAATAAAGAGCCATCATCAATAATAAATGATAAATACATCAATAACTCAACTAATAAATCAATCAAAAAAAATTAATAAAAAATTTTAAAAATTAAAAAATCAATAAATAAAAAACATTTTACTCACCGACTGCAGCACCCAGAGCCCTCCAACAGCGTGCTGGGACGGCCCCCCACCCAGTGTTTGTGTCTCTCTCTCTCTGTCTGTCTGTGTCTCTCTCTCACTCTCTGTCTGTCAGTGTCAGTGTCTCTCTTTCTGTCTGTCAGTGTCTTTGTGTTTCTGACAGCGAGGGGAGGGGGGGGGGGAGGAGAGGGAGGGGTGGGGAGAGGAGAGGAGAGAGGGGGGGGAGGGAGGAGGAGGGGGAGGAGAGGAGGAGGGGGAGGCGAGGAGAGGGGGAGGGAGAGGGAGGGAGGGGGAGAGGAGGAGGGGGGAAAGGGAGGGATGGGGAGAGGGAGGGATGGGGAGAGGGAGGGAGGGGGAGAGGGAGGGAGGGAGGGGGAGAGGAGAGGGAGGGAGGGGAGAGGAGAGGGAGGGAAGGAGGGAAGGAAGGAGGGAAGGGAAGAGGAGAGGGAGGGAGGGAGGGGAGAGGGAGGAGGCTGAACGGGCCCGGCTGACGTGAAGAAGCCGGGCCCAAGACTTTGGGCAGGGCCCGCCCCCAGCAAGATGCCGGGCGGCCGGGCCCCGCCATAGGAGTTAAAGGTAGGTGGTTGGGGGGAGCGGGAGCTGTGGGGGGGGTCGTCGGAGCGGGAGTTTGGGGGGGGGTCATTGGAGCGGGAGCTTGACGGGAGGTGGCTCGTCGGAGCGGGAGCTTGGGGGTGGGGGGTGGCTTGTCGGAGCGGGAGCTTGGGGGGGGGGGCGGTTGTCAGAGCAGGAGCGGGAGCTGGGGGAGGGTCCAGGGGTGAGCGGAGCGGGAGCTGTGGGGGGGTCGGAGCGGGAGTTGGAGGGGAGCGGAGCAGGAGCTGGGGGGGGTCCGGGGGGGAGCGGAGCGGGAGCTTGGTGGGGTGGGGGGTTGAGAGAGCCAGCATGAGCCAGAGCAGGAGCTGGACGAGGGAGGTGCAGCCTGACCCTCGCAGCCCAGTGAGCCCATTCGGCCAGGGCTAGGGGCTGCGTGCTTCGGGCCCCTTCCACACCATTTCGGGCGCCTGGAGCTACTGCACATACGTGCCCACTGTAGCGCGCCTGTGCAGAGGTTCCGGCACTGATTTCAGTGCAGGGACCTGGCTCCGCCCCCCACAGCTTGTGCTGCGCTGCGCCGAGCTCCAAACTACCTGCAGGGAGCCGGAGAATCTGCGGGTATTTTTTAGGCGCATTTTCGGGCGCGGCCCGAAACTTGGGCCCTCCGTATTGACCCTATTGAATCCTTTTAATATTTTAAAACTTTGATCAGAGCACCCTTAGTCGTCTATACTCAAGGCATGTTTATGCATCCTGTCCTCATAATTTAACCCTCTGAGCCCGGATTCTGCACTGTACCCCCCCCCCCCAGGCCAATATATCCTTCCTGAAGTTATAATACTGCTTTATGAGGGGATGAATGAGTCAGTAAATATGCAGATAAGGAATGTAAAGTAAAGAATACTAGCTATGAGCTTGGGAGAGGCTTTCAATCTCACTCTCCCCATTCTCTCTAACACTCCATGCCAAGAATCCAAATGGCAAGAATACTATCAAGACCTTCCATCGAGGACTTTATCCTCATTTGGCTTCAAGGATTGTAAACCCCTCCTGTGTGCATGCTGAATTTCTCATTTTGTGCAGCTTCTCTTGTAATCAGATCTAAGAGGAATGTGAGAGTGTGTGAAGATGCAGCATTTTGGTACCTTATGCTGGCAGAGTTGTCCCAACTGACTGCAGTAACTTCAGTGGAAGATCTGCAGAAATCCTGGACAAATTGTGTTTATTCTGGTTCTTCAGGGTTACCACGAAAAGTTTCTGCCGTCGACCAGGAGAATCCCTGTGTAAATTAATGTTGCCTATAAATAGTTGCAGTACATTCTCTCTCTCTGTGCTAGAATTGAAAAGGTGCAGTATAGATTTTCTGGGATATAAGCAGAAGTGAATGGTTACAGTTACTAAGAGAGACTTGAGAAGTTAGGGCTTTTTCACTAGAGCTGAGAAGGGTGATCTGATAGAGGTGCACAAGATTATGAAAGATGATATTGGCATAAATAAAGATAGATCAGTGAGGTGGTAATGAGAGGGCACAAATTTAAAATATTCAGAAAGAATAAAAGGGGAGATTAGAAAGGACATTTATTGCCACAAACTGTTGTTGAAGAAGAGCATGCCAGTACTTTTAAAAGGGAATTAAATATTTGCTTGAAGAAGAGCTATAGTAAAGGGTAAGAGGATTGGCAAGAGAGTGGAATTAGACTAGATGCCTCATGTGGAGAAAAACACTTGATGGGCTGAATAGTCTATGGCCGGAATTTTCTGGGGTCCGTGCGGGCGCGATTGGAGTCGGGTTGGGAGGGAATCGGACCACGATGAGTCCCAACACCAGCAGCACCAACAACAATATCATCATCATAGGCAGTCCCTTAAAATCAAGGAAGACTTGCTTCCACTCTAAAAGTGAGTTCTCAGGTGGCTGTACAGTCCAGTACGGGAATTACAGTCTCTGTCACAGGTGGGACAGACAGTGGTTGAAGGAAAGGATGGGTGGGGAGTTTGGTTTGCCGCACGCTCCTTCCGCTGTCTGTGCTTGGTTTCTGCATGCTCTCGGCAATGAGACTCAAGCTCAGCGTCCTCCAAGATGCTCTTCCTCCACTTTGGGCAGTCTTGGGCCAGGGATTCCCAGGTGCCGGTGAGGATGTTACACTTTATCAAGGAGGCTTTGAGGGTGTTCTTGAGGCGTTTCTCTGCCCACCTGGAGCTCGTTTGACATGTAGGAGTCCGGTGTAGAGCACTTGCTTAGGGAGTCTCGTGTCGGGCATACGGACGATGTTGCCCGCCCAACGAAGCTGGTTAAGTGTGGTCAGCACTTCGATGCTGGGGATGTTGGCCTGAGCGAGGACACTGCTCCAACAGCAACACCACCAACCTCAACCACCTAATGCTGCACAGTACAGAGGGCATCGGCGGAGGGTTGCACCCTGCCAGAGATGTTATCTCCAATACAGGGTATACAGGCAGAGGATGAGCTTCCTCAACATGATGGAGCAGCAGTGCTAAAGGAGGCTCAGGCTATTGCGCCAGGTCATCGCAGACATTTGCAGATTGCTGGAGCAAGACCTGCTGACCAAAGGAACAAGTGGACATGCCTTACATGTCAAAGTCAGCAACACCCTCAACTTTTTGCCTCAGGCTCCTTCCAGCGATCTGCAGCAGACCTTTGTGGCATCTCGCAGTCGGCCGCCCACAGATGCATCACCCAGGTCACCGATGCCTTCTTTGACAAGTCAGCCAATGATATCAACTTGGCCACTGATGAAGCCAGTGTTACTGAGTGGGCGCTGACTTTCCCACTCTGGCTGGTTTCCCACAGGTGCAGGGCATCATCGACTGCACACATGTGGCCATAAAGGCACCCTATCATCACCTAGGAGCCTTTGTCAACCGCAAGGGCTTGCACTCCCTCAATGTGCAGCTCGTCCGCAACCACAGGACGATCATCATGCATGTGCACCAAATTCCCTGGCAGCTGTCATGACTCTTTCGTCCTGCGCCAGTCCACCCTCCCTCAGCTCTTCATATCTCCAAACAGACTTTCCGGCTGGCTGCTTGGAGACAAGGGATATCCACTGAAGACGAGGCTTATGACACCCTTGAGAAGGTCACATACTGAGGCTGAGGAGAGATATAATGAAAGCCACATTTCCACTAGATGTGTCATAGAGCAGATAATAGGCATGCTGAAAATGCGCTTCAGATGACTTGACAGATCTGGAGGAGCTCTTAGTACGTACCAGCCAGGGTCTCCAGAATCGTCATGGTCTGCTGTGTCCTGCACAACATAGAGCAGCAGTGAGGATTAGTGCTGCATGAGGAGCAAGGCTCTGAGCACACAGCCTCTTTAGAGGAGGAGGAGGAGGAGGAGGAACCTGTGGTCCAGATCCCACCAGCTCCCGAGCACATTGCTGCCTGGGAGTCCAGGGATAGACTCAGCATGGCCAGATTTACTTAATTTCACACATTAAACCCATATGGCTACCACATGCTGTACCAAGTTTGCAAGCCCCCACAGAAACACCATAAAGCATCCCTACAATGACCAGCCATTCCTTTCACACTGACCACCATTGCTGGAGGTAACATTATGCCTCACCATTCACTTCAACTCACTGAGCCACTTCCAAAGTTGCACACAAATTTGTCTATGGCCTGAAAGTGGTGAAAATAGATGGTTTTATGTATGACATCACAGTAAGAGAAACTTTACAGGAACATTTATTAAAACAAGTGGATACCATTGTGCATCTACTTGTGTTTCATCTTTCTCTTATGTGTGCTTCTACAAGGTGGCTTCAGCAGAGGTAGAGGCAGCCTGCTCACTTCCCTGCTGCAACTGGATAAACACTTTTGGCGGACGTCCTCTAGGTTTTGGCCCCGCCAAAGACTGCTCCTCCTGCGACTGTGCAGAGGCAGACTCGGCCATCACGATCCGAGGAATCATCTGGGGCTCTAACTCTCCAACTGAGGTGGTGATGGGGGGAGGGCAATTGGGGAGAAGTATGAGTGCTTTGCGAGGTGTCTCCATTTCCATGTCCCCTCTTACCATCATCCCTCTCATAGGCCACTGCACTTCTCTGCTAGCAAGGAACTGGAGAGCACCGTGCTGCATAACAGTGTGGCCATGAAGACCACCGTCTACATTGACATCCCTTCTAGAGAGGAGGTCTATGAGTGTCCTCCATCTATTCTCCATAGATGGCATGTGCTCCTGTAGGTGGCGCATTAGCTGCTCCATGCAGGTGGCCATCCTTTCCATGGAAGAGCCTCCAGTCGCCATCGCCTGCGACACAGTAGTGCTTATGTTGGAGATGGACTCCTCCATTCTCTGCACACTTGCAGACATCGCGGTCACAAAATCTGTCAATGCCTCCTGCACTTCTTCCTGCACCTCCAGGATCGCCTTCTTTCTCGATGGCCCCCGAGGCTCAGCGTCTGAATGCAGCTGAGCAGAGCTGGAGACGTTCTGCGCGCTCTGGCAAGGAGTATCCACTGCTCTCCCTGTCCCTACCATCTGCCATTGCTCACTTGTGAGTTGTGAGACATCAGGTGACAACGCTACTCTACCTCGTGTTGGACCCACCAAGGTGTGCGTCTCTGCGCTGGTGATGGGTGCGCTTATGTCCGGTGACGGTGCGCCCTCAGGAGCTGGAGGCTCCTCTGAGGAGTCATCTTGCTCTTCCTCCTCGACGATGGGGGGAGGCTTTTGATGGACCTGTGGGAGAGTAAAAAGACAAGCTGGATATGTCACATCAAAAAGGGGTACAGATATCGTTATGCCATAAAGAGCATTCAGTGGCTGCTGATATTAGTCCTCACATGAGTGACTGCTGTATGCTATGTGGCTGTATGAGACGTAATTCTGACAGCAGGTTGCTGAGATGTCCCTGCACTCCGTCTCCCACCTCCAGCTGTTCTGCAACTGCAGACACTTCCAAGACAAGCTCTGCTGCTTTTAATGTGCCAATGATGAAGGGCCACCTCCGGTTCTCTCCCTCTCCCTCGTGCTGTGGGCTCTATTTTCCTGCAAGGAGGGAAAGAAGAGAATCTTGAGTGAGAGTGATGGAATGAGCGTAAGAAATGGATGGGTTACATTTTTAGAGGTTGACTATCATGGACCGGGTTGGCAATGCCATGTGGTCTCCTAGTGTGTTGTTAGTTGGTATGATTGCATTAGGATGAGGATGAATGTGAGGGGTGGTTAGTCAGATGGGGATGTGATAATGTAGATAGACAGAGGGATGGGTGGACATGCAAGGTAAGTTGGTGTGAGTAAGGACGTGCAGCAGCAGGGTTGGGCAGGCAGAGTGTTGGGGATGTGATGAGAGGTGCAGCAGGATGAAGTTGAGTGTGGCTGTGCACTCACCTTTCCTGATCGAATGAGATCATTGAAATGTTTGCAGCACTGCACCTGGGTCCTCATCACAATATGCCTGCAGTGGACCCTCTCTGCTATTTGGAGCTAGGTTCCTTTGGTCTATTCCATCGGAAGGGAAGCGGACCTCCCTGCATGCTCTCACTCGCTCCACAAACATATGGAGTGACTCACCTAAGAAGCTGGGTGCAGCCCTTTATCTCTGTGCAGTCTTGTTTAAAACCCTTTGCAGCACTCCAATGGTGCAGTGCAGTGCCTGCACTATCCAAGATGAACCTTCAAATGCATTGTGGGCATGGCTCCTTTAAATATCCCAGCTGAAGACGCATCATTGATGACATCATCAGACCTGCACCATTTAATAGGGCTGGGTAACATGCAGGGCTGCATTAATAGGCACCATTAATATAAAGTCGATCTCAGGAGCGGGATGGAATGAAGAACGGGGTCACGAACCGGCACAGCGACTGCCCGCACTCGACCCGCCAGGTACAGAAAATTCTGGCCTATGTGTTTGTTTTAACTTTCTATTGATCTATAGGGTGAGAAATTGGCCTCGCAGCTGTTCCCCCCCCCCCCCCCCCAAAACAGGGTGCTACGCAATTTCCCCGCCTTAAAGTTTATAGTGAAATACTGTAAACTCAAGCCATATATCAGCATACTTACCATGGAAAGCTTGTGTAGCAACATTTTCTCTCATCTGCTCCCATGTTTGGGTCATAACTGAGACAACATTGACTCTCTTCATCACCCCCATCCATGATCCATGCTACTCTCACCTCCCAAAAGAGCCACATCTCCCTCCTTTTCTGCCTCAAATCACCCTTTACATCCTTACTAGCAAGGCAGCTTTAAAGGCAACTAGCAGCCCTTTAAGAGCTACTGGCATGGTATAGCCAGCTCATGATCGCCCCTGGGTGCTTCCTACCAACATAATGATATACTGCGAAACACCACAGCTACAAACACAGTAACTAAGGGACCGAACTTGGTGAACTCACCGCCTGCTGGCACCCGCTGCTGCCAAGTTTTGTGGGCGGACTCCTAGCCGAGGGAGTTTTGTGGTGGCCTCCCGCCGGCAGGGAGGGAAAACCGCTGGGGATCGCTCGCTGACATCCGCTGGTGCACAACACGTGTAAGTGTCCTCCCGCCCACCGAGCTGCCAGTTTGATCCAGGCGGGCGTCTGCTGCAGCAGGAGAAAGCACTGCCACATGGAGGCAGGTCTAACCTCAACGGTAAGTATGAAGACCTGCAAAAAAGGGTTAGTAAACTTCTCTTTATTTTTTTCCAGCGATTCAGGTGGATGGGGTCCCCTGAATGTTTTTCAGTGGGTTTTTAAAAGTTTTTTTGAAATTTTTATTTTTATATGTTCCCCCCCTCCCTGGGCCTGACTCAATCCTCGGCGGTACTTTGCCGAGGATTGCATTTGCCACCGAGATTGGGACCTCCCGCCCACTGCCACCCAGATTCATGGCGTAGGTCTTTTTATTGCCGCCGGGCGGTCTTTCCAGGACTTTTTCATGAAAGTTCCGCCCAAAGTACCGTCGGGATCTCAGCGGTCCTTTGGGCGGCACTTGGACGGAACTTGGCTTCCACCAAGTTCGGGGCCTAAGAACTTCACGTCAGACCCTATATTTTTCACTTAATTGGTTGAAAATCTGCTAGATGGTGTTTCTAACATCCTCCAAAAGTGCAGTTGCACAACAATAATGTCAGTTGGATATTACGTAATAGATTAACATAGCTGTAAAATTTTAACACTGGTGACTTAGCAACTGCATTAGTTAATCAGGGTATAATTTCACTAACCAAGCAGTAATTCTCAAATTGTTAGCTGGTGAGCTTACTTGAATCTTTTGGGCTAGAAATTCGGTGATTTTGTGACCGGATTTTTGGTGCTATTTCACCTTTTTTGGCAAAAACCCAGTCGGCGGAAAATTCGGTGACGTTCTGTGGCGGTGGTTTTGAAATACTGCTGGAGAGAGGACCTCTGCCATGCAAGACTCAAAATATCGCTTTTGCCAAAAATTTGGCTCTGTGCGCAACCGTATTTTGCGCAAAAAAGACCGACGGGGAAAGAGCTGCGTTGTAGCCCTTGGAGCAGCAGTAAGTATGAAGACCTGCAAAAACAGTAAGTTAAAGTTTTTATTTTTTAATTCTTTTGCAGCGATTCGCTGGTGTCTTGTAAATGTTTTGTGAATTTTTTTTTTCCAATTTATTTTTAGGTGTTTTTCTGCCCTCTCTAGGCGCAACTCACAGCGGTATAGGCCTCGAACTAAAGTTGGTAAGGATCGCGGTTTGCACCGCGAATCCTCATGGCAACGTCGATTTTTACCATTGCACAAATTAACTCTTGAATTTATGGCCTCATAGCGATAGCATTGCGATAACGGTAATTGTGGCGAAAAAATACCGTTTTCGCCAAAAAAAAATCATTTCTAGCCCTTTGTGTCATATTCAGATCTTAATTTAACAAAACCAGTGTGATGAACGTCGATTGTTAATAACAGACAGTATGTAATTTTGAAGATGAATAACCATGCTATACTGTTAACACATGATGTATCGATTCAACAGGTGGACCAACACAGTTGTGAACATTGCTTTATGTAATGCAAACCCTCTGTAATGCATCATACTGCAGTAGCACATGATTCTGAAAACGCACTTACTGAACAGATAAATCTGTAACATTCACACAATAATTGCAGTTCCAACAGCTACATTCCAGTGAAGACGCTTTACTACAAGGCAAGCAGACTGACTAGAAAGACCATCTGCTGTGCCAACTGTCCCTAGCCCAACTGTATAATTAATATCCAGGTGCATTTTTTATACCTGGAGCAAAATTATAAATAGAATGTCTTGAAAATACTAGGACAAATGCTCAATTCATTTACATGACCTTCCTCCATAATTTTAATGGAGGTGTTAACCAATTTAATGCCTCCATTGAAATAGCAGGTATAGAAATCTCATGCTAACACATTAAGGAACTGTCTGCTGATATTGCCAACTGTAATTTCCATCCTAGAATGTTAAAAGGATGGACAGTTATTTACAGCTACAAACAGAGGAAAGCGAGAACATTTGGCAAGCCAGGAATAGTAAAATGGATTTGGCCGAGGTGTTATTGCGATATTGCAACAAAATAAAACAATATAGAAGATCATGGTGAAGTGTCTAGGAAACGTAATGAGGAGATTCAATTGTACAAATAGCCTAGCTTAGCTAGCAGGCGTGTAGGGTCTGTCCTGAAACCTGATAACAATTGTGAGAAGTGCAAATTCACCCATAACTAAATCACATCTTACAAGCTATTTGGAGAAGTCTAGATGAAGCACACAAATACTTGGTGCACGTAAAAAGAATCCAGTGTGAAATTTAGCTTTTGCTTAATGGTTTGAAAGCAACTGGTCTGGATCTACATAGTTAGTTGCAGTGATCTGAGGTAGGGATTTGATGGATCCACCCTGCTAGTGGGCTGCCTCACCACCTGACAGTGCACATAGGACATGGCAGGCAGTACACTCCTGAATTTCTAGTGCTGCTGGCAGGTGAGGCTCGGACTCAGTATTAATGTTAGGAGTATTGTTTGTGTCTAGTTAAAACTATGGATGGTACTATTTTAAAGGATGACTGGGTATTTTCAGATATAACCCGAGAAATGTAAGAACATTTCAATGAAACAGCTCCATTACCATACCAATAGGCACAGCCTAAGCAATATTGATACATTCCACCAAACAAATGTTGAAATGCTATAGATGTGCGATACCTATGCTGGACTCTTCAAACGGAGAAGGAGCTTTGAAGGATTTGGTTACCCAGGTAATCATACAATACTGTTAGAATACTGATAATAAATTCTATGGGCTGGAAATTCCACAACCTTGCGCCAGGGTTTTTCGGTGGTATTTTGCCGTTTTGGGCACAAAATGGTGTGGCGGGAAATTCCCTGAAGTCTTCCGCCGGCGGTTTTGAAATACCGCTGTGGAGCGGACCGCCGGTGTGTAAAACTGGAAAAAGTGCTTTCGCACGATATTTGGCTCAGCCGTAACCCGTAGATGGAAGAAAAAAAGCGCCAGGGAGAAACCCATCGGAGCAGCCCTTGGAACGTAGGTATGTATGAAATCCTGCAAAAAGGTAAGTTAAAGATTTTATTTTTAAATTCTTTTGCAGCGATTCGCTAGAAAAGGGTTTTGGGAATGTTTTGTGATTTTTTTTTTTTTGGAAAAAAAATTATGTGTTCCCCCCTCCCTAGGCCCAACTCGCAGCAGTATCAGGCCTTGGAGAAAATTTGCAGAAAATTCACGGTTTAAATCTTCGTGCAATGCCGATTTTCCCCACCGGGCGCATTTTTTTCTCGAACGTTGAACTCGAAATCATAGCAGAGTTATCGCGGCTTTTGTCCGCCAGAAAAAACACTGACCCAAAACCGAATATCTAGCCCTTTGTGCCTGTTGTGGTGTAAGACTGTAGCTGCATTGAGGGATTCCTGTGTAATGCGGTAAACAGAATGTGAATTTTGCTTTTCCTCTGCAGTGCCATCTACAACCTGAACAAAATATATGCTGTTGCATTAATTGTATTGGAGATTACTGTTGGTTGTTGGTTTGTGTAAGAAATATTTCTTTTCTCCCCATGTAGTGTCCAGTGTTCCTAGCAACCCTGAGTAAATTAGTATGGAGATTCCTGCACAGATAGCTCATGACCCCATTAAGTAGGTCAATTGCATTTGCACCTGGTATTAACATTATCTATGCTCTGTTCAAGATATACATAACTTCACCTGAAAAGCTTTTGGATACTGGGGTTAGAGGTAACAAGCCTGGCATTTTCCTCTTCTAGCTGACCTTCCCCCTTGTGCGCCCATGCAGAACCTCGTGTACATGTGGAAATCCAATGAGCTATTTTCCAGTGATGGCCGAGGATCTTTCCTCTTACCAGGAATTCCCCACTAACTAGTGTATTGCAAGAACCTTCAGAAATAGCTATGGCCTCTGCAGTGGATACAGTCTTTTCAGAAAAATTATAATAGCATGTACACAGTGAATGTTAAATAATCAATTCTTAACCTATAAATTATTGAGGTCTAGCTCTTCCCAAATGATCCTTCCAGTTATCCTCCAAATGGCTATTTGTTACTAAACGTCCTTCCTTTTCAAACTTCCCACTTGACCTTTCACTCATCATAAATAAAAAAACAAATAAACTGCAGATGCTTAAAATCTGAAATAGAAACAGAAAATGCTGAAAACACTCAACTGATTACTTATTGTGCCTATTGCTTATCAATTGCGAATCTATTCCAGCTTTCCAAAATATAATGTTTCTTCACTCCTTTCCTATATTCTGAATTTTATCGGTGGGAAGATCATGAGACCCATTTAGAAAGATCAAGGGGGTTAAAATGGACTGTGTAGCGCTCGTTTTTAGGCACTATGCAACCACCTAAGGCTTAAAAATGTTGCTCGAGGTGCACACGCAAAGTGCACAGGATGCCATCTTGGTAGAAGGGTTTGCGTGAGCCTAACAACCACCAATAGCATGCAGAGTAGCAAGATCATGATGCTGATTTGCTGCCATTTTGGAACTCCGCACTCCAGCCATCGCCCTGTCTTAATCTTACACAGCTGAACACAACGTTAAATGGCATAAAGGACCCCATCGACCAGTGCTAATTAAAGGGATTATGATGTACTTATGGGTTAGTTGCTGGATTGTTTCCCCTGGCTGCTGATGCAATTGTACATGTTTTTGGAGGTTTCCTCTACTTTGCTAAAGTTTCAGTATTTTACAGGAAGTGGTCTGGCTGGTCTTTGGGAGCAGGAATGCTGTCTTCCTGAGAGAGGACAGCAGGTTCGTGCTCCATGGAGCCACTGCCATTCTCCCAGCATGGCACCTCAGCAATTTTACTGATCTGGAGAACAGATTGATGGACTGCTGTAATGTCTTGGAAGCTCCATTGAACAGTGGTATCCAGAGCCACAATGACAGTAGTCTAGACTTGCAAAGCAGCAATCTGAGACTCCAATGCAGCAGTCAGAGTTTTGACAGAAGCTGTTTGTGCCAGAAGCTGAGACATCGGTCATCAGACGCTGCACCATAGTGGGGTCCACAGATGTGTTGATGGAGGTGACCGCCTTTTCCATGTTGGAAAGGATGGGCTCCAAGCTCTGCGCAAAGCCCTGTGCAAAGTGGCGGTGGACTCCTCCTTGAGGATTGACATTAAGTTATATTGGAGTTATATTCCTCAGGAGCCTACTGTCAACAAGGGCAAAAGTCGATGACGAAATTCAACACTGCCTTCAGTGCGCCAGTGCAGCCTTCGGTCAACTGAGGAAGAGAATGTTTGAAGACCAGGATCTCAAACCCGGTACCAAGCACATGGTCTACAGAGCAGTAGTGATACCCGCCCTCCTATATGCTTCAGAGACATGGACTATGTACAGCAGGCACTCAAAGCACTGGAGAAGTACCACCAACGCTGCCTCCGCAAGATCCTGCAAATCCATTGGCAGGATAGGCGCACCAACATCAATGTTCTCTCTCAGGCCAACAGCCCCAGCATCAAAGCATTGACCATACTCAATCATCTCCGATGGATGGGCCACATCGCCCGCATGCCCGATACTAGACTCCCAAAACAAACTCAGAGCTCCGACATGGCAAGAAAGTCCCAGGTGGGCAGAGGAAATGCTTCAAGGACACCCTCAAAGCCTCCTTGAAAAAGTGCAACATCTCCACTGGCACCTGGGAATCCCTGGCCCAAGACCACTCAAAGTGGAGGAGAAGCATCTGGGAAGACGGCGAACACCTCGAGTCTCTTCGCCGGGAGCATGCAGAAGCCAAGCGCAAACAGTGGAAGGTGCACATGACAAACCAAGCACTCCACCACTGTCCCGTCTGCCCCATACATGTCAGAGACTGTAGGTCCCGCATTGGTCTCATCAGTCACCTGAGAAATCATATTAGTGTGGAAGCAAATCATTCTCGACTCCGAGGGAATGCCTCAGAAAATATTCCTGGCATTGACCTCCACCGTTACTTTCCCCCACTGCCTCCTAAGCATATCTGAAGGACCTGCTGCCCGCTGCAGATACAGGATGTCTCTCATTCTCTCCACCTCTTGCATCAAGGACCCCAGTGCATTATCAGAAAACCTTGGTACATGCTCTTTTGCGTGTTCAGCCATTCCTCAGTTTTCAAATGACTCCCACCACTTCTTGCAGCCACAATGCACCTTCCCTTTTAAGAAGTGCAGGCTGCCTTTAAGTAGGGCTAGCCACTCACAATATCAGGCCCTTTGCTGATGCGTGCAGCCAATGAACAGCATGGGTACTGTTGGCTGCACACAGGAATCATGGAAATCAGTTTGCAGCACCAATTTAACGTGCAGCCTACAACACAAAGACTGGGCACAGGTTAATCGTGGAGCACGATCTCTATGGCTGTTTTCGGGGCCATTATCCAATTTAACTCCCCACAAGAGTCTGCAGATTCCCATCACCAATGAAACTCTATAACCTACTTAAGACACACCACCAGAAATGATGAACAGAATGTTAAGTTTTTCTTCAGGCATGATATTCCATCTGGTGGGTGATGGGCCAGGGTGAACCGTTAATATTTAGATTATTATAGGTATCTGTTGGCTCAGTCTCATTCCAGAAACAGAAGGTTATGGTTTCAAATCCTCTCTAGGGTACTTAAACTCATATTGAAGATCAACAGGCCACTGTAATATAAAAAGGCACTGCCCTGTCAATGGCACCATTTTTCAAACAAGGTTCCATCTGGCTGTGCAGATGAACAATAAAGATTTCACAGCAGTAAATGTAGAGAACAGAGGGCAACTCCTGAGCTGTTGCCAATATTGCCCAAGGAAGTTCTCCTAATACTCTGTTTCCCCTGGATATCAGCATAAATGAATCATGCCGTGAGGCATTAATAAACACGTGCTTGGTGCACTCTAATATCAGCACAGAAGCAAAAAATCTATGGCTGAATTTTCATGTGTGTGATAGCTGTTATTTAGATTAATCCTATCAACAGGAGCAGGCATCGACGACGAGAGCCAACATCGCCTCCAGTGCGCCAGTGCAGCCTTCGGTCGCCTGAGGAAAAGAGTGTTTGAAGACCAGACCCTCCAAACTGCCACCAAGCTCATGGTCTACAGGGCTGTAGTAATACTTGCCCTCCTGTATGGTTCAGAGACTTGGACCATGTACAGTAGACATCTCAAGTTGCTGAAGAAATATCACCAACGATGTCGCCACAAGATCCGACAAACCCCCGGGGCGGACTGGTGCACCAACATCAGCGTCCTCATTCAGGCTAACATCCCCAGCATTGAAGCACTGACCACAGTCGATCAGCTCCGCTGGGCAGGCCACATAGTCCGCATGCCAGACATGAGACTCCCAAAGCAAGTGCTCTACTCGGAGCTCCTTCATGGCAAATGAGCCAAAGGTGGGCAGCGGAAACGCTACAAGGACACCCCCAAAGCCTCCCTGATATAGTGCAACATTCCCACTGACACCTGGGAGTCCCTGGCCCAAGACTGCCCTAAGTGGAGGAAGTGCATGTAAGAGGGCACTGAACACCTCGAGTCTCAGCGCTGAGAGCGTGCAGAAATCAAGCGCAGACAGCGGAAAGAGCATGCGGCAAACCAGTCCCACCCACCCTTTCCCTCAACGGCTATCTGTCCCACCTGTGAGAGTCTGTGGCTCTCATATTGGACTATTCAGCCACCAAACAACTCACTTCAGGAGTGGAAGCAAGTCTTCCTCGATTCCGAGGAACTGCCTATGATGATGAGATTAATGTTGGTAGTAAAAAAAAATTTTTCAAACATAGATTCATTCACTGTTATATATACTTGAAAAGGAAACATTTTCAAGGTTATGGGGAAAGAGTAGGGAAGTGCGCCTAATTGCATAGCTCTTTCAAAGAGCCGGCAGAGGCACAATAGACCTTTTGTGATTTACAATCAGTTTGGAGTTTCCAATCATGCTAGTAACTGGTGGTAAATTTTATTGTCAATGTGATTAAAGGAGCTGTACACCATAGTTTGAAATTTAGGATGGTACCAAGCCAAATTCAATGAACAGTGTAGAAGATCACACTGGGAGCAGTACTAGGCATATACCTGAAAATGAGGTGTCAACCTGGTGAATCCACATCACAGGATTACATGCATGTGAAAGAAGCATGTTGTAGATGTTGTTAAGTGATCCCACAACTAATGTTTCCAGAATTGAGAAGATTCAACTGTCAGGAAATATTGAGCCATCTAGAACTCTTGTCTCTGGAAAAGAGAAGATTAAGATGAGACCTGATAGAGGTGTTTAAAATGATAGGAACATAGCAACAGGAATTTGGTCCCTCAAGCCAGTTCCGCCATTCAGCGAGATCATGGCTGATCTGTGACCTAACTCCATATGCCTGCATTTGCCCATATTCCTTAATACCTTTGGTTAACCAAAATCTATCACTCTCAAATTTAAAATTAACAATTGACCCAACATCAGTTGCTGTTTGTGGAAGGGATTTCCAAACATTTACCACCCTTCGCGTGTAGAACTGTTTCCTAACTTCACTCCTGAAAGGCCTGGCTTCAATGTTTAGGCTGTGTCTCCTAATCCTAGATTCTCCAATCAGCAGAAATAGTTTCTCTCTATCTCTGAATTATAAAGGGGTTTGATAGGGTGAGAAAAGGAGATTGGAGGGATATGGGAATTTAGGGATATGGGGAAAGGGTGGCAAGAGGTACATAGAATTACATAGAATGTACAGTACAGAAACAGGTCATTCGGATCAACTGGTCTATGCCAGTGTTTCATCATAATAAGTGGTTCCTTGTATCGAGGATGACTTGCTTCCATGCCAAAAAAGAATGAGTTCACATGTGTTTCAATGAAGGACCTAATATTCCAGGTCCCGAACTACATGTTGAAGGGTGGAAGATGCCTGTGCGTAGACTTTTTTAACATGTGGTGACCGTTGCACACCAGCCATCACACGGGCTTGACAGAGTTAGGTATTGGTCCAGTGGCAAGGATTAACTAAGACGACTGGAAACCAGCTCTGCTGCATGGACCTAATGTGCACACATATCGCAGTGTGGGCTGGCCAATGCTGCCCCTGAGCCCTCACCTCTCCTGGGCTCCAAACTTACCACTTCAAGGTACACCGCATGCTGGAGAGCGACAGCTGTGAAGAGGGCGACTGGATTGGACGTCACCAAGGTCCAGGTCGCTGATTGGAGCATGGGCAGGTACAACAGGAGTGGCGCGGTTGGGGTGCAGGAGCGGCGAGTGATCGTGGAGTGACATGATCGGGGCCCAGGTGAGGCCAGTGTTTATGATCCACATGAGCCTCCTCCCACCCTACTTCATCTAACCCCATCTTTCTTTTGTTCTCTAACTATTATAAAAAGTTAGACTTTTAAGGGCTTACTAATTTCCTTGTTCATTGTCTGTGCAAATTCTACCTTATGATTGGCTGCCTAAACAGCCTGTTGGTGTCACAGCAGTTCGCACAAGGGGATCCCCATTAAGTTCCATTAATTTGAATTGAAGGTCGGAAAACCTGAAGTTCTCAACACAGGGATCACGAGATCTTCATGTACTTCAGGGCCAGCAGCAAAAGCTTTCGCTGCTGGCCGCAAATTCAAGGCAAAAGTAGAGAAAGGAATAGAAATAGAGAGAGAGCAAAGGTAATATTGGGGTTCTCACATGGGGAAAGGGCAAACCTAAGATAACGATGCACTAACTTAAAAAGAAATGGACAAAGTTCACACTGCACAAAATTAAAATTGGTTTTCCAGGCCCTTAACATTTGATTAGCAGTCAGTAAATTGCGGAAACCCCAGTTGCACTTAATCCCTTTGGATCTAACTTTCAGTGAAAAAAGCCGAAGTTTTTGTCAGTTTCAATGATTTACAAGATTTCACTGATTACCAGCTCCGTGGGCGGGGGCACCGTGCAGCCAGTTTGGAGCTGTCACTGACAGACCGCAGCTTCGGGACGCGTGCTCTGAGAGTATGTCATCATACCGACCACAAATTCATCTATGCATCTACGCTATTCATCTCAACTGCTCCATGTGATAGCGAGCTCCACATTCTCACCATTCTTTGGGTAAAGAAGTTTCTCCTGAATTCCCTATTGGATTTATTGGTGACTACCTTATATTTATGGTCCTTAGTTTTGGTCCCCCCACAAGTGGAAACGTCTTCTCTGCATCTATCAAGGTAATTCGAGAGGAAAGAGGCTTGTATGAAGTATAAATAGCGACATAGAGCAGTTGTGATGAATGGACTGGGTCTGTGCTGTAGATTCTGTAAATAAAATAAAACATGAAGCTGATAAATACTTCGGGCAGTTTTAAAAAGCAATGTGACACGTACGAGCAGGTTTTTTTGTTCTTGCAGCAGAAATTTTTGGACCGCCTAGGAAATCAGTCAAGGTTGGAATATTGGGCAGGCTCCCTTTCAGGCATGCGGTCCTCTTGCCTAATTTTTCTGTCTTCACTGCACTCAAGCTACTGAAAATCTGATCCATATACTGAAGTAGCCTGTATTGTGTTTTCCTGCGTAATAGTCTTCAGTCATTTTATTTAATTGCAGTGTGAAAGTCACCTCTGGATCAGGAATAAAGCTGTTGGCTTTCCAAAAATAGGAATACGGAGTTTAAAGTCAATAATAACCCTGAACTAAAGACCAGACTCGTATGTGGAAACATTCTTCCATATTAATGCAGTTGTCTCTCATTCAGTCTAGCTTTAGGCAATATTGTTGTTCTGTAGCAGATCGTGAACAATTAGCATGACTGATGGCTACGTATAAGTGGAACAGCAGAGGTGCAGTCAGTTGGCACTTATGTCAGCGGTAGTTCTGTTCAATCACATAGCTCTGCACAAATGATGACAGTAAGCACTGAGCCCACAGTGTATGCAGAAAAACCATCACCTACAACTCCACAGTTGCCTATGCAGCCATCCAGCTGTGTTACTCCTTCAATTAAAGAAGCATTTGATTGTAAGGGTGATCCACAATGTACAAGGAACAAATGCTACAACAAATTACCGCAGAGGCTCTCCAATCTCCTACCATAACTTTGGAGACAGATCAGTGAAAAACCAGAAGCAGCACAAATATATATTTATACTGGTTCTCCAGGGTTTCTGCTGACGTTCTACAGGAAATCTGGAGACTCCCCATGAAAATTCTACTCCATGCTCAGCTTGAACTAGTTAAGGACATAAGAACCTAAGAACTAGTAACAGGAGTAGACCATTCAGCCCCTCGGGTCTGCTTTGCCATTCAATAAGATCATGACTGATCTTCTATCTCAAGTAATTTAGTAAAAATTAATTAGCTGCCAATAAATTTTTTGTTGTGCAGAAAAGGAACAGCTGTCCAAAAGCCAAAAATACATATGCAGTACAGAGCAAACCCTAAACTAGGATCACTGGAAGTTGTGCGTGGATTCTTTAGCTCAGTCAAGACCACCTACGGCCCAAGCACCCGATCCTACCCCACTGAGGGCCAAGAACGGAGAGGTACTCATCAAGGACAGAGAGGCAGTCCGTGTCCGCTGGAAGGAGCACTTTGAAGATCTCCTTAACCAAGACTCTGTCATTGGCGTGAGTGTCCTCAATTCCATCCCGCAGCATGCTACCCACCACCGCCTCAGCACAAGCCCAGCCCGTATTAAGGTTAAAAGAGCCATCTGACACCTGAAGAACAACAAGACCTCTGGAGCAGATGGAATCCCAGCTGAAGTACTAAAGCACAGCAGAGAAGCACTATTGGCACAAATCCTTGAATTAATTTCCCTTATTTGGAAGCAGGAAAGCATGCCAAGGGATCTGAGAGATGCTGTAATCGTGACCAAATTCAAGAAAAGTGACGTCCAATTGCAGTAATTACAGAAGAGCTTCCATGCTGTCTGACACAGGGAAAGTCATCACAAGAATCCTCCTCAATCGCCTTCTCCCAGTGGCTGAAGAGCTCCTCCCAGAATCGCAATGCAGATTCTGCCCACTAAGGGGCACAATAGACATGATCTTCACCACGCAGCAAATCAAAGAGAAATGCAGGGAGCAGCACCAACCCCTGTACATGGCCGCCTTTGACCTCACAAAAGCCTCTGACACTGTCAACCGCTAGGGATTATGGATCGTCCTCCTCAATTTCGACTACCCTCAAAAGTTTATCATCATCCTCGGCCTGCTTCATGATGACATGCAAGCCGTGATCCTGACCAACAGATCCACCACAGACCCAATACATGTGCGCACTGGGGTCAAGCAAGGCTGTGTCATCGCACCACGCTCTTCTCGATCTTCCTTGCTGCAATGCTCCATCTCACCCTCAGTAAGCTCCCCGCTGGAGTGGAGCTATTCTACAGAACAAACGGGAAATTGTTCAACCTCCATCACCTCCAGTCCAGATCCAAGGTTGTCCCATCCTCTGTCGTGGAATTACAGTAAGCAGACGATGCTTGCATTTGCGCACACACAGAGGTCGAACTCCAAACCATCGTCAACACCTTCACCGAAGCGCACGAGAGTATGGACCTTACACTAAACATCCATAGACAAACATCCTCTATCAACCTGCCCCCGCCACACAGTACTACCCCCGATTATCAAGATCCATGACGAGGCCTTGGACAACGTGGACCATTTTCCATACCTCAGGAGCCTACTGTCAACAAGGGCAGACATCGATGACGAAGTCCAACATCGCCTTCAGTGTGCCTGAGGAAGAGAATGTTTGATAACCAGGATCTCAAACCTGGCATCAAGCTCATGGTCTACAGAGCAGTACTGATACCCATCCTCCTATATGCTTCAGAGACATAGACTACGTACAGCAGGCACCTCAAAGCACTGGAGAAGTACCACCAACGCTGCCTCCGCAAGATCCTACAAATCCATTGGCAGGATAGGCACACCAACATCAGTGTTCTCGCTCAGGCCAACATCCCCAGCATCGAAGCATTAACCACACTTGATCAGCTCCGATGGATGGGCCACTTCATCCACATGCCCAATACTAGACTCCCAAAACAAGCACTCTACTCAGAGCTCCGACATGGCAAGTGAGTCCGAGGTGGGCAGATCAAATGCTTCAAGCACACCCTCAAAGCCTCCTTGAAAAAGTGAAACATCCCCACGGACACCTGGGAATCCCTGGTCCAAGACTGCTCAAAGTGGAGGAGAAGTATCTAAGATGGAGCCAAACACTTTGGCCCCAAGTTTCCACATGATTTGCTCCTGATTTTTAGGAGCAACTGGTGTAGAACGGAGTATCTTAGAAATCGGAATTCTCGTCATTTAGTTTGCTCCAGTTCTAGTCAGTTAGAACAGTTTCACTTTGGAACAGAATTTGTTTTTCAAAAGGGGGCGTGTCCGGCCACTTACGCCTGTTTTCAAAGTTTCGTCAGTGAAAACTTACTCCAAACTAACTTAGAATGGAGTAAGTGAAGATTTTTGTACGCTCGAAAAAACCTTGTCTACACTTTAGAAAATCAGGCGTAGGTTACAAATTAGGCGTAGGGAATCGGGGGGAGGGGGGTTTAAAGGGAAATTTACAAACATTAAACACTTCAGTTTTACAAATAAAGAGCCATCATCAATAATAAATGATAAATACATCAATAAATCAACCAATAAATCAATCAAAAAAAATTAATAATAAATAATGTTTTTTTTAAATCAATAAATAAAACATTTTCTACTTACCGGCTGCAGCACCGGGAACCCTCCAACAGCGTGCTGGGATGCCCCCCTCAGTGTGTCTCTGTCAGTGTCTCTATCTCTCTGTCTGTCTGTGTGTCTCTCATTCTCTGTCTGTCAGTGTCTGTGTTTCTGACAGCGAGGGGAGGGGGAGGAGGGAGGTAGAGGGAAAGAGGGGGGGAGCAAAGGGAGGGAAGGGGAGGGATGGGGGAGAAGGGGGAGAAGGGGAGGGGGGGAGAAGGGGGAGGGGGGAGAAGGGGAGGGGGAGAAGGGGGAGAAGGGGGAGAAAAGGGGGGGAGAAGAAGGGGGGGGTGAGAAGGGGGACGGGGTGAGAAGGGGGATGGGGTGAGAAGGGGGATGGGGGATGGGGGATGGGGGAGGGGGGAGGAGGAGATATGGGGGGAAAGGAGATGGGGGGAAAGGAGATGGTGGGAAAGGAGATTGGGGGGGAGGAGATGGGTGGGGGGGAAAGGAGATTGGGCGGAAGGAGATGGGGGTAGAGGGAAGGAGAATGGGGAGGGAGGCTGAACGGGCCGGGCCCGAGACTTCAGACAGGGCCCGTCCCCAGCACCAGATTTACAGGTAGGTGGTGTTGGGTCAGGTCGGGGGAAGCGCGCGTCGGTGGGTGTGGTGGGAGGGAGGTCGGTTCGGTTCGGGTCGGGGGGAGGGAGGGAGAGGGAGGTCAGGTCGGATCCAGTCCGGAGGCGGGGTGGGGGGGAGTGGGGAGGGGGAAGCGGGAGTCGGGTCGGTGTCGGGGTCGGGTCCGGTCCGGGAGCGTGTGTGGGGGGAGCGGGAGTCGGGTCGGTGTCGGGTCCGGTCCGGGGACGGGGGGCGGGGGTGGGGGGAGCGGGAGTCAGGTCGGTATTGGGTCCGGTCCGGGAGCGTGTGTGGGGGGAGCGGGAGTCGGGTCGGTGTTGGGTCCGGTCCGGGGGCGGGGGGCGGGGAGGGGGAGCGGGAGTTGGGTCGGTGTCGGGTCCGGTCCGGGGGCGG
Organism: Pristiophorus japonicus; assembly: GCF_044704955.1. Lineage (NCBI taxonomy): Eukaryota > Metazoa > Chordata > Chondrichthyes > Pristiophoridae > Pristiophorus > Pristiophorus japonicus. The sequence goes on along the minus strand of NC_091989.1, from coordinate 39,496,103 downwards.
GGGGGGGGGCGGTAGCGGGAGTCGGGTCGGTGTCGGGGGCGGGGGGCGGGGGGGGTGGGGGAAGCGGGAGTCGGGTCGGTATTGGGTCCGGTCCGGGGGCGGGGGGCGGGGGGGGGAGCGGGAGTTGGGTCGGTGTCGGGTCCGGTCCGGGGGCGGGAGGGGGAGCGGGAGTTGGGTCGGTGTCGGGTCCGGTCCGGGGGCGGGGGGCGGGGGGGGGGAGCGGGAGTTGGGTCGGTGTCGGGTCCGGTCCGGGGGCGGGAGGGGGAGCGGGAGTTGGGTCGGTGTCGGGTCCGGTCCGGGGGCGGGGGGGCACGAGGGGGAGCGGGAGTTGGGTCGGTGTCGGGTCCGGTCCGGGGGCGGGGGGCGGGGGGGGGGAGCGGGAGTTGGGTCGGTGTCGGGTCCGGTCCGGGGGCGGGGAGCGGGAATCGGGTCGGTGTCGGGTCCGGGGGCGGGGGGCGGAGGGGGAGCGGGAGTTGGGTCGGTGTCGGGTCCGGTCCGGGGCGGGGGGCGGAGGCGGGGAAGCAGGAGTCGAGTCGGATCGGGAGGAAGCAGGAGCTGGCCCTGGGAGAAGCCTTATTCACGCAGCCCCAGTGAGGCCATTCGGCCAGGGCTAGGGGCTGCATGCTTCGGGCCCCTCCCACACAGTTTTGGGCGCCTGGAGCTACTGCACATGCGCCCACTGTAGCGCGCATGTGCAGAGGTCCCGGCACTGTTTTCAATGCAGGGACCTGGCTCCGCCCCCTACAGCTCCTGCTGCACTGCGCCGAGCTGCAAACGACCTGCAGGGAGCTGGAGAATTTGGAAGTTTTTTTTAGGCGCACTTTGTGGCGCGGAAAACGGGCGTCCAGGTCGGGACTGCGCTGTTCTAGGCGCGGCTCGAAACTTGGGCCCAATGATTCTCTTCACTGGGAGCACACGGAAGCCAAGCGCAAACAGCGGAAGGAGCACACGACAACCCAAGCACCCCACCCACCCGTCCCGCCAACCACCGTCTGCCCCACTGTGACAGAGACTGTAGATCTCGCATTGGACTCATCAGTCACCTGAGAACTCGAATTAGTGTCGAAGCAAATCATCCTCGACTCTGAGGGGCTGCCTAAGAAGTGAAGAAACTGGGATGATAAATAGCAATTTTTTGATTGTAACTATGTCCAAAAGGTGTTTAGTTGCACAGCTAATCGAATGACCTAAGCAATGAAATCCTCATGTATCTTTTTCCTACCTGCTGCTGTTTTTTCACCAAACTAAATATAGTACTGTGCATGGTGGTACTGGGCTTCAGTCATTTCCTTTATTGAGCAGCGCTTGACAAAGCAGCTGATTCTTGAGATGTCCATGCTGCATCTTACAAGGTCCTGGGGAATTGTAGTTGAGAGTCCTGGTGACCTTCAATGTCACTTGTGAGCACATTGCAGATGGTTGATTGTTCCTGCAAGTCTTTGTGCACCAAGCAGTGCATGTCAGCCACAGCTTGTCTAGTGAGCCTGATCTTCCTCTGGCAGCTGTTCCTCTGCCATGCTCAGGTTGTTGTCATAGGCCCACTGCCATACATAGTATCTGCTGCAACTTGTGAGCCCCACCCCTTCCCCCATGCCTCTTTGCGTTGGATGTTTCTCTTCTCCTCCCCCTCCACTATATGTATGGCTTTGAGAACAATGCTTGTGGTTAGAAGGCACCAGTATTAATTATTGCTCTCCTCTACTCATGAACTTCATGTTCATAATTCTGACTTCTGTACAATACTCAATTTTCAATATGTTTCCATTGCTGCAAAATGCTCCACTAGTTGTTCATTCATGGATCTTTAGCAAAGTTTTGATCAGTTCAGCTGGCCTGTTTTCCCAACTTTTTACAGGAATATCTAAAACTTGTTTGGAGGTTAGGAAGGTTCAGAGCATGGCCAGTTTATCCACGGCCACTTCTGTTATCATTTCTTTACAGATCTACTTAATTGCTACGTTTCATGAGCAAGAACAACTTGTATTTATGTAGTGCATTTGGTGTAGAAAAATGTCACAAGGTGCTTCACAGTGTCATAAAAATGGAAGCTGAGACAAAGAGCTATTAGGAGGGGCATTTGAAAGCTTGGTCAAAGAGGTGAATTTTAAGGAGGGTCTTAAAGGAGAAGAGGGAGGTGAAGAGGCAGAGGGGTTAGGGAAGGAATTCCAAAGTGTTGCTCCTGGGAGGCAGAAAACATGGCTACCAGCTCAACATCAGTGGTAGAAAAAAGAATGGAATCCTTACTGAAAGAGAAAATAGAACAACATCTAGAAACCAAAAATATATCATCATAGGCAGTGCCTCGGAGTCGAGGATGACTTGCTTCCACTCTAAAAGTGAGTTCACAGGTGACTGTACAGTCCAATGCAGGAATTACAGTCTCTGTCACAGGTGGGATAGACAGTGGTTAAAGGAAAGGGTGGATGGGGAGTCTAGTTTGCCACACGCTCCTTCTGCTGTCTGCGTTTGGTTTCTGCATACTCTCTGCGACAAGACTCGAGGTGCTCAGTGCCCTCCCGGATACTCTTCCTCCAGTGGAGCTGGTCAAGTGTAGTCAATGCTTCAATGCTGGGGATGTTGGCCTGAGCGAGAACACTGACGTTGATGCGTCTGTCCTGCCAATGGATTTGCAGGATCTTGCGGCGGTAGCGCTGGTGGTACTTCTCCAGTGTTTTGAGGTGTCTGCTCTATATGGCCCACATCTCTGAGTCATATTGGAGGGTGGGTATCACTATTGCCCTGTAGACCATAAGCTTGGTGCCGGATTTGAGGTCCTGGTCTTCAAACACTCTCTTCTGAAGGCGACCGAAGGCTGTGTTGACGTACTGAAGGCGGTGTTGGCCCTCGTCATTAATGTCTGCACTTGCTGACAGTAAGCTCCCAAGATATAGAAAATGGTCCATGTTGTCCAAGGCCTCGTCATGGATTTTGATAATTGGGGGGCAATGCTGCGTGGTGGGGTCAGGTTGGTAGAGGACGTTTGTCTTACGGATGTATAGCGTAAGGCCCATGCTCTTGTATGCCTCGGTGACGGTGTTGACGATGGCTTGGAGTTCGGCCTCCAAGTGTGCGTAGACGCAAGCATCGTCTGCATATGGTAACTCAATGACAGAGGATGGGACTACTTTGGATCTGGCCATGAAGGGGAACAGATTCCCATTTGTTCCATAATTTAGCTCCACTCCAGCGGGGAGCTTGCTAAGGGTAAGGTGAAGCATTGCAACAAGGAAGATCGAAAAGAGCATTGGTGCAATGATGCAGCCTTGCTTGACCTCATTCCGGATGTGGATTGGGTCTGTGGTGGATCCATTGGTAAGGATCACAGCGTGCATGTCATCGTGGAGCAGACGAGGAATGGTGACAAACTTATGAGGGCAGCTGAAACGGAGGAGGACACTCTATAATCCCTCATGGTTGACAGTTTCAAAGGTATTTGTGAGGTCAAAAAAGGCCATGTACAAGGGTTGCAGCTGTTTCCTACATTTCTCTTGTAGTCGTCGCACAGTGAAGATTATGTCCGTTGTACCCTTATTAGACGGCATCCGTATTGTGACTCTGGAAGGAGCTCTTCAGCCACACAGAGAAGGCGATTGAGAAGAATTCTTGCGATGACTTTCCCTGTGGCTGACAACAGGGAGATGCCTCTCTAGTTCCGCAGTCAGACTTGATCCCTTTTTTGAAGATGGTCATGATTATGGCGTCCCTGAGATTTCCTGGCCTGCTCTCCTTCTTCCAGATAAGAGAAATTAGGTCATGTATTTGTGCCAATAATGATTCTCCGCCATGCTTTAGTACTTCGACAGGAATTCCCTCTGCTCCTGTTGCCTTGTTGTTCTTCAGCTGATGGATAGCATTTTCTACCACGTGCTGGGCTGGGGTTATGCTGAGATGTCGGGTAGCATGCTGCGGGATGGAGTCGAGGACACTCGCATCGCAGGCAGTCTCAGTTAAGGAGATCTTCGAAATGCTCCTTCCAGTGGGCAGTAAAAATATAATAATGAATAGTCAGCATGGATTTCAAAAGGGAAAGTCTTGCTTCACCAACTTCATTGAATTTTTTGAAGGGGTCACAGAGAGCGTAGACAATGATAATGCAGTAGGTATAATTTATCTAAATTTTCAAAAGGCCTTCGATAAGGCACCCCATAATAGACTGATGAACAAGGTCAGAGAATGCAGAGTCAGTGGACAAATAGCAGAATGGATAGCTAGCTGGCTTCAAGACAGAAAGCAGAGAGTAGGGGTAAAAGGTAACTATTAACACTAGCAGAAGTTGGGTAGTGGTGTTCCACAAGGATCAGTGCTGGAACCACTGTTGTTCACAATTTATATTAACGATGTAGACTTTGGAATCAAAACAAAATTTCTAAATTTGCAGATGACACCAAATTGAGGGGGCAATAGTCAATACTGAGCAGGACTGCAACAAATTACAGGAGGACATTAATAAACTTGCTGAATGGGCGTATAATTGGGAAATGAAGTTCAATGTGAGGTATTACATTTTCACAGATAAATGTGAGGTATTACATTTTGGTAGGAAGATTAGGGAGGTCACTTATTACTTGGAATGAGAGAGGACCTCATAGAAACGTTTAAAATTCTGATGGGTTTAGACAGGTTAGATGCAGGAAGAATGTTCCCAATGTTGGGGAAGTCCAGAACCAGGGGTCACAGTCTAAAGATAAGGGGTAAGCCATTTAGGACCGAGATGAGGAGAAACATCTTCACCCAGAGAGTGGTGAACCTGTGGAATTCTCTACCACAGAAAGTTGTTGAGGCCAATTCACTAAATATATTCAAAAAGGAGTTAGATGTAGTCCTTACTACTCGGGGGATCAAGGGGTATGGCGAGAAAGCAGGAATGGGGTGCTGAAGTTGCATGTTCAGCCATGAACTCATTGAATGGCGGTGCAGGCTCGAAGGGCCAAATGGCCTACTCCTGCACCTATTTTCTATGTTTCTATGTTTCTATGGAGGGTGCGAGTCTGGGTGGGGTAGAGGAACAAAAGGATCTCGGAGTACACAAATCACTAAAAGTTTTGACACAGGTTAGTAAGGCCATAAAAAAAGCAAACCAAGCACTAGGGTTTATTTCTAAAGGTATAGAATTGAAAAGTAGGGAAGTTATACTAAACCTGTATCGAAACTCGGTTAGACCACACTTAGAGTATTGAGTACAGGTCTGGTCACCATATTATAAAAAGGATAGAGGCATTGGAGAGGGTGCAGAGAAGATTTACAAGGATGATACCAGAACTGCGAGGGTATACATATCAGGAAAGGATGGACAGGCTGGGTCTCTTTTCTCTTGAAAAAAGAAAGCTGAGGGGTGACCTAATAGAGGGCAGGAAATCAGGAATAAATCAGGAAATTAGAAATGTATGTAATAAGGGTAATACAGTAATCATGGGGTACTTTAATCTATATATAGACTGGGCAAACTAAATTTGCAGTAATAGTGTAGAGGACGAATTCATGGAATATATACAAGGGGCCTGAATTTGATGGTCTCCAAGGTCCCTGACGGTTCTTTGGACAGGGTTTTCATCAGCAAGGTCCCTCGAAGGTCGGCGGGTGGCAAAGCAGCGACGTACGCCGCCAATCTGGGCGGGAGCCGACGGGAGCTCTCATTCTTGGTGGCAAATGCGCTTGCCGCCCAAGTGCCACCAAGGATGGAGTCGGGCCGCTGAAGGATCGAACACCTAAAAATATAAAGTATCAAAAAAAAAAATCATTTGACGACCTTCAGGGGACCCCATATAGATAAGTCCCTGTAAAGAAATAAATGTAAAAAATGTCACTAACCTGTTTTCCTCCATCTTCACACTTACCCCGTGAGGACAGAGCAGCCTCCACGCAGTGGTCCACCGCCGTCCTGCCGCTGACTCCAGCCAACTCCCGCCCGCAGGAATATGGCATCTCGTCGGGCGGGAGTCTACTTACGCGCATCGGCCGTCCGCTGACGTCGGCGGGCGCTTCCTGGCGGCTCTCCCCTCCCGACTGCTCCAGGCCACGTCGAAAGTGGCACTGGGCAGTTAGAGCAGAGGAATTTCGGCGGCAGTTGGTGGCAGTGGGCAGTAAGTTCATCAATTTTGGCCCCAAGATAGTTTTCTAGTTCAGTATGTTGAGGAACCAACTAGGGAACAGCTTATGTTAGATCTAGTATTGTGCAATCAGTAAAGGTTAATTAATAAACTTGTAGTAAAGGGGTCTTTCGGGAAAAGTGACCATAATATGATATAATTTTATATTGAGTTTGAAAATGATTTAGTTGAATCCAAAACTGGGGTCTTAAATCTAAACAAAGCAAACAATGGCAGTGTGAGGGGCAAGTTGGCGAAAGTTGATTGGGAAACTACATTAAAAGGTGTGGCGGTAGACAAGCAATGGATAGTATATAAAGAATTAATACATAATTTACAACAAATATACATTCATTTAAGGCATAAAAACCACACAGGAAAAATGGTTCAACCATGGTTAACAAGAGAAGTTAAAAATAGTATTAGATCAAAGGAAGAGGCTTATAATGTTGCCAAATAGAGCAGTAAGCCTGAGGATTGGGATGATTTTAGAATTCAACAAAGGAGGACCAAGAAGTTGATAAAGAAAGGGAAAATGGAATATGAGAGTAAACTAGCAAGCAACATAAAAACAGACTGTAAAAGCTTCTATATGTATTTAAAAAGGAAAAGGTTAGCGAAAGTAAATGTGAGTCCCTTACAGGCTGAGACAGGAGAAAATATAATGGGGAATAAGGACATGGCAGTGAAATTAAACAAATACTTTGTGTCTGTCTTCACGGAAGAAGACGCAAAAAATATTCCGGAAATAGTGGAGAGCCGAGGGTGTAGTGAGAATAAGAAACTGAAAGAAATTAGTAATGGTAAAAAAATGATACTGGAGAAAGTAATGGGACTGAAAGCCGATAAATCGCCTACATCCTAGGGTTTTGAAAGAGGTGGCTATAGAAATTGGTTGTCATCTTCCAAAATTCCATAGATTCTAGAGCGGTTCATGTGGATTGGAAGGTAGCAAATGTAACCCCACTATTTATGAAAGAAGGGAGAAAGAAAACTGCAGACCAGTTAACGTGACATCAGTAGTAGGGAAAAAGACTAGAATCTATTATTAAGGACCTGGTAATAGGGCATTCAGAAACGAATAATCAGATTAGAAGAGTCAACAGTGATTTATAAAAGAGAAATCATGTTTGACAAATCTGTTAGAGTTTTTTGAGGTTGTAACTAACAGAATAGATAAGGGGGAACCAGTGGATGTGGTGTATTTAGATTTTCAGAAGGCATTCGATAAGGTGCCACACAAGAGATTATTAAACAAAATTAGAGCTCATGGGATTGCGGATAATATACTAGCATGGATTGTGGATTGGTTAATGGACAGAAAACAGAGTGTAGGAATAAACAGATCATTTTTGGGTTGGCAGGCTGTAACTAATGGGGTACCACAAGAATCAGTGCTTGTGCCTCAGTTATTCACAATATGTATCAATGATTTGGATGACAGGACCAAATGTAATATACTCAAGATTACTGATGCTACAAAGCTAGGTGGGAATGTAAGTTGTGAGGAGAATGTAAAAAGCCTTCAAGGGGATATAGCCAGGCTAAGTGAGTGGGCAAGAACATGGCAAATGGAATACAGTGTGGAGAAATGTGAAGTTATCCACTTTGATAGGAAAAATATAAAAACAGAGTATTTTTTAAATGTTGAGAGATAGGGAAATATTGATGTTCAGAGGGACCTGGGTGTCCTTGTACACAAATCACTGAAAGTTAACATGCAGGTACAGCAAGCAATTAAGAAAACAAATGGAATGTTGGCCTTTATTACAAGAGGATTTGAGTATAAGAGTAAAGACATCATGCTGCAATTAAATAGGGCCCTGGTGAGACCACACCTGGAGTATTGTGCACAGTTTTGGTCTCCTTACCTAAGAAAGGATTATACTTGCCATAGAGGGAGTAACAAAGGTTCACCAGACTGATTTCGTCATCGTCGCTGGCTCAAAATCCTGGAACTTATTCTGTGTGAGTACCTTCACCACAAGGATTGCAGCGGTTCAAGAAGACGGCACACCACCACCTTCTCAAGGGCAATTAGGGATGGGCAATAAATGCTGGCCTTACCAGCGATGCCCACGTCCCATGAACGAATAATTTTTTTAAACTGGCGGTCAGTCCCACTTGGGAAAAGATCTACCCCCATCTTTTTTGCAGCAGCATCTACAGTAGCTTATTAAAATGTTGCCAATATTTAAACACACATCACTTTCTGGTTCCCTGGAAGACAAACAAATGGCATGGTTGCTGGATGCCGTTCCTATTTATTACATCGACCACATTTCAACAGTCACACAGACTGAATATAATCACTGCACAGCAAAGAAAGGGATTGTTTGAATATTAAAACAGGAAATTATAATCCAGCAAAAACTGAAAATATGTCCAATTAGGCTTTTCTGCCCAATTTGCCAAAAATGACTCATAAATTAGGGCCAAATTGCGAGACCATTTAGATTTAACCCTTTTTTGTTATACCTTACGTAATTGTTTGTATTCTCCAAAGTTAAAGCTATTTTACCTTGGTTTATGCAAAACTGGAGCTTAATAGGATGGTGCATTGAACCTACATGTGCTTAACAAGATCTTTGTCCATATATTTTAAGCTCTTTGTTTGGGGAAATCAACAGATTTTTATTTCCTCAACAATTAGGACTAATTACTGTACACTGACTTAAGTTGTGTATCATAAATAAGTTAACATTTTGCTATTCTTGTGTTTATTGGCAGGTTTTGTTGAGGAAACAAGACAACATGAAACTATTAGCTCAAATGATAAAATCACAGAATGTCCTTTTTTTTTAACTCAAAACTACAGCCAATCTTGAATAGAGTGGAAAGCATTATTGCAGGATGTGGGTTCAAATTACAAAGGCTGCATTTGTTACTTGCAAGCAATATGTGCAAACTTCACAACAGTAAGCATCACAAAGCCATTACAGAATGGCAGTTTTCATAAATGTCTGACAGTAAAGCTATTCATCATTTGTCATTTAAGATAACAAGTCTATTATTTTGTTATAAAAGGGGTTTTGAGAAAATCTCTCATTTAATGCAAAAGCAAAGTTATCTGACCTTGGCATTTTGGCAAAATGGAGCTTAATAGCATGATGCAACATGCATCTAATCCACTTGTACTCAATAAGATCACAACAGCATTTTAATGCGATATGTTTTCTTACCAATATATCTTAAGTTTTTTGTTCCAATATTTTTAATTATCATCATAATTGAAATGAAAATCTCATATTATATAGATCAGATATTATGTGGGACAAGGTGAGTTGGAGTTGTTCCTAGATTGCGACTAGTCTTAATAAATGCTTATAGGATAGAACCTTTTGTAAATTTTAATATCAGCTTAAGAAGTTTTAAGTTCGCTTCTACCAATTTTCTTCTTTTACATAGTAGTGTTATACATAGAGAGGGGAAAATTGCAGTCGGAGGCTTCCTTCGTACGAACGCCTCTGACCCGAAAAAAATCTACGAAACTACCTGTTGGACCCTGGGAAATGTAGGATTCTGGTCAGAGGCCTTCATTTGCTGCACAGCGTGTGGGGATCTGTCTCCCACGTACGGACGTCAATGTTGCAATCACGTGGGCCTGGATCACCAATCATTATCGAGTATTCTCATTGATAATAATGGGAGCTCCGTTTGTACGAGTTCCCATTACTATCAATGAGAATAACACCCTAAAACAAGTAACACAGCACAATAAATTTTGAAAAACTCCTCACATATTTAAAATTGATTGAAATTAATTGTAAATAAATGTTTTAGAAAAAAATATATTTGGGGGATTTTTTTTAAGTGTTTTAATAGGGTTAAAAATAAACTTACCTTAATGGACAGGGTTTTTAACATAAAAAAGAATGATTACATTTAATTTTTCTATGTTTTAAAAGTGTTACACTAGTAAAAGTAAGCTATGCGCCTGCTTTTACTAGGCGTAAAAGTTTGAAGGAGATTTGCTGAGCAAGAGTTGGGCGAATAGCCCAATCTCTGCCGCATGGATGTCCTTCATGTGGGGATGCATTCGATATGTCTAAAGACATTTTGACAGATCGGAAAAGCTGGTTTTCGGCGCATGTGCATTCTGCCCCGAAAACCAACTTTTACGAGGCCTCGCCAGGTCTATGCGCACTTACAGCACAGAAACAGGCCATTTGTCCCAACAATGTTTATGCTCCACACAAGCCTCCTCACACCCTTCTTCATCTAGCCCCATTAACTTATCATCTATTCCTTTCTCCCTCATGTGTTTATCTAGCTCTCCTTTAAATGCATCGATGCTAATCACCTCAATTGCTCAATATACAGTGAAGGGAGCCGTTGATGGACCTGTGGAGAGTAAAGAGATGAATTAGAAGCGTTATTATAAGAATGGGTAATGTTGCCATTATGCACATGAAGGCATTTCACTGGCTGCTGACATCAGTCACCATATGAATGACTGGTGTATGCCATGTGGCTGTATGAGATGTGATTCTGTCACCAGCTGGGATGCCCCCTCTCTCATCTCCCACTGCCAGCAGCTCTCCAACTCCTGAGATCTTTAGATCCCCCTCCTCTGCTGCTGTTAGTTGTGTGAAGGCTGGATGGCCACCTCCGGTTCTGTCAATCCCGTGTGTTCTTGCCTCTTTTCTCCTGCTAGGAGGGAAAGAAGAAAAGTTTGAGTCAGAGTGATGGAACAAATGTAAGGAATGGGTGGGTTACATCTGTAGAGTGTGAGCATGCGGGAGTGTGGTGCCAATGCCAAATGGCCTCCTTCTGTGCTGTTACTTGCTATGATTGCATTAGGATAAGGGTGAGTGTGTGGGGTCAGACAGGGATGTGAGTATATACATAGAGGGAGAGGGATGAGTGGACGTGCAGGGTATGTTGGTGTGAGGAATGATGGGCAGGAGTAGGCATGGGAAGGCAGAGTGATGGGGACATGTTGACAGGTACCTCAGGATGAAGATGAGTGTGGCAGTACACTCACCCTTCCTGACATCATGAGATCATTGAATCCAGGTCCTTCTCACCACATCTCTGCTGCTGACCTCCTTGGCTATATATCCAGGTCTCTTGTGGAGGTCTCTTTCGCCTATCAGCAGGGAACAGGACCTCTCTGTGTGCTCTGACTGCCTCCACCAGAGTATGCAAGGATGAGTCTGAAAAGTATGCTGCAGCCCTCTGCCTTTGACTATCCCTCCTTGCTACTTTATAATAGTCCTCAGGCCTTTGTTTGTCAGGTTCCACCCTCCTCTAGCAACCTTCAAAGGCTGCTTTAAATATCGGCGCTGGAAACGAGTCATCAAAAATGTCATCAGACCCGCACCATTTCATAGGGTCGGGAAAGGTGCACGAGTCTTTAAATTGGGGCCATTAAGTTGAAGTCGCTTGGAACAACACGCTGCTCAGAACTTGCTTTCCTGACCCATTGCGTAGCATGCATGCACCTGGCCCGACTCCAAGGTAAAAATTCCAGCCTGAGTAATTACCTTTAACCCCTATTCTCCGTTTTCTGTTTAGTAGCCAGCTTGCTATCAATTCGGCTCCTTGTCCCCTGAATCCATGTGTTTTGACTTTAGTCATAAGTTTCTGTGGTAACTCATTGAAGGCCTTTTGAAAATCCAAATATATTATGTCTAGTGTATTACACATAGCTACCCTTTCTCTTACTTCTTCAAAGAATTCAGTAAAGTTGACCAAGCATGGTCTTCCCTTTTTTAAATCCATGCTGACTACTCTTCAATATATTTTCAGTTTCTAGATGTTTTTCTATTACATCTTTAAGTATTTCTACCACTGACATTAAGCTATTTGGTCTATAGTTCCCTGGACTTGTTCTATCTCCCTTTTTATATGGACGTCTTTATTTGTACTGTAAAAATGGCCACCCTCGTCTCTGATTGGTGCCATTGGAGGATAAGCCACACACTGAAGTTTCTCAGGAATGTGTAACTGGAACCGCCCAGCCCAAGTTATCACTGGCTTCGCAAATTGCAACTCGATCCACTTTGACTTCCAGTAGCCACAGAGGATAGATCTCTCCAGAAGTCACCAGATGCCAGCCGAAGTCCCTTGCCCTCAGCGCAAGTGCATCCCTCCCCCTGCCAAAGTCCCTTGCCCCAAGTGCAAGTGCATGACATCCCTCCCCCCCGCCATACATGGGCCATTGTGTGCAAATTGTTAACAGGTTTATTGGGTATGAAGTGAATAGTGACAGTGTCAAGATTTCTGGATTGGAAGAACCTCTCTCCCCTCCAATCCCCCCTGTGTCTCTCCCGCCCAAGTTCTCTCTCTTCCCCAGTCTCTGTCCCCTCAGGCTCTCTCTCTCTCTCTCTCCTCCCTCCTCCTTTCGCTACCACCTCTTGCCAGTTGAGGGTAGTTAAAATTTCTATAATATAATCTACATAGATTATAATATAGACTTAGAGTTTCCTCATTTTTTTGCATGCTTAACGCCCACTTAACTTCCATTTTACCAAAATGACATATAATGCCCATATATCGGCACTTTTGCCACAAAATGGAAACTGTCGGACATTTTTCAGAAACTTATGGTTATTAGAGGAGAAGGAGGTGCTAGGGTCACAAGGTGAGTCCAGTGCTACACACAGCATATGCACGACAAAAGTAGCACCGCTATCAAGATCATCACAGACATCACATTTCATGACCATCAACACATTTGCATTGCAATGATTTTCTTTGGCCAGCATTATTTCTAGGACAATTTTAGAAATCATCTATCATATATGATTGTTCAGATATGAGTGGGCGTGGCATCTAACTTTACATCACGCAATAGTGTATACTTTACTCACGTGGCATCACTTCGGGGTCTGCAGATGCTTCCGTGGCTGTCTGGATGTGCTTCCCCACGAGTGCGAGCACGCGCTCCTCCGTCTCAGTGATGTCGCTGGGAACTGGTGGCCCCCCACCCGTTTGCCTCTGCATGGACCTCATCGTCGATAGGTTTTTCTGTAAAAGGTGCCACGACGACATGGCATGAGATCATTGCATGATATCATTGCTAGGTACTGTCACAGAGACTGATACAATACATAACCGACAGATGTAATCACGATTATTATGATAATTATCATTCTTTATCGAAAGACATGCACCGTGACCGCAGGTAAAAGTGAAAGTCCTCGCATCTGCTGATAGTCACTCATGACTGTTACAAATCAAATTATATAAATACATAAATACATGTAAACAAATGTAATACTTACTCTTGCAGATTCCACAAGGTCGTTTCATCGTTTGCGGCATTGGTTGCTCTCACGCACCTCGTTGGCCACCTCTGCTATCTCGGCCCTTACCTTTTGGTAGGCCTTTGGAGTGGGCTTCCCACGCCCTCCCCGTGTCAAATCACCGCAGCTTAACTCAATCTCCTGCAGGAGGGAGGCCTTTGCCTTGTCTGAGAACCTCCATGCTCTTTTGCGCCCTCCAATGTGCTCCTCTCCCACCTCACTGCTCTCTCCAACATCAGTCTCCACAGCGTGCTGTGATGCCTCCTCCTCTCCCTCCATTATAGGCCAAATTCGGGCAAATATGTGGCTGGTAACAGCTAATTTTTGTTTCCCTATTTGCTGTAAAGCTCTAAAGTCTCCCTCCTTCCTCCCAAAGCAGCCACATCACACCCACACAGGCCTTCAGTCCCTCTCAGCTCCCTCTCTCTCTATGTCCTCTTCTGCGCATGTCATGATGACCCTTGACCGCCTGAATCTCGGGAATCAAGCGTTGCCATGCCATTGCTAAGGACGGCGACACTTTACGGCAGAAGGTCAGTGAGATTTAACGCTACCGCCCATTTCATATCGCCCAATTTCAAAAATGGAGACTAGGTGCTTTGAGAATGGGCGAGAAGCCGGCAATCTGAAAACCCATTTTTACCACCCACGCCGGAAATAACACCCATTTTTGGGCGATAAGCATAAAAGTATAAAATGTAGGCCTATGTCCTTTACTCATTTCACATATTTAGTTATGTATTTCTTCCTCCACCTCCATTCCACCATTAGGTGATCTGTATTATACCCCTATTTGTGTAATTGATCCCTATCTTTTATTTCAATCCATATGGATTCCATTTTCTTTTTTTCCACTTAGGTTTTTCACAAAACTTTAAGCAATTGCTCTGCTGTCTTTTTTCTTCCAGCTCCATCAGTGCCACTAATGGGTTGTCCAATGGGACTCCCTTACCTCAGATTTTTGAAGGAAAAAGAGCACCAACAGAGGAATACGAAACAGGTCAATTGCACTCAAGGTGCTCTGTGCCCATGTGAAAGAACTTGCACGAAATCTGCAGACAGAGACATTCTATTTCCACAAAAGGTTGTGGCAGTAGGCTTTGTAGCACAGGTACATTATCCTGACTAACAAAATCATAAACCCTTTTATAAAGAACATGTTTACTATTTTGTTATGAATAGTTTACAGAAGCTTTTCCTCAACTTGATAAAAGTATTACACATATGTACGTTGTTTCCCCGTTTCTTCATTTTGCAATCAGTGAAAACAAAAACCCATAGGATAGAAAAAATAAGATAATATGAGATGCTCTGTGTGGATATACTTATAATATATTAACATTTTTGCATCTGCACATATTTCTTGTTAACTCCTTCCATTCTAAATTATGGCCACATTCTCCAAGGGAAAATGTCTATCCATGTAACATTGTACTTATACCCTTCCCCCTGTGGTGGCATGGTTGCACCTTAGTTTTGACTATTCTACAGAGAAAGTTCTATGCTACAAAAAATCTAGTCCTCTACTTCCCAAATTCTTGTCATTTTCGCTATTTAATTGTAGATACTATTAAATTCAAGTATTATATAAATAACGGGAGTAGAATGTCTGACTTTAAAATGGGGATGAAATTATGCCTACGCAGTCTGGTCTAATTATGCACTTTGACTTGAAGACTGCACTTGGTATGGACTAGAAGTTGGAGTAATTCACGCCTCCCGTTAGTGCCACCAAGGGGTGCTAACGGGGCATAAATGACGGGGCACCACTAGCAACTCCAACTAAATTCTCTGGGAGTTTAGTGGCGGCGGTAACCGTCATCACCATGCACAGTGCCTGTTTTTGCCCCGGACCCTAAATTGGGTATCGCCCCTGAAGCTGCGCCAGGTGATGACAGCAGGAGGCTTGCCGGGTGCTACTTAAAGGGGATGTGTCGACCATGTTGGAGAAAAATGTTGGCATTTTGCCGAGCCCCCCATTGGCACTTTGAGCACCGGGTCCGTGCGGTGATCTGTCAGCCCAGCACTCTGCTTGAGTGCTGGGCTGGTGGCATGGCACCTCGCTCCCTGGTGGTGCAGGTAGAACCCAGAAGAGTTGGAAGCTTGGGCCGTTCCCTTTAATGAAGGGAAGAGTCCTCCTACGCAGCAGCGCTACGCGGCCCAGGGCATAGCGTTGTGCCCCGCTCCCTCTCCTTCTGCCTCATTAGCACCCAAGAGCGGGGCGGGATTTTCGCACCTAGCATAATAAGTCCTGCCTCGTGAATGTTACCGCCGCCAAAAGGGCTTAACGGAATTTTTTCCCACAAGTGTGTATTGCCATGGGATATCAACTATGGATAATTTAGGAATCGGGCAAGATGGCCCCAGCATTTCTGGAGTTTGATGTTTTATAACTACATTCAGAGCAAGAGGATAACTAGAGAAAAAGTGGGGCCAGTTAGAGAACATAAAAAAAATCTGTGTATGGAGATAGAAGACGTGGATATAATTCTGAATGAATACTTTGCATCTGTTTTCACAAACGAGAGGAGTGATGCAGACTTTGCAATGAGGGAGGAGGAGTGTGCAATATTAGACGAGATAAACATCGTGAAAGAGGAAATATTAAGGAGCTTAGCAGCTTTGAAAGTGGATAAATCCCCAGGCTTGGATGAAATGTATCCCAGGCTGTTAAGAGAAGCAAAAGATGAAATTGCACAGGGTCTGACCATCATTTTCCAGTCCTCTCTGGCTACAGGTGTGGTACCAGAGGACTGGAGGACTGCTAATGTTGTACCTTTGTTTAAAAAGGAAGAAAGGGATAGACCAAGTAATTACAGGTCAGTTATCCTAATCTCAATAGTGGGAAAATTATTGGAAAAAATCCTGAGTGACAGGATAAATCTTCATTTGGAAAGACATGGATTAATCAAGATGAGTCAGCATGGATTTGTTAAGGGAAAATCGTGGCTGACTAACTTGATTGAATTTTTCGAGGAGGTAACCAGGAGGGTCGATGAGGGCAGTGCGTATTATGTAATGTATATGGATTTTAGCAAAGCTTTTGATTATGTCCCACATGGCAGACTGGTCACGAAAGTAAAAGCCCATGGGATCCAGGGCAAAGTAGCAAGTTGGATCCAAAATTGGCTCAGAGGCAGGAAGCAAAGGATAATGGTTGATGGGTGTTTTTGTGACTGGAAGGCTGTATCCAGTGGGGTTCCACAGAGCTCAGTGCTGGGTCCCTTGCTTTTTGTGATAAATATCAATGACTTGGACTTGAATGTTGGGGGTATGATTAAGAAGTTTGCAGATGACATTAAAATAAGCTGTATATTTGATAATGAAGAAGAAAGCTGCGGACTGCAGGAAGATATCAATGTACTGGTCATGTGGGCAGAACAGTGGCAAATGGAATTCAATCTGGGTAAGTGTGAGGTAATGCATTTGAGGAGGTCTAACTAGGCAAGTGAATACACATTAAATGATACGACACTGAAAAGTGTAGAGCAACAAAGGGACCTTGGAGTGCAGATCCACAGATCCCTGAAGGTAGCAGGCCAGGTAGATAAGGTGGTTAACAAGGCATATGGAATACTTGCTTTTATTCGTCGAGACATGGAATACAAGAGCAGAGAGATTATGCTTGAACTGTAAAAAACACTGGTTAGGCCGCAGCTGGAATACTGTGTGCAGTTCTGGTCACCACATTACAGGAAAGATGTGATTGCACTGGAAAGGGTGCAGAGGAGATTTACAAGAATGTTGCCTGGACTGGAGAATTTTGGCTATGAGGAAAAATTGGAGCTGCTGGGTCTGTATTCTTTGGCACAGAGGAGGCTGCGGGGAGACCTGATTGAGGTCTATAACATTATGAGGGGCCTGGATAGAGTGGATAGGAAGGGCCTGTTTCCCTTGGTAGAGAGGTCAACAACCAGGGGGCATAGATTTAAAGTAGTTGGGAAGAGGTATAGAGGAGATATGAGGGGTCATTTCTTTACCCAGAGGGTGGTGGGGGTGTGGAACTCACTGCCTGAAAGGGTGGTAGAGGCAGAAACCCTCACCACATTTAAAAGATACTTGGATGTGCACTTAAAGTGCCGTAACCTACAGAGGTACGGACCAAGAACTGGAAAGTGGGATTAGGCTGAAGAGATCTTTGTCGGCCAGCAAGGACACAATGGACCGAAATGGCCTCCTTCTGTGCTGTAAATTTCTATGATTCTATGACTCTATGATCTGTGCATAAATTCATTTGGCTCATTTTCAGGTCCAGAATCAGCCCTGGGCCTCATTTCAATAATCATGTAAGCTGACAGTGCCTGTAACGCCTGGACAGACAGCACGCCCATTGCAACACATGCATTCCTGGCTGCTGCCTTGCCGGCTGCATCCCTCGCATGAGTGCCGGGGGATGGCAGGGGGGTGGAGTGACGCTCACGGCCAGCAGGAGTGCTATGGAGCTGGGAGGAGTACTTCTGTTCCTCAAATATTTTTTTTAGAAATGTTTAAACTTTTCAGTGGCAACCAGTCCCTAGAAAAACCCGGAGCAGAGCAGGCCCAAGGCCTGTTCTGGTCAAGGCATCCCAATTTCTCAGAACACACTTCAAAGATCCACTCATTGGTAAAAGCAAGGGGCCCAACGCCAGTTTTAAATGGCTAACCAGAAACCTGAAAATCGTGTACGGCTAATATAGTGCTGGGATGTCCTAGGGGTGCAAGGTTTAGCCCTTGTGGAATTGCCCATTTTACAGCCAGCTCCCACCTCCGGTTTCCATTCAGAAAATATTTTATTTATGTTAAAATCAATCTGATGCACAATTCATTCTGTTTTTCATTCATTTATTTTTGCCCAACATTTATTGTATTTTCAAAACCAATAAAAAAGTTTCACAAGAATAACACATAACTCATTGCATAATACAATTTTTTATACAAATATTCTTTACCTGTTGAATGGATTTTGCTAAAACAAATGACTGAATGGTCTGACTCATGCTTTTCTCTTTTTAGCTTTGAAGTGATGAAGTGGAATACTGAAGTCGTTGTTCATATTACTATTTAGTTCACGACATGAGAATGTGCTACAGCACCAAACTGTGCATTGATTTAAGCACATGAATTATTGGATATTTGCACCTGTAATATTATTAAACAAAACTATATAACAGTGCTAGTGATTGAATACTCCCACTCTGCTAATGCAAACATTTACGTTAAACTGTTCAAGCATGTTCAGTGATGCACTGCACTGTTCTGCTACAATCCACCATCCATATGTGTCCCTAGTTGGTTCTAATATGTTGGCGCATCTGATGGAACGAATGCTGTCTCACTGAATTATGCGTTGGGTGTCCTTGAATGAAGGGGCAACTATATGTTTATTCCATTATAAAGTTTATCCTCTACTGAAGTGATGGCCAATTAACTAATCACGAAAAGAAAAAAGAAAAAGGATCATGTGACAAAATACCTTCTATGTGTTATGCAGGATATATTGTAGCGTATCACAAACACAGATGTGTTTTAAGTAGCAAGTGTTTGGGAGTTAGTCCCTGGTGAGCTCTATTACCCTAGTCATCCTTTGCCCATGGCTGAGCAGCAGTCATATTTACTTCTCTTGTAATCGCTCTGTAAGTAGCCCAGCTGCCTTTGCCATATGTTAGCAATGAAAAGCTGGCATGCACTGTTGATCAACTGGATATTGATTTGTAATTAGAAATATCAGCCTTTCAAAAGCTTAGAATAAACTGATTTTCTCAATGAAATGGTCCATTAATACTTAGGATAAATCATCCCAAGTTAATAAAAGTAGCAATACCTGACTTGATGACACTTCTGAGATTGTGATAGTGAAAGTTCATATAGATGCATTGTATTTTATGAAAGAAAGAGCTGACAAGCATTACCTTTGCATGGCTGATACTGTCTTTAATAGCAAGACTTAATAACAGCCATGATCTTATTGAATGGTGGTTCAGGCTCGAAGGGCCGGATGGCCTACTCCTGCAACTATTTTCTATGTTTCTATGGGGTGAAGTTTTGGGCCGCACCTAGAATGGTGCAGCCCTGACATGGATGCCCATTTTTCGCGCCTAAAAGTGCATCAGAAAAATACCTCCAGATTCTCCGGTTCCTTGCTGGTCCCTGGGAGCTCGGCACGCACACAGCAGGGGGGGGGGGGGGCGGAGCCACAGAGTCGTGCCGATTCTACAAGTGGTGGGGGGCGGGGCTAATTTAAATGAGACAACGTCGTACCAGCAGCCTTGCGTGTGTGCGTTAGGGCGCACGCGCAGTAGCTCATAAACATTGGCACGCTGCCATTTTAAAGGAACTTAAAGAAAAGTGTTCATTTGTCTGTTGAACCCATGGAAAGGCTTGGGATTGAATTTTGGTGATTTTTTAGTGTCTGAAGGAGTGCTTTTAGAAGCACTGTTGAATAAATCACCTGCTGAAATCAGTGAGTGCTGCTTTTCACTGCTAAACTTCCAGAACAGGTGCTGCATAGGTGCATGCAAATTAAGGACTCGTTGTTTTGAAAAATCAGAGTGTCAATTCAATACAGCAATGGAACAACGTCCACCAAGAACAAAGAATTTCTTGCATGAGGAAGTGGAGATATTAGTCAATGTCATTGAGCAGAGTTGGCAGGAGCTAGATACCAGCAACAGAGGTCGCATAAAAGTGCCACCTGAAGAAATGAAGAAACGCTGGAACCAAGTTGCAGAAGATTACTGCGCAGTGGTGCATACCATGAGATCTGGAAGCCAGTGTAAAAAGAAATGGCACGACCTTGGTCAAGTAGTTAGTGTAAGTAATATTTTCCATTTTTAATGTAATCGTAATTGTAACGTGACTATCTATATGTCCCACCCTGCAGAAAGACGCACTCTGTAAAAAGTTATATTTTATTCTTTGCAGAAGAAATTGGCCCACAACAAAAGGGAAGCAGCTCGAATAGGAGAAGGCATGCCCAATCTGCATCCACTGACACCCTTGGAACAAAGGGTAGCTGCTATGATGAGTCATACATGGAGAAAAGCAATCAGTACAGCACAAGCTGGGCTCGCACGTGAGGAAGAGGGTAAGTCCTGAAAATGCATTGTGGCCCTTCAAGTCAACCTGCTGCCTGGCCTGCTATGTGTGAGAGAACTCATGCCACCCATCTTGCCCCCTCCCTTGCTGTGAAACACTTGACTGTTCTGATGTAGTTTGCAGAACATGATGATGATGATGATGATGATGCTGCTGCTGCCAACCCTGAGGATCCTGAAGATACAGAACAAGAACCAGTACAACCAGATGTGGACAATCCGGACTGGATGATGGCAGCGATGACTGAAATGTCTGCAGGGGAGAGCTTCCAAATTAATGTTTATGAGCCCCCATTAAGGGGCATCAGAGTTTCAACCCCTAGCATAGATTCTGGTTCCACCTTCCATGGTTTTGATTCTGATGTTGCAGGTCCCAGTGGTGCTGCTGGTGTAATGCAGCAGTTTACACTCAGTGCACTAGCGTCCGAGCCTGCGCCTCCCACTCGCGTAGGTTCTGGTTCCACCTTCCATGGTTTTGATTCCGATGTTGCGGGTCCCAGTGGTGCTGGTGATATCATGGAGCAATTTACACCCATTCACCCACCATCCCAGCCTGTGCCTCTCTCTCTAGTACTGCCGTCTGCAACACAGAGCGTCCCACCATCCGAGCCCGTGCCTCCCTCTCTAGTACCGCCGTCTGGAACACAGAGCATCCCACCATCCCAGCCCATGCCTCCCTTTCTAGTACTGCCGTCTGGAACACAGAGCGTCCCACTGTCCCAGCCCGCGCCTCCCTGTGTAGTGGTGCCGTTTGGAACACCGAGCATCCCACCGTCCGTGCCCACGCCTCCCAGTGTAGTGGTGCCACGAGGCAGACCCAGGCAGAGGAGAAGGAGATTGGAGACATACTCCCCTGAGATGCAGCGTGCACCAGATGCAGCTCAGGTTGTGGCATTGGGTATGGAGACCAATGAGCTTACCCGATCACTCATCGGTGGCGTCGGTGCAGTGGGTGAAGAGGTGACGGTTCTGACGGGAGAAATAGCAGTAATGACACGGGAACTTAGGGAGGGAACGTCCGAGGGAGTGCAATCGACGGCACAGGCCGTCAGGGAGGGCCTGGGTGAGGTAGCTGCTGCAATAAGGGCACACAGCCCCGCCAATCAAATGACACCCTCATGAAGAAGTGAACATTCACTGAGATGTGGATGAGAGATGGTTGCAGCCTTTCTTTGCTGCTTTTTTTCTTGTTCTTGATGTAGCTGTAGTAGCGTTTTTCAAATTGAAATTGTTTTTTAAATTTTGTAACTTTACAACTTATAAGTGATCTTAGGGTTTTTAAGTGATCTTATAGTTAATGTTCTCACATTTTGTAACTTATTTAATTTTGCATCTAAAAAGTGATCTTGAAGTTTAAGTGATCTTAAGAGTGTAAGATTTTTCACATTGAAATTGTTTTGTAACTTTTGTAACTTTACAAGTTTATAAGTGATCTTAAAGTTTTTAAGTGATCTTCAAGAGTCATGTTAAAAAGTAAAGTTTGATACAACAAATATTTTATTACAGTGACGTTAACTTTTCAATAAAAGAATTTTTCATTAAAACTGGTTCATCTTCCATTAACACCACACAACGTAGGAACAATTGCAAAGAATAAACATGTCCATGCGCAACAGTGGTCGCAGAGCCCTCAGGCATCAGTAATTGAAGCGTTCACGGATGAGCTGCTGGCGCAGGGCTCGAGCAACCGTTAAAGGAGTACGATGGCTGGCCCTCCTCCGACCTCGTGCTCCGGCATTGGTCACCTGATCGTTGTCATCGTCCTCATCCTGCTCTTCTGTAATACTATTATCATGCACTGGACCCTCACGTGGGTCTTCCGGTTCCACTACCAGCTCCTGCTGCCTCATGATGGTTAAGTTATGGAGCATGCAGCATACAACAGTGAAGTGACCGACAATCTGAGGAGAGTATTGCAAGTGGCCTCCGGAATGGTCCAGGCATCAGAAACGCTGTTTCAATATGCCAATGGTCCTCTCAATGATGCTGCACGTCGCAATGTGTGCCATGTTGTATTAATGGTCAGCTTCTGTCCGTGTCACGCGTAGGGGCGTCATGAGCCAGGTGGTCAGGCCGTATCCTTTGTCTCCTAGTAGCCAGCTCTGCCCTTCTGGCTGCTGCTCAAACATGTCAGATAGAACGCTGTCGCGTAGGATGAACGCATCATGGGTGCTGCCAGGGTATCTCACATCGACTGACGTGATGTGCTGCTTGTCGTCACACATGAGCTGCACATTGATGGAGTGGAAACCTTTTCTATTCCTGTACTGCTCGGAATCCTCCACAGGTGCTCGCAAGGCTATGTGGGTACAATCAATGCGGCCCTGTACCTTTGGGAAGCCAGCAATTCTGAAGAAGCCCACAGCCCCCTCATGGATCGCTTGTGCGGTCATTGGGAAATTGATGAAGTCATTCCTCTGCGCATACAGTGCAGCCGTGACCTGGTAAACGCAGGCATGTATTGTACGTTGAGAGATGGCACACACATCTCCAGTTGTAGCCTGAAACGATCCTGAGGCATAGAAAGAAAGTGCAGCTGTTACCTTCACTTCAACAGACGTTCTGCTTCTGGGCTGCAAATCTGCTCTCAGCCTATCACAGATCTCAGCGACAACTTCTCTGCGGAAACGCAGCCTTTTGACACAATCAGCCTCGCTCAAGTCCAGGTACGAGTGCCTGGCTCGATATTGTCGACGTGGGTAAGGTCTCCTGCCCATCAACCTGCGGGCTATGACGTTCCTGGTGCAGTGAGCTCTAATCAATTCTCTCCTATGCAGTGAATTGATGGCGAACCTTTGCATAATCCGTGGTGTTCACAATGCAAATTTAAGTTTCAAACTGGCTATCTGGCTGCCTCTCCCTGTCCCAATGGCCTCAGTCTCCCCCGCAACTCGAAGGTTGCTTGCTCTGTCTTCGGCCGCCGTCAGCCAATACCGCCACCCCTATCCCGTGGCCGAATGGCCTCAGCTTCCCTCGCAGCTCGAAGGCTGCTTGCTATGTCTTCGGCTGCCGTTAAGCCACTGACGCCCCCCTGTCTCCTACATAGAAGGTCTGCCTGAAGCACCACAGCTCTAAGGCTGCTGCTGCTTCACACAGGTAGGGATATTCAATATTTTGTCTTTGCTTTGTTTATAATTTTTTATTCAGGATGGCTCTTTATTTGTATAAGTAAGACTGTTGAATGCTTGTAGAATTTAATTACTTTCCTTTCCACCCCCCCGCCCCCCCCCCTCATTCCCTACGCCTGATTTGTAACCTACACCTGATTTGTAAAGTGTAGGCAAGGTTTTTCTGAGCGTACAAAAATCTGCACTTACTCCATTCTAAGTTAGTTTGGAGTAAGTTTTCACTGCCTAAACTTTCAAAACAGGCGTAAGTGGCCGGACACGCCCCCTTTTTTAAAAAAAATCTGTTCCAAACTGAAACTGTTCTAACTGACTAGAACTGGAGCAAACTAAATGCCGAGAATTGCAATTTCTAAGATACTCCATTTTAAATAAGTTGCTCCAAAAAAATAGGAGCAACTCAGGCCGAAACTTGACCCCTATGTTTCTATGTTTCTATGGTAATAGCTGGTAGCCCACATTCAGCTGATGAGTAGACTAGACTGTTAGTGTACACGTCATCAAGATACTTAACAGCAGCAAACATTGATTGTAACTGAGAATTTATTCTTTTTTTAGATGAACTTTGAAATTCATATTCCAAATACTAAATAATTCAAGTAGTGCATTAAGTCAATTAAATAAAATGTTTATATTCACTGCTGAATGTATAAAACATTGGGAACGCAAAATAAAAATTCATAGGATAGATTAAAATACTTCATAACTGAGTTTGTAATTTTTTAATATAAGACAGTTTTACTCTTTCTTGTGTTATATTATCTCATAGCATTGCTTTATTAGATTCATGTTATATTGTATTACTCAGCACCTAGTTGTCTGCATGAAATGGAGATAATGCGGTTTTTGCATTAGCCTGCGTATATTGGAAATGGTTCTTGTTAGGTGACACGAAAGGCCAATAAAAAAGGGTGATTGCTCTCGGAAATCACACAACTAAGCTATTGCCTTCCTTTGCTAATAAAAAGCATTTGTTGTACAAGTAAATAACTGCAACTCAGCAACAGAATCAACATTAGCTATAATTTTCTGAGTGAGACTAAACTGGCTTAATTTGTGCAACAAGAGTGACCTCTGCAGTACAATAAAGTCTTTAGTTTTTTAATCTTGAATAGCATAAGATTATAGTCATTGCTGATGTTAGGTCATGAATGCTTAATGTATCAGTAAGGCATTCCTTTGTTCACTATATTCTCAGATGTGTTAACCCCTTAAAGTAATTGGGCAAAAAACTGTATTAAAATAACAGACAGAGGAATGACAGACAGACAAATGTTTAGGCGAATATCTTTCATTTTTGAAATATAAAAAAATGTAGAGATTACTGTCAACACAGCCTTATGTTACTTGTTCAAGTGCTGAATTAACCTTCCAGTTATTATGCATTGACCTCGGTATCAGCCAGTGGCACAGTTGGTAGCACTCTCGCTACTGAGTCAGAAGGTTTTGGGTTCAGGTCTCACCCTAGGAGATGAGCACAATAATCTAAGCTGACACTCCAGTGTAGTACTGAGGGAGTGCTGCACTTTCAGAGATGCCGTCTTTCGGATGAGATGTTAAACCGAGACCCCGTCTGCTCTCTCTCAGATAGACGGCACTATTTCAAAGAAGAGCAGGGGAGTTATCTCCGGCGTCCTGGACAATATTTATCCCTCAATCAACATAACAAAAACAGATCATCTGGCCATTATCACAGTGCTGTTTGTGCGATATGTGTGCGCACTAGGTCCGTGCAGCAGAGCAGGTCTCCAGTCGTCTTTAATTACCCTTGCCACTGGACCAAGACCTAGTTCTGTCAAGCCCGTGTGGTGGCTGGTGTGCAACGGCCACCCAACGTTAAAAAAATTCACGAACAGGCCTCTTTCACCCTTCAGAATGTAGTTCGGGACCTGGAATATTAGATCCTTCATTGAAACACCTGTGAGCTCATCCATTTTTGGCGTGAAAGCAAGTCATCCTCGTTTCGAGGGACTGCCTATGATGATGATGATGATGATGATGATGATGGCTGTTTGTGGGAGCTTCCTGAGTGCAAATTGGCTGCCGCGTTTCTTACATTACAACAGTGACTACACTTCAAAACGTATGTAATTGGTTGTAAAGTGCTTTGAAACATCTGATGGTCATGAAAGGCGCTATATAAATGCAAGTCTTTCTTTCTTTCAACTGTAAGCAATACGTAATTGCAATTATTAGTGTGAATTTTATGGGGCCATGATCTTGGAGTGGAGCCTTGCTGCTTGAAGCACTGGTTGCAAAATTTTGCACCTGATTCACAGCAGTGCACATTTAATGATGAAAACATTCACAACATTTTGCCTCATTATCATTGCAAATGCAATAATGCATAATAATCAACACCTGAAAAAACAGATGTTCTGGTCATTTATCTCACAGCTGTCCGTGGGACCTTGCTGTGCACAAACTCCTCGCCACATTTGCTTATAAAATAACAGCACCTCCACTCCAAAAACACAATCCATTGGCTGTAAAGTGCTTTAGGATGTCCTGTTGATGTGAAAGGTGCTATATAAATGCAAGTTCTTTCTTTTTCTCGAATTGGATTTACTATTTGAGAGATGCCTCATCTTCTATAGTGCTAATTGCCCATATGAAATAGGCAACTGACTATTTGCATGGCCTGGCCTTTAAGAGTTTCCTTCTTAAAGGTGAGTAGCACTTTTCAGTATTGGTTTATAATATTGCAATTTTAGTCTTATTAACCTTATATACATTTTAGTTGATGCATTACTTTTTGTTGGTATTTAAACTGTATATTTTGCATCGCAAAAATTTTATTTACAATTCCTTTTCCTATAAATGTCTTGCTTTCAGCTGCTATTCCACTTGCAATAAGCAACATGGACCATCTGGGAGTACCAGTCATGCTCGTAGAGGTGGACTGTGAGGTGGAGCATGACAGCAAGGAAGATTGAGAAGAGGGTTGGAGCCCATGACGCAGCCCTGTTTGACCCCGGTCCGGATGTGGATTGGGTCTGTAATGGAACCGCTCGTAAGGATCACGGCCTGCATGTCGTCGTGGAGCAGGCGAAGGATGTTGACACACTTTTGGGGGCATCCAAAACGGAGGAGGACGCTCCATAAACCCTCATGGTTCACAGTGTCAAAGGCCTTTGTAAGATCGAAAAAGGCATAAGGGCTGGTGCTGTTCCCTGCATTTTTCCTGCAGCTGTCACGCTGCAAAGATAATTTCCATTGTGTCCCGTAGGGGACGAAATCCGCATAGTCAACCGCTCCACCTCACAGTCATCAAGCTCCCTGCTGGAGTGGAATTAAACTACAGAACGAGTGGGAAGCTGGCGAATGATACTTAAAGGGTTGATGGTGGATAGGCAATGGCAGACATTTAAAGATCACATGGATGAATTTCAACAATTGTACATCCCTGTCTGGCATAAAAATAAAATGGGGAAGGTGGCTCAACCGTGGCTAACAAGGGAAATTAAGGATAGTGTTAAATCCAAGGAGGAGGCATATAAATTGGCCAGAAAAAGCAGCAAACCTGAGGACTGGGAGAAATTTAGAATTCGGCAGAGGAGGACAAAGGGTTTAATTTGGAGGAAGAAAATAGAGTATGAGAGTAAGCTTGCAGGGAACATAAAAACTGACTGCAAAAGCTTCTATAGATATGTGAAGAGAAGAAGATTAGTGAAGACAAATGTAGGCCCCTTGCAGTCAGAATCAGGTGAATTTATAATGGGGAACAAAGAAACGGCAGACCAATTGAACCAATACTTTGGTTCTGTCTTCACTAAGGAAGACACAAATAACGTTCCGGAAATACTAGGAGACTGAGGGTCGAGCAAGAAGGAGGAACTGAAAGAAATCCTTATTACTCAGGAAATTGTGTTAGGGAAATTGATGGGATTGAAGGCCAATAAATTACCAGGGCCTGACAGTCTGCATCCCAGAGTACTTAAGGAAGTGGCCCTAGAAATAGTGGATGCATTGGTTGTCATTTTCAATCAATCTATAGACTCTGGATCAGCTCCTATGTATTGGAGGGTAGCTAATGTAACCTCACTTTTTAAAAAAGGAGGGAGAGAGAAAACAGGGAATTATAGCCTGACATCGGTAGTGGGGAAAATGTTGGAATCAATTATTAAAGATGTAATAGCAGTGCATTTGGAAAGCAGTGACAGGATTGGTCCAAGTCAACATGGATTTATGAAAGGGAAATCGTGCTTGACAAACCTTCGAGAATTTTTTAAGGATGTAACTAGTAGAGTGGGCAAGAGAGAACCAGTGGATGTGGTGTATTTGGACTTTTGAAATGCTTTTGACAAGGTCCCACACAACAGATTAATGTGCAAAATTAAAGGACATGGTATTGGGGGTAATGTATTGATGTGGATAGAGAACTGGTTGGAAGACATGAAGCAAAGAGTAGGAATAAACAGGTCCTTTTCAGAATGGCAGGCAGTGACTAGTGGGGTACCGCAAGGTTCATTGTGGGACCCCAGCTATTTACAATATACATTAATGATTTAGACGAAGGAATTGAGTGTAATATCTCCAAATTTGCAGATGACACTAAGCTGGGTGGCAGTGTAAGCTGTGAGGAGGATGCTAAGATGCTGCAGGGTGACTTGGACAGGTTAGGTGATTGGGAAAATGCATGGCAGATGCAGTATAATGTAGATAAATGCGAGGTTATCCACTTTGGTGGCAAAAACAGAAAGGCAGAATATTATCTGAATGGTGACAGATTAGGAAAAGGGGAGGTGCAACAAGACCTGGGTGTCATGGTTCATCAGTCATTGAAAGTTGGCATGCAGGTACAGCAGGCGGTGAAGAAGGCAAATGGCATGATGGCCTTCATAGCAAGAGGATTTGAGTATAGGAGCAGGGAGGTCTTACTGCAGTTGTACAGGGCCTTAGTAAGGCCACACCTTGAATATTGTGTACAGTTTTGGTCTCCGAATCTGAGGAAGGACATTCTTGCTATTGAGGGAGTGCAGCGAAGGTTCACCAGACTGATTCCCAGGATGGCAGGATTGACATGTGAAGAAAGATTGGACCGACTAGGCTTATATTCACTAGAATTTAGAAGAATGAGAGGGGATCTCATAGAAACATATAAAATTCTGACGGGATTGGACAGGTTAGATGCAGGAAGAATGTTCCCGATGTTGGAGAAGTCTAGAATCAGGGGTCACAGTCTAAGGATAAGGGGTAAGCCATTTAGGACCAAGATGAGGAGAAACTTCTTCACCCAGAGAATTGTGAACCTGTGGAATTCTCTACCACAGAAAGTTGCTGAGGCCAGTTTGTTAAATATATTCAAAAGAGAGTTAGATGTGGCCCTTACAGCTAAAGAGATCAAGGGGTATGGAGAGAAAACAGGAATGGGGTACTGAAGTTGCATGATCAGCCATGATCATATTGAATGATCGAATGATCGAAGGGCCGAATGGCCTACTCCTGCAGCTATTTTCTAAGTTTCTATGTTTCTATGTTTAACCTACGCCACCTCAAGGCCAGGTCCAAGATCACCCCAACCTCTGTCGTTGACTTGCAGTACGCGGACGACGCCTGCGTCCGCGCACATTCTGAGGCTGAACTCCAGGATATAGTCAATGTATTCACCGAGGCACAAGAAAGCATGGGCCTTATGCTTAATATCCGTAAGACAAAGGTCCTCCTCCAGTCTGTCCTCGCCGCACAACACTGCCCCCCAGTCATCAAGATTCACAGCATGGCGCTCGACAATGTGGACCACTTCCATATCTCGGGAATCTTTTATCAACAAAGGCAGACATTGATGCGGAGAATCAACATCGCCTCCAGTGCGTCAGTGTAGCCTTCAGCCGCCTGAGGAAAGGAGTGTTATAAGACCAGGCCCTCAAATCTACTACCAAGCTCATGGTCTACAGGGCTGTAGTAATACCCGCCCTCCTGTATGGATCAGAGGCATGGACCGTGTACAGAAGCCACCTCAAGTCGCTGGAGATATATCACCAACGATGTCTCCGCAAGATCCTGCAAATCCCTGGGAGGACAGGCACACCAACATCAGTGTCCTCGTCCAGGCCAACATCCCCAGCATTGAAGCACTGACCACAATCAATCAGCTTCACTGGGCAGGCCACATAGTTCGCATGCCAGAAACGAGGCTCCCTAAGCAATTGCTCTATGCGGAGCTCCTTCATGGCAGACGAGCCAAAGTGGGCAGCGGAAACATTACAAGGATACCCTCAAAGCCTCCCTGATAAAGTGCGACATCACCACTGACACCTGGGAGTCCCAGGCCGAAGAGCCCCCCTAGGTGGAGAAAGTGCATCCAAGAGGGCGTTGAGCTCTTCGAATCTCAACGCCACAAGCGTGCAGAGGTCCGGCACAGGCAGCAGAAGGAGCGTGCGGCAAATCAGTCCCACCCCACCTTCCCCCGACGAATGTCTGTCCCACCTGTGACAGGGTCTGTGGCTCTCGTATTGGAATTTTCAGCCACCAAAGGACTCACTTTAGGAGTGGAAGCAAATCTTCCTCGATTCCGAGGGACTGCCTATGATGATGATGAGAGGTGGAAGAGAAAAAATAGTTCATGAGGCGACAAAAAAGAAAGAAAGACTTCGATTTATATATTGCCTTTCACAACCCCAGGATGTCCTAGAAACATAGAAACATTGAAAATAGGTGCAGGAGTAGGCCATTCGGCCCTTCTAGCCTGCACCGCCATTCAATGAGTTCATGGCTGAACATGCAACTTCAGTACCCCATTCCTGCTTCCTCGCCATACCCCTTGATTCCCCCTAGTAGTAAGGACTACATCTAACTCCTTTTTGAATATATTTAGTGAATTGGCCTCAACAACTTTCTGTGGTAGAGAATTCCACAGGTTCACCACTCTCTGGGTGAAGAAGTTTCTCCTCATCTCGGTCCTAAATGGCTTACCCCTTATCCTTAGACTGTGACCCCTGGTTCTGGACTTCCCCAACATTGGGAACATTCTTCCTGAATCTAACCTGTCTGAACCCATCAGAATTTTAAACGTTTCTATGAGATCCCCTCTCATTCTTCTGAACTCCAGTGAATACAAGCCCAGTTGATCCAGTCTTTCTTGATAGGTCAGTCCCGCCATCCCGGGAATCAGTCTGGTGAACCTTCGCTGCACTCCCTCAATAGCAAGAATGTCCTTCCTCAAGTTAGGAGACAAAACTGTCCACAATACTCCAGGTGTGGCCTCACCAAGGCCCTGTACAACTGTAGCAACACCTCCCTGCCCCTGTACTCAAATCCCCTCGCTATGAAGGCCAACATGCCAATTGCTTTCTTAACCGCCTGCTGTACCTGCATGCCAACCTTCAATGACTGATGTACCATGACACCCCGGTCTCGTTGCACCTCCCCTTTTCCTAATCTGTCACCATTCAGATAATAGTCTGTCTCTCTGTTTTTACCACCAAAGTGGATAACCTCACATTTATCCACATTATACTTCATCTGCCATGCATTTGCCCACTCACCTAACCTATCCAAGTCACTCTGCAGCCTCATAGCATCCACCTCGCAGCTCACACTGCCACCCAACTTAGTGCAAATTTGGAGATACTACATTTAATCCCCTCGTCTAAATCATTAATGTACAGTGTAAACAGCTGGGGCCCCAGCACAGAACCTTGGGATACCCCACTAGTCACTGCCTGCCATTCTGAAAAGTACCCATTTACTCCTACTCTTTGCTTCCTGTCTGCCAACCAGTTCTCAATCCATGTCAGCACTCTACCCCCAATCCCATGTGCTTTAACTTTGCACATTAATCTCTTGTGTGGGACCTTGTTGAAAGCCTTCTGAAAGTCCAAATATTCCACATCAACTGGTTCTCCCTTGTCCACTCTACTGGAAACATCCTCAAAAAATTCCAGAAGATTTGTCAAGCATGATTTCCCTTTCACAAATCCGAAAGCGCTTTACAGCCAATGAAGTATTTTTTTGAAGTGTAGTAACTGTTGTAATGTAGGAAACATGCCAGCCAATTTGTGCACTGCAAAGTCCCACCTGAGAGGGCAGAGAGCACCTCAGTTTAATGTTTCATTTGAAAAATGGCACCTTCAACAGTGCAGCTCTCCTCAGTACTGCACTGGAGTGTCAGCCGAAGTTGTCCTTTAAGACTCTGAAGTGGGCCTTGAATCCACAACCTTCTGACTCCGAAGTCTTGAAATGCTGTTTATTTTCTTTCTTGCATGGTACTTTTAAGCAACCTTAACATGACAGATTCTTTGATACATGTTGTATTCTCCCGCATCTGTTTCCATGTCCTGCAGGTGCTTTAGATGCCACCTATTGCCGAACATGTTACAATGCTGGCCTCTGGGGCAGATGCCCTGTGTTTCCTCATTATCCTACCTTGCCTGGTGTAACCAATGGCTCTATAACGAATTGCATTAAGGCAAGATTGTCATGTTTGTAACTACAATGTAACACCACTGTATTACTGTATACACTTAACTTAGCTGCACAGCTTGACCACAGGGGGTGAACTTGTGGGAGAAACATAGAAACAAAGAAACATAGAAAATAGGTGCAGGAGTAGGCCATCTGGCCCTTCGAGCCTGCACCACCATTCAATAAGATCATGGTTGATCATTCCTTCAGTACCCCTTTCCTGCTTTCTCTCCATACCCCTTGATCCCTTTAGCCGCAAGGGCCATATCTAACTCCCTCTTGAATATATCCAATGAACTGGCATCAACAACTCTCTGCGGCAAGGAATTCCACAGATTAACAACTCTCTGAGTGAAGAAGTTTCTCCTCATCTCAGTCCTAAACGGCCTGCCCCTTATCCTAAGACTGTATCCCCTGGTTCTGGACTTCCCCAACATCAGAAACATTCTTCCCGCATCTAACCTGTACGGTCCAGTCAGAATCTTATATGTTTCTATGAGATCCCCTCTCATCCTTCTGAACTCCACTGTATAAAGGCCCAGTTGATCCAGTCCAGCCATCCCTGGAATCAGTCTGGTGAACCTTCGCTGCACTCCCTCAATAGCAAGAACGTCCTTCCTCAGATTAGGAGACCAAAACTTAACACAATATTCCAGGTGGGACCTCACCAAGGCCCTGTACAATTGCAGTAAGACTTCCCTGTTCCTATACTCAAATCCCCTTGCTATAAAGGCCAACATACCATTTGCCTTCTTCACTGCCTGCTGTACCTGCATGCCAACCTTCAATGACTGATGAACCATGACACTCAGGTCTCGCTGCACCTCCCCTTTTCCTAATCTGCCGCCATTCAGATAATATTCTGCCTTCGTATTTTTGCCCCCAAAGTGGATAACCTCACATTTATCCAAATTATACTACATCTGCCATGTATTTGCCCACTCGCCTAACCTGTCTAAATCACCCTGCAGCCTCTTAACATCTTCCTCACAGCTCACACCGCCACCCAGTTTAGTGTCATCTGCAAACTTGGAAATATTACACTCAATTCCATCATCTAAATCATTAATATATATATTGTAAAGAGCTGGGGTCCCAGCACTGAGCCCTGCGGCACTCCACTAGTCACTGCCTGCCATTCTGAAAAGGACCCGTTAATCCTGACTCTCTGCTTCCTGTCTGCCAACCAGTTCTCTATCCACGTCAGTACATTACCCCCAATACCATGTGCTTTGATTTTGCACACCAATCTCTTGTGTGGGACCTTGTCAAAAGCCTTTTGAAAGTCCAAATACACCATATCCACTGGTTCTCCCCTGTCCACTCTACTAGTTATATCCTCAAAAAATTCCAGAAGATTTGTCAAGCATGATTTCCCCTTCATAAATCCATGCTGACTTGGACCAATCCTATCACCGCTTTCCAAATGCGCTGCTATTTCATCCTTAATGATTGATTCCAACATTTTCCCCACCACCGATGTCAAGCTAACCGGTCTATAATTACCCGTTTTCTCCCTCCCACCTTTTTTAAAAAGTGGTGTTACATTAGCAACCCTCCAGTCCATAGGAACTGATCCAGAGTCGATAGACTGTTGGAAAATTATCACCAATGCATCCACTATTTCTAGGGCCACTTCCTTAAGTACTCTGGGATGTAAACTATCAGGCCCTGGGGATTTATCGGCCTTCAATCCCGTCAATTTCCCTCACACAATTTCCCGCCTAATCAGGATATTCTTCAGTTCCTCCTTCTCACTAGACCTTCGGTCCCCTAGTACATCTGGAAGGTTATTTGTGTCTTCCTTTGTGAAGACAGAACCAAAGTACTTGTTCAATTGGTCTGCCATTTCTTTGTTCCCCATTATAAATTCACCCGAATCCGACTGCAATGGCCCTATGTTTGTCTTTACTAATCTTTTTCTCTTCACATATCTATAGAAGCTTTTGCAGTCATTTTTTATGTTTCCGGCAAGCTTCCTCTCGTACTCTATTTTCTCCCTCTTAATTAAACCCTTTGTCCTCCTCTGCTGTATTCTAAATTTATCCAAGTCCTTTGGTTTGCTGCTTTTTCTGGCTAATTTGTATGCCTCTTCCTTGGATTTAACACTATCCTTAATTTCCCTGTTAGCCACGGTTGAGCCACCTTCCCCGTTTTATTTTTACTCCAGACAGGGATGTACAATTGTTGAAGTTCGTCCATGTGATCTTTAAAGGTTTGCCATTGCCTATCCACCGTCAACCCTTTAAGTATCATTTGCCAGTCTAATCTAGCCAATTCGAGCCTCATACCATCAAAGTTACCTTTCCTTAAATTCAGGACCCTAGTTTCTGAATTAACTTTGTCACTCTCCATCTTAATAAAGAATTCTACCATATTATGGTCACTCTTACCCAAGGGGCCTCGCACAACAAGATTACTAATTAGTCCCTTCTCATTACACATCACCCAGTCTAGAATGGCCAGCTCTCTGGTTGGTTCCTCAACATATTGGTCTAGAAAACCATCCCAAATACAGTCCAGGAAATCCTCCTTCACTGCATTTCTACCAGTTTGGTTAGCCCAATCAATATGTAGATTAAAGTCGCCCATGATTACTGCTGTACCTTTATTGCACACATCCCTTATTTCTTGTTTGATGCTGTCCCCAACCTCACTACTATCATTTGGTGACCTGTATACAACTCCCACTAGCATTTCCTTCCCTTTGAAATTCCGTAGCTCCACCCAAACTGATTCCACATCATCCAAGCTATTGTCCTTCCTTACAATTGCATTAATTTCCTCTTTAACCATCAATCCCACCCCACCTCCTTTTCCTTTCTGTCTATCTTTCCTAAATGCTGAATACCCTTGGATGTTGAGTTCCCAGCCTTGGTCACCCTGGAGCCTTGTCTCCGTGATGCCAATCACATCGTATCCATTAACTGCTATCTGCGCAGTTAATTCATCCACCTTATTCCGAATACTCCTCGCATTGAGGCACAGAGCCTTCAGGCTTGTCTTTTTAACACACTTGGACCCTTTAGAATTCTGCTGTAAATTGGCCCTTTTTGTTTTTTGCCTTGGGTTTCTCTGCCCTCCACTTTTACTTATTCTCCTTTCTATCTTTTGCTTCTGTCTCCATTTTATTCCCCTCTGTCTCCCTGCATAGCTTCCCATCCCCCTGCCATATTAGTTCAACTCCTCCAAAACAGCACTAGCAAACGCCCCCCCCTAGGACATTGGTTCCAGTCCTGCCCAGGTGCAGACCGTCCGGTTTGTACTGGTCCCACCTCCCCCAGAACCGGTTCCAATGTCCCAGGAATTTGAATCCCTCCCTTCTACACCACGGCTCAAGCCACGTATTCATCTGAGCTATCCTGCGATTCCTACTCTGACTAGCACGTGGCACTGGTAGCAATCCTGAGATTACTACTTTTGAGGTCCTACTTTTTAATTTAACTCCTAGCTCCCTAAATTCATCTCGTAGGACCTCATCCCGTTTTTTTACCTATATCGTTGGTACCTATATGTACAACGACAACTGGCTGTTCACCCTCCCTTTTCAGAATGACCTGCAACCGCTCCGAGACATCCTTGACCCTTGCACCAGGGAGGCAACATAACATCCTGGAGTCTCGGTTGCGGCCACAGAAACGTCTATCTATTCCCCTTAAAATTGAATCTCCTATCACTATAGCTCTCCCACTCTTTTTTCTGCCCTCCTGTGCAGCAGAGCTAGCCACGGTGCCATGGACTTGGCTGCTGCTGCTCTCCCTTGATGAGTCATCCCCCTCAACAGTACCCAAAGTGGTGTATCTGTTTTGCAGGGGGATGACCGCAGGGGACCCCTGCACTACCTTCCTTACACTGCTCTTCCTGTTGGTCTTCCATTCCCTATCGGGCTGTGTACCCTTTACCTGCGGTGAGACCAGCTCGCTAAACGTGCTATTCATGTGATTCTCAGCATCGTGGATGCTCCAGAGTTCATCCAGCTGCAGCTCCAGTGCTGCAATGCCGTCTATCAGGAGCTGGAGGCGGATATACTTCCCGCACACGTAGTCGTCAGGAACACCGGAGGCGTCCCTGACTTCCCACATAGTACAGGAGGAGCATAACACGTGTCCGAGCTGTCCTGCCATGACTTAACTCCGAGATAAATTTAAATTGGCAACAACAAGGCTAAATGTTACTTACTGATAAAGAGAAGAAAAAAGAAAAACCACTCCCCAATTACCAGCCAATCACTTACCCCCTTGGCTGTGACGTCACCTTTCAATTTCATTCTACTTCTTTTTTGCCTTCTCTCCCCGCTGTAGCTGCACAAGCACGCCTCTCGACCTCTCGCTGGGCCTCTCTGACTCACGCTGGCCTTTTGTAAGCCTGGGACACTGCCGCTCCACCTCTCGACCTCCCACTGGGCCTCTCCAACTCACGCTGGCCTTTTGAAGGCCTGGGATGCTACCGCTCCGCCTCTCGACCTCCCTACCTGATCACACAGCTATATAAAGGGAGTTCCCACGCAGGGTCATCACTTCTGGAGTCCAGTAATAAAGAGTAAAGTCACAGAGTGGCCTTGTCCCTGGAATGTGCCTCGTGTGGTTTCATGCTGTAGAGTAAGGACCTTACATTGGTGACGAGAAACGGGAATTCACGACCCACGAGAATTGCCACCGGGAGCACAGAGGAATGGTACTGTGTTGGGGAAGACTGGGACGATTTTGTCGAGAGGCTTCAGCAAAGCTTCGTTACTAAAGACTGGCTGGGGGATGCAGCGGCCGACAAGCGACGGGCTCATCTCCTGACCAGCTGCGGGCCAAAGACTTATGCACTCATGAAGGACTTACTGGCACCCGAAAAGCCGTCGAACAAAACCTTTGAAGAGCTTAGCAAATTAATCGGGGAGCACCTCAAACTTGGGAGCAGCATATACATGGCTCGACACAGATTCTATACCCACCGACATCGTGAAGGACAGAGCATACCGGACTTTGTAGCGGACCTCCGGCGTTTGGCCAGAACCCTGTAATTTCACAGACGCCTGCAGGGGGGAGATGCTAAGGGACTTTTTTATTGAGGGTATCGGTCATGCGGGAGTTTTTCACAAGTTAATTGAGACCAAGGACTTGACCTTGGAAGCGGCAGCGTTGTTAGCTCAAACTTTCATGGCGGGGAAGGAAGAGACGAAAATGATTTACGTGCGCAATTCTGCCTCTAACGCGGCGATGGATCAGGGAGTCAACATCATCAATACTACTCAGAGCCCTCCAGGCAGGCAGGGGCAGTCTGACATTTACCAGGCAGCAATAGACCCCAGAGCAGGACCCCCACAGAGACAATGACAGCTGAACGGACGTTCACTCCATCACAGTGGACAATGCGGCCCGGGATGGGGCCATTGACACCCACTAATAGGGTAATTAAGAGCAGTCAAAGGGACAGTCAGCACAGAATTCCTGGCCATAGTCCCTTTGTCCCCAACAATGAAAACTTTAACTCATGCTGGAGATGTGGGGGAAAACACTCAGCCTGATCTTGCAGATTCCAAAAGTTTGTCTGCAGAAACTGCAATCTCAGTGGCCATTTAGCTCGAATGTGCAGAAAACCTGCAACCAGACTAATATATGAGGCAGATGGACCAGAAGTGGGTTCTGTAAGGCAGGATGACTTTTGGGGCAAATCGATGGACGCCAAGGTTTAGTGGGTCCATGCGGCGAATATTCACAGTTCATACACCAAAACGCCACCAATGATGATGAGGGTTTTGTTGAACGGTATCCCAGTACGCATGGAGCTGGACACTGGGACCAGCCAGTCACTCATGGGCGTTCAGCAATTTGAGAAGCTATGGCCACTCAAAGCCAGTAGACCCAAATTAGACAATTACGGACTTACACCAAAGAAATCATTCCGGCGCTCGGCAGTGCAATGATGGCTGTCTCACACAATGGGTTAGTGAACCGGCTGCCAGTCTGGATGTTCCCAGGTAATGGTCCCGCACTGTTGGGGAGGAGCTGGTTAGCCGAGATGAACTGGAAATGGGTGGATGTTTACGCAATGTCCTCGGTGGAGCGAAGTTCGTGCTCACAAGTCCTACAACAATTCGAGTCACTATTACAACCTGGTGTCAGGACTTTCAAAGGCACTAAAGTAGCGATACACATCACCCCGGACGCCAGGCCAGTGCACCACAAAGCCAGAGCGGTGCCATATGTG
This sequence comes from Pristiophorus japonicus, assembly GCF_044704955.1. Lineage (NCBI taxonomy): Eukaryota > Metazoa > Chordata > Chondrichthyes > Pristiophoridae > Pristiophorus > Pristiophorus japonicus. The sequence continues at coordinate 39,457,962 of NC_091989.1, read as the reverse complement.
ATGCAGGAAAAAATCGAGAGCGAATTGGACCGGCTGTTGAGAGAGGGCATCATCTCGTCTGTTGAAGTCAGCGACTGGGCGAGCCCCATCTTTCCCATTCTAAAAGCGGATGGCTCTGTCAGGATCTGCAGTGACTAAAAGGCCACAATCAATCGGGTGTCCCTACAAGACCAATACCCAAGAGCGGAGGACCTCTTCGTCACGCTGGCAGGCAGCAAGCTGTTCACCAAGTTGGACTTCACTTCAGCCTATATGACCCAGGAACTGGCTGACGAATCCAAACTACTGACCACCATCACCACGCACAAGGGAGTGTTTGCGAATAACAGGTGCTGGTTTGGCATTCGATCAGCAACTGCGATTTTTCAACGTAACATGGAAAGTCTGCTTAAATCCATTCCTGGAACGATCGTATTCCAGGACGACATCCTCATCACGGGTCGAGACACCGAGGAACACCTCCACAACCTGGAGGAGGTGCTACGTCAACTGGACCGGGTAGGCCTGTGACTCAAGAAGTCTAAATGCATGTTCTTAGCTCCTGAGGTTGAGTTTCTGGGCAGGTGGGTTGCTGCAGATAGGATTCGGCCTACCGAATCCAAATCAGAGGCGATTCGACGAGCACCCAGGCCCTGCAACACATCGGAGCTGCGTTCATTCCTGGGACTGTTGAACTATTTCGGGAACTTTCTGCCGAACTTGAGCACGTTGTTGGAGCCGCTACACGTGCTCCTGTGTAAGGGTTGCGATTGGTTTTGGGGAGACTGTCAGGAACGGGCTTTTGATCGGGCGCGAAGCCTACTTTGTTCAAACAAGTTGTTGACCCTGTACGACCCCTGTAAACGTTTAGTTCTGACATGTGATGCATCGTCCTATGGGATTGGGTGCGTGTTGCAGCAGGGTAATGCTGAGGGTCAGCTACAACCTGTGCCTTATGCCTCCAGGTCGCTCTCTCAAGCAGAACGGGGATATGGGATGGTCGAGAAGGAAGCGCTTGCATGTGTCTATGGTGTAAAAAAAATGCATCAGTACCTCTTTGGTAGGAAGTTTGAGTTAGAGACAGACCATAAGCCACTCACGTCCCTGTTGTCAGACATGAAGGCTGTCAATGCCAATGCATCAGCTCGCATACTGCGGTGGGCTCTCACGCTAGCTGCTTATAACTACTCCATCCGGCACCGGCCCGGCACTGAAAATTGTCTGACGCACTCAGCAGAGGGGGCAACTGAGCAAAGCGCTGAGATGGTCATGGCTGTCGATGCCTTTGACAGTGCAGGCTCCCCCATCACAGCCCACCAGATCAAAATCTGGACAAACAGAGATCCCCCTCCCATCCTTGATTAAGAAATGTGTCCTGACTGGGGATTGTGCGCCTGCACACGGAGCATGCCCTGAGGAGGTCAGACCGTTCCACAGGCGGATGGATGAGCTCTCCATCCAAGCCGACTGCCTACTATGGGGCAGTCGGGTAGTCATGCCCCAGAAGGGCAGGGAGGCATTCATCAGGGAACTCCACAGCGAGCACCCAGGCATTGTGATGATGAAGGCCATTGCCCGGTCTCATGTTTGGTGGCCTGGAATTGAGTCAGACCTGGAACACTGTGTTCGCAGGTGCACGACGTGTGCCCAGCTGGGTAATGCCCCCAGGGAGGCCCCGCTCAGCCCGTGGCCCTGGCCCACCAAGCCATGGTCACGCATTCACGATGACTACGTGGGCCCGTTCATGGGGAAGATGTTCCTCATTGTAGTAGATGCGTACTCGAAATGGATCTAATGCATTGTCCTGAATTCATGCACGTCATCCACCACCGTGGAAAGCCTACGCGCGATCTTTGCAACCCATGGCTTGCTGGACATCCTGGTTAGTGATAATGGCCCGTGTTTCACGAGCTATGAATTCCGGGAGTTTATGACGGGCAATGGCATTAACCACGTCAGCACTGCGCCATTCAAGCCGGCCTCCAATGGCCAGGCAAAACGGGCAGTCCAAATCATTAAGCAAGGTATGCTCAGGATTCAAGGACCCTCCCTACAATGCCGCCTATCGCGCCTCCTGCTGGCATATAGATCCCGCCCGCACTCGCTCACGGGGGTTCCGCGCGCAGAGCTACTCATGAAACGGACACTCAAAACTCGGTTGTCCCTCATCCACCCAGTTCTGACTGACATAGTTGAGGGCAAGCGCAAGTCACAAAATGAGTACCATGACCGTAATTCAAGGGGGAGATGTATAGCAATAAATGATCCTGTATTCGTACTCAATCACGCCATGGGGCCCAACTGGCTTGAGGGAACTGTAATTGGCAAAGAGGAGAATAGGGTCATCGTGGTAAAACTCAACAATGGCCAGATATGCCGTAAACATTTGGACCAAGTAAAAAAAAGGTTCAGCATGGATGGACACGGAGGAACCTGAAGAAGACCATGAGATGGAGCTCACACTACCGCCAGCGAACATGCAACTAGAGCAATCAGAAGAATGCACAGTCCCTGACATCAGCCCGGACAGGCCGGAATCACCACAGGTGACAGACACTCACGTCAGTATCCAACAACCAGAGCCCCAACTGCGGCGCTCCACAAGGGAGCATAGACCACCTGAAAGACTAAATCTGTGATCCCAGTAAGACTTTGGCGGGGGGGGGGAAGGTGATGTCATGTTTGTAACTACAATGTAACACCACTGTATTACTGTATGCACTCAACTTAGATGCACACCTTGACCACAGGGAGTGAACTTATGAGAGACACTCCTAACGTGATCACACAGGTATATAAAGGGAGGTCCCACGCAGGGTCATCACTTCTGGAGTCCTGTAATAAAGAGTTAAGGTCACAGAATGACCTTGTCCCTGGAATGTGCCTCGTGTGGTTTCATGCTGTAGAGTAAGGACCATACAAAGATGGTCCTTAAAGTCCTCCCCCATCATATTAGCATCACTGGACACCAATAATGCACCAGCTTTATTAAAGCCCAGTGTTGCTATAGTAAAAACAATGGTAGAGTTCCATATAATGCATCACTGTCATTTGCTTCTCATCACCATCCAATCGACCATATTTCAGTGGACATATTGTATGCCCAATGTCAATTGTGGGGAGAAACTGCAGAACTGGAGTTGCAACACCTCAATTTCAAAATTCTCACCCTTGCCTCGCCCCACCCTATCTCTGTAATCTCCTTCACAACCTCCCCGAGATAGCTGCGCTCCTCAAATTCTGCCCTCTTGAGCATCCCTGATTATAACTGTTTTCAATTATCGGTGGCCGTGTTTTCAGCTGCCTGGGCCCTAAGCTCTGGAACTCCCTCCCTAAACCGCTGCGCCTCTCTATCTCTCGTTCCTCCTTTAAGATGCTCCGTAAAACCTATCTCTTTGACCAAGCTTTTGGTCATCTGCTGTAATTTCTTCTCATATGTAAATGTTTTTATTTGTCTTATAACACTCCTGTGAAGCGCCTTGGGACAGTTTACTATGTTAAAGGTGCTATATAAATACAAGTTGTTGTTATTGAGATAACAATAATTCTCCTGTGGGGAATAATTTTTGCACAGTTTAATCTTTGATCTATTAAAGGCTATTAGTTCTCCCCACAAATGGTAGGATGCTTCTCTGATTTCCCAGGAACTCATTGGAGTGGCCATTGGAGGCCGGCTTGAAAGGTGCCGTCTTAACGTGATTTATACCGTGGTCAACTATAAAATCGTGAAATTCTGCGCTGGTGAAGCACGGACCATTATCACTGACCAATATGTCAGGAATGCCGTGTGTTGCAAACATGGTTCTAAGGCTCTCCATAGTGGTGGAGGTAGTGCTTGAGTTTAAAATGGTGCACTCGATCCATTTAGAAAATGCATCAACGACTACGAGGAACATTTTGCCCATGAATGGGCCCGCATAGTCTACATGCACCTGCGACCACAGTTTGGTGGGCCAGGACCAGGGGCGTAGGGGGGCCTCCCTGGGGGCATTACTGAGTTGGGCACAAATGGTGCACCAACAGACGCAGAGCTCCAAATCTGCGTCAATGCCAGGCCACCAGACATGAGATCTGGCTATGGCCTTCATAAGGACGATCCCCGGATGCTCGCGATGGAGCTCCCAGACAAACGCCTCCCTGCCTCGTAAGGGCATAACTACTCGGCTGCCCCACATCAGGCAGTCTGCCTGTAGTGAGAGTTCATGCATGCACTTATGGAAGGGTTTGACCTCCTCGGGGCAGGCATCGCGAGCCTCTGCCCGGTCACCGGTTAAAATGCATCTTTTAACTAGAGATAACGTGGGGTCGCTGGTCGTCCAGGTTCTGATTTGGCGAGCCATCATGGGCGAACCTGTGGATTCAAAGGCATTGATTGCCATGACCATCTCACAGTCCTGTTCGTCGGACCCTTCTGTGGTCGCCAGGGATAGCCTGCTAAACGCGTCGGCACAGTTATCTGTGCCTGGTCTGTGCCTTATCGTGTAGTCGTAAGCCGCTGAATGCCCACCGCTGAATGCGCGCCGAGGCGTTGGCGTTGATTGCCTTGCACTCGGATAGTAGGGACGTGAGGGGTTTGTGGTCGGTTTCTAATGCAAACTTGGCCTCGAAAAGGTATTAGTGCATCTTTTTGACACCGTACACGCACGCGAGCGCCTCATTCTCAACCATACCGTACCCACGCTCCGCCCGCGAAAGTGACCTGGTGGCATAAGCAACGGGCTGCAATTTACCTGCATCATTGACGTGCTGTAAAATGCACCCGACCCCGTATGCTGACGCATCACACATAAGGACTAACTTTTTACCTGGGTCAAAAAAGGCTAGAACACTCTTGGAACATAGAAGGTTGCATGCCTTATTGAAGGCGCGTTCTTGGGCGTCCCCCCAAAACCAATCGCACCCCTTTCTGAGTAGCACGTGGAGAGGCTCCAGCAGCGTGCTCCAGTTCTGCATAAAGTTCCCAAAGTAATTGAGTAGCCTGAGAAAGGCGCGCAGTTCCGAGACATTCCGGGGCCTGGGTGCCAGGCGAATAGCTTCGGTTTTGGACTCTGTTGGGCGGATCCATCAGCGGCAATCCTTCTGCCCAAAAATTCAACCTCCGGCGCGAGAAACAGACACTTGGATTTCTTAACTCTTAGGTCTACCCGATCCAATCAACTTAGTACTTCCTCAAGATTGCGGAGATGAGAGTCAGTGTCCCTGCCCGTGATGAGTATGTCATCTTGAAACACATCCGTCCCCGGGATGGACTTGAGCAGACTTTCCTTGTTGCGCTGGAATATAGCAGCTGCCGACCTGATGCCGAATGGGCATCGATTGTACACAAAAAGGCTTCGATGTGTGTTGATGGTGGTGAGTAGCTTAGACTCTTCGGTCAGTTCTTGCGTCATATACGCAAATGTGAGGTCAAGTTTCGAGAAAAGTTTTCCTCCAGCCAACGTGGCAAATAGGTCCTCCGCTCTGGGCAGCGGGTATTGGGCCTGTAGGGAGACTCTGTTCATGGTAGACTTGTAATCCCCACAGATTCGCACGGATCCATCAGGCTTCATGACGGGGACGATGGGGCTTGCCCAGTCACTGAATTCCATGGGAGAAATTATGCCTTCCTGCAGAAGCCGGTCCAGTTCGTTTTCAATCTTTTCCCTCATCATATAAGGCACAGCTCTAGCCTTGTGATGGACCGGTCTGGCATTCTGTGTGATGTAGATTCTAACTTTAGCCCCTTTGAAGGTGCCCACACCTGGCTGAAAGAGATGTTCAAAACGGCTTAGAACTGTTGAGCAGGAGGTCGGTTTCTCTGACAACACGGCGTGAACATCATCCCATTTCCAATTAAGTTCTGCTAGCCAGCTTCTCCCCAACAGGGCTGGGAGATCCCCGGGGACAATCTACAGGGAAAGTCGGTGCACTAACTTTGTGTGTGACTGAGAGCATGGCGCTACCAAGGACTGGGATGATTTCTTTAGTATAGGTCCTTAGTTTGGTGTCGATCTTTGTGAGTTTTGGTCTGTTGCTTTTGTGTGGCCACAGCTGTTCAAATTGTTGAACGCTCATGAGGGATTGACTGGCCCCCGTGTCCAGTTCCATGTTGATGGGTATCCCATTGAGTAGAACCCTCATCATAATTGGAGGCGTCTTGGTATAAGAACAGTGAACATTGATCGTGTTAACCTGCTGTACCTCGGCATCCCGTGCACTGTTCCAACCATCTTCTGGTCCGCTTTCCGACCCTTCCGATTCGTATACCAGCCGAGCTGCTGTTTTTCTGCACATGCGAGCCAGATGCCCTGTGTAGTTGCAGTTTGTGCAAACGGCATGCTGAAATCGACACACCCCGGTTGAGTGCCTTCCCCCACATCTCCAACACAGACCGGTCCATTGTTTCCGAAGGATGAGCTGCATCTGGCTGCTCTCCCTTGAGCTTCTCTCAATTTGTTGTTGATTGATCGCAATGTGGGTTGATGAGATGTGATCGGCCGTTCATGTGGCCCTTGATTTTGATGGCTTCTGGCGCCACAGTCTGCTGTTGAAGGCTTGCTCTCCTGCCTTTGTCTGTGTGTGGGGGTAGTGATTTGTTTCACAATGTGAACCCCTTGTTCTGATGCCTCGTTGGTTGTCGTACCCGAAGTATAGATCAGCCTCATTTCTTCTTCGCCTGCCAAGAACGTCTGTGCAACCAGTGCTGCTCCCTCTAGAGTCAAGTTCTTAGTCTCTATAAGCTTTTGGAATATGCCTGCATGGCCTATTCCTTCAATAAAAAAGTCTCTCAGTACTTCTCTCCTTAGTTCATCGGGGAACTCACATGAACTAGCCAGCCTCCGAAGTTCCGCCACGAAGTCGGGTATGCTTTGGCCCACACAGCGTCTGTAGTTGTAGAACCTTTGTCTGGCCATGTGTAGGCTGCTCGCTGGCTTCAGGTGGTCTCTCACCAGTGTGCTCAACTCCTCAAACGACTTGCTTGCTGGTTTCTCGGGTGCCAGCAGGTCTTTCATTAAAGCGTATGTTTCGAGCCACAGCTGGTCAAGAGATGGGCTCTTCTCTTGTCTGCCTTATCATCACCCAGCCAGTCTTTGGTCACAAAGCTTTGCTGGAGCCTTTCTATAAAGTCATCCCAATTGTCTCCAGCATTGTATTTCTCATCTGAGCTGTTGGTAGCCATTCTGTGGATTCTGTGATCACTTAACTCGTCGCCACTGTTAAGTCCTGACTCTAATGTACTGACTTCCACGAGACACATGCTGAAGTCAAGGTCACTCAGGACCTGCACCTTTAATTCCAGCTCTCCAGTGCTGCATTTGCCTGAGACCTCACTTTATATACCACAGTGGGACAGGTATGGAGTGTCTCCTGCAAGTGCACCCCTGGTGGTAAGGTATGCTTATTGTTACAGATCATATCCAGTTACAGTCATGTATAGCATGGTAAGATACAGTTATATACAGTAATGTGAGATACATGACACCACCCACCCTGACTATTTAAATCACCCTGTCCCCCCACAATTTGAGATGAGATCAACATGTACAAAGTCAGCAGCTGGGAGTCCCACTCCACTGCAAGTCAAACAACAGAGCAGGGACTCAGTAATTTCGAGGTCTATAGTCTAGGTTCTGATTTAGAACCTGCCTGAACTATTTTATGTATCTCATTTGTGGAATCTAGAATAACAGGGCTCCAGCATGGAAGAGGCGAGTGCTAGGTGGGAAATCAGGTATGGATCCAGATTGCAGAGCTCCATCCACTTTGTGCAGCACATGTCCAGCTTTTTTTCTGGCCTAAAATACTCTTAACACAAAAGACCGAAAGCTTAATTTAAATATTCAACTCATGGTTTTGTAAGTAAAATGAGCACAAGCACGATTCCTCAGATTAAATGCTCATTTCACACATTAAATGGGAAATGGGATAGAGTTGTTTCAGAGAATATGGAAGCACTTCTGTACTAATCCCGTAATCACTTATAAGAGACGAATAGCAGAAGAATATGGGCAGTTATGCGGCGTGAGAAAGGTGAAAAAGTGAAGGGCACGGGAAGCTGTGAGACAGGATTATCATCATTATCATAGGCAGTCCCTCGAAACGAGGATGACTTGCTTCCATGCCAAAAATGGATGAGTTCACAGGTGTTTCAATGAAGGACCTAATATTCCGGATCCCGAACTACATCTTGAAGCGTGGAAGATGCCTGTGCGTGGATTTTTTTAATGTATGGTGGCCGTTGCACGCCAGCCACCACACAGGCTTGACAGAGCTAGGTCTTGGTCCAGTCGCAAGGATTACCCAAGACGACTGGAGACCAGCTGTGCTGCATGGACCTAGTGCACACACATATCGCAGTGAGGGCTGGCCTGTGCTGCCCCTGGGCCCTCGCATCTTCTGGGCCCCAAACTCTCATCTCTCCTGGGCCCCGATCCCATCCCTCTATGAACTCTTGCCGTTCCTTTGCCACAACCTTGCCAGAGGATTATAAGTAGTAAGGGAAGCAGTTCAAATTATCGTCCTTGGGATTACCTGTGAAATTACCTGTGAAGCAAAGAGTAGGAGTAAATGGGTACCTTTCAGAATGGCAGGCAGTGACTAGTGGGGTACCGCAAGGTTCTGTGCTGGGGCCCCAGCTGTTTACATTGTACATTCATGAGTTAGACGAGGGGATTAAATAAGTATCTCCAAATTTGCGGATGACACTAAGTTGGGTGGCAGTGTGAGCTGCGAGGAGGATGCTATGAGGCTGCAGAATGACTTGGATAGGTTAGGTGAGTGGGCAAATGCATGGCAGATGAAGTATAATGTGGATAAATGTGAGGTTATCCACTTTGGTGGTAAAAACAGAGAGACAGACTATTATCTGAATGGTGACAAATTAGGAAAAGGGGAGGTGCAACTAGACCTGGGTGTCATGGTACATCAGTCATTGAAGGTTGGCATGCAGGTACAGCAGGCGGTTAAGAAAGCAAATGGCATGTTGGCCTTCAGCGAGAGGATTTACGTACAGGGGCAGGGAGGTGTTACTACAGTTGTACAGGGCCTTGGTGAGGCCACACCTGGAGTATTGTGTACAGTTTTGGTCTCCTAACTTGAGGAAGGACATTCTTGCTATTGAGGGAGTGCAGTGAAGGTTCACCAGACTGATTCCCGGGATGGCGGGACTGACATATCAAGAAAGACTGGATCAACTGGGCTTGTATTCACTGGATTTCAGAAGAATGAGAGGGGATCTCATAGAAACGTTTAAAATTCTGACGGGTTTAGACAGGTTAGATGCAGGAAGAATGTTCCCAATGTTGAGGAAGTCCAGAACCAGGGGTCACAGTCTAAGAATAAGGGGTAAGCCATTTAGGACCGAGATGAGGAGAAACTTCTTCACCCAGAGAGTGGTGAACCTGTGGAATTCTCTACCACAGAAAGTTGTTGAGGCCAATTCACTAAATATATTCAAAAAGGAGTTAGATGTAGTCCTTACTACTAAGGGGATCAAGGGGTATGGCGAGAAAGCAGGAATGGGGTACTGAAGCTGCATGTTCAGCCATGAACTCATTGAATGGCGGTGCAGGCTCGAAGGGCCAAATGGCCTACTCCTGCACCTATTTTCCATGTTTCTATGTTTCTATGTTTCTCACGGTCTAGGTCAGCAAAGGCAGCTGCAGAGCTGTGCCATTGGCTGCAAGAACATCTGCAGCTGCCACAAAGCCTAGGCCCGCATCTGTAGTAAAAGTAAGGGTTAGCTGTAGGCTGCAGTGTTGATCCATGGGAATTGTAACATGGAGTGCCAGAAGACTGCCATCCTCACAACCACCTCATGCAACATCATCTCAATTTTAGTAGCCACCAATAGAGGGTCAGTTCAGGTCCCCCCTCTTGCTCCCTTGATCTTCAACCAAATCAATCCCTAATCACTTAACTATCGTCCTGACTACCTCGTTTGCCAACTTCATAAATGTCTCTCGTTGCTCAGACTCTACTCAAAACATAATTTACCAACAAAGCTATTTGTCACCTCTCTCAATTCTTGCACTATGGCTCAGTCGCCATTCCTTTTTTCCTTTTATCGGCATTTTGTAATTCTCTTCCACTGTGGGATGTTTTCTATGCCAGTAACGCTATATAAATGCAAGACATTATTACTGCCACTTTCCTACAGGCTCATGAAACTTGGATTTCCCTTTCCTTCATTTTTACCCATCTCTTCTCAGTCCTCGGCTACTTTGCTCCCTTGGTAAAGGCTGCTATTATGTTGAGCAACCTTCACTGCTCTCTAAAGGCTTTCAAAATTTTTGATCCCTATTATGAAACATCCCTTTAAAATTATCTTGGCGTTGTATGGGAGGCTGGGCGCTTCGTGGTCGAAACGTAAAGGCGAGGTGGCCGAGGTAAATGAAAAAAACCTCAAAAATGGTATCTGCCAATTTTTTCCATGCTCTTCGCCAGCGAGCGATCAGTCCGACACTCTGCTACAGTGCATCGGGCTGATCGGGCTAGATCACAGCCGGGTCGTGGCTGCCATCAGGGACCAGGTAAGTGCTTCCCTTGCAGAGCCTGCAGCGATTGCCCTTCCCTTTAAGGACCCGCCCCCGCCACGTCCTGTTGCGCTCCAGGAAGGAAGATTTAGCGCTCCACTTCCTTCCTGGAACGCAAACCCCGAATCTTTTAAAAATTGAAAATCATTAGAGCCTGGGGCTAATTTTTTCAACTTTTAAAAGTTAATACTTCAAACGGGGCGCTGCCGAATTTCTCCCTCTTTGTTTCAAAGTTGTTAAGATCTTCACAGAAAACAATATTTTAGACCTGCTTTTGCTCACAAAATGAGTTGAAGATAATGTCATTGATATAATAATTTTTCCAAATTTACACTGATGTAAATCATTCCATTGTGTTAATATTTGATTGATAATGAAACTTTTATTAACTTTATTTCACAAGTAATTAAAATCCACTTTAGCTTGTTCAAAGTGTACTCAACATGATTATATTTTGTCTTAACAATTCTCAGAGTCAAAAGACCTTTCAAATATGTATTAACCAATTGTGTCACAAACAATACTGTAGTTGTCTGAGCTGTCAGTTATTTCTTATATAAGTGAAATGATGCAAACAGCTTATCACTCAGGCAAAAACTTCAAAAATAAAATTTTGACTACATTACAATGTGATATAAAACTTTCATCAGCAGGAATATTTCAACTTCCAAACAAGGCCCAGAACCAACATTAAATTTGGATATTGCATGTGGAACTAATTATAGAATGAATAAACACTTTCAGCGAAATAGAGACCAAACCTGTCCTGTAGCACAGACCCCCGTCTCCACTAAAACTATCAGAAGTAACTTAATGCCTTAAATTTGTACATTTTAGACTTTTTTATTTAAGTAAATTAGTGTGCATTGAAAGCCATAACTGTCTTTGCAGGTATGTACCTCTGCAGTAGATTACATGATTGACAGATAATGTGGTAGGGAAGATCACAGCAAAACCTGCCAGACGTACAACACAGAAAATTTAGATTTTGTAGGTTTGTCATTGACCCACGACAGAATGGCATTGCCTGACATCGGATCAGTTTTATTTTGTTTATTTTACTGTGTGAGTAAGTGTACGTGTATATCATTAATATGTTGAAATGTTTCTGATGAAGCACAAGGGGTAGCTTTCTGACTTTGTGCTTTTGGTGAGGAGCCTCCCCTGCCAGGAGCACGTACCAGAAATTTGGGCGTGGACTCTGTATGATTTTCCAACCATTAATTTAAATGGCTGGATCATTTTGCAGGGCAACGAAGAAGTTATTTTGCTTTACTCAACAAGCTATGTGTGACAAGTTGTTGCATTTGGTTAAATTTTCTGAGCAGATGCTGATGGTGGGAAGCCGCCACCCACCAGCGCATATTGGAGAATTGTGTGCCTACCTGCAATTTTCTGTCCATTGATTTCAACTTTAGTTATTTCCATACATTGAGATTCCCCGATGTTAATGTTATAAAATTGCCCCCGTCACACTCATTACCATTTAGTATAAATGGGCAGGGCTGGATTGTTCTACTGGGTGGAAAACCAGCAGGGGCCAAGAATTTGGGAATTTTTTAAATGGCAAATGTTAAAATTGGAGCCAGTGACAGCTTCTAATTTTGCATCTCTCTCTATTGCTGGGAGAGAGCTGTGCCCAGAGCTCAGGGAAGAGAGTGTACTGATCTAAATGGGTAAAAACATCACAACATCACTGCACTCTGCCTCAAATAATGGATCTTGCTGTGCCCCCCACCCACTGTGTGCCCGTTCTCCCCCCGCAGCCCACTCCCTGCTGCACCTACACCAGTGATACCGAGTTACAGTTGATAATTCGTGCTAAATAATGACAAATTACAGATAACTGTACGATAGACTCATACCATCAGGATCTCGATTGAGACTACTCACATTCATTTTGCTTAAGACTCTTGCAGCTAATATAAAAGGGAACTTTTTTATCTCATCACTCTGGATTATGTTAAAAGCCAAGTCCTATAATAGCGCACACTGTTCTGATGAAAGGTCGTCAACCTGTAACATTAACTCTGTTTCTCTCTCCACAGATGCTGCCTGACCTGCTGAGACTTTCCAGCATTTTATGTTTTTATTACTATAATAGCACATAGTGTGCTAACAAGCTGAACACCAACAACTCACATTTTTATAATGTTCTTTGCATCGAGCAAATATGTGGAAGTCATCACAGCATTCATTTAATTTGCCACTAACTGATTTCAGGCAGGAATGGGGAACATTTGCAACATCACCCAATAAACTGTTCAGGCACAGATATGGGGCTCAATTTTCCTGGGTCATTTGCACCATTTTTTTGGCGCGCGCCATTTTTTCTGGCATAATTATTTAATTCAAAGTTTCCCCCTGGAATCTGGGCCAGTGTAACTGCTTTAGTTCCAATTTTTCGACATTAGATTTTTGTTCCCTCCTGTCTGCGGCAGTTTTCATCATTTTTCGCAATTTGCCGCAATTTTTTTTATCCTAGGTCGGCGTATCTGGCCACACCCAAAAAACCTTCTGGTGAGTTAACAGAAAGCAGCGCACATTGAAAAATCGCCGTTGAAAGACGCCATTGTCTTTCATCAAAGTTTTGGAGGAAGTCTCAAACACTTGAAATATCCATAATAAAGTTCAACTTTTTTACCTTTCAATGGCGTACATGGAAGTTTCTTGGGTTTCTAAAGTTTTATTTTAACTTACATGCCCCTACCGAACATCTTCAAGCAGGGTTGGAGGGGGGCCATAGCGTCAGCCGTCAGAATCGGCCTCGCGCCCAGACACAGGGGCTCGGGGATCAGCTGGAAAACAAGCCCGGGGTGGGGGGTGGGGTTGGTGAGGGAGGCTTCTGCACTGAGCCCAGGGAGGGAGGTCTGATCGGAAGGCTGCTGCACTAGGCACAAGACTGCAATTAGTTGGGAGGTGGGGGAGGGGGGGGGGAGGGAGAAGAAGTCACAAGACCTGGGTGTGGTCCATCCATATAGACCTTGGAGAGGGAGACCAAAGCATCTGTCCTGCCTGTCTTCCTGCCATTTTGAGCTTCTTGCAAAGGTAAAATTTAACTATGGGGGCAATACTGACAATGCCATACCTTGTGCGAGCCTGCTGCACGATGGTGCTATGTAGGAGACAATTGATTCGATGTCATCGCATGAGGGCATCAAACAGGAAATTAGGGGTGCATGCAATAAAGGTGCAGCAGTTATAATGGGTGACTTTAATATGCACATAGATTGGGCTAGCCAAACTGGAAGCAATACGGTGGAGGAGGATTTCCTGGAGTGCATAAGGGATGGTTTTCTAGACCAATATGTCGAGGAACCAACTAGGGGGGAGGCCATCTTAGACTGGGTGTTGTGTAATGAGAGGATTAATTAGCAATCTCATTGTGCGAGGCCCCTTGGGGAAGAGTGACCATAATATGGTGGAATTCTGCATTAGGATGGAGAATGAAACAGTTAATTCAGAGACCATGGTCCAGAACTTAAAGAAGGGTAACTTTGAAGGTATGAGGTATGAATTGGTTAGGATAGATTGGCGAATGATACTTAAGGGGTTGACTGTGGATGGGCAATGGCAGACATTTAGAGACCGCATGGATGAACTACAACAATTGTACATTCCTGTCTGGCGTAAAAATAAAAAAGGGAAGGTGGCTCAACCGTGGCTATCAAGGGAAATCAGGGATAGTATTAAAGCCAAGGAAGTGGCATACAAATTGGCCAGAAATAGCGGCGAACCCGGGGACTGGGAGAAATTTAGAACTCAGCAGAGGAGGACAAAGGGTTTGATTAGGGCAGGGAAAATGGAGTACGAGAAGAAGCTTGCAGGGAACATTAAGGCGGATTGCAAAAGTTTCTATAGATATGTAAAGAGAAAAAGGTTAGTAAAGACGTAGGTCCCCTGCAGTCAGAATCAGGGGAAGTCATAACGGGGAACAAAGAAATGGCAGACCAATTGAACAAGTACTTTGGTTCGGTATTCACTAAGGAGGACACAAACAACCTTCCGGATATAAAAGGGGTCAGAGGGTCTAGTAAGGAGGAGCAACTGAGGGAAATCTTTATTAGTCGGGAAATTGTGTTGGGGAAATTGATGGGATTGAAGGCCGATAAATCCCCAGGGCCTGATGGACTGCATCCCAGAGTAATTAAGGAGGTGGCCTTGGAAATAGCGGATGCATTGACAGTCATTTTCCAACATTTCATTGACTCTGGATCAGTTCCTAACGAGTGGAGGGTAGCCAATGTAACCCCACTTTTTAAAAAAGGAGGGAGAGAGAAAACAGGGAATTATAGACCGGTCAGCCTGACCTCAGTAGTGGGTAAAATGATGGAATCAATTATTAAGGATGTCATAGCAGCGCATTTGGAAAGAGGTGACATGATAGGTCCAAGTCAGCATGGATTTGTGAAAGGGAAATCATGCTTGACAAATCTTCTGGAATTTTTTGAGGATGTTTCCAGTAAAGTGGACAAGGGAGAACCAGTTGATGTGGTATATTTGGACTTTCAGAAGGCTTTCGACAAGGTCCCACACAAGAGATTAATGTGCAAAGTTAAAGCACATGGGATTGGGGGTAGTGTGCTGACTAGAGTAGGAGTAAATGGGTAGCAAAGAGTAGGAGTAAATGGGTACTTTTCAGAATGGCAGGCAGTGACTAGTGGGGTACCGCAAGGTTCTGTGCTGGGGCCCCAGCTGTTTACATTTACATTAATGATTTAGACGAGGGGATTAAATGTAGTATCTCCAAATTTGCGAATGACACTAAGTTGGGTGGCAGTGTGAGCTGCGAGGAGGATGCTATGAGGCTGCAGGGTGACTTGGATAGGTTAGGTGAATGGGCAAATGCATGGCAGATGAAGTATAATGTGGATAAATGTGAGGTTATCCACTTTGGTGGTAAAAACAGAGAGACAGACTATTATCTGAATGGTAACAGATTAGGAAAAGGGAAGGTGCAACAAGACCTGGGTGTCATGGTACATCAGTCATTGAAGGTTGGCATGCAGGTACAGCAGGCGGTTAAGAAAGCAAATGGCATGTTGGCCTTCATAGCGAGGGGATTTGAGTACAGGGGCAGGGAGGTGTTGCTACAGTTGTACAGGGCCTTGGTGAGGCCACATCTGGAGTATTGTGTACAGTTTTGGTCTCCTAACTTGAGGAAGAACATTCTTGCTATTGAGGGAGTGCAGCGAAGATTCACCAGACTGATTCCCGGGATGGTGGGACTGACCTATCAAGAAAGACTGGATCAACTGGGCTTGTATTCACTGGAGTTCAGAAGAATGAGAGGGGACCTCATAGAAACGTTTAAAATTCTGACGGGTTTAGACAGGTTAGATGCAGGAAGAATGTTCCCAATGTTGGGGAAGTCCAGAACCAGGGGTCACAGTCTAAGGATAAGGGGTAAGCCATTTAGGACTGAGATGAGAAGAAACTTCTTCACCCAGAGAGTGGTGAACCTGTGGAATTCTCTACCACAGAAAGTAGTTGAGGCCAATTCACTAAATATATTCAAAAGGGAGTTAGATGAAGTCCTTACTGCTAGGGGGATCAAGGGGTCTGGCGAGAAAGCAGGAAGGGGGTACTGAAGTTGAATGTTCAGCCATGAACTCATTGAATGGCGGTGCAGGCTAGAAGGGCTGAATGGCCTACTCCTGCACCTATTTTCTATGTTTCTATGTTTCTATGAGGAACATCAGAGCCTCTAGTGTGCTGGGCAGGAGGCCTTACCCAGCCCGGCTATATCGAGACAGGCATTTGTACCTGCACCTGAATGATGCAGACTGTGTCAGAAGGCTGCGTTTCCGCAAATATGTTGTTACTGAGATCTGTGAGTTGGTGAAAGCAAATCTGCAATCTAGGAGTGTCAGGAAGACTGCTGTGTCAGTTGAAGTGGTTATAACTGCACTTTCAAGCTACAACTGGGGATGTGTGCGCCATCTCTCACCATGCAACACATGTGTGCATTTGGCAGGTGACTGCTGCAGTATATGCATGGAGGAAAGACTACATAAAGTTCTCCATGACTACACAAGCAATGTGTGACAGGGCTGTGGGCTTCTCCAGGATTGTTGGCTTCTCAAAGGTACAGGGCTGCATTGATTGTATCCACATTGCCTTGCGAACACCTTTTGAGGATTCCGAGATGTACAGGAAGGCTCAGCGACTAGTCCACTGTTTACTGTTTGGACCTATTCCGTAATGTTGTGTTGTGTTGATGGAACAAATGATGAAAATGATGAAAATGATTCTTGTTCACTTCAAAAGTTGTGTTAATAATCAAACAAATAATGGAAATGATTCTTCTTGAGTTCCACTCCATTAATGTGCAGCTCGTGTGTGACGACATGCATCGCATCATCAGTCGATGCAAGTTCCCCTGGGCGCATCTATGATGCGTTCATCCTACATGAGAGCATTATATCTGCCATGTTTCAGCAGCAGCCAGAAGAGCAGAGCTGGCTACTGGGAGACAAAGGATACGGCCTCGCCACCTGGCTCATGATGCCCCTACGCATAACGCGGACGGAAGCTGACTGGGAATACAACATGTTGCACATTGCGACGCGCAGCATCATAGAGAGGACCATTGAAACAGCGTTTCCAATGCCTGGACCATTCCGGAGGCTGCTTGCTATACTCCCCTGAAATTGTCGGTCAGTTCACTGTTGTGTGCTGCATGCTGCATAACTTAGCCCTCTTGAGGCAGCAGCAGCTGATAGTAGAAGACCCACCTGGTGTGAGAGTGGCTGATGATAATGATGAGGAAGAAGCAGAGGACGAGAACAAGGAAGCCATGCAAGTATCTGAACCCAGAGCATGACGGTGGAGGAGGGTGAGCCATCGTACCCCTGTAACAATTGCTCGAGCCTTGTGCCAGCAGCTTGTCCGTGAACAGTTTACTGATGCCTGAAGGCTCAGTGACAACTATTCCACAAGGACCTTGTTTACTGTTTGGACCTGTTCCGTAATGTTGTGTTGTGTTAATGGAACAAATGATGCAAATGATTCTTATTTACTTCAAAAGTTGTGTTAATAATCAAACAAATAATGGAAATTCTTCTTCTTGAGTTCCAAAAGTTCTGTTGATAAATGGAACAAAAAATGAAAATGTTTCGGATTGAATGTAAAATATATTTTATTCAAAAGTTTAACAAACAGTTCTTTGTACTTAACTTCACTTTAATAAAACTATTCTTGTGTCAAACTTTAAAGTTTTCAGTTACGATCACTTACAAACTTTAAGATCACTTAAAAATTTAAGATCACTTACTAACATTAAACTTGTAAATTTACATAACTTACAAAAATCTTTTAATTTGAGAACAATAGTTACAACAGTAACAACAACAGCAGCAGCAGAAGCTATCCCCATCTCTCCTCCACCTTATTCTAAGACCGCCCGCCACTCCACCCCTGCCCGCAGGCGGTGGCGCAGTGTTTCTGGGGTTGATACCAAGCTTATTCTTTCTAAGATCTCGTGTAGTGCGCACCTGTTGGGGGAGGGGGGGAGGGGGGAGGGGCAGGCGGCAATATGGAGGGCCCAGCTTGGGGTTCTTCAGAGACTGGTGCGGAGATTGGAGTAGAAGTGGCAGTTGATGTCAATGGGCGCGGGGTCTGGGCGGGTTCCCTTATTGCAGCAGCTAACTCCGACATGCCGTCCCTCATGCACCCTGACAGTGTCTCAATGACCTGCAACATTCCCTCCCTCATGTTGAGCAAAACTGTCTCAACTACCTGTGACATTCCCTCCCTCATGGTCACTGACATGGTTTCAGCTGACTGAGATATTCCCTCATTCATGGTCCCGGATATCATTCCCATTTCTCGTGAGATTGCTGTTACTTCTTCCGACACTCCCGTTACCTCATCACCCACCCCACTGTTGGTGTCCAGGAGTGATCACATAAGGTCAATGCTCGCTCCACTCATTGCCATCATCTGAACCACATCTGTTAGATCCTGCACCTCAGGAGAGCGCTGTTGAGCTCTCCTTCACCTCCTCCCCACGGGTGTGGCTTGCACCACACCACTGGAACCCGCAGCCTCGGAATGTGGGGCCTTGGGCGTGCCTCACTGAACCCCACCACTGGGACTCGCAGCAGCAGACGTTAGGAAACCATGGAATGTCCCACCAACACTCAAACCACTAGTCTCGGAAGGGGCTGGCATCTCAATGGCCGACACCTACACCTCCACCAAATTCAGTAAAACATTGGGGGCTTCATCCATCTCCATCCCCTCCCCCTCCCCTTCACCTCCATACTCTTGGTCTGGAGGGTGGGATTGGAAGATGTTCTCCTCTTCTGGCTCATCCTCGTCTGAATCTTCTTCTGTATCGTCAGGTTCGGCCGCAACTCTGCAAAATATAACAGAACACAGACAAATGGTTAGCAGCAGAGGAGGGGGCAGGGTGGGTGGCATGAGTAGGCTCACACAGCGCAGGCATCAGGCTCATTTGAAGGACCCCGATGAATGATAACACATTGCATCAACTGAAGCGTAACTGATGGAGACATCCCCAGGAACCAAAGCATGGCTAGCCCGCGCAGTACTTAACATTTAGCAAAGCCAGACTGTGGAATCTGCAGGACTTACCCTCTCCCTCGAGTGTGGGCCCAGTTTGTGCAGTGGTGGTTGCTTTTCTTCAGGCAGGACCCATCAAAGCAGCGACCCTCTCTTCCAATGGTGTCAGTGGCTGCAGATTTGCCGGGCCTCTTCCTGTTCGAGTTCTTTCCCTTTTATTATATGCCACCTTCCTCTGCAAAGATGAAAATGCAACTTTTTAGAGATGGTGTCTTTCTGCTGGATGGGACATATAAAGCTGACACATTTACAATTGTAATTCCATTGAATAAATGAAAATATTACTTACACTATCGACTTGACCAAGGTCCTGCCCCTTCTTTTTACACTGGCCTCCAGATCTCATGGTAGTCACCATTGCGCAGTAATCTTCTGTAACTTGGTTTCAGTTTTTCTTCATTTCTTTGGGTGGAACTTTTATGTGACCTCTGCTGGTGTCCAGCTCCGGCTATCTGGTCTCAATCACAGTAACTTGTGCCTCCACTTCATCCTGTAAGAAATTCTTGGTCCCTGCATCGCGTTGCGTCTTGTATTGCTGCAGATCTGATTTTTCCAATGCTCTCACACAGCACTCCTTCTCACACAACTGGCTCTTTAAAAATGGCCGATTGCCAACCCGGAGCTGTACTGTCACTTTTTTTATTGCGCATGTGCAGAAGGTGCATTATCGTTTTTCCGACACAGACAGCAGGCTACACCCCCTGAGGCAATTGGATGCGTTGCACGGCGCTAACTTTGAATTATAGATCAGGGAAACTTTGGCAAAATATTTCTGGTGTATTTCTGGCCTAGAAAAACGGGCATAACTCTGGCAATATGTCAGAAAACGGGCTTAGGCAAAATTGAGCCCATAATGTTCAGGAGAGATGGGGAATTCATACAATTTGGGATGACAGCATTTTGAGAGAGCGACACAGTTTTACCATATTCTTGGTTTCCTGATAGCTCAAGGTGCAATAAATGACACTCACTGTTGACGTAGTGGATGGACAGAAGATATGCACATGACCTCCCACTGAAAAATGGCAAGATCAAAAAGGTGAGGTGGATTCCAGATGCAACCTGATTTTCTGGTCCCTAACTGGACAATCTGCTTCAGATCCACATAGGTCCTGATCAGAGTTTTGCCCCCAAATTGTGGAGTTTGAAATTATATTTTGTGAAGACTGAACGTCCAGACAAAAGTCTTTCAGACTTCTTTGAACCCGCTTGTCTTCATACTAGTTTGCGGTGCAATGACCTGCCTTTGGTCCTTGTCTCTTGGCTAACCCTGGAGTGACAACACATTGGCAGAGCTAAATAGATTGTATATGACATTAAGTTCTGGGTCCGTACGAAGTTCCTATGGACCCGGGAAGGCATCGGAAAAGCTGTGTTGCAGCACGCAATGCTGAAAACAGTTTTTTCCAATCTGTCAAGTTTTTGGCTTGACAGATCTCACGCATATCGGGAGCGAGGACACTTGCAGAGCAAGATTTCCGATATTTATGAATATCTTGCCCTGCAAATGTCCTTTAAAATCTTGTGCCTGAAAAAACAGGCATATAGCCTACTTTTACAGGCACAAGTGTTTAAAAATACATAAAAACATTAAAATTAAATTAAATTAAAACATATGAAAACATGCTTTATTGTTAAAAACCCTCCCCACTACGGTAAGCTTATTTTAAGGCATCTTTTAAAAAATCAGGAAAATATTATTTTTTATAAGAACTTTCGTTTAAATAATTCTTAAATATGTCATGTATTTTTCTATTTTTTATTGATTTTTTGTGTGTTTGGGTGGGGTTCTCATTCACAATAATGGGAACTTATGGAGTTCCCATTATTATGAATGAGAACATACTGTACCTTGATTGGCTGCCCCGAGCCATGTGACTACAGCTCCAGCCCTGCGCACGTCCTGACGTGCACGCGCTCCAATGCGTAGGAGTGATGGCCTCAGGCTCGAAAGTTCGAGCGGGCGCAGCAGCAACAGGTAAGTGTGCAGTTTTTTTACCTTTTTTCTTTCGTGTGCCCACGGGAAGAACTCTCTCGGAATTTCAGGCCCCTTCACACTGGAGTGAACACAGATCATTCAGTGAGTAAAAACATCTATTTCAGCTTGAAATTATAGCATGTTTGATGACTTTTGTTATATGAAATCTGTGTTGAGATCTATGAATGAAGAATCTGCAAAAAGTTAGACAGAAATGCCATATTACTATTACAGGCAACTCTCGATTATCTGGATCCCTCGGGGATTGGGCTATTCCGGGTAAACGATTTTTCCGTTAGGGTGCGTCTACATTTTAAAGTTAAAACTTTAATGAATAAATATAATCATTAGGGCGAGTTTACATTTATAAGTTAAAACGTTAATGAATCAATATAATCAGCTACAAACAGTAACAAAAGATGGACATTACCAGCATGCATGTACAGGTTCTGTGCCTGGAACCCAGTGCCGGCACTGCCCCCATTCCCAACGTCAGCGGCATCCGCGAGAGACAGCGGCTGCAGCAACGCACACAAACACACACCAACAATGCAAGGGCAGAGGAGGGTGATTTTTACCGTGAGTGAGACAGAGAGAGTGTGTAAGAGAGAGAATGAGCAAATACAAATGAGTACAGTGTTTGGAAGGAGATTTTTCCAAATTATTTGGGGCTGTCTTTTCACTTGTTAGCAACAGAATTTTAAATCCCATTACAATGGTTTTCCATTGGATCCGTGTACGGATAATCGAGAGTTGCCTGTATATTAACTGGTTAAAGCATAAATTATATAGTATGTGCAAATTGAATTTTCAGATGTAATTATAATTATTCAAGTGTTTCATTATTTGAATTCAAATGGTATCCCACTTGATACAATTGTAACATAAGAAAATTCTTCATTATCTATTCATTCACTTATTTTAAAACTTTTTTCATTCTTTCGAGCATTCAATTATCTCTCACACGTTAAATGCTCTCTGCAATGATCTCCTAGAACAATACTAACCACCTGCTCTCATTTCAGCATTGTAATAGAATAAGTCAATATAGATTAATGTAGAACAATAAAAATTATAAACTTCCATAGACACAAGAGAGGAAAGACTGAGAAGGAGGGTGAATTAGAATGGAAGAATTCAACGCCAAATCAGGTACAGAAAGAGAGGAAAAGAAAGATTGTATTAACAGAGAGAGGAAGAAAAAGAGACAGAAAGGAAAAAAAAAATTAAATTCAACATTTTAAAAATCTCCAACAAAAATTCTGAAGGTGCACACTTTTAATTGATCACTTTCTGGGCAGGGCAGGTTGATTGGCAGCCGTTAACAATTATCACATCGTTAAAAGGGTAATTACACTGTTAATTATTAAACTTATCTTTCTGTGGCAAGTTTAACGGGCAATTAATGTGCAAATGCAGCAACTTCATGAAAATCACAGGTAGGTTCAGTGTGAAATGCAGTTTTCATGAAGCTAACGGTGGAGCAGCGCAAATCGGCCAGCAACTTTGAGCCAATTCGCAAACCACTTGGTATCTCTTTCTCGCCACAAGTTGCTCATTAATAACAGTGTGCCTGGTTCACGCGCCGTAATTTTTTCAGCATATTCTGGGCCATTATTTTGTGATGGTCAGGCCATATATAATGTCAGCAGGCCGGGGCCATTGGAGGGAGCAGCGAGCGGCGACATACCACTGCAGGGAGCAGCGCGTGCTGCTGCAGGAGGGCGATGGCTATGGAGCCAGGTCACTGATTGCAGTGCGGGCAGGCACAGCAGGAGGGGCGAAGGAGTGGCAAGAGTCCGTAGAGGGAAGCGATCGGGGCCCAGGAGAGGCGTGAATCTGGGGCCCAGAAGAGGCGAGGGCCCAGGGGCAGCACGGGCCAGCCCACACTGCGATAAGTGTGCACGCTCGGTCTGTCAAGCAGAGCTGGTCTCCAGTTAGTCTTGGGTAATCCTTGCCACTGGACCAAGACCTAGCTCTGTCAAGTCCGTGTGGTGGCTGGTGTGTAACGACCACCACACGTTAAAAAAATCCAAGCACAGGCATCTTCCACCCTTCACGATATAGTTTGGGATCTGGAATATTAGGTCCTTCATTGAAACACCTGTGAACTCATCCCTTTTTGGCATAAAAGCAAGTCATCCTCGCTTCGAGGGACTGCCTATGCTGATGATGAATGTCAGACACTGGGAAGTTTGCTGAACATGATGTAAGTAATGATAATTTGAATCATATTTGGAATGGCTAGAGCTACTGGGTGATTGCAATGACGTCGACAAGATAGAATATTTTCTTCTCGGTTATTATCCCCCAAATCTATGGCTGATTTTTTAAAAACTTAATGTCCTCTGAAAAATCAAGGGAAAAATCTTTTGAACAACAGGCTCAGATTTTAGTGATACATTACAGGCTGAAAACCCCTCCTGGTTGCGGAATACTTCAGATTTCAGAAACATGATTAAAATGAAGTCAGAGCCATTTCCATTTATATTGTTATTTTAAAACTGTCACTTATTTTGAGTTTTGCACTTTTTTAAAATGACGATTTGCAAGTTCATTTTGTTTGTGGATTGAGGGATGAATTCTTTCAAAAGAAGTTTGCTTTTGAAGTCACCCTAGATATGGAAATGGCAAATCACAATACACAGGAACCATCAGGAAAAGCAAACTTAACCAGTGATTCATGTACATAAAAGAATTGCTGTTCCCACAGAGAAATGGATACAGAAGTATCTTCAGATGCAACATTCATTAGGAATTACAACATTCAGAATTACAACAATTCTGAACAGGGTAAACAAAACTGTTACCATTGTAATGGAAATTTAAGAATGTAAAACACCATGAATCTCAAAATTGAACATGTAGCCAAAATATGCAGGAAAAGGAAGCAGATGACACAGATTGGGACATTTTAGCAGATGAAGATTTTCGGGGAGCCTTTGCTGTATATCAGGCGTAGGGGTGGAGAAGGACAACAGCACAGAATTGTATCTAAATGGAGTTCATAGAATCATAGAAAATTACGACACAGAAGGAGGCCATTCGCCCATTATGTCTATGCTGTTAGTTGCAGCTATATACTGGACCAACTGTATCAATTTTGCCATTACACACATTGCTCACCATGTCTGGTCTGGCTTATATGTGACTCCAGACCCACAGCCAAGTGGTTGATTTTTAACGGCCCTCTGAAATGGCCTAGCAAGCCACTCAGTTGTAACAAAACCGCTACGAGGAACAATAAGAATAAAACCAAACGGATCAGCCAACATTGACATCGGCACTGGCTACGGACATGACAACGGCATATCCAGCCCAGTCAACCCTGCAAAGTCCTCTTCACCAACATCTGGGGACTTGTTCCAAAATTGGGAGAGCTGTCACTCAGACTAGTCAAGCAACAGCCTGACATAGTCATACTCACAGAATCATATCTTTCAGCCAATGTCCCAAACTCCTCCATCACCATTTCTGGGTATGCCCTGTCCCACCGACAGGACAGACCCACCTGAGGTGGCGACACAGTGGCGCACACTTGGGAGGGATTGGCCTTGGGAGTCCTCAACATTGACTCCAGACCCCATGACGTGTCATGGCTTCACTTCAAGCATGGGCAAGAAAACCTCCTGTTGACTACCACCTACCGCCCTCCCACAGCTGTTGAATCAGTACTCCTCCATGTTGAACACCACTTGGAAGAAGCACTGAGGGTAGCAAGGGTACAGAATGGGTGGGGGGATTCAATGTCCATCACCAAGAGTGGCTCGGTACCACCACTACTGACTGAGCTGGCCGAGTCCTGAAGGACAAAGCTGCCAGACTGGGCCTGAAGCAGGTGGTGAGAGAACCAACACGAGGGAAAAACCTATTTGACCTCGTCCTCACCAATCTACCTGTCGCAGATGCATCTGTCCATGGAAGCATTGGTAGCAGTGACCATCGCACAGTTACTGTGGAGACGAAGTCCTGTCTTCACACTGAGGACACCCTCCATCGTGTTGTGTGGCACTACCACCTTGTTAAATGGGATAGATTCAGAACAGATCTAGCAGTTCAAAACTGGGCATCCATGAGATGCTGTGGGACATCAGCAGCAGCAGAATTGTATTCCACACAATCTGTAACCTTATGGCCCGGCATATCCCTCCCTCTGCCATTACCATCAAGCCATGGGAACAACCATGGTTCAATAAGGAGTGTAGAAGAGCATGCCAGGAGCAGCACCAGGTGTACCTAAAAATGAGGTGCCAAACTGGGGAAGCTACAACGCAGGACTACATGCATGCTAAACAGCAGAAGCAGTATGCTATAGACAAGGCTAAGTGAATGGTGGTGGACCATTAAACAACAGGAGGAGGAGGCTCCATGAATATCCCCATACTCAATAGTGGCGGAATCCAACACGTGAGTGCAAAAGACAAGACTGAAGCGTTTGCAACCATCTTCAGCCAGAGGGGCCAAGTGGATGATCCCTATCGGCCTCCTCCAGAGGTCCCCACCATCACAGAAGCCAGTCTCAACCAATTCAATTCACTCCACATAATATCAAGAAGTGACTGTGCACATTGGATGCAGCAAAGGCTATGGGCCCCGACAACATCCCAGCTGTCGTGCTGAAGATTTGTGCTCCAGAACTAGCCACGCCTCTAGCCGAGCTCTTCCAGTACAGCTACAATACTGGCATCTATCCGACAATGCAGAACACTGTCCAGGTATGTCCTGTCCACAAAAAGTAGGACAAATCCAATCTGGCTAATTACCGCTCCATCAGTCCACTTTCAATCATCAGCAAAGTGATGGAAGGTGTCATCGACAGTTCTATCAAGCGGCACTCACAAATAACCTGTTCACCGATGCCCAGTTTGGGTTGTGCCAGGACCACGCAGCTCCAGACCTCATTACAGTCTTGGTCCAAACATGGACAAAAGAGCTGAATTCCAGAGGTGAGGTGAGAGTGACTGCCCTTGACATCAAGGCAGCATTTGGCCAAGTGTGGCATCAAGGAGCCCTCGTAAAACTGAAATCAATAGAAAACAGGGGGAAAACTCACCACTGGCTGGAGTCATACCAAGCACAAAGGAAGATTGTTGTGGTGGTTGGAAGTCAATCATCACAGCCCCAGGACATCACTGCAGGAGTTCCTCAGGGCAGTGACCTAGGTCCAACCATCTTCAGCTGCTTCATCAGTGACTTTCCCTCCATCATAAGTTCAGAAGTGGGGATGTTCGTTGATGACTGCACAGTGTTCAGTGATATTTGCAACTCCTCAGATAATGGAGCAGTCCATGCCCGCCTACAGCAAGACATGGACAGCATTCAGGCTTGGGCTGATAAGTGGCAAGTAACATTCACACCACACAAATGCCAGGCAATGAGTATCTCCAACAAGCGAAAGTCTAACCACTGCCCCTTGACATTCAACGACATTACCATCGCCAAATCCTCCACCATCAACATCCTGGGGGTCACCATTGACCAGAAATTTAACTGGACCAACCACATAAATACTGTGACTACAAGAGCAGCTCAGAGGTTGGGTATTCTGTGGCAAGTGTCTCAGTTTCTGATTCCCCACAGTCTTTTCCACCATCTACAAGACACAAGTCAGGAGTGTGATGGAATACTCTCCACTAGCCTGGATGAGTGCAGCTCCAACAACACTCAAGAAGCTCGACATCATCCAGGACAAAGCAGCACGCTTGATTGGCACCTCATCCACCACCTTAAACATTCACTCCCTGCACCACCAGCATACTGTGACTGCAGTGTGTACCATCTACAAGATGCACTACAGCAACTAGCCAAAGCTTCTTCGTCAGCACCTCCCAAACCTGCGACCTCTACCACCTAGAAGGACAAGAGCACTAGGCGCATGGGAACACCAACACCTCCACTTTCCCCTCCAAGTCACACACCATCCTGACTTGGAAGTATATCGCCGTTCCTTCATCGTTGCTGGATCAAAATCATGGAACTCCCTCCCTAACAGCACTGTGGGAATACCTTCACCACACGGCCTGCAGTGGTTCAAGAAGGCGGCTTGCCACCATCTTATCAAGGGCAATTAGGGATGGGCAATAAATGCTGGCCTTGCCAGCGACACCCACATCCCATGAATGAATAAAAAAGAAATGTGTCATTCGAAGAAACTGCCATGACATTAAAACATTTGAATGTGAAAATAATGTTCGCTAGTTGAAGAAATGTACCTGTTGAGTATAGAGGGCAAGGCACAACCAGCATTGTTTAGTAGAAACTGCATATATTCTAAGCAGCAGTGTTTCCCCAGCCCTGTCACCATTTGCTGATCAAAATTTGCATTTTTTGGGGGGCTGTTAGCAAGTATGGACTTTCATATATGCACGAATCCATACAGTTCCGTACAAGAGTTAACAGTGGAAATTTGTGTTCACAAACAAAAGTTGGGGAAACATGCAAGTCCCACATTGACATGACTATCCTTTGGTGGCAGAAAGAGATTGAGAACCTTAAGCTTCATTTTAAATTTGAGAATCCTGTATTTTATTGCAAGACTACACTGCATTCATGAGTGTTATTAGTACGAGCAGGAATGGGACTTGAACCTACAGCCTTCTGACTCAGAGGCAAGTGTACTACCAACTGAGCCACAGCTGACACTACAATATGACAATACAACATTTCTTCATGGCATATCATTAACAAGCCTGCAACAGGCCTTAAACAAATGCTGACTTTTTTTCAATTTTTCATTAATGTTTGCACTGAGTGGAGATAATTTGAAACTTTTGCCAATAGTATAAGACAGGCGCTATCGAAGCAGCCCTTCTTTATACAGCTCGTCCGAACTCCAATTGAAATCAATGGAAAGGAGAGGAAAATTCGGCGAGGGTAAGAGGGGTGTCCAATTCCCATTTTGCACTATCCCCAGTGTTTTGAAATGGTAGAAAACGCATTCATATTAGCACTGACACCAGGTCTGTGTGCCACATTTCACCTGATGGTTTTTATACACCACTCCATAGCTGCTAACCTTTAACACCCAGCAGAAAATATAGCCATACAGTTAACAAATCTTAAGTGGATGTAATTAAGCACGTTTTAAAGAGCCAGTAAATATATATAAAGGTAAGTAATGGTAATAATGGTTTTTTGATAATAAAGAAGGGAGAAACAGTATACCTGTAAAAATGTGACATCCATAATTCCAACACTGGGAATGCAGCAAAATTGAAAGCATATTTTATGCAACATAATCTGCAAACTGGGTGGAAAATTATTATGCAAGATGTACTTTTACCTAGGAAAATTAAAGATAATGAATGTCTTTGACTTTGATTTAGCAATTATTTCAGTAAGTTTATTCCTGTGCTGATGTCAATGATATATATCTGAACATAGGGATATGCACAAATGTGTTGCTTACTATAACTGCTGCAGTTTCCAAAGTGAAAAATATGATCACATAAGTTCAAATTGAAACAATGAGATTATATTTTGAGCAGCTATGGACATAATTATGCAATCTATTTATAACACTTTCTTTTTAATTATCATGCTAAATTGTTCAGAGATGTTGCAGCCTGGAATTAAAGCATGAATTTATAATGTTGACAGCTCAAAGTGGAGCCACTTATCTCTAAACCGTTAGATATTCCAGAGTTCTAGTCAGAAACATGCATATGCATTTTTAAATCATGTAATTAATACAGCATACATAGCATTGTCAATTTTCAAAAGAACTAGAGTGAATGAAAATGCCTTAAATGAAAATTCATAACAAATTCATTTCAAAGGACCCTGACACTACTCAAACCATTTACTTAATCTCAGTCTTAATATCAATCAATTCATGTTCAACAGGTAGGGTTCGAAGTACAAGTAAATGTAAGGGGAGTACCCGTCGAGGAACGACGGGCCTTGATACGGGACAGAGACAAAAGACAGAGGGGTGAATTTTATCACCTTTTTTCAGCACATTAGCAGTATATTAATAGCGCAGAAAATTATTTTAATTAGGAAAATTGGAAATTGGAAGCCCTTTCCGCCTGATTTCCACTGTTAAAACGCTTCTGAGTTTCTTTGCACTTTCAGATTTCCTTCGAGCTGCTGTTGAGTCCCGAGTTGCATATTTCAGAGTGAGGGCCAATGGGGCTCCAGCTCCCACTTTCCTGGTTTTACACTCCTGATGCGCTCAGCCTGATTTGGAACGCGCAGCAGCACCCAGGCTCCGCTGATCATGGCGGAGATGAAGAGCTCCTGACACCGAAGAGTCAGGTTTTGAATGTAGATTTCTTCCACTGGAAAACACTTTTTAAAAGTGCCTTGTTAGTTACTCTCCTTACAGAGATCTGGGTTTGCTTCTGACTGCTCCTCAAAGGGTCAGACCATTAGCAGATTCTTGGCTCCCCCCACCCACAGTGAGGGCTTGTCAGGAGCAGGTATGGCATCCCCTCTGGTCGTGCCCTTATATGCCATTATAATGGAGGAAGAGGTGGAACAGCACTGGATGAAGCAAGGAGAATGAAGCAGAATCTAAAGCAATTCATACGTACATTTTAACAGTACTGTAAGCGTTATTAGTAAAGCTAGTGTTTTATTCTGAAATCTCTGTCCTGTCGCCAGCTGGCTCATAAGCAATAGGAGCTTACTTATAGAAGGTGATGTGGCTTTCTTATTGTTTATGGTATGAAACAGACTCCGGAAGCTCAGATGTATGTGTGACAGTCTTCCAGGCAACCTTGAGGAGGCAGCCATGATGATCTTTCATGCCCCAGAATATTAACCAACTCACCAGGTGCAGACATTACTGTGATGTGTATTTACCTCTTTCCACAGATGTCCGCTCACAAACTGTAATTCAGAATTAGTGTGATGAAAAAGCACAACAGATTCTCATACAAATGAAAGCTGCTAGACTTGACTGTCTGATGCAGATTATACCAGGATTCCACATAATACTGGATGTGGTGTATAAATGCTTTGAGCCACACCGTTAAAAAACTCCTGGAGATTTATAAAAGGGCAAAGAGATTTATGGATCTGCCATGGTTGACCTTGATAATGGACATGAACCAATTCAAAAATATACGTTGTAGCCTCTCCCCTAGGATGTATCAGCAAAAGTTGACGAGGCCCAACATAATCTGTTCTGTCACTGAAGTCTCTAACTTCAAATGCATTGATTTGTACATTCAAAGAGCAAATTATCAAATGTTCTTATGGAAGACAGTTAATTAAGCCTTTCCAAGAATATTTCCTCCAGCTGGGAAAAGCTGGATGATGAGAGAGGGACTGAAGTATCATATAAGGAAGACTTCTGCTCTTCAGATGACATCCCAAGGCCTGGCGTTCCCATATGATTTCCTCCCAAATATCAGCATAATCTGGGTGGAATCGAATGTAATAGCACTAATGATTGCGGAATTTTAAGCGTAAATGTGTTGCACCCATAACCATGTTCCATTGGAGTATCCACGATCTTTTACAGTGGTTCAAAAGTTTGGCCTCAAACTGTAATTGTGGGACATGTAACTCTAACGTTAATGAGATGCCACAAATAGATTCTTGTGTGAGTGTGGGAGGAGAACTCTGCCAGAATCTATTTAATCAAAGAATGCTGCTGATGACATTGAATTATATTATATTAATTGTGATATCATGATCAATTTAGAAAGTGGTAAAAATAGACAGTAAGTAAAAATGACATTTATGGTAATGCAAATAGTTTGATATATTTAATTTCCTCTTTAGACATTATATACAGTGCCAGAGTGTCCTGAATTATTGATTTGATTGGGTGTTTAATGATGCTTCCCCACTCTAATTCAACAACAGCCAACAGAAAAATATAACACTTGGTTACCATTTTCAATGCAAATTGTTAGCCCGGAATTTTGTGGATTGCAGTTATTCAGAAATTTACGTTGGTTCAGCGCTGGTCTTGCTGATGGCAACTTAATGCCCAAATTTCCTGAGAAGCTTGTTTACCTTCGCCGGATCATAAAAACCGATAAAGCAAGCCCAAATTCAGCGGTATTATCTTGCATTCCAACTTCTATGTTCTAAATAATTGGACAGAGGCTTAAATTTATGGTAGATGTAGTCAGCTGCAGCTCAGTGGTAGCACTCTCATCTCTGAGTCAGAAGGTTATGGGTTCAAGTCCCACTCCAGGAACTTGAGCACAGAAATCTAGGCCGAAAGTCCAGTGCAGTGCTAAAGGTGTGCTGCACTGTCGGAGGTGCCTTCTTTCGGATGAGATGTTAAACCAAGACTTCTGTCCAATCATTTAGAATGTAGAAATTAGAATGCAAGATTTATATGGAAGGATTAAAAATTGTATGTTTGAATGTGGAAGCATGAATAGTTATCAAAGTGTCACTTTCCTAAATATAATCAAAGCTTTAGACCTGAGAAATGCAGTTATATCTCCATTAACACTGATATCGAGCGACTTCAGGTCCTGCTGCACCTTAACCTATTATCAGTCCATTACTGGCGTAAATTCATGAAACTCATTTGACCTGGTCTATTGCTTGGGGGCAGAGTTACATAAATGAAGGACAGAGGGTTTTGGCGGGCTCGGAAGCAGTAAAATGATTGACGAAATCCACGCACAGCGATGTTTTGGCGCAAAACTGACGTTAATCAGTTATGCCCAAATTTCCTTGGATTGAAAACAGCGCAACTCCATTCTTACCCCATCGTTACACTGAATGTTCCAATAAATTCCATTATTTCATACAAAAGAAAAATACTGCGGAATCTGGAAGAAAAACAGAAAATGCTGGAAATCTCAGCAGGTCAGGCAGCATCTGTGGAGAGGAAGCAGAGTTAACGTTCCGGGTCGAGGACCCTTCGTCAGAATATATATTTAGTTTGAATTTTGTGTCAGTAATTTTCCTCGCAATTAAAACTCGGAAAAGATACAACAGTCAATCAACATCTGTAGATAATTAATGAGATACTCAGCTTCTGGTATGTTGGCCTTCATAGCTAGGGGATTTGAGTATAGGAGCAGGAAGATCTTACTGCAGTTGTACAGGGCCTTAGTGAGGCCTCACCTGGAATATTGTGTTCAGTTTTGGTCTCCTAATCTGAGGAAGGATGTTCTTGCTATTGAGGGAGTGCAGCGAAGGCTCACCAGACTGATTCCCGGGATGGCAGGACTGACATACGAGGAGAGGCTGGATCGACTGGGCCTGTATTCACTGGAGTTTAGAAGGATGAGAGGGGATCTCATAGAAATATATAAAATTCTGACGGGACTGGACAAGTTAGATGCAGGAAGAATGTTCCCGATGTTGGGGAATCCAGAACCAGGGGACATAGTCTAAGGATAAGGGGTAAGCTATTTAGGACTGAGGTGAGGAGAAACTTCTTCACTCAGAGAGTTGTTAACCTGTGGAATTCCCTACTGCAGAGCGTTGTTGATGCCAGTTCATTGGATGTATTCAAGAGGGAGTTAGATATGGCCCTTATGGCTAAAGAGATCAAGGGGTATGGAGAGAAAGCAAGAAAGGGGTACTGCGGTGAATGATCAGCCATGATCTTATTGAATGGTGGTACAGGCTCGAAGGGCCGAATGGCTTACTCCTGCACCTATTTTCTATGGTTCTATGTTTCTAGCTCGATCATCCACCAATTTAAATACAAGTTGCTTGTTTGCACTATTCTGCCTGCTGCTTTCAGCAATACAGAGTTTTTGGGCAGTTTACCAATATTATTTAAACCCTTTATTTATTTAAATGCATTTACATTGAAAAATAGTTCTCTTCTCTCTGCTTGCTAGTCAAATTCACATGTACATTACAACAGTGACTATTGGCTGTAAAGCGCTTTGAGATGTCAGGCGGTCGTGAAAGACATTATATAAATGCAAGTCTTTCTTTCTTTTACTTCTTGTACTCATCATCATCATAGGTGGTCCCTTGTATCGAGGATGACTTGCTTCCACGCCAAAAAGGTCTGAGTTCACAGGTGTTTCAATGAAGGACCTAATATTCCAGGTCGTGAAATACATGTTGAAAGGTAAAAAATGCCTGTGCGTGGATTTTTTTAACGTGTGGAGACCGTTGCACACCAGTCTTGACAGAGCTAGGTCTTGGTCCAATGGCAAGGATTAACCAAGATGACTGGAGACCAGCTCCGCTGCATGGACCTAGTGCGCACACATATCGCAGTGTGGGCTGGCCCGTGCTGCCCCTGAGCCCTCGCCTCTTCTGGGCTCCGAACTCACGCCTCTCCTGGACCCCGATCACATCGCTCCACGATTTCTTGCCGCTCCTCTGCCTCGACCTCACCGCTCCTTCGCCCCGACCTCACTGCTCCTGATGTACCTGCCCGCGCTCCAATCAGCCACCTGGATTTTGGTGATGTCCAATCCAGTCGCCCTCTTCACAGCCTTCACTCTCCTGCACCAGCACGCACTGTACCTTGAAGTGGTATGCTCCACGCAGAGTTTAGGCCTCTGGATTACCAGACCAATAACATAAATACTACTAACTAATAGTCTAGTAGCTATTTTTACATCCTTTTTCAGTTTGAATTGTTTGTAGAGCACACTAGGCCAAGTCTCTCTTGGAGCAGACATGTATAAACAATACCTAACAATATAAAATTGCTTCTCTGAAGCATTAATGTTAACTAATGACAGAGTATAAAACCATATTACTGCAGTCTATAACACATTATTTGTTTTGTTGCTAAAGCTATCTGACGTGCAATGTTCCTGCTAAGGTGCACGCTCGCGCAGCCGCACAGGTATCTGAAAGGTTCCATGCAGGCCGCTCACTGGCTTTTCCATTGTAAATACTGCGCATGTGCAGAAATTTAAAGGGACCGCACATTAAAAGAAACAGGCTACACAGAACAAAGCGCAGCTTACAGGGAACATTGATGACATGTATGATTTACTCTGTTTTATTTTAATTGTGGAAGCACAGATTACATACATTTCTGAATAGAGGGTCACAATTTTTATATCACAATTTGTCTCATTGTGTATGCTCATCTAGCAGCAACAATGTATTTCTCTGTACGTTATTTTTTTCTATCATATAGGATTTGAGGAAAATGGCATCAGATTTAAAGGAGACAAAAACACATTGGGTGCATTGAATAAATGTATTTTCAGATGTAAAAACGTAATTAAAGATATTGCATTACAATAGATGTACGACTGCGAAATAACTCAAGGGTAATAAAATATTATAAGGAAAATAATTTGAGGTGAGGGGCATTCTAACAAGCAAAACAAAGCTTATTCAAAAAGACAAACTAATTGATATACCTGCCATAGAAACTCTGCTCTCTATTTTTGTGAAATGATGATAAACAGAAAAGCTAATAATGTCAAAAAACACTACTCAAAGGTTTCAATAACAGTGCATTGAATTTTGCAGTAAAATTGAAGGTGCCCAAACGTTGCTCACTGTTATTAAATCAGACAGCAACTTCCAGCGACCACACATGTGCAGTTAATTGCGTAAATCAGAAAGTCAATGTCCGAGATGCTCATCAAGAGACTTGGCATCGAAGTACATGGATAGGTGTGAAGTTGCTGAACTTACCTGATGTACACGCACTAGACCCATTAGAAAAAGTTAGTGCTTGTCCATTCCAGTATAAGTACACATTTAATGACATAAGTCTTAATTACTGTCGAACAATCACTCTAGCACTGAAAATTAATTTTAACAAGTGTGGAGTCTCATTCTTACAGATTTTAATTCTTGATAGATTTGAAAAAGTACATTTAAATAAAATACATTTATTTTACTTTTTCTTCCTGTCTGATTTATCTCTTTCTCATAATCCAATCACATTTTTCCCCTCTTTATTCTGCTTTCTGTACCTGATTTGTCATTGAATTAAATATTCTAACTGACACTTCCTGGTTCAGACTCTGTGCTGCTCAATAATGATTCTTCAATCTACAGGTTAAATAGATATAGTTGCTTGCCATGTTCACACAGGTCCCAGATGCTCTGTAGAGTGTGCTGTGCTTTTTCGACAATTAGCCAAGAGAAACTTCAAGTGCAAAAGCCCATAAAAAGTCTATGGGTAAGTGCAGTGGAACAAAGATTTATTCATTTCTAACTGCAAGAGACCTCCCATTGAAATTTTGGGTCTTGTCTGCACATATTCACACTTATGGCAGAAACTATCTACCCAAAATGTTTTTAGCGATGAAGTATAGAGTTATCATCATAACGTCATATTTTTTCTTCATTTCAAGTTTACATCAGCCCAGTGCCTGGGACAATGTATACGCACTTTTCATTTCCTTTTAATGCTTACCTCAGAAATGTTGTTAAAAATGGGCAAAATGTATTTTGTCCATCATTAAATAATTATTGGAAGACAAGAGGAACTTTAACAGCAGTCTCCAATTTGATAAATCTTTTTGGTTTAGATCCATGAACAACAACAACTTATATTTATATAGTGCCTTTAATGTAGTAAAACATTTCAAGGCACTTCACTGGAGCGTTATCAAACAAAATTTGACACCGAGCCACATAAGAAGATATTACAATAGATGACCAAAAGCTTGGTCAAAGAGGTAACTTTTAAGAAGCGTCTTAAAGGAGGAAAGAGAGGTAGAAAGGCAGAGAGCTTTAGGAAGGAAATCCCAGAGTTTAGGGCCTCGGCAACTGAAAGCATGGCTGCCAATGGTGAAGCGATTAAAATAGGGGATGCGCAAGAGGCCAGAATTGGAGGAGTGTAGAAATCTCAGTGGATTCTAGGGCTGGAGGCGGTTTCAGCCATTTTAGTCAGACGCAGGATTGATTTTTTCGGGAGCAGTAGTTCAAATGTCAGATACAGATTGGATATTCCTCCTTTTCAACAGCAATCCATATTGTAATGGCCATCTTTCACTTTGTCCATCAGTTCCCCATAGTGTTACTATGCACCCTCCACAGGGAAATTTCTTAATTCAGTTGCTATGCCTTACCATTTGGTTAACTGGATTCCGAAAGGTTACCATTATTGATAAGGTTATGAACACTTTTCAACCACTCGCTGAACACCTACCACCATCATGTACACGTTTGTAGAATGTTACAACAAGAACAACTTGTATTTATATAGCGCCTTTAATGTAGTAATACATCCCAAACTGTTTCACAGGAGTATTATGAGACAGAAAATCTGAAACTGAGCCACATAGGAGAAATAAGGGCAGATGACCAAAAGCTTTGTCAAAGAGGTAGGTTTTAAGGAGCGTCTTAAAGGAGGAAAGAGAGGTAGCGAGACAGAGAGGTTTAGGCAGGGAACTCAAGAGATTAGGGCCTAGGCAACAGAAGGCATGCCCACCAATGGTTGAGCGATTATAATCAGGGATGCTCAAGAGGGCAGAATTAGAGGAGTGCAGACATCTCGGAGGGTTATGGGGCTGAAGGAGATTACAGAGATTACAGAGGCCATGGGGGGATTTGAAAACAAGGATGAGAATTTTGAAATGAAGGCATTGCTTAACTGGGAGCCAATGTAGGCCAGCAAGCACAGTGGTGATGGGTGAGTGGGACTTGGTGCAAGTTAGGACATGGACAGCCAATTTTTGAATCACCTCTAGTTTACATAAGGTAGAATGTGGGAGGCCAGCCAGGAGTGCGTTGTAATAGTCAAGTCTAGAGGTAACAAAGGCAAGGATGATGGTTTCAGCAGTGGATGAGCTGAGGCAAGGGCGGAGACGGCCGATGTTATGGAGGTGGAAATAGGCGGTCTTAGTTTTGCTGCGGTTATCTGGTCGAAAGCTCATTTCAGGGTCAAATATGATACCAAGCTTACGAAAAGTGTGGTTCAGCCTCAGACAAATGTTGGGGAGAGGGATGAAGTCATTGGCTAGGGAACAGAGTTTGTGGCGGGGACCAAAAACAATGGCTTCGGTCTTCCTAGAATTTAATTGGAGAAAATTCCTGCTCATCCAGAACTGGACGTCGGACAAGCAGTCTGACAATTTAGAGATCATGGAAGGGTCGAGAGATGTGGTAGTGAGATAGAGCTGGGTGTTATCAGCGTACATGTGGAAACTAATGCCGTGTTTTCGGATTATGTCACCAAGGGGCAACACGTAGATGAGAAATAGGAGGGGGCCAAGGATAGATCCTTGGGGGACACCAGAGGTAACGATGCGGGAGCAGGAAGAGAAGCCATTGCAAGTGATTCTCTGGCTACGATTGGATAGATAAGAATGGAACCAGGAGAGTACAGTCCCACCCAGCTGGACGACGATAGAGAGGCATTGGAGAAGGATGGAGTGGTCAACCGTGTCAAAGGCTGCAGACAAGTCAAAAAAGAGGAGGAGGGATAGTTTGCCTTTGTCACAGTCACAAAGGATGTCATTTGTGACTTTGATGAGAGCCGTTTCGGTACTGTGATAGGGGCAGAAACCTGATTGAAGGAATTTAAACATGGAGTTGCAGCAAAGATGGGCACAGATTTGGGAGACGATAACATATTCAAGGACTTTGGAGAGGTAAGGGAAGCTGAAGATGGGGTGGTAGTTTGCAAGGACGGAGGCTTCAAGGGTTGGTTTATTGAGGAGAGGGGTGAAGATGGCAGATTTGAGGGAGAGGGTGACAGTACCTGAGGAAAGAGAACCGTTAACAATGTCAGCTAACATAGGAGCCATAAAAAGAAATTGGGTGGTCAGCGGTTTGGTGGGAATAGGGTCGAGAGAGCAGGAAGTGGGTCTCATGGACAAGATGAGCTCGGCGAGGTCATAGGTAGAGATCGGAGAGAAACTGGAGAAAGATGTGAGGTCAGGTCTAGGGCAGGGGGGCTTCTTCGAGGAAGTTTGGCCGGGTGGGCTAGGGGAAAGAAAGGAAGTGGCAGAGGCAGCTGAATGGATGATCTCAATCTTAGAGACAAAAAAGTCCATGAGCTCCTCACACTTGTTGTCAGAGGTGAGGATGGAGGAGACGGGGAGAGGTGTTTAAGAAGATGGTTAGCAGTGGAGAATAGAAAACAGGGTTTTCCAAAATGATTCTGGAATAGTGAGCAAATTTGGCAGACGAGAGCAGGAACCAATAATGCTTTATGTGGTCCAGTCAGATCTGGCGGTGAATGGCTAAACTAGTTGTCCGCCATAGCTGTTCAAGTCTGCATCCCTTGGACTTAATGGAGTGAAGATGAGGGCTGTACCTAGGTAAATGGCCAAGGTGAGAGAGAGTAATGGTTTTAATAGGGACTAGGGCATCAAAGAGGTATGATTGAGCAGATCGGTGAATGGAGGGCTAAAGGTTGGACAGTTGGAAGTTCATAAGTGCAGTTGTAAGAGAATTGGGAGAGAGTTTTTTCCAAGGCTGGACACAGAAGGAAGCAGGGTTGGTGGAGGGGGGTGGTAGTGGAAGGGAGATGTGGGTGGGGAACGATACGAGGACGTGATCAGAGATGGCCTAATCTGCGATTGACACGATGGGAGTAGCGAGGCCACAAGAGATGGCAAGGCCGAGGGGGTGGCCGTGAATATGTGTTGGGAGTTTACATGGGGGGAGAGATTTGGGAGGATAGGTGGCTAGTGAACTCAGAAGACACTGAACATGATGAATTGAGATGGAATTTGACATCACCAAGAATTAGAAGTCGTTCAGTGCAGAGGCTGAGGGAGGAAAGCAGTGAAGATATCTCGGTGATAACATTTTTATGGTACTTGGGTGGGCAGTAAAGAACAAGAATTTTAAATGAGAGATGAGAGGGATGGAATAAGATGAGATGTTCAAAGGAGGAGAAAGTACCGGAGAAGTAGGGAGACAGATCAAGGTGTGATTTGATGTTGAGAGCCACACCGCCACCACGGCAGTCTGAGCAGGGCAAGTGGTGGGAAGTGGGGAGGCTTCATTTAAGGGTAGGATGTCATCGCCCCTCAACCAGGTTTCCGTCAGCGCCATGATGTCCGTTGTGTATCTGTAAAGTTCCGCCACCAGGGAGCTCATCCCTTGACGTCTCAAGGGATCCCAGCATCCGTTGTTAGCACTGTATATAAGCCGGCCCCATGGCCTGTTCCTCACTCTGGAGTGTTTTATTAAAGACAGGTCACTGTTACTTTTACCTCGCTGTGTGCAGTCTCATCTGTGTTAGGAACACAATAACTGGTGACGAGAATACGAATCCAACACAAAGATGCAGCAAACTGTGGGCATCCTGGAGAAGTTCTCGGAGGGTGAGGACTGGGAAGCCTATGTCGAACGGCTAGACCAGTACTTTGTAGCCAATGAGCTGGACGGAGAAGGAAGTGCTGCAAAAAGGAGAGCAGTCCTCCTCATAATCTGCGGGGCACCGACCTACAGCCTCATGAAGAGTCTTCTGGCTCCGGTGAAACCCACAGATAAGTCATATGAGGAGCTGTGTACACTGGTTCGGGAGCATCTTAACCCGTGGGAGAGCATGCTGATGGCGAGGTATCGGTTCTACACGTGCCAGCGATCTGAAGGTCAGGAAGTGGTGAGCTACGTCGCCGAGCTAAGGCGTCTTGCAGGACAATGTGAGTTTGATGGCTCCCTGGAGCAAATGCTCAGAGACTTTTTTCTGCAATTTCGAGCCTCAGAGAGAGGAGCAGATGCTGAAGTACACGGGGTGCACACATTTTCGACGAAATGTCCACCTATAATGCTCAACGTAAAATTGAATGGCTTACCCATAGCCATGGAACTGGACACTGACGCTAGCCAATCCATCAAGAGTAAAAAGATGTTTGAGAGACTGTGATGCAATAAGGCACTCAGACCAGCCCTGAGCCCCATCCACACTAAACTGGGAACGTACACCAAGGAGCTTATCACTGTCCTGGGCAGTGCCATGGTCAAAGTCACCTACGAGGGCACGGTGCACATACTGCCACTCTGGATTGTCCCAGGCAATGGCCCCACACTGCTTGGAAGGAGCTGGCTGGGCAAAATCCGCTGGAACTGGGATGACATCCCAGCGCTATCACATGTCGATGAGGCCTCATGTACCCAGGTTCTTAAAAATTTCCTTCCCTTTTTGAGCCAGGCATTGAAAACTTTTCCGGGGTGAAGGTACGGATCCACTTGGTCGCAGAGGCACGACCCATTCACCACAAGGCATGATGAGGGAGAGAGTGGAAATTGAGCTGGACAGGCTGCAATGCGAGGGCATCATCTCCCCAGTGGAATTCAGTGGGTGGACCAGCCCGATTGTTCCAGTACTCAAAAGTGATGGCACGGTCAGGATTTGCGGCGATTAGAAAGTAACTATTAATCGTTTCTTGCTACAGGACCAATACCCGCGACTTAAGGCAGACGACCTATTTGCGACACTGGCAGGAGGCAAGACGTTCACCAAGCTTGACCTGACTTCGGCCTACATGACGCAGGAGCTGGAGAAGTCTTCGAAGGACCTCACCTGCATCAACACGCACAAGGGACTGTTCATCTACAACAGATGCCCATTTGGAAGTCGGTCGGCTCCAGCGATCTTCCAGAGAAACATGGAGAGCCTACTCAAGTCAGTACCACACACGGTGGTCTTTCAGGATGATATATAGGTGACGGGTCGGGATACCGCCGAGCACCTACAAAACCTGGAGGAGGTCCTCCAGTGATTGGATCACGTAGGGCTGCGTCTTCATGGCAACAGAAGTGGAGTTTTTGGGGAGAAAGATCGCGGCGGACGGCATTCGGCCCACAGACGCCAAGACAGAGGCTATCAAGAACGCGCCCAGGCCACAGAACGTCACGGAGCTGTGGTCATTCCTGGAACTCCTCCACTATTTTGATAACTTCCTACCAGGGTTAAGCACCCTTTTAGAGCCCCTACTTGTGTTATTGTGCAAAGGTAAGAACTGGGTATGGGGAAAAAACCAAGTAATTGCTTTTGAGAAAGCCAGAAACATTTTATGCTCCAACAAGCTGCTTGTATTGTATAACCCGTGTAAAAGACTTGTGCTAGCTTGTGATGCGTCGTACGGAGTCGGGTGTGTATTACAACAAGCTAACGTTGCAAGGAAGTTGCAACCTGTCACCTATGCTTCCAGGAGCTTATCTAAGGCCGAGAGGGCCTACAGCATGATTGAGAAAGAGGCATTAGCGTGTGTGTTCGGGGTAAAGAAAATGCATCAGTTTCTGTTTGCCTCAAATTTGAGCTGGAAACCGATCACAAGCCCCTCACATCCCTGATCGCTGAAAACAAGGGAATAAATACTAATGCCTCAGCCCGCATACAAAGGTGGGCACTCGCGCTATCAGCGTATAACTATACCATCCGCCACAGGCCAGGCACCGAGAACTGTGTGGATGCTCTCAGTCGGCTACCATTGCCCACCACGGGGGTGGAAATGGCGCAGCCTGCAAACTTGTTGATGGTGGCACAGCCACAGACTTGTTGATGGTCATGGAAGTGTTTGAAAATTATAAATCACCTGTCACGGCTCGCCAGATTAGGACTTGGACCAGCCAAGATCCTCTGCTCCCTAGTAAAAAACTGTGTATTGCATGGGAGCTGGGCCAGCATCCCCTTTGAAATGCAAGAGCTAATCAAGCTGTTCCAGCGGCGAAAGGACGAGCTGTCCATTCAGGCAGACTGCCTGTTGTGGGGTAACCGCGTAGTGCTACCAAAAAAGGGCAGGGAGATGTTCATCTCAGATCTCCACAGCACACTCCTGGGTATAGTAATGATGATAGCGATAGCCAGATCCCACGTGTGGTGGCCCGGTATCGACTCTGACTTAGAGTCCTGTGTACGGCAATGCAGCGTATGTGCTCAGTTGAGCAACGCGCCCAGAGAGGCACCACTAAGTTTGTGGTCCTGGCCCTCCAGACCATGGTCGAGGATCCATGTCGACTATGCGGGCCCGTTTCTCGGTACAATGTTCCTGGTTGTGGTGGATGCTTTTTCAAAATGGATTGAATGTGAAATAATGTTGGGAAGCAACGCCACTGCCACCATTGAAAGCCTGAGAGCCATATTTCCCACCCAGGGCCTGCCTGACATACTGGTCAGTGACAACGAGCCATGTTTCATCAGTGTCAAATTTAAAGAATTCATGACCCGCAATAGGATCAAATAATTCACCTCGGCCCCATTTAAACCAGCCTCCAATGGGCAGGCAGAGTGGGCAGTTCAAACCATCACACAGAGCTTTAAACGAGTCACAGAAGGCTCACTCCAAACCCGCCTGTCCCGAGTACTGCTCAGCTACCACACGAGACCCCACTTGCTCACAGGGGTGCCCCCGGCTGAGCTACTCATGAAAAGGACACTTAAAACCAGACTCTCGCTGGTTCACCCCAACCTGCATGATCAGGTAGAGAGCAGGCGGCAGCAACAAAATGTAAACAATGGGCACGCCACTGTGTCAAGGGAAATTGATCTGAATGACCCTGTGTATGTGCTAAACTATGGACATGGTCCCAAGTGGATCGCAGGCACGGTGATAGCTAAAGAAGGGAATAGGGTGTTTGTAGTCAAACTAGACAATGGACA
Source organism: Pristiophorus japonicus (assembly GCF_044704955.1). NCBI lineage: Eukaryota > Metazoa > Chordata > Chondrichthyes > Pristiophoridae > Pristiophorus > Pristiophorus japonicus. The sequence goes on along the minus strand of NC_091989.1, from coordinate 39,415,469 downwards.
AATTTGCAGAAAGCACCTGGACCAAACGAGGCTGCAGTTCACAGACTGCCCTGAACAACCCACAGCAGACACCACCTTTTTCAAGCCCACAACACACCACCCAAAGGATCAACAACACCACGCCGGACCAGAAAATCGAACCCATCACGCCCAACAGCCCACCAAGGCCAGGCTCACCTAGCAGCCCTGCAGGGCCAACAACATGCCAGCCCAGCGAGGGCACAGCCAACACACCAGAACAGACATTTGTACCGAGACGGTCCATCAGGGAAAGAAAGGCTCCCAACCGCCTTACCTTGTAAATAGTTTTCACTTTGACTTTGCGGGGGGAGTGATGTTGTGTAACTGTAAAGCTTGCACTCCCATATTCCGCCACCAGGGAGCTCATCCCCTGAAGTCCCAAGAGATCCCAGCATCCCTTGGGAGCACTGCATATAAGCAGGCCCCTAAGGCCTGTTTTTCACTCTGGAGTGTCTTATTAAAGACTGAGGTCACTGTTACTTTAACCTCCCTGTGCGCAGCCTCATCTGTGTTAGGAACACAATAATGTCAATGCAATCATCCTTGTTAACTCATGGACGGCAAGGGCCTTGTTTACCAGCGAACAGACATTCTGTAGGGAGATGCAGAAAGAGTTGGTAATGGATGCCCCTCTGCCAGCATCCACAGGGTCAGTGCTGGGGGTGAATCAGTGAATGGGGAAGAGATGGTGAAGATTAGCCCTGAGTGGATGGCTGGGCAGGAATGTCAGCGAGAGAGTAGGATGGGACAGTTGGGGTTGCTGCTCGTAAGGAGGCAATGATGAGTGCCTCGATGGGCCCTTCGTAGGATGCCACGAGAGGCACAGAGGGAAGCTGTAGGCTTATCTAGGCGGGAGTCAAGTCTGGGACGGCGACAGGAGAGTAGGAAGGTTGAAGAGTAATGAAGGATTGGGTAGGAATTTGGGAGGGCAAAGTATCTGAGAGAGGAGAGATGGAAGGAGGCATGACGACAGGAGTGAGCAGTCAGGGAGGGATAGAGAGAAAAGACAAAGAGGAGGAAACGTGGAAAAGTATTGAATGGCTCGGGTCCGGAAGGGGAGCCAAAGTGCGCAGGCGAATGGACACGGGACAAGCTCAGGTTACATAGGCTTGTTTAAATTAGTAATTAATGGGATACATATTTCCTGGTAGCAGGCCAAACTATTGAAAATCTGAGACTAGTTGTCCTTTTATTTCATTGAGGAGTTAAGTGTTAAGTAATTTACTTTCGCTACACATGCTCAGACTTGAAATATTAAGGAATCCTAGTTATGATTAGCTTTTATTTGAACTTTCCTCGCAGTCACCGACATGTTTTCCACAGTTGCATTCATTGCAAGTTTTGAGTGCACTAAATCCTGGAAGATCACCACTTCTGAACATTGATCCTGATGGCATCACGGCACCTTTAAATTCATCGCTAGTCTAAGGAAAGATTTTCTTACTGTCTGTAATTTACAATGGCTTCATCTTGTTTTTGGAATGGTTACAAAAGGCTTTAGAATCTAATTTATTTGTCAACTGTTCCAATTTCATTCTATTTTCAATTTTCTCCTTTCACAGGAGAGCCACTAAATCTTAAGCACAATCATCTAAACTAATTGACCTTAACTATAGAACTTGTTCCTTTAATAGCTTGTCAGGAAGTTAACATAGTTCGCTATTTAGTATCCAGAAAAGCTCATCAGGTGTATGCTGCACTTCATCTAAAGGTTGTGTTACAAATTCAGATCTCCCCAGAGACCTTGGGTTCAATGGTGTCTGTTGCTCCTGTAAGTGGTCTATGCATTTTACTTTTAAGGAAGTTGATTCACACTACCCTATATCTATGTGTACGATAGTGGGACCTGGGGGGATAATAATGCATCCCATGACTTAACTAAATATGTGTTTTTTCCACATGTATTTCTTCAAATTCTCTGAAGGTGGACCAAATTATCACTAGATAAGGAGAAGACTGATTTGAATCATTAAGCTGCTTTATTGTAACATTAAAATTATGAATCTGCTACACTAACCTCAGAGGGCAATTTGCACACAGCAAGCTTCCATAATGCCCAGCTAATCTGTTTTTGTTATGTAGATTGAGGGATAAGTATTGGCCAGGGCACCAGGGATAACTCCCCTGCTCTTCTTCGAAGTAGTGCCATGGGATCTTTTATATCCACCTGAGACAGCAGACAGGGCCTCAGTTTAACATTTCATCTGAAAGACAGCACTCCTCAGTACTGCACTGGAGTGACAGCCAAGATTTATGTTTTCAAGTCCCTGGAGTGGGCCTTGAACCCAAAACCTTCTGCCTCAGAGACAAGTGTGCTATCCACTGAGCCACAACCAAACACTGCTTAATTTAAACAGATTAACTGCTTTGTATTCTGTTCTACAGTTTAGGGCAGAGCCTCCTCTCCTTGCAAACGCCAGTCTTTTGCTGCCTGACTTCTTGCACAGTCAGTGTCCATTTTCCAAAAGTCCAACTGCCTTTTTGGTTTTCCGGGTCTCTCTTCTTAACTCACTTCACAGACAGGCAGTGATCTGAGGGTTTCCAACACAATGGACAAGAGATGTTTTCCTGATTACCCAGGCAAGTTAACTAAGTGTTGATCATTGAGTCTGTAGTAAGAACTGTTGTTTAGCATATAAAAACAGAAAATGCTGGAAATACTCAGCTGGTGAGGCAGCATCTGTGGAGCGAGAAACCGAGTTAATGGGCTCATAATTGGTCCCTGCTGATTTTTGGTGCCCTCACCTAAGGTGTGCCACTTTTGACCGCCTCCAAGCGCGGCGAAAATGTTCCTCCCGGCTTTGGCCACTGTCCATCCTCTCCTCAGTGGTGGCATAGTGTGGCCAATGGATTGGGGGCGGAGCCAGAGTCCTGGCACTGAAAACAGTGCCGGGACGTCTGCACATGCGCGTAGCTCCTCACCCCTAGTGCGTCCTGCAGCCTGTGAGAGGGACCTGATGCTCGCAGTTGGCGCCCTATCCTTGGCCAAGTGGTCAGATGAAGGTAGGACTTCTATTATTTATTTGTTTTTGATTGCTTATTACTTTTTGTGCTTTGTTTAGTGCTTTGTAAGTCTTGGTGCTTTAGAATGTACTTACCTGCGCCGATTCCTTAACTCTCCACAAGGGTTTTCTGAAGTGGCCACATACACTGATGTAAGTCGACTTGGAGTAACTATTAGCTGGCCAAAGTGGCCTAAATGGCCAAAACTGGCGTAGTTGGCTGATAACGCCCACTTTTGACAGAATAAAAACTAAACTAAAAAAGTCCTAACTAACTCACTTATTGAATGTGCAAAATGGGGATTTTTAAGATACTCCAGAAAAATCAAGTTGCTCCAAAAAAAACAGAGCAACTCCTGGCCAATTTTGAACCCATTGTTTCAAGTCAATGACCTTTTGTTCAGCATATTAATTTCCCTTTGTCTGGGTGCCCTTATTTTAAAAAAAGCTCATGAGAATACACATTGATTTTAAAAACTCACCATTAAAAAGTAACCAAATCGCTTCTGAAACCTGACAGTCTGAAGTGATTTCCACAAGAGCAAGACCTTGGATTGTCTAGAAGATGCCATGAATATCGTTCAAAACTTTCCCCTTCAGTGAGCTCACTGGCGAGGGGATTTACTGCTTCAGCTTATTTAATGAGTGGAAAAGTGCAGTTTGGCAGAAGTGGAAACCCCAGCCACTAATTCCAGCTCTGACTTGAATAAAATGCTCAATTTTTCATTCCACTGGAGAAAGCTCTACACATTCATTATTAAAAACATTAACAGAACAAAAAGTGCTTTTTCCCGGGCGGGCACTTTCGGCGAAGCACATCGTGATGAGGGCCTCCGCGTCTGTTGCGCCTAATTTACGGAGGCACGCACCATTCACAATAGGGGCATACTATTGGGTGCAAGAAAGCGAGGATGGCAATGTCTGCAATCTGCTGGGCCTTAAAGACAGCAGCAACTTAAACAAAGTTACAGTGGAAAGCCCATGTAAGAACCAGAAGGACTTTAAATGTTTTCGTTTATGGGAGCAGGATTTTCACCTTCACAGCTTCTGATGAATAGTGGTAGAGTTGCCAACTCTGGTTGAACTCTGGAGGTTTCATGACATGACCTCCTGCCTCCAACTGCCATGACCAGTCAAACAGTCCTTTTCACCCACCTCCAATATTTTTACAATTCAGAATAAAATTTTAAAAAAATTTAAAATACACCTTTTTTTTAATGCCCTTATGATTTTTCTCCCAGATTGCTTGCGACCCGTGTCCAGGAGATTAATCTTTAATTCCTGATGATTCCAAGACAATCCTGGAGGGATGACAACCCTAATTAGTGGTAAGCTTTTAAATCCATGCATTCCATCCAGAAGCTACAATTTTCACATCTGTGGTCTTCATGTTTATTTACATCACCAACAACAACTTGCATTTATATACCACCTTTAACGAAGTAAAGCATCCCAAGATGCTTCACAGGAGCGATTATTAAACACAATTGGTCACCCAGTCACATAAGAAGATATTAGGACAGGTGACCAAAAGTTTGGTCAAAGAGGCAGGTTTTAAGGAGTGTGTTAAAAGGAGAGAGAAGCAGAAAGGCAAAGAAGTTTAGGGAGGGAATTCTGGAGCTTAGGCCCATGCAGCTGAAGACACGGCCACCAATGGTGAAGTGAAGAAAAACAGGGATGCGCAAGAGGCCAGAATTAGAATTTACGCGTGTTATCCCCTGTTAATATCTTCATATTGCTCTGTTGTGACTCTGATGGTAGCAACAGGTTCCCAATGGTTCTATAGTTTAGTTCCACTCCAGCGGGGAGCTTGTTGAGCGTGAGGTGGAGCATTGCAGCGAGGAAGATCAAGAAGAGGGTTGGCGCGATGATGCATCCCTGCTTGAGCCCGGTCCAGACGTGGATTGGGTCTGTGGTGGATCCGTTGGTCAGGATCACGGCTTGCATGTCGTCGTGGAGCAGGCAGAGAATGGCGACAAACTTTTGGGGGCAGCCGAAACATAGGAGGACGCTCCATAGTCCCTCGCGATCGACAGTCTCAAAGGCCTTTGTGAGGTCAAAGAAGGCCATGTACAGGGGTTGGTGCTGTTCCCTGCATTTCTTTTGCAGCTGTCGCGCCGTAAAGATCATGTCCGTTGTACCCCGTAGTGGACGGGATCCGCACTGTGACTCCGGGAAGAGCTCCTCAGCCACAGGGAGAAGGCGGTTGAGGATGATTCTAGCGATGACTTTCCCAGTGGCCGACAACAGGGAGATTCCTCTGTAGTTGTTGCCGTCGGACTTGTCCCCTTTTTTAAAAATGGTCATGATTACTGCCTCTCTGAGATCACCCGGCATACTCTCCTCCTTGCAGATGAGAGAGTTGAGATCATGCATTCATGCCAATAGTGCCTTTCTGCCAAAGTTTAGTGCCTAAGTGGGGATTCCATCTGCTCCCGATGCCTTGTTGTTCTTAAGCTGATGGATGGCCTTGTCTACCTCGTGCAGGACTGGGGTTTTGCTGAGATGGTGGTGAGTAGCATGCTGCGGGATGGAGTCAAGGACTCTCGTGTCAAAAACAGAGTCTCAATAAAGGAGATCTTCGAAGTCTGCGCACATTTACAGGCTGAACTCCAAGCCATTGTCAACATCTTCACCGGGGCATACAAAAGCATGGGTCTTAGACTAAACATCCATAAGGCAAAGGTCCTCCACTAACCTGACCCTGCCACACAGCACTGCCCCCCCCAGTCATCAAGATCCACAGCGCGGCCTTGGACAATGTGGACCACTTTCCATACCTCGGGAGCCTATTATCAGGGCAGACATCGACGACGAGGTGCAACACCGCCTCCAGTGCACCAGCAGTCTTCGGTCGCCTGAAGAAGAGAGTGTTCGAAGATCCGGTCCTCAAATCTAGCACCAAGCTTATGGTCTACAGGGCTGTAGTGATACCCGCCCTCCTGTATGGCTCAGAGACGTGGACCATATATAGTAGACACCTCAAATCGCAGGAGAAATACCACCAACCAAGTCTCCGTAAGATCCTGCCAATCCCCTAGGAGGATTGATGCACCAACGTCAGTGTTCTTGATCAGACCAACATACCCAGTATCGAAGCACTGACCACACTCGACCAGCTCCGTTGGGTGGACCACAATGTCCGCATGCCCGACACAAGACTCCCAAAGCAAGCGCTCTACTCGGAACTCCTACACAGCAAGCATTCCCCAGGTGGGCAAAGGAAACGTTTCAAGGACACCCTCAAAACCTCCGTGATAAAGTGCAATATCCCCACCGACACCTGGGAGTCCCTGGCGAAAGACCGCCCTAAGTGGAGGAAGAGCATTCGGGAGGGCGCTGAGCACCTCAAGTCTCGTCGCCGAGAGCATGCAGAAAACAAGGGCAGGCAGCGGAAGGAGTGTGCAGCAAACCAGACTCTCTTTTCTTCAATGACTGACTGCCCCACCTGTGACAGAGTCTGTAATTCCCATATTGGACTGTAGAGTCACCTGAGAACTCACTTTTAGAGTGGAAGCAAGTCTTCCTCGATTTCAAGGGACTGCCTATGATGATGACGGTAGCAACATTCTATGCAGTATGATGAGAGGACAACATCATGGTGCCAACAGTAGGTGAAGGAACAGGGAAAACATGTGTGGGCGTGAAGTATGAAATTGCAGAAACAGCAGATAATTCTGGTTTGACTGTGAGGTTTTTTTTTAAATTCCAGGTGAGATGAAGTCATTTTTTTTATTATTCATTCCCAGGTTGTGGATGTTATGTATGTAACCCTTGGCAACCTGTAGAACACCACCACCAGAGGGCCTACCAGTTGGAGTCCCAAGGGATTCCAGCATCCCTTGGGAGCACTGTATATAAGCAGGCCTCCCATGCTGTACCAGCATGCTGGAGTTTAATTAAAGGAGCTAAGGTCACACTTACTCATTGCATACAGTACTCAGTTTCATTCTTTATTATGAACGTAACAATTGGCGATGAGGTAACGAACAACCATGCGAAAATACAAAGAACTGTTGGTATCCTGGAGAAATTCTCAGAAGGGGACGATTGGGAGGCCTTCGTGGAGCGACTCAACCAATACTTCGTGGCCAATGAGCTGGAAGGGGACGAGAATGCTGCCAAACGAAGGGCGATCCTCCTTACTGTCTGTGGGGCAACAACTTATGGCCTCATGAAGAATCTTCTAGCTCTGGTGATACCAACAGCCAAATCCTATGAAGAATTGTGTACGCTGGTCCGGGAGCACCTAAATTCGAAGGAAAGTGTTTTGATGGCGAAGTATCGGTTCTACACATGTCAACGGTCGGAGGGCCAGGAAGTGGCGAGCAACATCGCCAAACTAAGATGCCTTGCAGGACATTGCGAATTCAATGGATTCCTTGAACAAATGCTGAGAGACTTTTTTGTGCTTGGCATTGACCATGAGGTTATTCTTCGCAAGCTATTGACTGTTGAAACACCGAATCTGAGCAAATCCACAACGATAGCCCAAGCATTTATGTCCAGCAGCGATAACACCAAACAAATTTTGCAGCATAAAGAGGTTTCGGCTAGTACTGTGCACAAAGAAACGTCGTTTTCAAGCAGGAATGTACATGGCACAATGTACACGCCGGCTCCTGCATGACCTCAGATGAAGCAGAGTCCGCCATCGATCATTAATGCAAGGCAGTTAACGCCTTGTTGGCGTTGTGGAGGTGATCATCGGGCCCATCAATGCCACTTCAAACACTATGCATGCAACAGCTGCAGAACAATGGGACACCTCCAGCGTATGTGCAGGCGAGCTGCAAACCCTGCAAACCATCTAATTGCAGAGGAAGATCGATCCATGATGGATCAGGCTGAACTAGAGACTCGAACTGAGGAGGCAGAAATGTACAGGGTACACACCTTCACCACAAAATGTCCACCGATCATGTTAAAAGTTGAAATGAACGGAATTCCAATAGCCATGGAACTGGACACGAGTGCGAGTCAGTCTATAATGAGCAAAAAGGCCTTCGACAGGCTGTGGAGCAACAAGGCACACAAGCCCAAGCTTAGCCCCATTCACACCAAGCTAAGAATTTACACCAAAGAGCTGATCCCTGTAATTGGCAGCGCAGAAGTAAAAGTCTCCTATGATGGAGCAGTGCACGAACTCCCACTATGGATCATGCCACACTGTTCGGCAGAAGTTGACTGGGAAAAATCCGCTGGAAATGGGGCGACATCCGAGCACTTTTGTCCATCAATGACGCCTCATGTGCCCAGGTTCTGAGCAGATTCCCATCATTGTTCGAGCCAGGCATTGGAAGTTTCTCGGGGGTGAAGGTGCAGATGCACTTGGTTCCCGGTACACGACCCATCCACCACAAGGCACAGGCTGCACCATATATGATGCGGGAGAAAGTGGAAATTGAGCTGGACAGGCTGCAGCGAGAAGGCATCATCGCGCCGGTGGAGTTCAACGAGTGGGCCAGTCCGATTGTACTGGTACTCAAAGGTGACGGGACGGTCAGAATTTGTGGGGACTGTAAAGTAACAATTAACCGTTTTTCACTACAGGACCAGTACCCACTACCCAAGGCAGACGACCTATTTGCCAACCTGGCTAGAGGAAAGACATTCACCAAGTTGGACCTGACTTCGGCCTACATAATGCAGGAGCTGGGGGAATTTTCGAAAGGCCTCACCTGCATCAACATACACAAAGGTCTGTTCATCTATAACAGATGCCCGTTTGGGATTCGTTCGGCCACAGCAAAGTCGGTTCCATGCACCGTGGTTCCCCAGGACGACATACTGGTCACAGGTCAGGATATTTGAAGAATCTGGAAGAGGTTCTAAGTCGGCTAGATCGCGTGGGACTCAGGTTGAAACGCACGAAGTGTGTTTTCCTGGCACCAGAGCTCGAGTTCTTAGGAAGATTAATCGCAGCAGACGGCATCAGACTCACCGACGCCAAGACGGAGGCCATCAAGAACGCGCCAAGACCACAGAACGTGACAGAGCTGTGGTTGTTCCTAGGACTCCTCAACTATTTTGGTAATTTCCTGCCTGGGTTAAGCACCTTACTAGAACCCCGACATGTACTACTGCGCAAGGGAGATGACTGGGTATGGGGGAATTCACAAGATGCTGCCTGTGAGAAAGCAGAAATCTGTTATGTTCAAAACAAACTGTTTGTCCTGTATAACCCATGTAAACGATTAGTGCTAGCTAGCGATGCGTCGTCATACAGGGCCAGGTGTGTGTTACAACAGGCTAACGAATCGGAAATATTGCAACCGGTCGCCTATGCATCCAGGAGTCTGTCCAAGGCTGAAAGGGCCTACAGCACGATTGAAAAAGAAGTTCTGGTGTGCATTTACGAGGTGAAAAAAATCCACCAGTATCTGTTTGGTCTCATGTTTGAGCTAGAAACTGATCACAAGTTGCTCATATCGCTATTCTCAGTGAGCAAAGGGATTAACACCAATGCCTCTGCCCGCATCCAAAGATCTCACGCTGTCGGCAGACAACTATGTAATCTGCCACAGACCAGGCACAGAGAACTGCGCTGATGCTCTCAGTCGGCTACCATTGCCCACCACCGGGGTGGAAACAGCCTGCAGACTTGCTCTTGGTGATGGATGCATTCGAAAACGAAAAGTCACCCATTACGGCCTGCCAGATCAGGACTATCCCTGATAAGAAAACTGTATCCTCCATGGGAGCTGGTCCAGCATCCCAGCAGAGATGCAGGAAGAGATTAAGCCATTCCACAGGCGCAAAGACGAAATGTCCTTACAGACGGATTGTCTTTTGTGGGTAATCACGTGGTCTTGCCCAAGAAAAGTGGAGAAACATTCATATGCGACCTACACAGCACCCACCCAGGCATAGTAATGATGAAAGCCATAGCCAGATCCCATGTATGGTGGCCCGGCATCGACTCAGATTTAGAGTCATGCGTGCACCAGTGCAACACTTGCTCTCAACTGAGCAATGCACCCAGAAAGTCACCACTAAGTTTATGGTCGTGGCCCTCCAAACCGTGGTCTAGGATCCACATTGACTTTGCGGGCCTGTTTCTAGGCAAAATGTTCTTGGTTGTTGTGGATGCTTATTCAAAATGGATTGAATGTGTAATAATATCTGTAAGCACGTCCATCGCCACCATCGAAAGCCTACGAGCCATGTTTTCCACACACGGCCTGCCTGATGCCCTTGTCAGTGACAATGGGCCATGTTTCACCAGTGCTAAATTCAAGGAATTCATGACCCGCAATGGGATCAAGCACGTCACATCTGCCCCGTTCAAGCCGCATCCAATGGCCAGGCAGAACAGGCAGTTCAAACCATCAAGCAAAGCTTGAAACGTGTGTCGGAAGGCTCCCTGCAGACCCGACTGTCTCGACTCCTGCTCAGCTACCGCACCAGACCCCACTCGCTCACCGGGGTTCCCCCAGCTGAGCTGCTCATGAAAAGGGCGCTCAAAACAAGGCTCTCTCTTGTCCACCCTGATCTCCATGATCATATCGAGGGTAGGCAGCATCAACAAAGCATGTACCATGATCGCGCAAACTTGTCACACGATATTGAGGTCAATGACCCTGTGTTTTACTCAATTATGGACATGCTCCCAAATGGCTCGCTGGCACGGTCATAGCCAAAGAATGGAGTAGGGTGTTTCAGGTCAAATTAGTCAATGGACTAACGTGCAGAAAAAATTTGGACCAAACCAAACTGCGGTTCACCAACAGCTACGAGCAACCCGAAGAGGACACCACCAACTTCGACCCTCCAACACACATGGTTGACCATGAAGCCGAACTCACCATCCCCAGCAGCCCGGCAAGGTCAGCTGCCCAGCAGCCCAATGAAGTCCCAACCAATTCACCCACACCTGCACTTGTACCGACAAGTGAGCAAAAAGCCCCAGATCGATTCATCCTGTAAATAAGTGTACTATTGACTTCGGGAGGGAGTGATGTTATGTATGTAACCCTTGGCAACCTGTATCACACCACCACCAGAGGGCCTACCTGTTGGAGTCCCAATGGATCCCTGCATCCCTTGGGAGCACAGTATATAAGCAGGCCTCCCACGCTGTACCAGCACTCTGGAGTTTAATTAAAGGAGCTAAGGTCACACTTACTCATTGCATATAGTACTCAGTTTCATCCTTTATTATGAGCGTAACAGTGGGCATCGCTGGCAAAGCCAGCATTTATTGCCCATCCCTAATTGCCCTTAATTGAGTGGCTTGCTAGGCCATTTCAGAGGTCAATTAAGAGTCAACCACATTGCTGTGGGTCTGGAGTCACATATAGTCCAGACCAGGTAAGGTCGGCAAATTTCCTTCCCTAAAGGACATCAGATCGATTTTTACGACAATCCGGTAGTTTCGTGGTCACTATTACTGATACTAGCTTTTTATTCCAGATTTTATTTTAACTGAATTTAAATTCCCCAGCTGCCATAGATGAAATTTGAACTCTCATCTCATGGATTATTAGTCCAGGCCTCCATATTACCAGTTCAGTAACATAACCACTATGCAACCATTCTCTTGATGGGTGCATGGTCAGGGGGAAGGGGGATTTTTATTCTGTCGTAGGAAGGTCAGGCAAATTATTTCAACAGCTGTCAATGGGCCATCTTCTCTTATCTGCCTTCAAATAAGTCATAATCACATAGGTGGAGGCGTGGAACAATTCTAAATACTGCTTCCATTGTAAAAGGATAACAGCATTCTGCAACAAATACTGAAGCAACAAAACTAGTATACACAAAACCAAAAATAAAGTCCTTCCTTGACAATACCAACCTGTCACCATAAAATAGATAGCACCTAAATTGCAGTTCAGGAAGCAGTAGAGATCCAGTTTTATGGGGCTGTCTGCCCCAATTTGCACTTGGCACTATTTCAGGAAATCTGTGTGCAGAATCACATTCATTTGCATGTCACCTACATTGCTACAACCTCTTCAAGTATAGTCAGGTGCAGCCACCACAAAAAATGGTAGAGGAAATTTGGTTGCATTGCTATTCAGGTGAGAATGGGGATGAAGGATTAGTGCCCATTTTTCCTATATATTGTTTCTCAGGCACTCAGTCTGCATTAAATCCAAGAAAATCTAACCCATCATCCTTTTCCTTATGAGTAGATAAGGGAGAGGTGTGACCAAGGATAGACCCTTGGTCCACATTCACAGGTAACGATGTGGGCACGGGAATAGGAGCCATTACTAGAGATGCTCTGGCTACAGTGTTCATTTGAAATATGGTTTTAAAAATAATTTTAAATCCTTAGTTTATGAATGGAAATTTCTATTACTGAAAAAACATATGGCGGATCAAAAATGTTTGGTTTAAAGTGGACAAATCTGTTCCAGAATATCGAATGGCCACATTGTGGAACTGCCAGTATATTTAAACGGAATCTGATGTATTTTTCAATACTAAGGCCGGTATCTTACCAGCCCTGCGTGTGCAAGTTTGGAGGCTGTCAAGTTTGGAGGCAGAGCCGGCACTTGGGAAATTCACAAAGAGGCGGGATCAGAGCGGACTTCCGCCCTGCTGTCAATCACGGCCATTTTGACAGCCTCCAAACTTGCACACGCAGGGCTGGTAAGACACCGGCCTTAGTATTGAAAAATACATCAGATTCCGTTTAAATATACTGGCAGTTCCACAATGTGGCCATTCGATATTCTGGAACAGATTTGTCCACTTTAAACCAAACATTTTTGATCCGCCATATGTTTTTTCAGTAATAGAAATTTCCATTCATAAACTAAGGATTTAAAATTATTTTTAAAACCATATTTCAAATGAACATTGTTTGCAGACTGGCACTAAGCAGTTCAGGCAATTGAGATAGCTAAGAAGCTGCTTAAAGCTATTTAAGCAGCATTTTTCCAGGTCCTAACCATTTAACAAGTTTTTTACGAGGTTCCCGTCCCACGGGGAACACGTCAGGTAATGTGTCGGGTTCTCAACAACTCTCCATTGCTTTGACTAGTTGACAGCTGCAGGTGTGGTGTAAAAGCTACCATTTCACAGCTGTTCAATTTCCATTCTTAGAAGCTGGAGCCTTCAGGATTTTGAATACACTTTTCAGATTTATGGAGGTTTGAAGTGTTTGCAGTGAACTCTCTATCCAGTGTCACCTCCCTGGAGCAACCTATCGCACCATTGAGAGATCGCTTCTGTCATCTCAACTAGCAGCCATCTATTTCATCAGCATTGGGGCTCTTGAAAAAAACCTCAACTTGGTCCTCATGATCAGCCCCAACCCCAACATCAACAGGCACACCATCATTAGCAGCACACCAGCAGCACCAACAACAACACCAATCTTCTCTGTGATCACCTGATGCTACACAGGGCATCAGCGCCTGACCACGTTGCTGCCCAGGACGCCAGGGATCGCCTCACATGGACACATTTACTTCACTTGATGCTGTACACCCTGACTGCCACATGATGCACCAGGTTGGCAACATCCGACACCAAGACCATAAAGCATCCCTAAAATGCCGAAGTAATTCCTTTCGCACTCATTACTTTTGTAGTGGAGGGGTACCGTTATGTCTCACCATTTACTGCAACTCACTAAGCCACTTCCAAAGGTGCAAACAGGTCTGTCCAAAAGGGCAAAGTGTTAACAATAAAGATTTCAATGTTTGACAACACATTAGCAAAAACTTTACATCTGTATTGGCGTTAACACTGAAGTGCCTACATTGTTAGTTGGTATTTTATGGTCAAGGATGAGGGTGAGTGTGAAGGATGGCTAGTGAGATGGGGATGTGGTAATGTAGATAGAGAGAGTGGGATGGGTAGAGGTGCAAGGTAAGTTGGTGTGAGTAAGGATATGCAGGAGTAGGGTAGGAAAGGCAGAGTGATGGGGATGTGATGAGTGGCACAGCAGGTGAGGTTGAGTGTGGCTTTGCAGTAACGTTTCGTGATCTACTCAGATCATTGAAAGGTTTGTGCCGCTGCAGCCAGGTCCTTCCAACGACCTTCCATGCTTGTGCCCTCCTGTATAATGTGCAACCGGGCTGTGTTAGTGTCCTGGGGAGGACTTTTCCGCCAATGGGAAGGGAAGAGAACCTCCCTGTATGCTGTGACTCGTCTTGAGAGAGTCTGGGTGCACCTTTGAGCAGTGCTTGTCAGTGTTTGCAGCACTTCAATGCTGCAGAACACTGACAGCACCACTGTCAAAATGTATTTGGGCATGGTCCCTTTAAGGAAACCGGTTGATAACGCGTTATCCAAAGATGTCATCAGACCGCTTCCTTTTAATTGGTCGGAAACCTCGCAGGGCAGACTTAACAAGCCCAATCAAGGGAAAGTCGTGGAGGAAGCTGACATGGAGCCAAGAGCGAGGTCGCAACCCTGCTCAGACGTCGCCCGCCTCGGTAGGAAAAATCGAGCCCTAAATGTGATGCTTATGTAGTATTGCCAGTATAAAATACTCACCCAACACATGTGCTTTGAGATATCTTAAGCTGATATGACGTTTATATAAATGCAAGTATCAAGACAACTAAAAGGAAAGTTTGAATTGAACCATATCATGATGAGGCCAGTCTGTATTTGTATATTTTATAATTTGAAATTCGTTGCCATTATTTCTTAGGAATATTTGAAAACTGCTTGTTAATAAATATGATGTTTCAGATTTAAATGGTTGGCATTCTTCTAATCATTGGTACGAGAGCATACTCAGTCAAAGTACATATCCTTCCCTGATGAGTAAATAAGATAATCTAAGTGCCAAGCGACTTGTGCCACCAACTCATCTTTTTCTCAGCAGCTTTGCACTCACTTAGAACTAACTACTTGTCCATCCTTCAATGACCTCTTTTGCTTAGCCTCAGTTCATTGTCCATGTAAAGGTTCAGCTAAGTATGTACAGGTTGGCTTGGTTAAATGATGAAGCGTGGTTGAGGATGTTGGCTGGAGAAAAAATTTAAAGTATCTTAAAAGTAAAACTCACATTAAATGTATTTTTGGTAAATCCATTTTAATTGTGAACATTTATAGGACAGAACAACCTCAGAACATCTAATTTATTCAGAAAACATTTTAATTGCACACAGCATAAAGAATTATTCTCAAAAACTGTCCTGCAGTGTTTCCATTTCTGACAATAAGGTTATTATTACTGTTTTGCTACAATAGACACAAATTACATTTTCAACCAGTGCAGAAGTCTTTATTAAAAGCACTGTGGTGATCCATTACCATGCTAAATGTAGAATGTCAAACCCACTGCAAGTTAATTAAATATTTGAAAAGTAAAATTGGTTTCAGAATTTTTTTAAACTGTTACTAGGGGTGCAAAATGTCATAGTTATTTATCTTGTGTGCGGTAAAATGAAACAAGTATACAAATCACGCAAGCTTCTGTTGTGACTTCAGGCAATGTTATATAGTTCATTTTATTCATATTGTAAGCACAGAAAGTCTTTGAATAGTGATACAAAATGCATACTTGAAGTAAACTGCCTTGTATCAGTTGTTCACTTGGGACTGTGGGTTACATGTGACCTGAGGTCAAGGACTCATTTCCAAGTGCTAGCTGTTGTTACAATCAATTGCAATTACTTGAATAATAGTGACATTTCAGCTGGAATATACTGCAATAGACAGCAAGTGCCAGCAGAGGTCAAAGTTAACTGTTTCAAGTTTGACAATGCAAAAAATTAGAGAGTCATTATTCCTCACCTATATATCCAAGCATTAGCTCAGACTCATCAAACGTCTGATGCTGATGTTTTACAGAAATAGCATTCATACTATCTAGCGCGGGACTTTTCCCTGTGTGTTGTGGCAGGAAGACACTTCAAGCAACTTTTAGCTTCAAACTTTGTAAGGGCAACAGTGGTAGGTTTTATGGCATAGGTTTGCAAGGCAGTCCCACTGTAAAAATGCTTGATTAACAGGCAGGAAAGTTGGAATTTTCCCCCCAATTTTTTCCCCGTTTCCCTTGACGTCACTAACTCTTGCTGCAATGTGATTCCAGAGGCTCCTGCAGCCCTTCACTATCTTTTTCTAAGACCCCATCACCCTCACCTCCCAAATGCAATTGTGATTTTCCAATATGTACTGGCTGTACACAAAGACCTGCTGGCAGAATTTATCCTTTATAAGGGAACAAACCATGTTATTCCTCCAATTAGCTTCTGTGAAAATGCACATATTCTCATAATTGATGGTGTTAGGAAGAACGTTTAAGCTTTTTTCTTTAGGCTTCGACATGTATTTAGGAAACAATAATTTCAGAGCTTTAGCTTCTTTACGTTACCACATATAATAGTATAATAGCTCTACAGAATAAGATACCTTTGGAATGTGAAAACCGGCAGCATCTTTTATGCTTTATTGGACTTCCAACTGAACCAATAAAATACATAATAGAAAAAAAAACTAAAACCGTAATGATCTAATAGCAAATATTTAATGGTTTTTTGATGTATGTTCAGCTGGAATTTTCCATGGAGGTTCTCCTGATCTGTTGCTGTAAGTTCAACAAAAACCCGAGAGAAATGTCATAAACGAGCATATACACTCTTTCTGCTGAAATTACAATAGGACATTGCAGAACTGCGTGGAAATTCTACTCCATACAGTATTTCTGGTTGACAAGATGGAAATTCCTTCTGACAAACCACCATAGAAATATTCTACGAAGACATTGTTTTGTAGAAAGCCTTTCACTTTAGTCTGTCAATGATTGATTCACTACATTCTGTTTCACCTTTTGTCTGCAGTCTGTCGGTCCCCAGCATTAGTAATCAAGGGAATGAAGGTGCGACACAGAGTAAATGGAAAAATACATCAAGGTCACAACCAATTTAAAAAGGTAAAATGTCATCCTTTCAAAACAGGGCTTCTCCAATTTACTCTGCTGAATTCACTGTTGCTTTACAAAATGTGTGACATTTTCTACCTAAAACTGAAAAATGAAATGATTTACTTCAAAATTCTAAGTTGAACTACAAGGACATAATTGTTGAAAGCAATTGTTACATTCAGTGGCAGCCTGTATTCAAAGACAACATATGGGAAGAACATTGGGCCAGAATTTGTGTCCAGTATGATGGCGTACTCTCAGAGTATGTCATACCACCTTTGAAATGGACAGCAAGTTTAGGATTTCAAATTCTGAAATTGCAATCTGTCAAGTTCCGACTTGACAAATGATCCATACCGACATTGAAATCCTAATTGCTGGCGCAGAGTTAGGTTAATTGCCCACCAACTGCCCAGCAACTACGTATGAAAATTTTACGGCTGGTGCAAACAGGCACAGAGCCTGTTTGCACAGCGCAAGGGGATACCTCCTGACAATACAATTAAGAAATTCCACTCCATTAATTAAAAAGGAAGGTTAAACTGCAATACAGCGTGGTGAAATTAGCTTTCCAATTTGTACGTGAAAAAAAAATGATTTGCTCAGATAGTTCTGAAATACATATTAAGGAAGATCAAGCATAGTTCCCAGAGACTATTGGTATTCCAATGTGTATAAGAAAGCCACACTTCAGATTTGCTTTACAGAAAGAAAACTTCTCCTGCTCTACTTGCCGCAGACCTTGGGTCAGTCCTTTCTGGGTGGAAGCATTCTAACTGGAGAGCACTTGGTTGTGTACAACCCAGAAGGTTGGTGGTGATTTTCAATTTAGATAATTGCAAATGTAACTTGAATTAATTAGTACTTTATTAAACAAAGTAGCACCACAATTTCAAGTTATCTATACTTTTTTTTGAAATACCGCAAACCCCAAAATCACAAATTTAATATATTTTTCAAGTGCTGAAGATTAAATGGAGAATAGCCCTATGATCTTTAATAGTATTAATGAGAGACCTTCTGTTTGCTGATTGGAGCACCGGCCCACGTCATCCCAGGTACACTTCCGCACATGGTGCGCCTTGGGATCCGAGCCATTATGACTTGGGTGACCAGTCCAACATCAGCACTAGCTGAGAATTTATACATCAGACCTATCTGTAATTAGTATCCAAAGTCAATTCCAATGATTGTTATAGCCTGGTTAGCTTATCATCTTTCAGACACCGTGCACCTCCTGCCGTACTCTAGTGTAAAATGATATAGATTACCATTTTTATTAAATGCAATATTTACTAAAGTATCTTTGAGTGATTAACGAAAAGGATTTTATCTTCCAATTGTACTTTTCTAAAGCCGCAGCAAAATGTTAAGATAAACAAAAGTAATGTTTTAAGTTAGAGCCCAGTGTCTGAGTTAGATCTATTTTAAATCCAGATGCAATCATGTTTTATTCTTTTGGAATGGCTGGTACTGTTAATTTTTACATAATTTATACATAGTACAAACTCGATTGCAAAATTCCTAAGTCCCTCACTTTTGGTCCTCCACCCATCACAACACTTCTGCCACTTAACTCTTGATAACTCATCCTTTTCTTAGCTCTCGTGCTAGCTGGCATACTCAGTGATTCCCTTTCCTTGGCGACCATCCTTTTCCTCTTCAAAATAGTCATCATGTTTCACTTCCTCAGTAAAACCATCAACCCATCTGTCCTCTCCAACTAATGCCCTATCTCCAGCCTGTGCTTCCTCTCTAAGTTTCTCAGTTGTGTTACTGGACCGCAGCTCCACACTCACCTTTCCCAAAACTCCCTCTGAATCCCTCTCCTTGAACTTTCAGCTATTTCACAGAATTGAAACAGTTCTAGTTACCTATTCGTGATATCCTGTGACTGTGATCAAGGTGCACCATCCTTTTTCACGCTCCCCAATTATTCTACAGCATTCATTATGGTTGACCCTGTCTTCCCTCCATTGCCTAGGAATATGGGACTATCCCTGCACAGTTTTATTGCTACATATGAAATTGCAGCCAACGCATCTCCTGCAATGATTTCTCTTTCCTACCCCACACCACCATTTCCAGGATCCCCCAAGAATCTGTCAGAATTACCATCTCTTTAAGTAGGCTTAAGTCACTCTTCCCAATCTCGGTCCTTCTGGCTCAGTGTCTGCTTTTATTACACCTCATTTTGAAATACCTTGGGACTTATTGTAAACAATAAAGGCACGATATAAATGCATGCTGTTGTTGTAGTATTAATCAAACATGACAATTCATATTTTTGAGGAATTACTAACATAATAAAAAGAATATATCACCTGTCAGATGCTTTCAAATTTCAACTCAGCAAAGGATCATCATAAAGCTTGTGGATCTTTTGCACATGGAAGAGTTGTCTTTACTCAGCATCTTTGAGCTTTTCCCTTTATTAAGCAATGGTCTTATTGAATACTGGAGCAGGCTCGAGGGGCCGAATGGCCTACTCCTGCTCCTATTTCTTATGTTCTTATGTTATCTTTAAAACACACAATTCCCATTCCTGACAAATATTCATCTAACATTTATTTTCAAAGCATTCATTGTTGCAGCAGTAACTGCTCTATTTCAGACACCTGACTCAATGGCAGATGGCATTGCAGACTCTCATTGGTCCATCCCTTGCAGTGATGTGGCTATGCAGGTAATTGCCTACTCAACATTGGGCATGTGCTACAAAGTAAGGCACTGGTCAGGGTTGTTCACCACCTTGGCCTCATCCTTTCACCAGCTCCCCTCAGCAGCCACCTTCGCTTCTTCCCGCCCATCGCCTGAGACCTGTGCCTCATCCCCAATGCCTCCTCCACATTTAATAAATAGTGGCCATAAGATTTGTATACTTGAGCTCCTGAATGATTCATGTGCAATCGTGAACAATCCTATTCAATGTACAAAGAAGCCTATTGACTTCTCCCTGCTCTGTGAAGACAACAAATGGGAAAACAATAATATCCATGTAAGCATTTCTGTTTGGATATTCTGCTTTTATTATAAGAAGTTTGAAACACATAGAGAATGTTAAAACATGGGAACGAATATATAGACCTAGAAGGGGCACAGCTGTGCATCAGGCTGGTCTCAAAGATTAGAAGTACCGACACTATCTCTATGATTAAAAATATCCAGTTTCCTCTTTTACCTGCTGACAATAAATACCTTCCCAAGCAGTCTGTTCCATATACTTACTACAGTCTGTAAATCTTTAATTGTGTGTAGCTTCTCTAGTTTGCGTCAAGCTCCAGGCTTTATCCACCACCTTGATGCTGATATTGGTTTAACTTTAATTTCTACAATGTGTAGATTTTTCATCTTTTCTTGTGGAAAGAGCAAATTATAAACCTTGGAGCCTAAATCCTGAAATTATCCCAACTCGCCAATGTGCTCTTGAAGGCCCTTGAGAAATTGGTCCTCACAGCTCCTGATTTTTGGGCACCACTTGGACTACTAAATCCAAGATATGGCTGGCTGGAAGCATGCGGCAGTGCTGGACGGATGTGTGCCACCCGCCATATTGGGTAAGGACAAACAAAAGGTGTCCTTTACTCATGCCTGAAGCAGACATTTGGTTCTTTGCAAATGCAAATTAGGGGGCAGTGTCTGTTTGAGGTCTCCCTTCCAATATTGGTTTGCCCTGAGGAAGCCATCACCATCACAGGCTACATTCAGGGAAAACAACCCTTGGTAAATTACCTGACTGTAAGCACTCCTGCTTCTCCCAATTGCACGTTTAACAAGCCCCCCCAATCGCTGACGATCCTGACACGCAGATCCTACTACTGCCCCCCTCTGCCGAAGTCTGATCCTGAAGCCAACCCCAAACCCGGCCCTGATCCTACCCCCGATCCAGGCCTCGATTCCTGACAACCCTTGCCTGATGAACAAATTTGGAGTCCTTTTCATGGCAGGCTCTTCATACTTGACTGGCAGTATTGAAATGTGGCCTGAGGCACAATACCTGGAAAGCCACGGGCCTCACCATTCATGTGCCAGGAGTGGAGGGTAGGGGGGCCTTGGCGGCCATGAACTACTGCTCCCCATTAACCCAATTTCTAGGCTAATGTATCAAAATTCCAAATGTGGCTTCACCAATTTAAAGTTAGAATAATTTGAATTGGATTATAGTCTAATCCCTTTATGATGCATCCCATTACATGATTAACCTTGTGAATAACTGCTTCAAAATATAGATTTGTTCAGTGAGTGGTCACTAATCATATTCCACTCCTTTTTCTTTTCCATCCTTGCTAATGGACATTTATTCATTATGTCCAATACGTTTCCATTACATTTCATGTTCCTTGTTCCAGTTGTAACTTTGTCTTTACTCCAGAGCAGTTATTGCTGAAATCTAACAATGTGAATACACAAGTAACAGACTTCAGCACTATTGCTGTCACTTGCTTAACGAGAGGGTGCCAGGCTGTCTGTTGGCGGCCCAGCCAAAGCTGCGGCATTATTGTCCGGCCGATCTGGAAGTCGGCCAGCAAAAAAAATAAAATGGCAGCCGCGGCAGTGCACCCTCCCCTTGAATGGCTGCCACACAGCCATGTCCCACACACTGAAAATAAGGTGCACTGACAGAAAAAACTGTCGGGGACACCACTCGGCAGCCCGAAGATTTTTTAGGGTGAATATTGATTGAGGTGCAGGAGATCGGCGGAGCGCCTTTGATGATGCACTTAGGAAGGGTCGGCAGCAGTGGGCGGAAGTGGGGACTGCCGGAGAAATCACCGAGGTAAATTTCACTGGCATCGGCCATTGGGCTCCAAATCGGAATCCACTCGCATTTGGGAAGAGGTGAGGGTGTTGATTCATCCAGTATTAAAGTGAAAATGGAGTTAAAGGGCATTTTCTGCAAAATCACCAGGTCTGTTTTGGCAATACTGATATATTACTGGAAATATAAATTGAACTTTAGTGATCGATAGCCCTCACAACCTGCTCTGTAGCGGTGAAACTCTTGGGATTTTGTAAAGCAACTGACTTGGTATCCCTGTTGACATCAAACTGGCTGACAGGTTTCCTAATCATGAGTTTAGAAGTATTTGATTGACCAAGATATTGTAGGTTGTGCTGGATGAAACAAATTCTTCAGAAAGGATAAGAATTGATCGATACAGAATATGTTCATTAGAGGTAAAGCAAAAAAGGCTCTTGCATTGCCTCCAGGAAATGATAAGCAGGTCTTGTAACAGAAGAGTACTTGATCCAATAATAAGTAAGATATTGTTAACACTGCAAGATGTACAGAGAATTGTTGTCCTGTACCCATCATCTGATGAAGGATGGTATCAATTCAGACATAATAATCACTCAGATATGCCTTGATTTTGATCAAAATGCATACATTTTTGATTGGATAACTTATTGAACAACTTTAACAGATCAAGGTGAAAATCAAATGACCAAATGCGACAAGCACATTCCTCACAACCATGGTTAAGAACACTTATTTCAAAAGGTTTAAGTTGAATCTATGGAACTGCGTAACAAACAGTTAATGGAGTAAGCAGAATTCTTCTTGTGGGAGCCACAAGGGAGATGGGGACAGATAATGCGCAGTGGCACTTGGACTGCTGCTCCAAAGGGGTTGTGTGCATCTGCGCACAAATGAGCTGACCTTACATCTTAATATGAGCTCAGCTCATTTGAATATTTAAATGATGCTCCCACGACATTCCTGATGACTTGCTGAGGAAATGTAAAGCTTGTAGGGCAGATTTCCTGCATCAGAAGCTCAGATAGGGCATGTGATGCTTTGGTTGTACCATTTTTTGTGGGGGGTAGAAATGGTGGAGGAAGCGGTGGTAGCAGTAACACATCAGCCTTTGGAGGCCAAGATCCAGAAAAGGAGGAGTTAAGGGGTAAGTGGCCCTAATGGCAACGAAAGGCCCACCAGGAAGAAATTGCTCCCTTGCAATGGATCGATTGATGATAAGTAATAATAAGGGGAAGAAGTCACTGGTGGATGTAGTCTATAGGCCTCCTAACTGTAGCTACACTGTTGGACAGAGTATAAATCAAGAAATAATGGAGGCTTGTAAGAAAGGTACGGCAATAATCATGGGCGATTTTAATCTTCATATTGATTGGACAAATCAAATTGGACAAGGTAGCATTGAGGAAGAGTTCATAGAGTGTATCCGGGATGGTTTCTTGAACAATACATTGTGGAACCAACCAGGGAGCAGGCTATCTTAGATCTAGTACTGTGTAATGAGATAGGATTAATGAATGATCTCATAGTAAAGGATCCTCTAGGAAAGAGTGATCATAGCATGGTTGAATTTCAAATTCAGTTGAAGGGTGAGAAATTTGGGTCTCAAGCCAGTGTCCTGATCTTAAATAAAGGTGATTGCAAAGGTATGAAGGGAAAGTTGGCTAAAGTGGACTGGGAAAATAGATTAAAGTGTAAGATGGTTGATGAGCAGTAGCAGACATTTAAGGAGATAGTTCATAACTCTCAACAAAAATATATTCCAGTGAGAAGGAAAGACTTTAAGAGAAGGGAGAACCATCTGTGGCTAACTAAGGAAGTAAAGGATAGTATCAAATTGAAAACAATGGCATACAATGTTGCCAAGATTAGTGGGAGGCCAGAGGATTGGAAAATGTTTAAAAACCAGCAAAGAACTAATAAAAAAAATTATAACAAGAGAGAAAATGGATTCTGAGAGTAAACTAGCAAGAAATCTAAAAACAAATTGTAAGAACTTCAACAGGTATATAAAAAGGAAAAGGGTAGCTAAAGTAAATCTTGGTCCCTTAGAGGATGAGACTGGGGAATTAATAATGAGGAACAGGGAAATTTCAGAGGCTTTGAACAAATATTTTGTCCTAGTCTTCACGGTAGAGGACATTAAAAACATTCCTATAATGGATAATCAAGGGGCTATAGG
The DNA here is from genome assembly GCF_044704955.1 of Pristiophorus japonicus. Taxonomy (NCBI): domain Eukaryota; kingdom Metazoa; phylum Chordata; class Chondrichthyes; family Pristiophoridae; genus Pristiophorus; species Pristiophorus japonicus. The sequence goes on along the minus strand of NC_091989.1, from coordinate 39,391,665 downwards.
GAGGTGGAAACTTAAAACAAACACTATCACTAGAGAAAAAATACTTGGTAAAATAATGGAACTAAAAGTAGACAAATCCCCTGGACCAAATGGCTTGCACCCTAGGGTCTTAAAAGAAGTGGCTGCCGAGATAGTGAATTGAAGGTTGTAACCTACCAAAATTCCCTGGAATCTGGAGAGGTCCAAGCGGATTGGAAAACTTCAAATGTAATGCCCCTATTTAAAAAAGGGGGGGATACAGAAAGCAGGAAACTATAGACCGGTTAGCCTAACATCTATTGTTGGGAAAATGCTGGAGTCCATTATTAAGGAAGCAGTAGCAGGACATTTGGAAAATCAAAATGCAGTCAAACAGAGTCAGCATGGTTTTATGAAAGGGAAATCATGTTTAACAAATTTGCTGGAGTTCTTTGAGGATGTAATGAACAGGATGGATAAGGGGGAACCAGTGGATGTGGTGTATTTGGATTTCCAGAATGCATTCGATAAGGTGCCACATAAAAGGTTGCTGCACAAGATAAGAGCTAATGGCATTGGGGGTAATATATTAGCATTGATAGAGATTTGGCTAACTAACAGCAAACAGAGAGTCGGGTTAAATGGGTCATTTTCCAGTTGGTAAATGGTAACTAGTGGGGTGCCACAGGGATCGGTGGTGGGTCCTCAACTATTTACAATCTATATTAATGACTTGGATGAAGGAACAGAGTGTAATGTAACCAAGTTTGCTGATAATACAAAGATGGGTGGGAAAGCAAGTTGTGAGGAGGACACAAAGAATCTGCAAAAGGATATAGACAGGCTAAGTGAGTGGGCAAAAATTTGGCAGGTGAAGTATAATGTGGGAAAATGTGAGGTTATCCACTATGGCAGGAACATTTTTTTATTATTTAAATGGAGCGAGATTACAAAGTGCTGCAGTACAGAGGGACCTAGGGGTCCTTGTACATGAAACACAAAAAGTTAGTATGCAGGTACAGCAAGTAATCAGGAAGGTAAATTTATTGCAAGGGGAATGGAGTATAAAAGCAGGGAAGACCTGCTATAACTGTACAGGGCATTGGTGAGGCCACACGTGGAGTACTGTGTGCAGTTTTGGTTTCCTTATTTAAGGAGGGATATATTTGCATTGGAGACAGGTCAGAGAAGGTTCACTAGATTGATTCCTGAGATTGGTAGACTTATGAAAAAAGGTTGAACAAGTTGGGCCTATACTCATTGGAGTTTAGAAGAATGAGAGGTGATCTTATTGGAACATATAAGATACTGAGGGGGCTTGATAAGGTAGATGCAGAGAGGATGTTTCCACTCATGGGGGAATTTAGAACTAGGGGGCACAGTTTAAGAATAAGGGGTTGCCCATTGAGATAAGGAGGAATTTCTTCTCTCAGAGGGTCATAGATCTGTGGAATTCTTTGCCCCAGAGAGCTGTGGAGGCTGGGTCATTGAACATATTTAAGGTGGAGTTAGACAGATTTTTGAATGATAAGGGAGTGAAAGGTTATGGGGAGTGGGCAGCGAAGAGGAGCTGAGCCCAAGATCAGATCAGCCATGATCCTATTAAATGGCGGAGCAGGCTCGAGGGGCCAAATGGCCTACTCCTGCTCCTATTTCTTATGTTCTTATGTTATGTTCTTATGGTAGAATAATACAATCACAACATTGTTCGCTACTAAATATCATGGTGGCTCAGTCAACCAAAACCACCAAAACAGATTAACTAGTCATACATGTCATTGCAGTTTGTTGGTTCAGAATTTGGCCGGTGCTCAGAGGACTGGATGGGTGGCGGGTTAGCTGTTAAATTTAAAATGATTAACAGCGGATTGGGATCCCTTTGTCAACCCGCTCCCATGCTACTTTCCCAGATGTCGGGTCTGTCAACCCTGAACAGACCCAACACGCAGCAGCGGGGGAGTCAATTTAGGTCATTATGACCATGTTGTGAGCCCATTATAAAGAATTTTGAGCTGAACCTACCATTTTACTAGGTTATCCACGAGGTTTATACTGTTCAGGGATCATGTCAGGGAAGGACATCGGGAATTGTGTGACCATGAATTCATTTCTTTACTGGATAGCTGCAATTGTGCTATAAAAGCTCCCGCCTCACAGCTGTTCACTTTCCAAGATCAGAACCTCTTGCTTACTGCATTTGGAAGGCATTATGGGCTAGAAATTTGTTTCGATTGCAGGGTGGCTTAGACAGGTTAGGTGAGTGGGCACATGCATGGCAGATGCAGTATAATGTGGATAAATGTGAGGTTATCCACTTTGGTGGCAAAAACAGGAAGGCAGAATATTATCTGAATGGTGACAGATTATTAAAAGGGGAGGTGCAACGAGACCTGGGTGTCATGGTATATCAGTCATTGAAAGTAGGCATGCAGATATAGCAGGCAGTAAAGAAAGGAAATGGCATGTTGGCCTTCATAGCGAGAGGATTTGAGTATAGGAGTAGGGAGGTCTTACTGCAGTTGTACAGGGCCTTGGTGATACCACACCTTGAGTATTGTGTGCAGTTTTTGTCTCCTAATCTGAGGAAGGACATTCTTGCTATTGAGGGAGTGCAGCGAAGGTTCACCAGACTAAATCCCGGGGTGGCAGGATTGACATATGAAGAAAGACTGGATCGACTAGGCTTATATTCACTGGAACTTAGAAGAATTAGAGGGGATCTCAAAGAAGCATATAAAATTCTGATGGGATTGAACAGGTTAGATGCAGGAAGAATGTTCCAGATGTTGGGGAAGTCCAGAACCAGGGGACACCGTCTAAGGATAAGGGGTATGCCATCTAGGACCAAGATGAGGAGAAACTTTTTCACCCAGAGAATTGTGAACCTTTGGAATTCTCTACCACAGAAAGTTGTTGAGTCCAGTTCGTTGGTTATATTCAAAAGGGAGTTAGACGTGGCCCTTACAGCTAAAGGGATCAGGGGGTATGGAGAGAAGGCAGGAGTAGGGTACTGAATTTGCATGATCAGTCATGATCATATTGAATGGTGGTGCAGGCTCAAAGAGCTGAATGGCCTGCTCCTGGACCTATTTTCTATGTTTCTATGTTTCTATAACGTCCCTCGCGCAGGTCGGAATAGGGGCGCTAAAAGGTTTGCAGCCTCGACTGCCGACATTCACACCTTAAAACACCTTCAACTTAATTTCCAGCCCATTGAGCTTTATGCAGGTTGCAAGTGTTTGGAGACTCTCTCTATCCAACGTCACCTCATTGGAACAACTCCTCTCACCATTGACAGATCGCTTCTGTCATCTCAAGTTCACCAGTCATCTATTACATTAGCCTCGGTTCCCTTGAAACTATCTCACCTTGGTCCTCAGAATCTGACCACGATCAACCCAACACCAGCATCAGTGGCACACCAGCATCACCAACCTTCTCCACAATCACCTGATGCTGCACAGGATAGAGGGCATCAGCACCTGACCACATTGCTGCCTGAGACAGCAGGAATGGCCTCTCCATGGCCAGATTGGCTTCACTTGACGCTGTACACCCTGGCTGCCACATGATGTGCAAGGTTGGCACCACCCCACACCAACACCATAAAGCATCCCTACAATGACCAAGCCATTCATTTCACTCTTGTCGCCATTGCAGGGGGTACAGTTATGTCTCACCATTCACTGCAACTCACTAAGCTACTTCAAAGGTGCACACAAATCTGTCCAAGAATGCAAAGTGTTGAAAATAAAGATTTCAATGATTGACAGCACATTAACAGAAACTTTACATGAATATTGGCTAAAACACCCACGTGCCTACTCTTGTGTGCTGTTAGTTGGTATGATTGGACTAGGATGTGGATGGTGGCTAGTGATATGGGGATGTGATAATGTAGATAGAGAGGGATGGGTGGAGGTGCAAAGTAACTTGGTGTAAGGATGTGTAGGAGTAGGGTCAGGAAGGCAGAGTGATGGGAATGTGATGAGTGGCACAGCAGGATAAAGTTGAGTGTGTCTTTGTAGTAACATTTCATGATTCACTGGGATCATTGAAAGGCTTACATCACTGCAGCCAGGTCCTCCTGACGACATCTCTGCTTGTATCCTCCTGTGCAACGTGCAACCAGGCTGCATTGGTGTCCTGGGGAGGTTTTTTCTGCCCATTGGAAAGGAGAGAACAACCCTATGTATTGTGACACCCTCCATAAGCATATAGAGAGAATCATGGAAGAGCCTGGGTGTAGCGTGCATCTTTGGGCAGTGCCTGCCAGTGTTTGCAGCAGCTCAATGCTGTAGAACACTGACAGCACAATTGTCAAATTCAATGTGCGCATGGATCCTTTAAGGAAACCGGCTGATGATGTGTCATCAAATGGCGTCATCAGACCCGCTTCCTTCAATTGGTCCGGGAAACGGGCTGGGCAGGCTTAACAAGCCCAATTAGCGATAAATCATTTCAAAGAGCGGGCAGGAGGCAGCAGCGAGGTCAAGACCGCCACCAACTCTGGATGCCCCAGACCCGCTGTAAGATTCCAAATTCGTGGAAACTCCCCAGTATTTGGACTCACTGAAAAGGAAATTCGATTTGTGACTATTAAACAGAAAGTTTGGGATCCTAAAATGCATATGGAAGAAATCTACAAGTTTTAACCAAGTTTGGGATTTTAAAAGGCATGTTTGAGCCTGTGGGGAAAAGCTGCAGTGACTGGGAATGGGATTTAGAATTTGGGTATTGTAGTTAATCAGTTTGTCTGGGGGAGCTGTTTAACCATTGTCAGCTTCCCAGGAAACATTAGCATTTAAACAATCGACCACAGAAGAAACATTATCCACCCTACCCACAGGACCCAAATATCACACACATATTCCAACACCTTTTTTCAACATGCATAGAAATATCTGGCTCAGCCCAGACTTCCTGAAGCCAAAGCAGTGCTATCACAATGGACAAGAATTCATCAGCTCATAAATAAGGGGTATCACAATCCCAAAGTCTATTAACGCCAGATGAAAACATTTAATCAAGTTTTAGTTCGCTAGCCCGCCAACACTTATACAGAGAAGACCATTTAAAAATCAAGGGGCAGCAAAACTCAAACAAAAGAAACGTTAGATTTGGCACAAAGATTAAGTAGCCTTTCAGAGTATAATTGAGGGCCTATCGTACCAAGAGAACTACTCTATTCTGACCATCACAGAAAGAATTGTTCTGACAATCACAGGAAAACTTTTCTGGCCAAGCACTTCAGAACAACAAGATCGAGAGCACACGGCAAGAGACCACAGGAAGAAACATCGTGACATCGGAGAAAAGAACTTCAAAACCCAATCAGTGGAACATCAATACCAACTGACTTGGTAGGCCTAGACTATCCAGCATGTAAAAATTACCTAAAGAACTTAAAACCCTATTGCTAACAAAGGAAATTGAGTACTCACCAGAGAAACGCGTCTAACCGCATCAGCGGACTCAACCCAACTGGCTTCAATACGCAGCAGAGGTCTTCTACCACGTCCGGGGTACGAAAAGGCAAGCCGGCTAGAACTAAGGAATCCCGAAACCGCAAAACAGCCCTAGCTGTCAAAGGAAGGATTTGGTGAGCATGAATCCCTGGAGCCCTAGAGTTTGACCTAGTTAGAGAGTGAGTGGGAGGTGGGAGGTATTTCTTTGTGTTTATTACCTGTAATAAAGTATTCCCCATTGTTTAGAACCTTTTGGTAAGATTTTACAGTTTTATTGGAGTGTATTTGTGTTATTTGCTTTCTTGAATAAAATCCAAACCTTCTTTGTACAAAACGGTTGTCTGCTGCACTTTATCACACCCTGATTAATAAATCCAAGCTCAAGAACCAGGGAGTGGGAGTGACTCGCAACCGTTCTGGTCAGGAAGGCGAGCTGACAGACCCACCACCCCCGACACTGCCGAAGAAGGGGAAATCGGGGTCTAGGACTTTACTGTGCATAAATTGGCTGCCTACTTAACAACAGGGACTACACTTCAAAAGTAATTTATTGGCAGTGAATCATTTTGGGAGATCCCGAGGACAATAAAAATTGCGAGATGAATGCAAGTTCTTTCGCTCGAGCAAATTAATTTCCTGACTATATAGCATTAGGTCTTTATAAACTAACTATCATCTACCACATCAACCTATGCACTGCAGTTCTTAATCAATCCCATCACCAATCATATCATTATATCTTCTCCATATAACATGACCAGTTACCTTAGCGGCAGCTAACTTGAAAGCGAGTTCTGCCTCGAACTGAGTAGACTTCACTTTTTTTAATTTTGATGGTACGTGAAGTGGTAGAAAATAGATGAATCTCACTATGAGCCACATTTTGTTCGCTCATGTATTCTGTGTAAAATAAGGCAGTTTGTCAATTTATATGTCAAGCCTTAGCTTGTTAAGCATACTTTTCAGTCGGCCCTCTGTAATTATAGGAAAGCGCATGTAGTGACACACAGTGCAGCACAGTAAACAGTATACACAAAAAGGGTTTGATGTTATGATCCCCCAGGTCGCATCGTCACTTAGTTATATATTAGGCTGCAATGGTGCTTTCTGAAATGTAGAGAATGCAAAGTCTGCTTACAGAAGTGACCAGTGTCACTGAACCCGAGAGAATATCAAGTGAACACCTGCAAAATTTGTAACAACCATACTGAATTATCACCTGCACCTGATGCCTCCATGACGAAAATGATGCATAGCTTTTCATGCTTCTTTTCACTCCTCAAACCAAAAGCCAAGGTATTAAATGAAAACTGTTCACAAACATTGGTTGCAGATGATTTTCCAACCATTTAAACTCATATTGGGGGAAGTCAGTATTTTCAATATTCGGTCTCCATGGGCGAGCCTTCCCACTGGTAGTAAGAAAATGAAAAATTACTTTTATGTCCCTTTAACTTTGCATTCTCATCCCAACAAACAAACTTGAAGAAAATCACTGCCAAGTTTGCTTTGAATTTGGAGGAATCATTCATAATGGTACTTCCAAAACCTAATCTGAGTTTGTGGGTATCTGTTTCTGTTGTGAAAGCATGACATCACAATACATGTTAATGTCGGAAGCAATAAAAATATGTGTAATATTAACTCAAGGAAGGGCAACAAATTGGAAATTAATTTCGGCATTGATTTTTTTTCCCTGAGGTCCTGCTCAACTTTTTCCTTTTGGACACGAGCCACGTAGACTATCATCTGCAGTTTGGGTTTCAAACCACAGGTTCTGACAGTTTAATTTTGACTCTAAAGATCGATTTGTTTGAACATTGACCCTGTTGATGCACCACCTTTAACACTAGAATCATAGAATGATAGAATAGTGCAGCACAGAAGGAGGCCCATCTAGTCTGCGCCAGCTCTTTCGAAGAACACAGCACAATTGGAATTTCTCTTGCAAATCTTCTGACCTGCAAATTCAGGCCCAGATGCAATAGCTGTTCCCGTTTTAAAATAACAGAGTGGGATTTCTAGTTACATTAACTACCATATATTTCACACTGTAATGACAGATGTTCTTGATAGCAATATTTTAAGAAAACAAAAATTGTTAATTAGGAAAGCATCATTTCAAATAACTTGCAGAGTTTTATGAACATATTAAACAAGTTTTCACATCGTAAAAATAATGTTAGCAGAATGTGAACTCAGAAGAGAAACATCTCAGTTCATAGCTAAGTATCGGCGGTACGATTAAAGTGCTGTCCTCTGGTGTCATTTTTCACCCCATCACTGCTGAAAGCAGAAAAGCTTGTTCTCACTAGGGCTAGATATTTGTACATCAAGCCATGAATTTGACACATTATATTCTGCTCTCCAAGTAGGACCAATCAAATGTACAATTGTCATCTAGCTTTCACAGCCTGAATGTCATTTCGGCTGAGAGAGAAAAGCATCACGTGATGTATATATGAATTACAAAGGAAAGCATTCTTCCAGTCAAGGTAGCATTTATAATGACAGATCCTATCACAGTGTGCATGCTATTAATCAGAAACCATGTACCATTAATATCCATACAACCACATCAAAATGCAATCTAAGCATTTGATTTGAAGGAACAAAAAAAATGTAACCATTGCATGGTATGTGCACTTGGTTAAATTTTGCTAAATTTCTTCTTTGACATTTAATTGAGTTACCTTGATTGTACATCTCTATCTGAAGCAGGATTTGCCAAAGGTATTTCTTAGTGCAAAATGTTTTGAACATGGAACTCTATGGTCATTTTATTGTTGGCTGCATGTAATTTGCAGTAAAGACAAGTCATTTTCTCAACTTGAAAGTAAAACGTGAATATTGGCCCTGAAATGCCGCTTTCTTCTTCCCGTGGGCATTCAACTAAAAATAGGACAAAAGATGCACACTTACCTTTTGGTCGAATGCTCGCCAGAGATCCCGGACTCAAGGCCTCCTCTTCTTATGCAACGGAGCGCATCCACGTTGGGATTTCTGTAGGAGTCACGTGTGCCTGGACACCTATAACGGTAAAGTATTTTCTCATTCATAGTAATAGGAGTTCCGTAAGTCCGAAACTCTTATTACTATGAATGAGAAACCCCCCAAACACTACATAAAACATTAAAAAAACACCTCACATAAATACATTATAGAAACTAAAGTTGATAGAAATGTTTTTGAAAGAAAAAATATTTGCCGATTTTTTAAAAAAGTTTTAATTATGGTTTAAAATAAAATTACCTGAGTGGGCAGGATTTTTAACATAGATATGTATTTTTAAATTTTATTTGAATATGTTTTTGATATGTTTTTAAACTGTTTCACTGGTAAAAGTAGGCTATGCGCTTGCTTTTACCAGACGCAAGAGTTTTAAGGACATTCGCAGGGCAAGAGATGGGCAAATACCCAATCTCTGCTGTGGGAATATCCTCGCTCCCGAGATGCGTGTGATCTGTCAAGCCAGAAACATGCCAGATCGGAAAAGCCGTTTTTCAGCGCATGCTCATTGCGTGCCGAAAACCGGCTTTTCCGATGCCTTCCCGGATACATACACACTCCATACGGACCTGGGGAGGCCGGAATTTCAGGGTCATTATTGTAATCTGTGGTCATTTGTCGTGATTGATAAATAAATCAGTGTGATGTTTGCAAATAAAGTTCATAAGGACTTTCATCTTGTAGGCTGTAAAGCTTATCTAAGAACTATGGATCAATATTGGCTGTTACCTCCTCAATATTTCTGTCTGACTCTTATTCATAGGAAGTGTGAAAACTCTCATAGCATGGAGCATCAGAGAACATAGATGACAGAACTTATCATTAGACCATCATGTATTGAATATATGCCTACCACTCTTCTGATACATTCAAGATTACCAGAAACTACAACTTATCACTCTACCACCTGGAATCAAAACACGGGAAAATCCTTCAAACGTTATTAAAAGGTAGCTCTCACACTCTGCTACCCTGAATGTAAAATAGACATCTACCAATGATGCGAATACTGTAAAAAATGTATTGTTTTCCATCCCTCATAGTTAATCCAGTTTCATGCTGGAGGCAGCCATTTTGTGAGTGTTAGATATTAATGGCATCGTTGAGATAGGCATCTCCCCCATAAATGTGAGTAATAAAAATTGTGGAATAAAAACAGAAGATGCTGGAAACATTCATCAAGGCAGGCAGCATTTGTGGAGAGAGAAAAGCAGGGTTAACGTTTCAGGTCGATTGTGATGCTCCTTTTTTTATGGCAATTGTACTAAGCATGCTCAATGCCTCACATTTTCTCAAATAATTTGCAACTTTCTTCCGACATTTTCAGATATCGATATAACAATTGAAGATTCACCCTCTTCTTCCTGAATGAAAAATTAGGCTTTTGCTGCAGGCACCAGTTAACCTGATGGAGCAATAATTCTTTGCAGAACACCAAATATGTACATAAAAAGGGATATTCTGTCATAAGAACATAAGAATTAGAAGCAGGAGTAGGCCATTCGGCCCCTCGAGCCTGCTTCTACTTCAACTCCACTTTCCTGTTCTATCCCCATATCTCTTGATTCCCTTAATCTCTAAAAATCTATCAATCTCTGTCTAGAATCTTGAATCTACTCAAAGACTGAACTTCCACAGCACTCCAGGGTAGAGAATTCCAGAGATGCACCACCCTCTTAGTGAAGAAGTTTCTCCTCATCTCAGTCCTAAATGGCCAACCCCTTATTCTGAGACTGTGACCCCTGGTTCTAGATTCCTCAGCCAGAGGCAACATCTTCCTGCATCTACCCTATAAGAATTTTGTATGTTTCAATGAGATCACCTCTCATTCTTCTAAACTCTAGAGAATATGCTAGGTTATGCTATAAGAAGGTTATGCTTCAACTGTATAAAACACTGGTTAGGCCACAGATGGAATACTGTGTGCAGTTCTGGTCACCACATTACAGGAAATATGTGCTTGCACTGGAAAGGGTACAGAGGAGATTTACAAGAATGTTGCCTGGACTGGAGAATTTTGGCTATTAGGAAAGATTGAAGATGCTGGGTCTGGGGCTGAGGGGAGACCTGATTGAGGTGTATAAACTTATGAGGGGCCTGGATAGAGTGGATAGGAAGGACCTGTTTCCCTTTGCAGAGGGGTCAACAACCAGGGGGCATTGATTTAAAGTAGTTGGGAGGAGGTTTAGAGGAGATATGAGGAGAAACTTCTTCACCCAGAGGGTAGTAGAGGTCTGGAACTCACTGCCTGAAAAGATAGTAGAGGCAGAAAGCCTCACTATATTTTTAAAAAGCTTGGATGTGCACTTAAATTGCCGTAACCTACAGAGATATGGACCAAGAGCTGGAAAGTGGGATTAGGCTGGATAGATCTTGGTCGGTCAGCGAGAACACAATAGGTCGAAAAGGCCTCCTTCCATGCTGTAAATTTATATGATTCTATGATTCTAATATAGGCCCAATCTACTCAATCTCTTCTTATAGTACAATCCCCCCATCCCAGGAATCAGTCAGGTGAACCTTTGTTGCACTCCCTCAAATGGTAAATATATCCTTCCTTAGGTAAGGAGACCAAAATTGTACACAATACTCCAGGTGCGGTCATGCTGCACATGCTCAGTAATGGAGTAACAGAATATCACTTCTCTGGTTCTTCAAAGAACAGTCACAGGCAAACTCAAATCACTCAATTTTATTCACATTTATTCACAGGCACTTTTTGAAGGACAACTAAGAAAGAGGGATGTCTGAAAGCTTTGTAGTGTGTAGACAGTCATCGATTTAACCTTAATGTCACACATTATCAATTCAGTAGTCAGCACACAGAGAAACAGCATCATGGCCTGAATTTTCCATTAGGTTGGGCTTGTATTTCCAGTGCACTTTGCCCAAAATTGGTCAAACCAGCTCAAAAGATCGAGGAATGTTGAGCACAAATTATGTCCATGCAAATTGAGTTTCTGCGATCTTTTGCGCTAGTTTTTTAAAAATTGTGCAGGAAGCCAGCCCCAGCCACAAAACTGGCACACCCCCAGCTCAAAATAATCACCATGGCGAATTTCCACTAATTACACCTGTTTGTGGGCCTTTGAAGAGACTCTAAACTTTAAACATTTTTTTAGGCACAAGGACACTAATAAGTGTCATGTATGTATGCTTGGGTTTACTAGCCACCAGGTGGTGCCACTGTCGGAGGTCATTGGGCTGTGCGCACGTGTGTGCGGCCCAGGTATAAAAGGCCAGCCATCTTGTAATGTAATCACTTTGGGCCCTAATAAAGTAGAGCCAGGTTTATACCTATTCAGAGTTTACAGTATTCAGTATATTGAGTTATTGCATACACAACATTTGGCGACGAGGTAACAAGAACCTTCGCATGCAAAAATGAGCACAATTGGAATTCTGGAGCGATTCGTGGAGGGAGAAGATTGGGCAGACTTTGTAACCTGCTTGAACCAGTACTTTGTGGCCAACAAAATGGAGAAAGAGGCAGACGCAGTTTGGCGCTGGGCGGTCCTCCTCACGGTTTGCGGTCCGAAAATCTATGGACTCATAAAGAATCACCTCTCGCCCTTAAGTCCAATGGACAAGGACTATGAAACATTGTGTGCTCTGGTACGTGACCATCTCAAATCAGATGAAGGCATCATCATCTCAAGATATCGATTCTATACGCACGTTCATTCTGAGGGCCAGGATGTATCAGAATTCGTTGCCAACCTAAGATGTCTAGCTGGACCGTGTAAGTTCGAAACTGCATTGGCAGACATGCTACGGGACTTCTTTGTAACCGGCATCAACCACGAGGTGATCCTGCATAAGCTGCTGGCAGCGGAGCCGCTGGATTTGAGCAAAGTCATCAAGATTGCCCAATCATGCATGACGACGGACAAAAGCTTAAAGCAGATGTAATTGAAAAATCGGACTCGGCAAGTACTATAAACAAGATAGTATCGTAGTTTGGCAGAGCTGCATATAGCAGGGCCTACCCGACTGCGTATGCGAAAACTGTGGCTGCTCAAGGTCTGCCAACAGGAATTAATCCAATATCACCGTGTTGGCATTGTGGGGGAAATCATCGGCATCATTGGTGTTGGTTTAAACAGTATATTTGTAAAGGCTGTTCGAGAGTGGGGCATCTCTAGCGCATGTGTCCGCAACTGAGCAAGCGTGTTGCGACACACCACATGAAGGATGATGACCAGCCAAGGTGGATCCGGATATGCAATCCAAGATACCAGAGGAGGAAGAGTATGGACTGTATTCGTTCCTAACAAAGAGCCAAGACCCGATATTATCGGTTGTGAAATGTTGAATCCTTAGTGGTGATTGGTCTGCCATACCCAAGCAAATGTGTGAGGAGACCAAACCTTACATCCGTCGCAAAGATGAACTATCCATTCATTCATGTGTGCAGCCCAAATATAAAAGGCCAGCCATCTTGTAATGTAATTACTTTGGGCCCTAATAAAGTGGAGCCAGGTTTGTACCTGTTCAGAGTTTACAGTATTCAGTTTATTGACTTATTGCATACACAACAATAGGCACCTTTTAAAAGCTTTTAATTTTCTTTTTAAATTTACTAAGAAATTAGCTGCTGCACACCAATGTAACTAGTGATTGGTTCTGTATAGCTTTTTTAAGCCATTTTCAGTTATTTAAAATCGGGTTACTCATAAATGGTGGACTAGACACTCATTACAAATGCTGTTTTTTGTGTAATAAACCCATTTTCAACTGTATCAATCAAATTGCACCATGTTGCCACTCTTAAATATATCTAGGAATATTTTATAAAGTAATTTAAAAAAATGACATTCTAAAATGCCTCCTGATTGCGCTGATTCATGGAAGATTTTACGTTCGACGATATGCAAATGAGTTTGAGTGGAAACCTGAGCAAAAAAATTCAATTCAGAAACCTGCCGCAGTTTTGTGTGCAATTTGCACTCGGATTGCCGATTGCACCCAAAGCGGAAACTCTACCCCATTCGTTTCACTACTTTCAATGGATACTCATATTTCTTCTGGTCACTACTTGATATTGCCGGAAAGCTTTGTTTAATTTTATTTTTTGACCATTCCACTCACGTAACAGTATCTATAAAGCAACATTGCCAACTGGAATGCCAAATTGCACGTGTGAATATTGCAGGTCCAGAAAAAGATCTTTAATTTTCCAATTTTTAATCATACGAGTATTCTTAATGAAGAAAATAATATTTTATTGCAGCTGCATCATTTGAAATAAGTTACTGCTGTATACTTAGACATTCAAAAGTCCTAACTGCCTAAGAACTAGTTGTGTCTTCTTCATGCATTGCTTGGCTTGTCACTTTCAAAGAAGAAAGAAAATCAATTTCCAACAAAATTAAAGTAGCTTAACAATGGAGGTCACGATAATCCTTGGTAAGTTTTTTTTTTACACACCCAGACTTTCACTCTTTTACTTTGACCTGTCATAATATAGAATGCAAGGTGAATGCAAAGGCATCCAACAGTCACACAATTTTTGCTTCCAGGCGATAAAATCCGAAAGCTAATAAAATCAGACAGAGTATACTATTGTTGATGAATGACTCTGTCTGGATTTCCTGTCTGGAGACTAGAACAGCCAGTCTCTGTAAAAAAGACAAGCCAGTCACAGGAGAGCGCATCCAGCAGATGCAGTGTGTCTGGTTGCTTCCAGTATTATTAATACTGATCTGTATCAGACGGGTGATGAATAAGTGGCAAAGCTCAAAAATACAGATGGGTTAACTCTCAAATGCTCTAATGGAACCATTTATGCACTGCAGCCAAATGTTATCTACATCTTTCAGAAACATTAATGAAACATTCTTCGTAATTAATTTGCAATTCCATTGTTATAATGAACACCTTTTTTTAAAAAGCTGTCTCCATCCCTAAGATGGTAGATTGTTTTTGAAGCTAGCTGAATTTTAAGCTGCACTCATCTTCATTACTGAAAGATTTCAACAACCAAAAAAAGTATACCATATGGTGTAAATGAATGCCAACTGATTTAATTTCTGAAATTAATAAAACCATAAGCTATTGGCAAATAGTATTTATTCCTCAAAGGCTGTTAGCTTGCTGTTCACTTGAACCAAAAATCATTTCAGTTAGACATTCAGGGGTGAATTTTCACCCCCAAAAATGGATGCGTTGGGGGTCAGGTATGATGTTAACATTTTAAAAATCACAAGCCAACTCCAACCCGCCCATTTCCGGGTTTAGCTGAGGTAGGACAAGAGGTGGACGGCTAATGCGCTCCCAGGAGGCGGGTTGGCCATTTAAATATTTTAATGAGGCTGACAGCCTTAGATTTAACCTGTTTCACAGGTTTAACCCTGGCAGGCCAGGAGTTCCAGGCCTCGGCAAACCCGATGGCTCAAGGGAGGTGAGGACAGTGTAAGATTTCTAAATCTCTGGCATTAAATGGACAGCGAGACTGATTCTTTTAAAACAATTTGGAATAGTTTATTAAACACACACACATGCACATCTATCAGCAATCGTTAGCTATCCTACGGATCAACTCAGTTACAACAGATACAATGTTACAATAATGATTTATAAACAAGTATATATCACTTTCCTCTGGCTGGCTGGCTGAGCACACGGACTGCTGTTTCGGCTGGTCTTGAGCGGGCGGTTTGCCATGTGCTCAGGAGAGAAGAAGAGAGAACAATCTGTGCTTGGGTTTTTATATCCCTTAAGTCCATTGTTCCTCAGAAAGCCCCAGGATTGGGTCTTGGTTCCAGGGCAGTTCCTTATTGACTCTCCTCACACATGTGTCTGTCTGGAGGACCCGGTGCCATACCTTGATTAGGTTAATGGCTTTCCAATTATCATCTTTTCTAGTTTGGTGAGTTTTAAAGCCATGGAGACATGAACTTGGGGAAGGTATCCATTTTGTCTCTTCAAACTGCAGCCTTTCCATATAATCTACACTTTCAACATTTATACATACACAGAATCAATTTTGTCATTACAAAACACTTTTATTCTTACAAACTCCCCACCTTGAGGGGAAAATATCCTTATTGACTCCTCATATGGTTTATCTCCTCAGGGCTCACATATTATAAACATTGAGAGGGTTCTGATAGCTCTGCTGTTTATGTTTCTGTGAGGTGGATGACCGCTGTATAATGGGTTTTAAACTTAGAGAGAGAGAGAAAAGTGGATGGCCTGACTTGGTCCCCATCTCGTAAGGTGTATGCCACACGTAAGGGATTTACTATAGTACAATAACATCTCCAGCAGATATCTCCCCTTCCTGTGTCTTCAGTGCACCATCACTTCTCAAAGCACATTGATGATTGATGATGTTCATGAGTCATGCTGCATCTCCCGCTTCTCCATCTTCCCTCGGCTTCGGTCGTGACCAGTATCTGCCTGACAATCATGAGGATCCGTAAAATGGTCTGTGGAAACAATATCAATGCAGTTTTTAACTGATTAATGTGAAACCACTTCTTGTACTTAACGCCCTTTTTCCCCGGTAACTGAATCAAATAAACCGCGGGGTTCAATCGGTCTATAATCTCACCACCTGGGCTCAAAGACATGCTTCTTTTTCCCATAATTTGGAATTATTACTGAGTCCCCCACCTGATATTCAAAGGGAGGTACTTTCTTGTCAAAGTACTTTTTAATTTGTCTTTCTGACTTCCCCAATTTGGTGGCCACAAATTGATTGATCTGATCGGTGTGATCTACCACTTGTTCCAGCCACTTGGAGCTACATGTTTTCATTGTCAGGGGACTCATCGCAGTTAGTGTTAGCTGTCCTGGTGTCCTCATGAGCCTCCCTGTCATGGCCTGATATGGGGAGACCCCTGTTGTTCTATGAGGTGTGGACCTCGTTGCCATTAAGCACATTGGCAGCATGTTAGCCCATTGAGTGGGGTGGTCTGGGCACAATTCTTTTAACATTAACTTGAGGGTCATGTTCCCCTTTTGACTCCTCCGGAAGACTGGGGGTGGTGAGCAATATGTAATTTGTGTTTTATCCCCAACATTTCCTGCAGGTGGGTAAAAATTTTACCGGTAAAGTGTGAATCTTGATCGCTGTCCACTTGTACTGGTATTCCCTACCTACAAAACACATGATTCAATAGTGTTTTAGCTGCTGTGATTGTGGTGTTGGAGTGGCAGGGGAATGCTTCGATCCATTTAGTGAATTGATCCACCACCACTAGGGCATGCTGAAAATTGTCTTGTGAATGTGGAAGTGGCCTAATGAAGTCTACCTGGAGGTGAGTCCATGAGTGTGGGTACGCTTTGAAGCAAGGTTCGGTTAGTGCATGCAGGAGGATTGTGTTGCATCGTGCCAAGTATTGGTTGATTGTTTCCCTCATGGAACGCCACCAAGTTGTGGATGCTACCTTATAGAAGGTGTCATGTATCTTACATTATTATATATAACTGTATCCCAACATGCTATACATGACTGTAATAAGATATGACCTGTAACCACCAGCATACCTTACCACCGGGGGTGCACTTGCAAGAGACAAGATTATAAGCACAGGTCTCAGGCAAGTGCAGCATTCCAGAGCTGTGAAATAAAAGGTGCAGGTCCAGAGTGACCTTGACTTCACTACATGCCTCGTGTGAATCTGTACTGAGGGGACAGGACTTTACAGTGGCGACGGGTTACAGGATTACAGAATCGACAGAATGGCGAACAACGGATCAGATGAAAAGTACAATGCGGGAGACAATTGGGAGGACTTTATAGAAAGGCTCCAGCAAAGCTTTGTAACCAAAGACTGGTTAGGCGACGATACAGCAGACAAGAGGAGAGCCCATCTCTTGACCAGCTGTGGCTCGAAAACATACGCTTTAATGAAGGATCTGTTGGCACCTGGGAAACCAGCAAGCAAGTCGTTTGAAGAATTGAGCACACTGGTAAGGGACCACCTGAAGCCAGCGAGCAGCCTACACATGGCCAGACACAGGTTCTACAACTTCAGACGCGGTGTGGGCCAGAGCATACCCGACTTCGTGGCGGAACTTCGGAGGTTGGCTAGTTTATGTGAGTTCTCCAATGAACTGAGGAGAGAAATGCTGAGAGACTTTTTCATTGAAGGAATAGACCACACAGGCATATTCCAAAAGCTCATAGAGACCAAGAACCTGACCTTAGAGGAAGCAGCACTGGTTGCACAGACATTCTTGGTAGGAGAAGAAGAAACGAGGTTGATTTACAATGCAGGTACGACAACGAACAAAATAATGGAACAAGGAGTTCACAGCATTAGAAAAGCTGCTACCCCCACACACACAAAAAAACCGGCAGAACAGGCTTTCAACAGCAAGCAGTGGCAACAGAAGCCAACAAGGGCCACAGGAACAGCCGTTCACACCTCATCAACCCACAATGCGAGCAATCAACTACAAACTGAGAGAAGCTCAAGAGAGATCAGCCAGACGCAGCTCATTCTTTGCAAGCAGTCTGTGCTGGAGGTGTGGGGGTGGGCACTCTTCAAGGGAATGTCGATTTCAGCAGGCTGTTTGCAGGAACTGTGAATATATAGGGCATTTGGCCCGCATGTGCAAAAAAACGGCAGCTCAGCTGGTATACGAATCGGATGGCTCGGAAAGCGAACCAGAAGACGGTGGGGACAGTACCCGGGACATCGATGTACAGCAGGTCAACACAATCAATGGCCGCTGCTCCTACAACAGGACGCCTCCTATAATGATGAGGGTCCTACTCAATGGGATATCTGTCAACATGGAGCTGGATACAGGAGCGAGTCAATCTCTCATGGGCGCTCAACAATTTGAACAACTGTGGCCGCATAAAAGAGACAGACCAAAACTCACAAGGGTCGACACCAAACTAAGGACCTATACCAAAGAAATCGAACCAGTCCTCGGCAGCGCCATGCTCTCTGTCACACACAAAGGGACAGTGAACCGACTTCCCCTGTGGATTGTCCCCGGAGACCCCCCAGCACTGCTGGGGAGAAGCTGGCTGGCAAAACTAAACTGGAAATGGGATGATGTCCATGCCATGTCATTAGAGGAACGGACCTCCTGCTCAACAGTTATAAAGCGATTTGAACATCTCTTTCAGCCAGGTGTGGGCACTTTCAAAGGGACCAAAGTCAAAATCTACATCACACAGGATGCTAGACTGGTCCATCACAAGGCCAGAGCTGTACCCTATATGATGAGGGAAAAGATTGAACACGAACTCGACAGGCTTCTGCGGGAAGGCATTATATCACCTGTGGAATTTAGCGACTGGGCAAGTCCCATCGTCCCAGTCATGAAGCCTGATGGATCCGTACGAATCTGTGGGGACTATAAATCTACCATAAACAGAGTCTCCCTACAGGACCAGTACCCGCTGCCCAGAGCGGAGGACTTATTTGCCACATTGGCTGGAGGTAAACTTTTCTCAAAATTAGACCTCATATCTGCGTATATGACGCAAGAATTGACCGAGGAATCCAAGCTACTCACCGCCATCAACACACATCAAGGCCTTTTCAGGTACAATCGATGCCCATTCGGCATCAGATCGGCAGTTGTCATATTCCAGCGCAACATGGAGAGTCTGCTCAAGTCCATCCCGGGGACGGTTGTATTTCAAGACGACATACTTATCACGGGCAGGGACACCGACTCCCATCTCCGTAATTTGGAGGAAGTACTAAAGCGGTTGGATCAGGTAGGCCTACGAGTCAAGAAATCCAAGTGCCTGTTTCTCGCACCCGAGGTTGAATTTTTGGGCAGAAGAATTGCCGCTGGTGGAACCCGCCCAACAAAGTCCAAAACAGAAGCAATTCGCCTGGCACCCAGGCCCCGGAATGTCTCAGAACTGCACGCCTTTCTCGGGCTACTCAATTACTTTGGGAACTTTATGCAGAACGTAAGCACAGTGCTGGAGCCTCTCCACGTGCTACTCAGGAAGGGGTGCGATTGGTTTTGGGGGGACGCCCAGGAACGCGCTTTCAATAAGGCACGCAACCTTCTGTGTTCCAACAGTGTTTTGACTTTCTTTGACCCAGGTAAAAAGCTAGTTCTCACATGCGATGCGTCAGCATATGGGGTCGGGTGCGTTTTGCAACATGTCAATAGTGTGGGCAAATTACAACCCATAGCTTATGCCTCCAGGTCACTTTCGCGGGCGGAGCACGGGTACGGAATGGTAGAGAAGGAGGTACTCGCGTGTGTGTAAGGTGTCAAAAAGATGCACCAATATCTTTTCGGGGCCAAGTTCACGTTAGAAACCGACCACAAGCCCCTCACGTCCCTCCTATCTGAGAACAAGGCAATAAACGCCAACGCCTCGGCGCGAATCCAACGGTGGGCATTCATGCTGGCGTCCTACGACTATACCATAACGCACAGACCAGGCACAGACAACTGTGCCGACACGCTCTGCAGGCTACCCCTGGTGACCATGGAAGGGTCTGATGAACAGGACTGTGAGATAGTCATGGCAATCAATGCCTTTGAGTCCACAGGTTCACCCATGACGGCTCGCCAAATCACAGCCTGGACGGCCAGCGACCCCATGTTATCCTTAGTAAAAAAATGTGTCCTAACCGGTGACTGGGCAGAAGCTCGCGATGCCTGCCCCGAGGAATTAAAATCCTTTCACAGGCGCATGCATGAGCTATCACTACAAGCAGACTTCCTGATGTGGGGAAGCCGAGTAGTCATGCCTCTGCGAGGCAGAGAGACATTTGTCCGGGAGCTCCACCGCGAGCACCCAGGGATCGTTCTCATGAAGGCCATAGCCAGATCCCACGTCTGGTGGCCTGGTATTGACGCGGACTTGGAGCTCTGCGTCCGAAGGTGCACCATTTGTGCCCCACTCAGCAATGCCCCCAGGGAGGCTCCACTGAGCCCCTGGCCCTGGCCTACCAAACCGTGGTCGCGGGTGCACGTAGACTATGCGGGCCCATTCATAGGCAAAATGTTCCTCGTAGTTGTAGATGCATTTTCAAAGTGGATCGAATGCACCATTTTAAACTCGAGCACAACGTCCACCACTGTGGAGAGCCTCGCAACCATGTTTGCAACGCACGGTATCCCTGACATATTAGTCAGTGACAATGGTCCGTGCTTCACCAGCGCAGAATTCCAGATTTTATAATTGACTACGGCATAAATCACGTCAAGACGGCACCATTCAAGCCGGCCTCCAATGGCCAGGTGGAGAGAGCAGTGCAAATCATTAAACAAGGCATGCTTAAAATCCAAGGTCCCACGCTGCAGGGTCGTCTGTCGCGACTGCTGCTGGCATACAGATCTCGTCCGCACTCACTGACTGGGATCCCCCCTGCGCAACTGTTAATGAAAAGGACTTTAAAAACTAAGCTCTCATTATTCATCCCAGACATGCACGAAATCGTTGAGGCAAAGCGCCGTAAGCTGACTGAGTACCATGACAGAAATTCGAGGGGGAGATGGAATGAGATAGGGGACAAAGTGTTTGTACTAAACTATGGCAGGGGTCCCAAATGGCTTGCAGGGACAGTAACGGGAAAGGAAGGAAACAGGCTACTAGTAGTACAAATGGACAATGGCAAAACCTGCCGGAGGCATGTAGACCAAGTCAAAAGCCAACAGCACTGCGGAACCAGAGGCAGACTACAATGTGGAACTCGCACCACACCTGGTGGACAGACAGAGGGAACAACCTGAGGAAAGGGCAATCCCAACAGACAGCCCAGGCGAGTCAACAACAATCACACCAATTGAAACAGACAGCCCAGGCGAGATACCAGCAACCACACCCAAAGAAAAACAGACACCAAGGCAAACAACTGAACCACAACTCAGACGCTCCACGCGAGAGCGTAGACCACCTGAGAGACTGAACTTAAAAAGACAATAAGACCTTGGGGGAGGGTGATGTCATGTATCTTACATTATTATATATAACTGTATCCCAACATGCTATACATGACTGTAATAAGATGTGACCTGTAACCACCAGCATACCTTACCACTGGGGGTGCACTTGCAAGAGACAGGTATATAAGCACAGGTCTCAGGCAAGTGCAGCATTCCAGAGCTGTGAAATAAAGGTGCAGGTCCAGAGTGACCTTGACTTCACTACATGCCTCATGTGAATCTGTACTGAGGGGACAGGACTTTACAGAAGGTTACCAGGTCTGAATAGTGTCCTGCTGTGGGGTGGGAGTGAAAGAGGGAGAGCAATTCCTGATCCACCTCTGGTGGAACACACACCACAGGGCAGGCATTTTGCTTTCTTTTGAACATCAACAACTGCTCACCTGAGTCAGGGGCAGAGGCTGGTATGGTATTGGGAGCCCAGACTGTTGGTTGAGGAAGATGTCTGCCTTCCTTGTGCCAGGCGCTTACAACAGCATATGACCAATATTGCTGCTGCAGGGATTTTAAATCTAGGTGATCTGTTGGGGAGGCCTTGCTAACAGCATTGCAGGGCTCAACAACTATATCCTCTATCTCTCCATCAATCGCAGCATCCTTGGCTGCTCTGGAATTTCCCTCACTATGTGGACCCCTTTTTCTATGGGCTGTTACCTTTCCTATGAAGCAGGGCTGGAATCGCTGTTTAAGGTATGACCAGAGCAGGCATAACCAGGGCCTTACCGTCTATCGTACGATAGTCATTTTTGTGGTATGAGGCAAGGAGAGCATGGTGTTTATAGCATAGGCACTATCGGAGCAAATATTCACCGATCTATCTGAGGTTTCCTTCACAGCAGTTAGAAGTGCGGCAATTTCTGCATATTGTGAAGACTGTCTGTTGCATCCTCACTGGATGGTTCTTTCTGGCAATACCACAGCATTCCTGGTGTGAGGGGATCCCTCAATGTGATATGAGGACCCATCGATATAAACATCTGAAGACCCTGTATGGGCTCTTTCTGCACAGGATGTGTCTCAAAGTTAATCAGGGTTAACAGACATGCATGCGGGTCCCCCTCATAGATCAGAAATTGTGACAGCAATGTGGTGGGTTTGGAAATGGTATCAATGTCTCTTTCCATAAATTCCAATGTCCATTTGCTGAGGCACTGCGAGGAAACTAACGAATCTCCAGGTTTCATCAGTAGTTTCAGAGATGTGTGTCCACTGTGCAGGATTGTAGCCTGTA